>NC_091083.1:79662500-80287500 GCF_032405125.1 Capricornis sumatraensis
ACGAACCGCCGTCTACCCATCTCCAGATTCAACAATTACCAGGCCCTGTCTCACCCTCTCCAGCTCGCTTCCCTCTTTCTGCCAAGGTATTTAAAGCAAATCCCAGACCTCATGTGGGTGTTTTCTAACATACCTGCAACATCCTTTATCACCTCTAAAGTTCAAGTCTCACAGACGCTGTTTTCTTATTGCCTTCCCAGAATCAGGACTCAAACAAGGGCTGCCAGGCATGTGGTTAAGTCTATAAAGTCTCTCGGTTCACATGACCTCTCCCTTCAGTTCACTTTTCATGCCTCTGAGTTGCTGGTTCTGGGGTCAGAGGCTCCCTGGGTGCCCCCCTTCCTGGATTTGTCTGTCCACTGACTCATGTGTCACCTCCACCTGGAAGGATAAATGGCTGTCACTGGGCAAGCTTGGGGTGGGGGGTCAGGTTTCAAATAACCCAGTCTGGGGTGTGGGACCATTGGAGCCAGCTTCTAGCAATTGCTTTAGAAAGTGAATGTGAGTGCTTTAAGAACATTTCCTGGATTACTGTTGAACTAACAAAATAGGTGTTTGCTCCCAGCATCACTGCCTCATTTGATATCAGTTTCCAGGTGAGTCACATGCATTAGCTGCCTGGCTTTCCTGGGTGAGTCGTGGATTAGAACTCAAGTCCCAGGGCCATGGCGTTGTGCTCAGGCATGCCTGGGAGGTATTGCAAACAGTTGTGATGAAATGAAGGACTGGTGAAAGGGGCCGTGTAACACAAGCTTGTGGACTTGGCCCACCCAAGGGCGTGTTATCCGGCCTCATCTCCTGGGTCGTGGGCATGAGTCTGGGAAGGTTAGAGTCCACTTGTTAAATAGTTACAGGACACAGATGCTCTGGTCTGGGTTATACCATGGGCCGCGTCTTATAAAATCCTGGATTTTGATCCTTTTATTCCATAGATGAAGATACTGAGGCTCAGGGAAGATAAATTTGCTCAAGATCATGCGTCTTAGAGACCCGACGATCACTCTGGAGACCCCATCGCCTCACCACGGTTTCCACCCAGCAGCCAGTCAATGGCGGTTCAGTAATGAAATCAGCTGTGACATGTCACCCCGTGTTGTTGTTCAGTCGCTCAATTGTGTACGACTCTGTGACTCCATGGACTGTAGCATGCCAGGCTTCCCTGTCCTTCACCAACTCCCAGAACTTGCTCAAATGCATGTCCATCGAGTCGGTGATGCCATCCAACCATCTCATCCTCTGTCGTCCCCTTCTCCTCCTGCCTTCAATCTTTCCAAGCATCAGAGTCTTTTCTAATGAGTTGGCTCTTTGCATCAGGTGGCTAATGTACTGGAGTTTCAGCTTCAGTATCAGTCCTTCCAGTGAATATTCAGGACTGATTTCCTTTAGGATGGACTGGTTGGATCTCCTTGTTGTCCCAGGGACTCTCAAGAGTCTTCTCCAACACCACAGTTTAAAAGCATCAGTTCTTTGGCACTCATCCTTCTTTATGGTCCAACTCTCACATCCATACATGACTACTGGAAAAACCACAACTTTGACTAGAAGGACCTTTGCTGGCAAAGTAAACTCCTCCAATTGCCCCTCGGCATTCAGTCCAGTCCTTGGCCTCTTCTCTTCTCCTTGCACTGTCCAGCCCAGTCCTGCCTCCTGCTGTGCTCCTCACCTGGAATGATCTCCTGATGGCTTCTGCTTGCCAGAACCTTCTGTGTTCCTCTCAGCTCAGACGTCACCTTTCCAGAGCAGCTGTCCCCAACCTCCCTGTGTAGTTTGGCCTCGATTCCCTTCTTCTCCAACTCTCAGCTTATTGCCCATAGCAGTTTCATCCTCTGTCAATCTTGTTATTTTACTTACTTGTGAGTGCGTCTCCTTTACTAGAAAGCAGCCTCCTGAGGGCAAAGGTCAGCTCTGCCATTCTCTCTCTCCATTCCTACTGCTCAGGGAAGGTTATCAATAAATATTTAGTCAGAAAACAGTGGATCAATGAATAAAACAGGTCCAAATAAATGAATAAAATTCACAGTAAGTGTAAATGATCTTTCTCAAGAAGTCATATTACTAAGGAAAAAAAAAAAAAAAAGACAGGAAAGAGGATGTCTGCCCCCGGGAAGCTGGGGTATATGGGTACTTCATTCTATATGGAAAAGGGGAATCGGACGTGAGGATTTAACTGGAAGGTGTCATCTCCTAGATGGTCTCTGGTTCTGATCCGCTCGCTGGGGCAGCGGTCCGTGTTATAAGAGGCAGGACCTTGCCCCCATGTTGAGAGCATGATGGTCCACTTCCTGACCCTGGTGGGGCACCTGGCCCCTTGGCTGTTTATTTTGTAAATTATTTCTTTTTGGCTGTGCTGGGTCTTTGTTGCTGCACTCTGTCTTTCTCTAGTTGCAGCGAGCGGGGGCTGCTCTCTAGTTGTGGTGCCCGGGCTTCTCATTGCAGTGGCTTCTCTTGTTGCAGAGTGTGGGTCCTAGGCGTGCGGGCTTCAGTAGTTGTGGTTCACAAGCCTTAAAGCACAGATTCAGTAGTTGTGGCACACGGCTGTAGTTGCTCCGAGGCATGTGGGATCTTGCCAGACCAGGGGTTGATCCCGTGTCTCCTGTATTGGCGGGTGGATTCTTATCCACTGTACCACTAGGGAAGTCCCTGTTCTTTCCTCTGTTGTTAAATTCCAAGGGGCCGTGGAGAAATGCTGTCTTGTTTTTCCGCTCTCCATCTCAGGACCTTCCTTGTCCCCTGCCCACCAGAAGGCGCGTGCTCGGGACTCATTAAGTCCTGGGGACACTGACCGTGGCTTTCATCACTCAGAAGGAGTTGCAGGGGAGCCGGGGCCTGGGAGGTGGTTCCTTTTCCTTCCGCCCCTGCATTTGGAAGCAGACAAAGGCGGGCTTTTCTTCCTGCTTCACGCCAGGTGTCCCTTCTCTGAAGCTGGATTCACCCGTTGCTTTGTCTCGTGACCTTGCATCGTTTTCATGATGTTTTTATCGCAGAACCACCTCAGCACCCGAGAGAAAGCGGAGCTGGTTTTGAAAAGGAAACACTCCTCTTAATTACTCTTAAGCTCCAGAGTGGCTTGCCCCAGGGCAGGGAGCCAGGCTGCGCGGTGTGTGTGAAAGACTTGGGGCCATAAATCCTGCCGGCCCTGCTGTGGCTAAGCTGCCCCTGGTGGCGTTTAATCAATGGCCTTTCTGGGAGCTCTGAGGGATGCTGTCTCAGATGAAACAAGAATCCACCTGCAGCTGCATCTGGAGGGAAAGTCCCAGAAGGGGGTGGGACCAGGTCCTCCCTCCCTGAGTCAGGGAAGAGGTTAAGGGAGATGTTTTAGCCTCTGGGGCATCTTCAGACTCCTCGGATGTGGCAGCATCCCAGGATATTTCATAGAGCACCCCCCCTCCAGATGGGCAGAAGGGAGGGAGCCCCGGACAAGACCCTCAGCTCCCTCCCTGGGCTCTAGTGCTGCTCTGTCGTCACCTCCTTGGAGACCAGCAGGCTGTTATAATTCCTGCTTTGTCCCTGTTCCTGTCAATCTTCAGAGGAAACCCAGGGCCCATGGCCTCATCCTGACTCCAGCTGCCCCCAGTAGCCAGTGACAATGCCCCCACTCTCCCTGAACCCTGCCCCTCCCCACCCCACCCCACCCCCAAACCTTCTGGTCACCCCCCCTTCATTTCTCCTTCCTATCCCCTGACCCCTGACCCTCCACCTGCAGCCCCCTGCCCCCCTCCTCATCCCCAAGCTCACCCCTGTGCACACTTGGTATTTTACTCATTTACTTGTTTGAGTTCTAGGACATGCCACCTGGAGTCTCTGTGGCATTTGGACTCTGAGTCGGTGGAGCTCGGATGGGACCTGAAAGCCTGAATTTTTAGCTTCCAGGTGATAAAGATGCTGCTGGCCTGCAGGCCACACTTGGAGAAGCAAGACCTCCATACATTTTGACTTTGAACCTTCATAACAATCCTTGAACTGAGAGAAACTGGCTCAAAGAAGGGAAGTGACCTCTCAGGTGAATGAAATGGTCAGGTAAGTGACATCCTTATGTAGTGTCCTCCCCAGGGTCACAAGGCAGGTGTGTGATGGAGCCAGGATTTGAATACCCATCTCCCTGATTCCAAAGCTCCCAGTCTTAATGCTGCTGTCTTGTGACTGTAACTATGTGGATGATTTTTAATTTTTCCTTAAAGTCTATTTTCCATCATTATCTTATTAATTAAAAATTGGTTATAAAATGACTTCCCCTCCCCCAAGGACTTGACTATGAAAATTGCTCCCATTTTAAGCTCTTCCAACAACACAAGAGAAGACTCTGTGCATGGACATCACCAGATGATCAACACAGAAATCAGACTGATTATATTCTTTGCATGGAGAAGGCAATGGCACCCACTCCAGTATTCTTGCCTGGAAAATCCCATGGATGGAGGAGCCTGGCAGGCTGCAGTCCATGGGGTCGCTAAGAGTTGGATGCGACTTCACTTTCACTTTCACTTTTCACTTTCATGCATTGGAGAAGGCAATGGCAACCCACTCCAGTACTCTCGCCTGGAGAATCCCAGGGACGGGGGAGCCTAGTGGGCTGCCGTCTATGGGGTCGCACAGAGTCGGACATGACTGAAGTGACGCAGCAGCAGCAGCAGCATATTCTTTGCAGACAAAGATGGAGAAGCTCTATACAGTCAGCAAAAACAAGACTGGGAGCTGGCTGTGGCTCAGGTCATGAAATCCTTATTGCCAAATTGAGGCTTAAATTGAAGAAAGTAGGGAAAACCACTAGACCATTCAGGTATGACCTAAATCAAATCCCTTACAATTATACAGTGGAAGTAAGAAATAGATTTAAGGGACTAGATCTGATAGACAGAGTGCCTGAAGAACTATGGATAGAGGTTCATGACAGTGTACAGGAGGCAGGGATCAAGACCATCCCCAAGAAAAAGAAATTCAAAAAGGCAAAATGGTTGTCTGAGGAGGCCTTACAAATAGCTGTGAAAAAAAGAAAAGCGAAAGGCAAAGGAGAAAAGGAGAGGTGTACCCATTTGAATACAGAGTTCCAAAGAATAACAAGGAGAGATAAGAAAGCCTTCCTCAGTGATCAATGCAAAGAAATAGAGGAAAACAATAGAACGGGAAAGACTAGAGATCTCTTCAAGAAAATTAGTATACCAAGGGAATATTTCATGCAAAGATGGGGACAATAAAGGACAGAAATGGTATGGACCTAACAGAAGCAGAAGACATTAAGAAGAGGTGGCAAGAATACACAGAAGAACTGTTCAAAAAAGTTCTTCATGACCCAGATAATCACAATGGTGTGATCACTCAGCTAAAGCCAGACGTCCTGGAATGCGAAGTCAAGTGGGACTTAGGAAGCATCACTACAAACACAGTGGAGGTGATGGAATTCCAGTTGAGTTATTTCAAATTCTAAAAGATGATGCTGTGGAAGTGTTGTACTCATTATGTCAGCAAACTTGGAAAACTCAGCAGTGGCCACGGGACTCGAAAAGGTCAGTTTTCATTCCAATCCCAAAGAAAGGCAATGCCAAAGCATGTTCAAACTACCATACAGTTGCATTAATCTCACATGCTAACAAAGTAATGCTCAAAATTCTCCAAGCCAGGCTTTAACAGTACGTGAACCGTGAACTACCAGATGTCCAAACTGGATTTAGAAAAGGCAGAGGAACTAGAGATCAAATTGCCAACATCCATTGCATCATCGAAAAAGCAAGAGAGTTCTAGAAGAACATCTACTTCTGCTTTATTGAGTACACCAAAGTCTTTGACTGTGCGGATCACAACAAACTGTGGAAAAGTCTTCAAGAGATGGGAATACCAGACCACCTGACCTACCTTCTGAGAAATCTGTAAGTAGGTCAAGAAGCAACAGTTAGAACTGGACATGGAACAACAGACTGGTTCCAAATAGGAAAAGAAGTACATCAAGGTTGTATATTGTCACCCTGCTTATTTAACTTATATGCAGAGTACATCATGAGAAATGCTGGGATAGATGAAGCACAAGCTGGAATCAAGATTGTCAGGAGAAATATCAATAACCTCAGATATGCAGATGACACCACCCTTATGGCAGAAAATGAAGAAGAACTAAAGAGCCTCTTGATGAAAGTGAAAGAGGAGGGTGAAAAAGTTGGCTTAAAACTCAACACTCAGAAAACGAAGATCATGGCATCTGGTCCCATCACTTCATGGCAAATAGATGGGAAAGCAATGGAAACAGTGGCAGACTTTATTTTGGGGGCTCTACAATCACTGCAGATGGTGACTATAGCCATGAAATTAAAAGACACTTGCTCCTTGGAAGAAAGGCTATGACCAACCTAGACAGCATATTCAAAAGCAGAGACATTACTTTCCCAACAAAGTCTGTTTAGTCAAAGCTATGGTTTTTCCAGTAGTCATGTGTGGATGTGAGAATTGGACTATAAAGAAAGCTGAGTGGCAAAGAATTGATGCTTTTGAACTGTGGTATTGGAGAAGACTCTTGAGAGTCCCTTGGACTGTAAGGAAGTCAAACCAGTAAATCCTAAAGGAAATCAGTTTTGAATATTTATTGGAAGGACTGATGCTGTAGCTCCAATATTTTGGCTACCTGATGTGAAGAACTGACTCATTGGAAAAGACCCTGATGCTGGGAAAATTGAAGGCAGGAGGAGAAGGGGATTACAGAGGATGAGATGGTTGGATGGCATCACCAACTCAATGGACATGAGTTTGTCATCCAGAAAGTTGCAGAAGAAGGTAAACTTCCAAACTCATGCTATGAGGCCACCATCACCCTAATACCAAAACCTGACAAAGATGCCACAGAAGAAGAAAACTACAGGCCAATATTACTGATGAACATAGATGCAAAAATCCTTAACAAAATTCTAGCAATCAGAATCCAACAACACATTAAAAAGATCATACACCATGACCAAGTGGGCTTTATCCCAGGGATGCAAGGATTCTTCAATATCCACAAATCAATCAGTGTAATACACCACATTAACAAATTGAAAAATAAAAACCAAATGATTATCTCAATAGATTCAGAGAAAGCCTTTGACAAAATTCAGCATCATTTATGATAAAAAACTCTCCAGAAAGCAAGAACAGATGGAACATACCTCAATATAATAAAGCTATATATGACAAACCCACAGCAAACATTATCCTCAATGGTGAAAAATTGAAAGCATTTCCTCTGATGTCAGGAACAAGACAAGGGTTCCCACTTTCACCACTACTATTCAACATAGTTTTGGAAGTTTTGGCCACAGCAATCAGAGCAGAAAAAGAAATAAACGGAATCCAAATTGGAAAAGAAGAAGTGAAACTCTCACTGTTTGCAGATGACATGATCCTCTACATAGAAAACCCTAAAGATTCCACCAGAAAATTACTAGAGCTAATCAATGGATATAGTAAAGTTGCAGGATATAAAATCAACACACAGAAATCCCTTGCATTCCTATACACTAATAATGAGAAAATAGAAAGAGAAATTAAGGAAACAATTCCATTCACCATTGCAATGAAAGGAATAAAATACTTAGGAATATATCTACCTAAAGACACTAAAGACCTATATATAGAAAACTATAAAACACTGGTGAAAGAAATCAAAGAGGACACTAATAGATGGAGAAATATACAATGTTCATGGATGGGAAGAATCAATATAGTAAAAATGAGTATAGTACCCAAAGCAATCTATAGATTCAATGCAATCCCTATCAAGCTACCAACGGTATTTTTTTACAGAGCTAGAACAAATAATTTCACAATTTGCATGGAAATACAAAAAAACCTGAAATAGCCAAAGCAATCTTGAGAAAGAAGAATGGAACTGGAGGAATCAACCTGCCTGACTTTAGGCTCTACTACAAAGCCACAGTCTTCAAGATAGTATTGTACTGGCACAAAGACAGAAATATAGATCAATGGAACAAAATGGAGATAAATCCACACACATATGGACACCTTATCTTCGACAAAGGAGGCAAGAATATACGATGGGTTAAAGACAATCTCTTTAACAAATGGTGCTGGGAAAACTGGTCAACTACTTGTAAAAGAATGAAACTAGAACACTTTCTAACACCATTCACAAAAATAAACTCAAAATGGCTTAAAGATCTAAACATAAGACCAGAAAATATAAAACTCCTAGAGGAGAACATAGGCAAAATACTCTCCAACATAAATCACAGCAGGATCCTCTATGACCCACCTCCCAGAATATTGGAAATAAAAGCAAAAATAAACAAATAGGACCTAATTAAAATTAAAAGCTTCTGCACAACAAAGGAAACTCTAAGCAAGGTGAAAAGACAGCCTTCGGAATGGGAGAAAATAATAGCAAATGAAGCAACTGACAAACAACTAATCTCAAAAATATACAAGCAGCTCCTGCAGCTCAATTCCAGAAAAATAAATGACCCAATTAAAAAATGGGCCAAAGAACTAAACAGCCATGTCTCCAAAGAAGACATACAGACAGCTAACAAACGCATGAAAAGATGCTCAACATCACTCATTATCAGAGAAATGAAAATCAAAACCACAATGAGGTACCATTTCACACCAGTCAGAATGGCTGCGATCCAAAAGTCTACAAGCAATAAATGCTTGAGAGGGTATGGAGAAAGGGAACCCTCTTACACTGTTGGTGGGAATGCAAACTAGTATAGCCACTATGGAGAACAGTGTGGAGATTCCTTAAAGAACTGGAAATAGAAGTGGGACTCAGCGATCCCACTACTGGGCATACACACCGAGGAAACCGGAATTGAAAGAGACACATGTACCCCAATGTTCATCGCAGCACTGTTTATAATAGCCAGGACATGGAAGCAACCTAGATGTCTATCAGCAGATGAATGGATAAGAAAGCTGTGGTACATATACACAATGGAGTATTACTCAGCCATTAAAAAGAATACATTTGAATCAGTTCTAATGAGGTGGATGAAACTGGAGCCTATTATACAGAGTGAAGTAAGCCAGAAAGAAAACCACCAATACAGTATATTAATGCACATATATGGAATTTAGAAAGATGGTAATGATAACCCTGTATGCGAGACAGCAAAAGAAACACAGATGTATAGAACAGTCTGTTGGACTCTGTGGGAGGGGGAGAGGGTAGGATGATTTGGGAGAATGGCACTGAAACATGTATAACATCATATATGAAATGAATCGCCAGTCCAGGTTCGATGCAGATATAGGATGCTTGGGGCGGTGCACTGGGATGACCCAGAGGGATGGTACGGGGAGGGAGGTGGGAGGGGGATTCAGGATGGGGAATACGTGTACACCCATGGTGGATTCATGTTGATGTGTGGCAAAACCAATACAATATTGTAAAGTCATTAACCTCCAATTAAAATAAATAAATTTATATTTTTAAAAAATGGACATGAGTTTGAGTAACTTCAGGAGTTGGTGATGGACAGGGAGGCCTCGCCTGCTGCAGTCCATGGGGTTGCAAAGAGTCAGACAGAACTGAGTGACTGAACTGATCTAAGCTGTTCTGATTGGATTCAGAGGTGGGGGAAGGTCCAAGTGGCTTTGGAAGGAGGGTAAATGCTGAACATCTATCACCTAAGTTCTTCCTGTCAATAGCTCAGCAGAAACCAAAAGGCATTTACAATACCCTAAATTGCAGCCATTTCTTACCGTAAAAATTCAACATAGAGTCTATACTTTGGAGACACGCAAACTTGAAGGGGCTGCTGTTACCGTGATGCGCATTTTCAGCCAGGTGAGACCCTGAATGAGAGAGAGAATTCTCGCCGGGATGAGACACGGACCTCAGCAAAGCAGCAGCCTTTCCTTGGTTCCTGGCTTCTTTGCCCTCAAGTGCTGCACACTGACCACACCCAGCAGGATCCAATTTGGAGTCAGCCTCTCACGGTCATTAAGAGAGTACAGTCCATGTGCCTTGTCTTAGAAGAAATCAGGAGAGATGCGATTACCAAAATAAACAGAGAACAGCAACAGAAACAAACCCTCAATCAGAGTCTGAATGGGGGTGAGGAGAGAATAAAATGCATGTCAATAACCTATTCTCTATTTATGTCCCCTTTTAATGTTTGCGTATGTGTGTGTTAGAACACTCACTTGGCAAGACCTTGCAGATCTCCATCCAAATAACTCACTGTAGCCAATAAAAAAAGATCAACTCATCTGATTTATCAGAGAAAAGAAAAAATACCGGGTAGACAAATACTAGAGTCACCCTGCAATTTATAATCGGGACTGTCAGGTAGGTGGAACAGAGGAGTGTTTCTTGCTAAATGGGCCAGGATTGCAGACATTTGCCACTTCATTTTGGGAGCGCAGACATGAATTTCACCCTGATAGATGGAGTCCAGGCTGTCAGGTCTCAGGTGGTCTTTTGTACTGTGCTCACCTAGGAACACAAGCAGCAGTGGCAGAGGGTCTAGCCCCATCGCCCCCTCCCTTGTAATCTGGATAGGTCAAGTCTTCCGGCCTGCCTTTGCCCACCAGGCTGTTCGAGTTGCCTTTAGAGACCTTAACTCCAACATTTTAACTTCAAGAACCAGGCTGGTTTTGAGGAGGTGTGCATTGCACACCTAGACTTGGCAAGGGAAGGCCCTGGTTTAATTATCTACTGCTTACTATTGTATGACTCTGAGCAAATAGACAGATGGCTTGGGATTGCAAGGAACAGAACTTCAATGTAAACAGGCTTGAACAATAAAGGGATTTATGGGCTCAAGCCTTAAAAAAATCCCAGAGATAAAAAGATTCCACAATGATTGGGTCAGGATCATTCAGTTTCCCTGAAGTTCCCTTGGTTCTTCCTTCTCTCAAGGGTCAACACTGATCTCAAACTGCTATCCCCCAGCAAGGAAAGGCTGCTGTGGTTCTGAAAGCTGTGTCCACATCCCTCTTGTTCCAGAGAGAACCTCAGAAGAGTCCAGGAAAATATGGACTCAGCCCACTGCCCACCTGGTCAGGTGCCTACTTTTGAGCCAATCAAGGTAGGGGAATGTGATGCGCTTACTGGTTGGACCAATCACCGCCCACTCCTAGATCTGGGGCCCACAGGGCTATTGGGTTGGATGATTAAGGCTCATGTGAAGGTCACAGGGACTTCCCTGGTGGTCCAGCGTTTAAGACTGCCTTCTAAAGCAAGGGGTGCTGGTTCGATCCCTGGTTAGAAGCTGCGATCCCACATGCCTTGAGGCCAAAAAACCCAAAACATAAAACAGAAGAAAAATTGTAATAAATTCAATAAAGACTTCAAGAATGGTCCATTTCAAAAAAAAAAAAGAAGAGGACGAGGATGGTGAAAAGTTGCCTGTAATTGCTTGACAGTTGCCCACGGCAAAGTCACTGGAGTTCCTTCTTCAGCAGAACAGGGATAATGATAATGACAATCTTCTACTGAAGTTGTCAAATAATCCTAAGAGGTCACAGAAGGAAAGTCCTTTGGAGTCAGAAAAGCCCCGTATAACTTAATAGGAGGAGCATACATCCTGGTTATTACTGTCACTTTTATTAATGCACCAAAATTTGTTTGTTTACTGTGAAATTGGTTCAGGATGATAGAACACTTGATATCAGATCTCTCAGTCAAGGATGCTGAAAATTCTGTTTCTCTCTTATAAAATTGATATTGCATGAAATTAATTTATAATTAAAATTAATTTTCATTACATAACCAGTATACAAGTATATGCCCTCTGTAAGAAAATAAAAATATTAAAGCAAAAATCCCTCCTGACTTCTTGGCATGTAACCACTCATGTTAGCCACCATTGTCAGTGTTATGAACATACTTGCAGGGACTTTTTCTATGCAGTTGTCCATATGGACACCCAGATAAAATATGTAAATATTCATTTCTTCAACAAACACTTATTGAAGGCACTTATTCTGCCCTGTGCCAAGTACAACATCCATGGAGAGTACGTGGATGAGGCAGGAAATGAACAAACGGATAAAGAGAAAGGATAAAGAAATGGAGGGTGGAGGATCACGAAAGGCCTCTGGGAGGAGGTGGCATCTGAGCAGAGGGAGGGGTCATGAGAGTACCTGGGGGAGGACAGATTCAGCAGAGGGGAAGGCAGGAGCAGAGACGTGGGCTGGAACAGGCTGCCTTTCTGGGAGCAGAGGCAGAGAAGGTAAGAGGTGTTGGGGGGATTAGGGAGCAGTGAGAGCGGCCAGGTTCCAGGTAGAGCTCTAGGCTGACAGGTGGACTCTAAAAGCTTTTGGAAACTGTTTTTACCTAGATGTGTATAGGCTATAGAAACGTGGATTTTAAAACATAAGCATGTACATATATATGTGTGTGTGTGTATGTGTGTTTATATATAGTTTATTTGGGTGAATGAGTGGAAGAGAGAATGAATCAATGAATGAGACCACGCATTCTCGTTGGGGCCATACCATTCCCAGGTTTGGGGCTTGGAAAGATATTACTCTCTTTATTTAAAAACACAGAAGTACCTACAGAACATAAACCATCATCTGATATTTCTGTGGGATTAAATTTTCATGAGGGGTAATTGAGAAAAGAAATGTCTGAAATGACTCCTTAGGGAGTGATCATGAAATAGAGTTTGAGAAACATTGAATTAGAGGAAAATCAGTGGACACTGCAGCCTTTTCCTCCCACATTTTGCCAAGACCCTGATGGGAACGCGGAAGACAAACCCAGACGTGCCCAAGTATGTGAAACAGCCCCGGCACTGCCCTGGTGGGAAAAGAATAGAAGGGGGCCGCAGCGCTTTGGGGAAGCAGCTTTTTTTCCTGCCGAGGGACAGATTTACAAAGGATGATATTTGCATTTCCCTGAAGCCTCTAATTTTCTCATTTATCATTTGTCAGAGCCCGAAGCCCTTCCACAGCACGTGGGATGTTTGCACACATCTAATGATCCCTTTTACCAAACAACGTCACAGTCCCTGGGAGAAGTGCGTTCACATCGCTGAGGCTGCTAATTTCATCCACTGAAGTCACGCTGTGCCGTCCTCGCAGGCGGGAACTCGGGGCGTCTCCCTTCACCCTGAGCTGGGTGGCTCCCGGTGAACGTGTTTCCCCCTGTGACACCAGGAAACCATGGAAACCGGCCCACAGTCGTCCCTGAGACGAGGGGCAGGCAGACTGGAGGAGGGAGCCGTGCCCGGGGCTTCAGAAGCAAGGCCAGGGCTCCTGGACATCCGCTCTCCACCTGCTGGACTCACCCGACGGGGACCGTAACGGGGCTTTCACCAGGGGCGGGAAGGCTGGGCGGGCTGTGCCCCTGCCCCCAGGAGAGCCCTCTGGGCACCAGGGGTGCTTCCCCAGGGCCCCTGAGAACTCGCTTCCCTTCCTCACCATCAGCTCACCCCACACTGCTGCTGGAACACCAGCCTCTTTAGGGAGATCCAGCCCGGCCCCCAGAGCAGTGGTTCCCGGCTTCCAGCTGCCCCTGCTTCACAGGGGATGGACACGAGCGTGGGACCACCCAGGTCACGGGGAGCCCAATGTGACACACACCTCGGCGCCTGTGGATTGGAGGACGTACCTGAAGGGGTTTCAGATCTCCAGCCAGAGTGAGGGTGGAGATCTCTGTTCCTGGGGAGCCTCCCTTTGCCCCCGGGAGAGTGTCAGACATAGTCACTAAAGGCCCCGCGTCCCCTGAGGCTTGGGGAGGGACTGAGATGGAGTAAAAAGGACCGGCTCACCCCCCCACCTCCCCCCACCCCGACCACCACTGTTCTGAAATGCCCCACCGTCCCCAACCTGTGGAGTCTCTGGCCCACTTCTGGGCTCTCTCCGGTTCCATGGGGCCCGGGCTTCCTGGGGCTGCTGGTCACACAGTTTGGAATCGTTGGAGCACACCCGCCACCCCAGATGCAGTGGATGCTTAGGATGACCTCTGACCCCAGGTCAGAGGGGGGCATTTGTGAAACCAAAGGCCAGTGTGCCTCTGAGTCAGGCACTAGTGGACAATGAAGCTTTTGTGTGGATGCAGTGAATGGAGGACCAGCGGGGTGGGAGGTGTATGACAAGGCTTCCCTGCAGGGCCTGCAGCAAAGGCCTGAGAGCAGTTTGGAGAGGGGCCCTGGGAGGCTGGGCCCCAGCGCAGCAAAGCGGGCACTGCAAGAGCACCTCCCTAGCACGGTGGGTGGCCAGCGGCGCTGGTCCAGGAGTCGGGCCAGCCTGGCATCAGGGGCATTCGTGCTGCAGCCCCAGCGCCCCTGAAGGTGTCAGGAGCTGAGATGGTGCCCTTGAGGCCCTCAGTGTTTCCTGGGCTGTGGGTTCACTCATGCGGTCCTGAGAGGGCACCTGTGCCCTGACCCCTCACCCGGTGACCTGCGGCTCCCAGGCCCCTCACGTCACCTTTCCCAGGTGGACGTGGATCCCAGGTAGATGTGGATCCCAGGGAGAGGCCATCCATGGAGCCACCGAGCAGAAGTCAGGAGCTGACAGGCGCAGCGTTTCCCGAGCTTGGGTCCCTCGGGGGCCACATGCATGGTCACTGGCCTTGTAATGCCCTTGCTATTATCTTATTCAACATTTACCTTTCAGTCAGATGGATTCCAAGCTTTCCTAAATGAATCCATTCATTTTGGTGCCACTTACTTTAACCACATCCCCCATCTTAATGAAATCACTGGTTTGAGGAACAAACTGGAGTTTCCCCGTGAATCCCGTTAAAGTGATTAAGTAACTGTTAGAGTAAAAGTCTACTTCCTCACCTACGGGTGTGTCAGCTCCCCGTTTGGTGCTGAGCCTCCCGGCGGCTTCAACGAGGCAGGAGTCTGCCTCTCACGGGCGCCATGGCCTCAGTGTGGAGGCCCAGAGCTGGGCGAGCAGCTGCACGGGGTTGACCTTGACCTTCTTCTGTCCCCCTGCTTCCTCACCTTTGGACGCTCTTGTCGCCCACCTGACCTACGGGGGCGCAGGTCCCATCGGGCGGGAGGGGAGGGGAGAGGGGCGGGGCGCACCCAGCGTCTACGGGGGCCCGGGGAAGATGCACTGCAAGGTGGGATGGGAGGTTCAGCTACAGCCCGGGAGGCCGCGTGCTCAGCTGAACACGGGAATTCTAGCATTCCAGGAAGGAGGCGGTGGACACGGGGGACAGCCAGCAGCCTCTGCCCATTCTGTGGGCCCCTGAGATCATCTCCTCTCCACCAGGGCATGCACCCCGCAGGTGGCGAGAACGAGCCTTTGAGGAGAGCCTCCTGATGCTGCTCTGGGGGTGGAGGTGAGCAACCCCGGGACCTCCCAAACCCAACACGTTTCCTGACGCCTGCCCTGCACCTCGTGCTCATGGTGCCCACATTACTTGACCCAGAGAGCAGGTGAGGCGTGCTCGGCATCCTGGACTCTTCATAGCAAGCTGCAGACACAGGGCTGAACGAGAGGTCAGTATGATTTGGCCCCGCCTGTGTTTTAGAGACGGGTCACCAGGAGTCAGAAAGCTGGGAGGGGACATGTTTAAGGAGACACAGCTGTAAATGATGGAGCCAAAAGCCACGTGGGTCCCCAGTCTCTCTTCAGAGACCCCACTGTGTCTTCACTGGTCCTGTTCCCCAGTGTGTGTGTCCCTCTTTTAAATAAATAGATGCATGATCACCAAATAAAACACCGATGAATCTGTCCCCTGTCCATCTCTTTCCAGAGACCTCTATTCTATTCCTTCAGCTGTGTCTGCAAGTTTCTTCTAGATTTGAGTTAGTCATGGAGCTTTCAAGTTGGGCTGGTTTCTTTCAAATGTCTGCACCTTTGATGAGGGGTCAGCTCCCCTCCTCCACCTGCACCACACCTCCCACCGTCCTCTGAGGGTGAATCAGTATGATAATTATGTCATAATCATCATGGATGTCACGTGACCAGGTACATGATATTCGATGCAGAGCCCATTTTTGCAACGTGGTTGCATTTTCTTTCTTAGGCATCTTTTGTTTTCTCAGAGTTAATAGTTTCCTTGTTCTTTTTACTTGCAAAATTGATTACAGATACATCATTCTCTGCAATTCTGCCATCATTTTATCCAGTCCAGTGTTTTCCAGGCTGTTTTGACCGCAACTCATAATAAGAAATATATTTTACAATAAGGCCTGGCTTACACACACACACACACACACACACACCCAGAATACATGAAGCTAAAATTTTTACAAATTTTCATTGATACCTTTTGATAGTTTCCACTCAATTCTGTTATTTCACGTTTTTAAATGCTGATTGAGACTCACAGAATTGATATCAGGCCTCACTAAGGTAGCTTGACCTGTCCTTTGGGAGCTCTGCACTAGCCCGGCTCAGACCTGGTCTTCCCAGCCGCCTCCCCCGCCCCCACCCCCACCTGGCCCCCAGCTCCTCTCTCGTGTATCTGAATAGCTCTCATCTGGATATTTTTCTCTGCTCCTCTTCTGGGATGATTAACTGATGAACCCCATGTGTTCTTTTTCATTGGTTCTTTGCTTTCCGTGAGTCAATTCCAATTTATTTCTTTTTAACTGAGGAAAAGAAAATTTTTAGTGACTCTCCAGCCTATTTGATTTTTTTTTCACCTTTTCTCTAGCAACAGAAAAATAAATGTGGGAAGGAGAAAATTACAATAGGAAGAAGCCAGAGAGCAAATAGGAGAATTGATTTATGCATGGTTTTGGTTCTGCGTGAAGCTGGCGATACTCAGATGAAAAGCCAGGCCTCT
Organism: Capricornis sumatraensis; assembly: GCF_032405125.1. Taxonomy (NCBI): domain Eukaryota; kingdom Metazoa; phylum Chordata; class Mammalia; order Artiodactyla; family Bovidae; genus Capricornis; species Capricornis sumatraensis. Next base: position 79,679,188 of record NC_091083.1, read on the forward strand.
AGCCATGTATCATTTCTGGCGACATCCAGACGATGGAATGAAATGTTCACTGTGGGTGTAAATCAAAGTGTTTCACTCTGGGCAAGCTTGACATTCTGGGCGGGACTGGTCTTTGTTGTGGGGACTGTCCTGAGCATTATGGGATGTTTAGCAGCACCCCTGACCTCTACCCATGAGAGACCAGTAGCCTCCCTCCCTTCCTTAGTTGTGACAACCAAATGTGTTTCCAGAAACCACCAAACATGCCCTGGGGGCAAATTCACCCCAGGCTGGAATCTTTGCTCCAAGTGTCTGGACCCCACCTGTGTCCACGATTCCGGGGAGCATCACCACCTATTGACAATGTATCAAGTGGAGCCTGAATTGGTCCATCGCATCCTCCAGAAGCCGTAGCAGGTGTCATGAGCAGATGCCTGTCATCTACCGCCTTGGTGGGGGACGCCCTGGGGACGCGTGCAAACCAGCTGGTTAGAGCCTGTTCCAGGCCAGCTCTCCTCTGACTCATGCTCCTGAGGACTGTTCTCTGCCTCCTCTGAGTTATTATAAAGTTATGAAAAACCAAAATCACTGATGCCCCAGAACTGACTACCTCTTAATAGACTCACTAGCAAATTGTAATAAACATAATCTGGGGCTTATGAAGCTATTATTAAAATGGGCCATTTACCATCACTTGGGGACACATTGCTGTACTGTTTCAGCATGAACACCAGAGACGAGGTCCATGGGAAACGGTGACTAGAGATGCCACTGAGATGGTTAACAGGCCAACATGTGTCTCTCACTGAGTTGAAATCAAAGTCACAGCTATGAGTCTCAAGTCGACCTAGAAATTCCCTCCTAAGGAGGCGGGAGTGCCTTAGAGCGATGCTGACCATCACTGGGTTCAGAGCAGGTCGGTCCCCCCAACAAGCAGATGAGGGGAGAGCAGCCGGGCAGCCACCTCTCTCCAAACCAGGCTTCGAGTCTGCATGGGAACTCCAGCCGGAGGGGCCAGTCATCTGCTCTAATGACTGGGATTTCAGTATCACAGGCTGGCAGGAGGGCTGATCCAGAGCAGACGAGCTGGGGTGGTGGAAAAATATCAGGACACAGGGTAGCAGGGGCACAGGGGTGCTTGTTTTATCCTCCTGAGAACAGCCTCTCAGCCAGACCCAAACAGCAATGCCGCATTTCCTCTGTCAGCCTGGGGCTGGGTCCCTGGGCTGGAGCCCAGTTTTGGTCCCCTCCATGTGTCAGGATCCTGCTCCTCCAGTCTCTTCCCCAGGTCAGGAACACCCCCGAGACCCGACTGCCCCGGGGCACAGGAGGAACTCTGAGAGGGGATGAAATCCGGGCATCCTCAGCATTGTCACTCATTTGTCGCTCTGTCTCTGTAAGTTCAGAGAAGGCGATGGCACCCACTCCAGTCCTCTTGCCTGGAAAATCCCATGGACGGAGGAGCCTGGTAGGCTGCAGTCCATGGGGTCGCTAAGAGTCAGACATGACTGACTTCCATGACCTCCCTTTCAATTCTCACTTTCCACGCTCATGCATTGGAGAAGGAAATGGCAACCCACTCCAGTGTTCTTGCCTGGAGAATCCCAGGGACGGGGGGGCCTGGTGGGCTTCCATCTGTGGGGTTGCACAGAGTCGGATACAACTGAAGCGACTTAGCAGCAGCAGCTCTGTAAGTCTGTAAGTTCATTTTCAGAGAGCAACTTGATAACCCTTTCAGATTTTGGAGCGTCTCAATGTCGTGTGCCCTAGAGGGAGGTATTCATGGATGAGGTGTCAGGCATGTGGTTCGTTTAATTAAAATCACTTGTTCCTGCAATAATTATGGCTTAAACACTCATCCTGCAATTCCAGAGCCTGGAGCGGGGATGGCGGGGGCCCCAGGCCCTGAGTTAGATGCCGGTTCTGCAGGAGCAACACTGGCACTTCAGGTCTCCATGTTCACACTTGCACAGGAGTGAGTTGTGCCCTGGGAGAGGGTTCACACATAGGTGTTGGCAGGGGGGTTGGCGGTGGGGCAGGCCGAGGCCCAAATTTGTGCGCTTCTCAACTCGAAACCTCTAAACTTGAGGCTGGGAGACAAGAAAGTTCTTTCTCTGCTGTGAATCAGAGCTCAAAGCCAGGCCCACAGTCTTGGTCGATCACCTTTCAAATCCTCCTCTGTCCAGTTTTGCAGAGAGAATTTCATTCCTGGAGGTCGCTGGAGGAAGTCCATCTGGGGCCCAAGGTCAAGCTGTCTTGTGCAAAGCAGCCTCCTGGGTCCTTGTGCCATCTCTTGTGTCATCTTGTGCCATCTCTTGTGCCATCTCTTGTGTCATCTCTCTCCAAGTTCTGGGCCAGGAATGGGGGAAGCACGGGATGTGTTATCGGCCACAGACCCCGGCACGCGTATTTTAAAGTTAAATGTGATTCCTAGCTCCATCTTCCAAGTGTTGCTTGCGTGATCAGTTTGAGTGTGGATGAGTGTGTGAGTGGTTTTCACAGTGTGGCTAGAGGGTCTGGGAGCAGAGGTGTATTATGGAGGCAGTCCTCACTGGGGAGCCTGAGACCCAGGGCAGCGGGGCTGTCACTGGGGCAGGCGAGCTCACCGCTACTGCCCGGCTGGCTCCTCTCTCCCCCTGGGTGGGGTGCAGGGTCCCTGGGGGGACGTCCCTTGGGGAGGGCAGCCCCAGGCTGCAGGACAGAGGCCTCACCACAGCTGAGCGTTGATCCCCCTGTTTTGTTCTCTGAGAGGCCCCTGCAGGCAGAGGTCTTAACACTGGCCCCCAGCAGAGAGGGAGGCCTCAGTGAAGAAAGAAAACCCCTGGAAATCTTGTCTGTGAATCTCAGCCTTTGTTGCAGAAATGTGACCCCGACCAGAGCTAAATGTGGCTGCCCCGGGTTCAGGGTGGGGGTGGGGGTGGGGGTGGGTGGGTGACAGGGGGAACCTGGCCCCGTTCCAGCATCTGTCCTGCACTGAACACCATGGCAAGCGGTGCCCAGATGATGGGATAAGAGGCCACAGGAGAGATTCAGGACACCCGACTGGCGCACCTCCTTGTATGTAGGGCAGGAGAGGCTCAGGGGGCAGAGGGCCTCCTCTGCGCCCCCCACCCTGGGCGATGGGATGGGTCGCAGCGCCGGGGCATGAGGTCCCAGCTCCAACCCCTCCCTCAGCACTCTCTCTGCCGCAGGCATCACTCGTCACAAGCCAGGCCCGCCCTCAGCATGTCAACCTCAGCGCACTTCACCCAGACACAGGAGCCCGAGATTATACCCATTCTACAGATGAGGAAGTGAGCTCTGAGGGGCTCATGACCTGCTTAAGATCCTCGCTGCTCGGGGCAGGGATGGGACTGCAACCCAGGACTGTGTGGTCCACAGGGCCCCACCCCCGTCTACACACTCCTCAGAGGGAGCATCCCGCCTGTGACAGTTAGCGTTTCCTCACATTCAAGAAGAGGAAATGTAAATTGCCAAGGGGGCGATTCTCTAATGAGATGTTCAAGGAATTTCTACCACTTTGAGCATCAACAGAAATGCTAATAGCTAATACTAACATCTGCCCCGCTGTGCCCGGCTCTGTTTTAAGCATGTTTCTGGGATTCACTGTTTAAACAAATGTACATGATATGACTTGATATGACATCACTGCTCCTGTTTTACGGACGGGGAGACTTCATCAGGGAGCGAAGAAATCACCTGCTCCCACGCCCTGGGTCAGGGGTCTGTTTCCTGGGAAGTACGCCCAGGGTGGGGATTTTGACACCTGTGGGAGGCCCCACTGTTGGGCATCACTGTCCTGATTCTTCAGCCTCCTCCCCTGCATCCTTGCCCTTAGTCACGTGACTTGGTAGTTTTCTCCTCTAGGTGTGGAGCCTCTTGTCTCCCCGAGGTTGGATCCGGTTATGCGATTTTCTTTGGCCGGTGGGATGTGGGCGGAGGCCTGAAGGTGCCTACGCAGCTGGCCCTGACCTCTTGTGCTCCTGCCTTCTCTATGAGAAGGACCTGCCGCTGGTGGCCATCAGTCCTGGAAAGATGAGGGAGTCTAGAGCAGACCTGGGCTCACGCCTTAGCCTGAAGCCCAGCAGAGTCAGGCCCAGCCTAGATGTGAACCCCAGCAGACATGTAGATGTGAGATGGAGAAAGAAAATGCTTATTGCTTTTTGACACTGAGTTGTGGGCTGGATTGTTACGCAGCTTGACTGGGACAATAGCTAACAGATACACACCCCAGTGAGCGAACACACTGCAGCCCTCGGAGCATCTCCACCACCTGCTCTCCGCACCAGGGAAACAGCCCGTCTTTCCCCCACCCCACACCACACGTCCCACTGCCCTGAGCATCTTCATATTGGATGCACATCCCTGACCGTCGTCTTCTGTTGGCTCATGTTTCAGGTGGCAGGCACCAGCACCTTCTTGGCTCTGTTCAAAGAGCTTTATTGTCACTTCCATGCAATTTATGTCCAATGTGGGCTTGGGTTTTCCTTCTTCCCCATTTGGAACTTAAATCACCACAAGAGTGACTAAAGATTTCTAATTAAGGATGTTCATGGCAGTATTTTTTGTACTAACCAAGACAAAGGAGAAAGATGGGAAGACAGTCTTATGGTCCAACAGTGGAGGGTTAGGGTTACATCTATACATCTGTGCCTCTGTAGGATGGAAATCTCATAGCTGTTAGCATTTATGTTTCTGAAGACGACTTTGTGGTACTGAGAAATGTACAATATACTGTGAAGTAACAGTCAAGGAGGCTCTGAATGTTGCGTCTTTCCATTGAATCACAGTTTTATAAACCAAGTAGACTTTTAAAATGTGTGGTAAAATATGGAGTTGAGTTTTATTTTTTCTCTATTTTGTAGGAATATTTTATAAACTTTCTGTTACTTTTGGATAAGAAAATAAACGAACACCATTAAAAATAAAAATATAATGAAGGCATAGAGCAGCCCTGAGCTGTGACATGTCACTGTATTTTCAGATGGAATTCTTTTTTAGCTGCCAAAACTGTCGTTTCCTCTCCCGGGAAGCTCCCAGGAAAGGGACCTTGTCTCTTTTTTGCCTTGGTGGCGCCAGGAACATAATCAGGGTTCAATAAATAATTGATAATCATCAAGACCCCAAAAGGAGACCATTCACTATACCCACGTGGCCTGGCAACTCAAGGCATTCTCTTAAGTGCATTTCATTTCTTTTTAATTTTTCTCCATCTAAATGGATGGAGTGAGAGCCAGGAGAGAGCTGCCGCCTTGCAGAACCGGAAAAGGGAAAAATAAATGAACGAGAGCAGACACTGCAGGGCCCTGCATGGAGCCTGAACCCCATGGGTTGATGCCCCTTCTCAGGAGGGGGAGGGGTCTTTCTTACTCATTCCCACACAGGGAAGCCACCTCCTAGTTTCCTTATGAAACCATGTGTTTTTTTGCCCAGCAGTTCTCTGAGACTTTACGATCTAAGAATCAACAAGGAAAGTGGTGATACAGGAAACCCCATTCAAAACCAACAAGAGAAGGACTCCTCCTCTGAGTCACTGAGTAATGGGTGTGTACTGAGCACCCATCCCTGCTGGTGCTGGTCTGGGTGCTGGGACAGGGCAGGGAAACGAGCAAAGTCCCCACTCTCACGGAGATCACTGTCTACTCTGAAGGACAAGCAATAGTCATTGAATCAACTGTTGTAAGGCATGTAGGGAGGTGATAGCCACTAGACAGGAAACAGAGCTGATGGACAAGCTCAAATAAGTGGGCAGGGATGGCCTCTCGGAGGAGGTGAGCGAGCCCTGGGAAGAGTACCCTAAGCAGAAGGAAGAGCAGGTGCAAAGGGCCTGAGGCAGGAGAGACCCTGATCGGTGAGGAGCAGCAAGGAGGCTGAGCAGCTGGAGGAGTAAAGTGGGGTGCTGAGGGTGGCGGGGCCTGGTCACCAAGTTACCCCACCCTTCAGGGCCCTGCAAACAGGAGGGGTCCCAAGTGAGACAGAGAGAAGGTGAGTCTTGACCCAATGGTCATCATCTCAGGTGGACAGGCTTAGTGGAGAGCATGGTTCTCAGGGTGTCATTCCAAAGTCAATAGCATCAGCCTCCTGGGACCCTGTTAGAATTGTCAGTTTTCACCTGTCACCCCAGACCCACTCAATCAGAACCTCTGAGCTGGGTCTAGCATCTGAGTTTTAAAAACTCAGTCGAACATAGTCAAAGCTATGGTTTTTCCAGTAGTCATGTATGGATGTGAGAGTTGGGCCATAAATAAGCCTGAGCAGCAAAGAATCGATGCTTTTGAACTGTGGTGTTGGAGAAGACTCTTGAGAGTCCCTTGGATTTAAAGGAGATCAAACCAGTCAGTCCTAAAAGAAATCAATCCTGAATATTTATTGCAGGGACTGATGCTGAAGCTGAAACTCCAATACTTTGGCCACCTGATGCTGAGAGTCAACTCATTGGAAAAGACCCTGATGCTGGGAAAGATTGAAAGCAGGAGGAGAAGGGGACGACAGAGGATGAGATGGTTGGATGGCATCACCGACTCAATAAACATGAGTTTGAGCAAGCTCCAGGAGTCGAGATGGACAGGGCGGCCTGGTGTTCTGCAATCCATGGAGGAGCAAAGAGTCAGACACGACTAAGAAGCCTGGAGTGCTGCAGTCCCTTGGGTTGCAAAGAGTGGGACACGACTGAGCAACTGAACAACCACCACCAGTGGGTCCAGAGTCCTGCTAGGGCCTGAGAAACCCAAGCAGTGCTGGACCCGTTTCTAGTCTCCCCCCAGCAGATCGAGGCAGTAAGGGCTGAACTGCAGGAGGTGCCAGGGGTCACCTGGAAGAAGGATGGAAAACGATCAGGTGGGTGCCGCACACTTGCTTGTCCTGGGATCTTCTTTCAGGGCTTCTCAAGTGGGAAGTGTTTTCCGGGCGGAAGGCCTGGTGCTCTGGGAAGCAGGAAAGTGGGCTAGGGACAGAGGGTACAAGGGCCTGATTAGACCTTCTTAGTTGCAGAAACTTGGAAAAGCAGCAGAATTCAAGCCCCCACCCGCCTGGGGCTGAGGATAGCGGCGAGGGTGGAGCCCAGGTGCGTCCTGTGGGGCCGCGGTCACCACTGCCCTGGCCGCGTTGTATCCCTGCTCCATCCTTGTTCCCCCAGCTCCGGCTCCCTGAGCCCTGCCTTCTTCTGGGCATGGGGGACACAGTGGAGAAGGGGTCCCCCCTTCCTGTCCCCTGGGCTTGTCATGACCCAGGGTGATGGTGAGAAGGCCCCAGGACAGAGTCCCTCACCTTCAGGAACCTAGGAAGGGGTCCCTGAGGAGGCAGCATCCGAGCTGAGACCTGAGGGACAAGTAGTGATGAGCCGGGGACATCAGGGGCAGGAAATGAAGACCCAGGCTCGGGAGCGGTGCTGACCAGGGGCTGCTGGTCCCAGGTCAAGGGTTTGGACGCAGGATGGGCCTGGCGGCCCTCTGGGCAGCCCAGGCTTGTCAGGGCCCAGGACCCGCTTCCCAGCCCCGCCCTCGATTTCCACCTCCTGGTCACAGATGGGGCCTCAGCCACAGACACCGGGACTCCCGGGGGACCCTCTCACCAGGAGGGGGTCCTGCTTGGTGGACACCTGCTGTGACCCTGCAGGAGTGACAGCCACACCTCCCCTCTGTGCTCCAGGCACAGCTCTCAGCATCTCTGGACTTGCACTGTCTCAGCGCGAGGTCCGAGGGCCCAGTTCTCGGAGACTGGGCACCCGAGGGACAGAGCGTTTCTATGTCCTGTTCACGTGGGCAGAGCTGGCTTTGTCCCGAGGGCTCTGAACCAGGGCCCATGCTCACCCATGACGCTCACACCCTGACCGCAGTCCCCTTGAGCCAACTTGCAGAAATGAAGGCACTTCCCACCTTCACCTGCATCCAGGGTGACCTCGTCTCCTCCTTTACATGAAGCCTTTGTTACATTAGGGTTGCTTAGAGGATGGACTGCTTTGCTGCATCGTCCCTGCATTCATCAGATCCGTGTGTGTCTCAGGATTCTCAGTGCATGTCAGGAACTTGTCATTATTTGCCTCATTTAATGGAATCTCATTATCCTTCTTTGCACACTTCATCACACCTAGCAGTGTTTTGCACAGGGTAGTTGTTCAAAAAAATACTTGTCAAGTGGTTAAATGTTTGATCCATCAATAGGTCTTCAACTGAGCATCCTTCCGAGTGAATATCCTAAAGTGATGATAGAAGCACTTTAACGACCATATGTTGATTACTCCAATTAAATGCTTTTCTGAGCGCTGGAGAACAGGATGATTCAGTTCTTCTGCTTTTAAGCTCAGGTCTTTTCAGTTTTGATATATGCAGGTTGGAAAACTTGTAAAATTTATACCACGGAAGCTGTAAAACTGTGATGCTGGTGGCCAATTTAAAAAATTCGTATGGAAATTTACATTCATTAGAAATGATGGCAAGTTGTGGAATGAGATTTTGCAGAGTCAATTTAAGGAAATTTGTTTCTGGGAGATAACCGAGGAGCGGCAAGCTGAGCGGCCAACTTGGCTGTGACACTCGAGAGACAGGCTCGCCGTGATGAATGACGCTGAGCTTGGCGAGTGCCGAGTTCCTGGCCCGGAGGGGCCACGTATTTCCTGACAACTGGCAGCTCTGTTAGCTCCCCAGGTGTTGTGGGACAAGGAGGAAAACTGTCTTCAGCCCTCAGAGAGTAAGACAGTAGTCCTCCCGATTTCCGCACGATCCTGCTTCTAAGATACCCTTTGGGGTTCATCAGGGTGTGCTCCTTGGGTATTCAGCTGGGGCCCCCGCCCCCAACAGGGCTGCGAGGTCCAGAGGGGACGGCAGCTGAGAGGCAGGGTGAAGAGAAGCTGGAGATTCTTTCATGCTGGGCAGGTTCTCCAAAGAGTACCTTTGCAGCTACGATCCTTTTGAAGTATTACGTGGACGTGAGTGGTATTAATAGGGGGATCAAAAGACTTTCGAGAAAGCATTCTGAAACATGCCCTTGAGGCAGGAGTGGTCAGACCGGGAGCCTCTCTAAAGGAGTCGAAGGTCAGCAGCTCTGTGCGGGCAGGGGCTCACTCACCCGTCTCCCTGATGGCACAGATCTCATCCATGGCTGCGCTCAGGCTCCAGGGGTAGAATCAGTTCCTGGCTCTGAGACTGGCAAGGGGGAAATGCTGGAAGAATCTGCCCCCAGCACCTGAAGGAAGAGGAAGGTTTAGGGCCAGGAGAGTTGCAGGCAGGTTCCCCACTGGGGCGCCACGGAGGCTGTTCATGGCAGAGCCTGCGGTGACTTTCAGAGCTCAGTCCAGTGCTTAGTCCCTGGAGCTGAGATTTCTTTGCAAGGGGTCACCTCTCCTGCTGGGAGTGCAAATACATCACATCACCCTCCAGGCAGGGAGGGAGAGGATTAATAGCTGCAGTTGTGGCTGCAAATCACTTCACAGAAGCACAGAGAAGTGCCTTGGAAGTGGACTGAACATCAAGCCGGGAAAGTCCGTCCTCTGCCGACTCACCCCTGTGCCGGGGTGGTCGGTCATCTTAGGCCAGCCTTTGTCATCATCTCATTCTGCACCTGGCATCGGCCGTGTTCTCACACCATCCTCAAGTCCACTGGCAGCTGTGAGGGTGAGCTGCGTTGGAGCTGGAAAAGCCCTTAGTTACAGAGCTTAGTAATTCTCTTTGTAGAGGGAAGTTTGAATTTAGAGATAGAGTGGCTTTAGGGACAGAGACCCCAAAACTCTCAAAGTTAGTTTATTCCTCATCCATGCCTCTCTTTACTTGTGTTGCTGTTTAGTCGCAAAGTCAGCCCTTTTGAGACTGTAGCCCACCAGGCTCCTCTGTCCATGGGATTTCCCAGGCAAGAATACTGGAGTGGGTTTGCCATTCCCTTCTCCAGGGGATCTTCCCAAACCAGGAATGGAACCCACATCTCTTGCACTGGCAGGCGGATTTTACCACTGAGCCTCCACTATTTACTTCTAGAACAAAAACTGGGGGAGGGCAGGTTGCGAGCAGTCAGAGCCTCGCCAGGGAACTTGGGGTGGCTTGGGTTAAGCCCTCTGGAGTCAGAGCTCTGAGTCCCAGCACATCAGCTGGAGGAGAAATCAATACCCATCACCTCCAGGACTTGAGTGACTAATGTGTTTTTGAACAGGCTGACTTCTGGGCCCCTGCCCGCTCCTCTCCTCCCCACAGTCATCTCTTCATAATCCAATCAAGAGGGAGAAGATGGAGAGAGAGGTGGCCGGTGGTTTTCCCTCTGACTGGAGCCCTGATTTGAGGAAATATCTACTGGCTGAGGCATTTGCCCAGATGCCCCCAAATTTTCAATCACTTTCAGTTTTGACAGGATTCGATGATAACATTGGAGCGTGATCACAACCCGCTTAGGCTTCTGCCCCTTGAGTGGGAGTTGGGGTAGGGGTATTTCAAATACTAGTAAAAGACAGTCACTTCCTTGTTTTCATTCTTGAAGATTATGAATCATTTGGAACTCTTTAGGGGCAATGCATTTTACAGAAGCACTATCTGACCAGGTGCAAATGGAACATTTACACTCAAATTCAAATGGCTCTTGTTCTTGACTTTGACATAAAACCAGGTCATATTTCCCCCATGGGCTGCATACCTATAAGGAATGTCAGCTGTCAGAGACTAGAACCCAGTTAAAGGCAAGGTATCTATCATGTTCGTTTGCTTGGGAGGCCATAACAAAGTGGCACAGACTGGGGGGCTTAAATGGCAGAAATGTATAGTCTCACATTCCTGGAGGCTAGAAGTTCAAGACCAAGGTGTCAGCAGGCAAGTTTCTTTGAAGGCCTCTTTTTTGGCTTGTAGACTGCCCGTCTTTATTTACATGATCTTCCCTTTGTGCGTGTCTTAATCTCTTACAAGGACACAGTCACACTGGGTCGCAGTGCAAAGCGTGTCCGACTCAGTCGTGTCCGACTCTGTGACCGCATGGACTATACAGTCCGTAGGATTCTCCAGGTCAGAATTCTGGAATGGGTGGCCATTCCCTTCTTCAGTGGATCTTCCCGACCCAGGAATTGAACCAGGGTCTCCTGCGTGGCGGATTCTTTACCAGCTGAGCTAGCAGGGAAGCACATGTTGGGTTAGGACCCATCCAGATGGCCTCGCTTAACATGAGTTATAAAGACACTGTCTTTAAATACAGTCCTATTCTGAGGTACTGAGTCTTCTTTGGCGGCTCAAGTAGTAAAAAGAAAATCCTCCTGCAATGCAGGAGACCTGGGTTCGATCCCTGGGTGGGGAAGATCCCCTGGAGGAGGGCATGGCGACCCACTCCAGTATTCTTGCCTGGAGAACCCCACAGACAGAGGAACCTGGTGGGCTACAGTCCGTGGAGTCACAAAGAGTTAGACACGACTGAGGACTAAGCACGCATGCATTTTGAGGTACTAGAGGTTAGGATTTCAACATAAGATCTTTTGAGGGAGTTGAGGGAACACAATCCAGCCCATAACAGCTATTTTTTTTTTTTCCACCAAAGTAACACTTTCCTTCCTGTTCAGCCATCCCAGCCTACACCCAGATCTGTCCTCTCCTGATTCTTAGGGTCATTAATCTCCTCTCAGAAAGAATCTACTGAAGACTTGTTCTCAGGTTCAAGGATAATGGATGATGCTAAGACCTTAAGAACCAGATATTGATTCTGATTCACAGCACATTTGATCCACCTGAGAATTGAACACCCCCCCTCCACCGCCCCCCACTCCGGGCCCCACTCCCTTTGCCCATCGCCAGAATAAACCTACAAGAGAATGACTATTCCTGGGGAGGACAGACATTCTTTTGCTCAACAGCATTTGTTGTTTCTAGTCTCTTAAGGAAGATGCTGAATTTTGCCTGTTTACTAGATCCAGACTCCTACATGGGAGTTTGGCCCACATTAATTGAAAATTTGACCACTACTGTTCTAGTAACTCAGCACTAAAAAAGTCATCAGTCTCATATTTAAAGTCAGCTGCAAAATGTGAAAAGAGACAATTCAGCAGAGGGGGAAGGTAAGCGGTAAGCTCACTTTGCAACCATAAAAGCATTTTTGGAATAAAAATCATACTTGGAAAGCTAAAAACTGGAGGAAATTCTGCCAAGTTTGTTGTTAAAAAAAAGCCTCATTATGTAGCTTGACACTCTTTAGGAATATTTTATCAAGTGCTCCATTCCCAGCAATGTTATTTTGGGGCTCCATTTGATACCAGCTGACATGCCTCTGTTTAGTATTTTACTGACTTTGAAAATCACAGCACCCAAATTACAGTCACTAAGGAAAGAAGGGAGCAGGTCTGTGAGTGGGGCCTGATTAACATATTCGTTTCTCTACTCATCTCATTCTTGTCTTAGATGATGGGTGAAAATGTTGCATGAGTTATTTATATATTTTGGAAGAAAAAGAAAAGGGAAATAAGGTTCAGTGGCTCCCAGATTAGCTGACTCTTCCTCTGTGTCTTCCTCCTGGCCATCCATGTAGACACAGGTCAATGGATACTGGTCCGGCTCATTGAGATGGCTTGTGAACTTGGTTGATAAGCTTTATGAGATAAGTCTTACAGTCCAAGAGACTGTGTGGTCCCTGCCACAGAAGGCAAGAGCAAGCCTCCACCTGGTGAGCCCGTCTTGAGATGCTCCTGGGAAGGCTGACGTCTAGTCATGGTGTGATGAACATGGTAGAATTTAATTTCCACTGATGGCAGATAAAGAAGAGCTTATTTTTTAAAGAAGGGGATTCACCTACATGGTGTGTCTTTAGGCAGACTTCTCTCTCCGAAAGCTCCACAGTTGACCCAACTCAGAAATTCCTAATAATCCCTTTTGGGCTGAGGTGATGCTTTTCTGAGACACGACATGTCCTCCATGGCAGACAGTTACAGAATGCCATTCAAGCCACCTGACTCAGTAACCTGACTTTCATGTTGGGTCGGTAGGACCCATCTGGGTTCATGTGTTTCTGACTCATTAAGGTTCTCAAATTAGGTTCTTATATGATTACCTATAAATACCTTAATGAGGCTAAAATTGTAACCAGGTGCACCAGGGAATTAAAATGTGAAAGGAATATTTTGTATTAAACCGTCTACAGCTAAAAACTGCCTTCCATCTTTAACCAGTGTTTCCCAATGTGTGGGGAACTGGCACCACCACAATCAAAGTCACCATCTTATTCATCTCCACCATCGCCACCATCGTCATCATTTCAGCCACAGTCTGAATGAACTACTATTACTCTGAGTTGGAGGATGTAGGGAATGCTTCTGTAAAGCAGTCTTCAAATGAAAAAAAAAAAAAAATACTGGTAACAGATCAACCGGTGGATTTCTTAGAAATAGTTTCTCAATTAGTGAAGATCTATAACTTCTCTATTATAAAAATGCTACCAGCTGCTTAAAGGAAAGTACAGGAACACGAGGCCTGGCAATGGCCCTAGTTAATGGCAAACACTTTAAAATCAGTTGGCACTATGTTTGACCTGGGTAGGGTAGGGGATTCCCAGGGAAAGGGGATGAGGCTTGGCTTTCTTGACATAAGTAAGGCCATCTTGGACCTAAGCTGTTTTGTGATCTAAGTCTGGCCACCGTGTTTGCCCTTGAAGAAAAATAGGTCTATGTAGTTAATGATTTTAAGGGGACAAAAGAATGTAAAAACAAACCTCTCTTACCAGCCCAGGGAGAAAACCTGACCATATTGGAGACTATCAGTTATAGAGACTCAGTTCTGTTTTGAAGGTAAAGATTAGCCTGAAACACATTCTTGAGCTGTTTTACAGGATCCAAATCCCACTCTGAGTGCTCAACAACTGGATAACTGGGACCTAAGGAGTGATGATGGTGATCTTTCCTGACCCTCGTTACTTTAGTCAGTGAGAGCCTGGACTCTGTACACCTTTGCCCTGAGTCTATGTAGAATTTTTCTCTGCTTAAGCCCCACCATGAATATGCACACACTCTTGCCCCTTCAGGAATATGCATGGACCCTTAGCTTAAAGCTTCCCCAATTTTGCTGCTGGGGAGACCCTACCTTGAGAAAGATCCTCAGTGTTCTCCTTACTTGCTGCAAGTAATAAACCCTTCCTTCTCCCTCTCTTTGGCTTGATTGTATCTTTTGGCTTGATGCCTACACCAAGAGGCGAACCCAGTTTTCAGGTAATGAAGTGAATCACTTGCAGAGAAAACAAATAAAAATTCCCAGAGGAATTTTTTTTTTTTTTAAATGGGGCCACTCACATGTCACACATTTTGAGTCAACTCAAATCCTCAAATCCTGCATGTTGTCGCAGGGTGTATAAAGCCAACTCAAAAGTGAGTGCGCTCTTTATCTCTGTTAGCACCCGTGTGTTCATCACTGTTCTTTCTCTTCATAAAATAGAGAATTTAAAAGTTATTATAAAGCTGTCCGGGGCATCATGCTATCCAGGGAAAGCAGAGAGCTGCCAAGAGAGAGAAATAAAACTGGATGGCCCAAATAGTCCTACTAAAGAAAGCAGTCCAGGGTGTGAGATTATATGAGAATATATCCTTGGGTGAATTTCCTTTGCTCCCAGAGATCATCACAAATTCCAACTGAAGTGGGCCAATTTAGAATTTATTTCTAGCTAAACCTAATCACATCCGATAAACCAACTCTTTTTTTTTTTTTTTTTGAGGCTGAAGCTATGAACAGTGCCTTGGCCACTGTGAGTGTGTGTTAAGTCGATTCATTTGCGTCCAACTCTTTGCGATCCCATGGACTGTAGCCCGCCAGGCTCCTCTGTTGATGGGATTCTCCAGGCAAGAATACTGGAGTGAGTTGGCAGTTCTTTCTCCATTCCTTCTTAATTCCTTCTTAAATACTTGCTTTAATTTCTGGGTGGTCTCATTGTGGAAGCCACTGAAAACTTTGTTTTGGTTCACTGTGTGGCCAGTGGGCTCTTAGTTCCTGGACCAGGTATTGAACCTGCACCCCCTGCAGTGGAAGCCTGTGGTCTTAACCCCTGGACTGCCACAGAACTCCTCACAAAAGACATCTGAACATGATACCCTCAACGTCACTGGTTACGTTTTAAGCATTTCCTTAAAAATCATTTTACTTTTGGCAAGATTTGGTAGCCATAAACACAATTTTTTATGCGTTCTCTTACTTTCTGTTTACATATTTCTTTAAAAAACAGTTATTTTTCCTTCTTTGAGCTATGCTCATGCCCTTTCTTTTTTGCCTCAGAATTTGCTGTCACAACACAAAAGTTTTGTATAAAAGAAAGAATAATTCATATCTACTTCCCCAATGGCCCTTAAATAAGTACTTGCCATCCACTGATAAATCTGCTGTTAGTGTCTGAAACCTGCTTTTATCCAGAGGCACACAAATGAACCTTTGCAATACCTATCACAATGTGTGCATCTTAGGGGGAAAAAAAAGAACTTCAAACATTCATGTCTTTCCAACCTGTGGTTTTCACAAGCTGAAGTCACAAGGACTAGGATTGTCTTGAGAGTAAGATAAGGCAGGATCTTGGCAGAGAATGCAAAATCACTTCTTCGCTGAAGCTGGGGCTCTGCTCAAAGTGAACAATGATGGCTCAGAGCTTTGAATACGTGTGTCTGTGTAATAATCAAGGAAACCTTATAGCGCTGTCCATAATGCACTTTTTTGGTCATAATCCTTTTTTTCACCAGGGAACACATGCAATGACTCCACAGCAAGGAGGCCTGAGGTTTTGCACACAGGCTGGCTCTGGCTCCTGGATGCTGTTGAGATGCACCTTGAGGACCAACTGCCTGTGTCTGTGGGGAAAGAGGCACCACCGTGAGCGAGCGGGTCCATCCCCTGCGGTTCTGACCCCGAGGCTGCAGGGCGGGCGACTGCCTGAGGGGCGGTGGGCAGCGCAGGTCTCACCTGCAGGGCCAGGTAGAGCGCAGTGGGCCAGGTTCCTACTCTAGCTCTGTCCAGAAACTGGACTCAGCAAGGAAAGTCAGTCCCACCCTCCTTGCAGACCCTCTATATCAATACTTCCAGGTCAAGTCATCTGAAGGCCAAGGCCAACCTGGAACGAACTGTCTATTTGTCCAGATCATGAGACAGCTCAATCCATCAGGCTGCCTCTTTAGGGAGAATGGGGCTGGTGGACAATGAGGTGCTGGGCTTGCATCCTGCCGCCCAGGCCACTGTCCGCCCGGAAAAGTCCCCCACGGCTGGACTTTCCTTCCCTGGGAGCAGGGCCGAGGGCAGGATCTCCATCATGGGTCCTGGAGGGGCTGCCCCAGTGATGGGGTCGCAACATCGCAGACACCATGGATCAGGGCCACAGCCTGACGGGTTGTCATGCTGGCGATTATTACGGCCAGAAGGGAGTTTCTGCTGCTGATTTGAGAACATTACCAATGCGTCAAAAAGGGAAACGCTGGCGAAGGCTGGGTTCATAGGAGGATGTTTGTGTGCCTAACACCCGACAGCAACACTAATGTCTCAAAAACGTAACAAGCAAAACTAGCTGGATGGTGAGTGTCCGGTCAGCAGAGCATCTGAACAGACCTGAGGAGCTCTGATTCCCGTGCTGAAGGTCATCTTCCTCCCTTCTCATGCTTCTCTCCTCCCTCCCTCCCTCGTTTTCTCTTCCTTTCTTTCAGGCCCTGAGAACAAGCCTCATTGTATGAAATGAAGACCCTACGTCTTCAGATCAGAAAGCAGCTGGACTAACGGGAAGTGTATGCTTGATGCAGCTGAGCATCTGAAACTGTGACATCGTCCTGCATTAAACGTCCCTGTTTGTAGCCCAGGCCCCTGGAGGAGGCCGGCTGAAAAAACACCTCATGCAAGTCCAGTGGCAGCCATGAAGCATCCTGTTAGGACTGACCACCAGGATTCCTCCTGTGGTGGTTGGGGGTCGTGGAGGGGGTGGAGGTGAAGCTCTTAGAAGGATCTCAGGGCCCCTCGCAGTTCCCTCTGAGAGTCTGGTCTGGGCTGGGCTCTGTCCAGGTGGCCCTGGGTGCCAGGCTTCTTGCGGCCCCCACACCTAGGCTGGGCCCATCCTCGGGCTGAAGTCACTGCTGGCGACCAGCATGCATGTTCCCGTGCACTCATCACCCTGCAGCCCCCAGATGGCCTTGAGGGGCCTCCCAGATTCTTGGGAGGAAGAGCCTCTGAGGCTCTCAGATCTGGCAAATTCTCAGCAAAGCTCAGATGACCCAGTGCCCCCTTCTCAGTAAATGCTGCCTCCAAAAGCCACTCTGGCCCGTGACCCACCCATGAGTCCTGGGGTTGCCGTATTCTTCCAGCTACAGCAAATGCACTAAATTCAAACACACTCCAGCCTGTCCGCCCCTCTCCCTGCCCTGCCCTCCCCTCCCCTTCCCTGCCCTCAGCGGAGTCGGCAGCTCCCTCCCACTACTGCAGCTGCCCCCTGCCTCCCCCAGTTCTCCTGCCCCTTCCTCTCCCCACCCAGAAATCTACCCTCTGCCAGCACCCAGAGGGAGCTTGAGCTCGGTAAACACAAAGAAGACCCTGTCACCCCTGAAGACACGTTGCAGTGACTTCCCATTTGCACCTAGGAGAAAGGGAACCCCACCCCTCACTGCATCCCACCAGGCCCAGCCTGATTTCTGCAGGGTCCCCCGAACCTCCCACCCCCTTCACACCCTCCATTCCAGCCCCACTGGCCTCTGGCTCTTCCTCCAGTACCTGGAGCCCTCCTGCCTCAGGGCCTTTGCACATGCTGCTCTGCCCCCCTGCTCCTGCCCATGACCTTCCATTCTCTACTCATATGTCATCTGCTCAGGAAACAACCCTGAGCATCCTCTAAAGAAGGCTCCCATCCCTGTGATACGTCCCTGCCCATCCCTCGCCCTGCACAGAACTCGTCACCATCTGAAGTTGATTTACTCATTTTATACCTTCTATGGTCATTTGCACCCACAGGAATGTCACCTGCAGGAGAGAAGGGACATTGTTTGCTATTAGATTCCTGCTCCAAGAACAGCGCCAACCGCACAGTAAGTGCTTGAGGTACATTTGGTGCATAATTGGATAAGTGAGAAGACTCCAAGAATGGAATCTTAGGAGTTCAAAGCTAAATATCTAAGTTGGGGAATGTTCAAGTCAGACCTTGGAGATTACTGAGTCAGACCTGTTTATTTTGCAGATTGGTGAGCGAAGACTCAGGAGGAAAGAGGGGTTTGCTCCCATCTGAGGCAGAGGCTCCTGCTGCGTTAGGAGGAACTCAGTGTGGTCTGTTTTGGGGTGATGGGTGGCTGTGGGGACTCCTCCTACCCTTTGAGACATCACTGAGGAAAACAGGGACAGAAGGCAGGGATATACCAGAGGCTAAGGGGCTCAGAGTTGCAGTGAGAGGGGACAGAGACAGCGGTGGAACCAGCAGGGACCTGGAAAGGCTCCCCTGAGGGTGGGGAGGTCTGGGTGTGAAGAGCAATTCAGTTCAGTTGCTCAGTCGTGTCCGATTCTTTGCAACCCCATGAATCTCAGCACGCCAGGCCTCCCTGTCCATCACCATCTCCCGGAATTCACTCAGACTCACGTCCATCAAGTCTGTGATGCCATCCAGCCATCTCATCCTCTGTCGTCCCCTTCTCCTCCTGCCCCCAATCCCTCCCAGCATCAGAGTCTTTTCCAATGAGTCAACTCTTCGCATGAGGTGGCCAAAGTACTGGAGTTTCAGCTTCAGCATCATTCCTTCCAAAGAAATCCCAGGGTTGATCTCCTTCAGAATGGACTAGTTGGATCTCCTTGCAATCCAAGGGACTCTCAAGAGTCTTCTCCAACACCACAGTTCAAATGCATCAATTCTTTGGCACTCAGCCTTCTTCACAGTCCAACTCTCACATCCATACATGACCACAGGAAAAACCATAGCCTTGACTAGACAGACCTTAGTCAGCAAAGTGATGTCTCTGCTTTTGAATATACTATCTAGGTTGATCATAACTTTCCTTCCAAGGAGTAAGCGTCTTTTCATTTCATGGCTGCAGTCACCATCTGCAGTCATTTTGGAGCCCCCAAAAATAAAGTCTGACACTGTTTCTACTGTTTCCCCATCTATTTCCCAAGAAGTGATGGGACCAGATGCCATCTTCGTTTTCTGAATGTTGAGCTTTAAGCCAACTTTTTTGCTCTCCTCTTTCACTTTCATCAAGAGGCTTTTGAGTTCCTCTTCACTTTCTGCCATAAGAGTGGTGTCATCTGCATATCTGAGGTTATTGATATTTCTCCCGGCAATCTTGATTCCAGCTTGTGTTTCTTCCAGTCCAGCGTTTCTCATGATGTACTCTGCATAGAAGTTAAATAAGCAAGGTGACAATATACAGCCTTGACGTACTCCTTTTCCCATTTGGAACCAGTCTGTTGTTCCATGTCCACTTCTAACTGTTGCTTCCTGACCTAAAGAGCAGGTGAGCCCCAAATTTGCCGTCACCTCTTGGCAGGACCTGAAGCAGGAACTGGGAGAGGCAGATCCCTCAGGAATTGAGCTCAGGGACAGAAACATTACTACCTGCCTGTCACAGCCAGAAGGCAGCCTTTAAACATGCTCATCAGACCAGGTGCTCCCTGCTGAGAAGCTTCTAGTGGCTTCTGCATGAGGGTTTCTCAGGGCAGTCTTATTGAATTACCACAAACTGGGTGGCTTCTAACAAGGGGAACTGGTTCCTCCTAGTTCAGGAGCCAGAAGGCTGGAATCAAGGTGTGGGCGGCTGGCTCCTTTTGGAGGCTCCAGGAAGTGTTTGTCCTGTGAAGGGTTTTTCTCCTTCTTTAGAGCTCAGCTTAGTTGGCCCTTCACAGGAGCACGTGCCCAGGGGCTCTGTTGCCCTGCCTGGTCCCCACGTGCTGGCTTGTTCCGTGTCCGTCCAGATACTGGAGGGCAGAGCAGGGCCCTTTCTCTCTTGTTCTCTGGGGCATCCCAGGGCCTGACCCAGCCCCGTGCTTGGCAGGTGCTCCGTTAACACTGTGAACTTGATCTAGAAAGCATGACAGACCCTGCCCTTTGTGTGTGCGTTCGCCCAGCCAGTTGTGCGGGATGCCTCCCTGTTCTCAGCTCTCCCCTGGACAGCGGGAAGGACAGCAAGCCTGGTCCCTGTTCCCGGAGCTCCCCCATCAGCCGGGAGACACCGAGCCTGAGAACGGCTGGGATGTGTGGCCTGGGGGTGACCGCCGCAGAGAGGAGAGCGCAGCAGGATGAGCCGCGGGGATGGGAGGGACAGGAGCCAGAAAGGCTGCAGGGGAGACCTGCCGAGATGATCACATGGGACAGGGGTCCTGGAGACACGACCCGGGCTCGTAGATCCTGGGGAGGGGGCCTCCAGGGTAGGGGCACGGCCAGGGCAGGACCTGTGGGTGTGAGGGGCAGCGGGGCCGGGGTGGCTGCGGGGAGGTGACCGGGGGGGTGGTGGGCCTGAGGTCAGGGAGGAGACGAGCCGGGTCTGTGTTTGCCTTGCAGACCCCTAAAGGGACGCTGGCTTCACTGTGTGTGTGACCCGAGCACTGGCGGGTCTGAGTGGAGGAGGGCGGTGCCGAGTGTGGTTTACATGGACCCTCGGGCCGAGGGCAGGGCAGCCTGACCGTGAGGAGGCCACGCCGGGGCTGGGTGACCATGGCCTGGCCTGGGGGTTTACCTGTGAAGGTCGGGCTGGCGGATGTGCTGCTGAAGGGACAGGGCAGGTGAGAGGAAAACAAAGGAACCGAGGTCGCCTCCAAGGATCTGTCCCCAGCAGCTGGGCGAACAGAGGTGCTGCTGAGTCAGGTGCGGGGGTCTTGGGGGGCGGGTGGGGTCCAGGAGGGACTGAGGTGCAGAGAAACCTTCTGGAAAGGACTGAGGGGCCTGGGCCGAGTGGCCCTGGCTCCAGAGCCTCCTCCGTTTGAGCTGCAAGGACGGCCACCTGTATCATTGGGAAGCTGGTGCAGCCAGACTCCGCCCTGTGTCTCCCCTGAGGGACAAAGGTCAATGTCACAGCAGTCGGCTCTGATGCTGGCTTCAAGCCAAGACCTTAATATGCAGTGAGGAATCTGCATTGATGAAAATTTCATTAAAGAAACATTTTTCTCTTTCCCTCCCCTTGTTATTCTTGGCTCTGAGTATCAGGCTAATTTGGGTTTGATTACCCGATGATCTGAAGATTGGAGCATTATTAAAAATTTAGATGAGCGGTGATGCGTCTGGCCTCCCTCTCCTCTCTCAGCCAGAGCACAAGGGGCTCTGCTAATGATCACAACCAAGTTGGGGCAGATGTGGCAATTAGAGATTTATCCACAGTTTGAGAGGGCTTTGACATCTCTGCCTTCTACGGAAATTAGCTGCTTGGATTCCAGGGCACAGATTTAATCGATAACATGCTCAAGAGGAAATTCCAGCCCTGGACCCAGTCTTAGGAGTAACCAGCTCTATGTTTGCAGGGCCCCTCCCCTTTCTGTGCCCAAAATGCCCCCATCTGCAGAGAAAGATTAGACCAGGCAGATGCTTCAAAATGGTGCCTGTAGACTGAAATCAGTTTAGAGAGTCAATCTGTCCAACACACTGTTTTGTTTATTTGATTAATGAACAGTTTCCTAGACATACGATCTTGGGTTCCAAGTGTTTCATGTTAATTAATATGTCTAATTCTCCCTTCCATGCCATGGGATTGATACTCTTATCAATTCCACTTTATAGACAGGACAACTCTGACAACAAGGGGTTAAATGACTTACCCTAGGTCAACTGTTCACATCATCATGATTATCTGGTTCATGAAGATCTTTTTTGTACAGTTCTTCCATGTATTCTCGCCACCTCTTCTTAATATCTTGGAATATCTTAACATCTTGGAATGTGAAGTCAAGTGGGCCTTAGAAAGCATCACTATGAACAAAGCTAGTGGAGGTGATGGAATTCCAGTTGATCTCTTTCAAATCCTGAAAGATGATGCTGTGAAAGTGCTGCACTCAATATGCCAGCAAATTTGGAAAACTCAGCAGTGGCCACAGGACTGGAAAAGGTCGGTTTTCATTCCAACACCAAAGAAAGGCAATGCCAAAGAATGCTCAAACTACCGCACAATTGCACTCATCCCACATGTTAGTAAAGTAATGCTCAAAATTCTCCAAGCCAGACTCCAGCAATACGTGAACCGTGAACTCCCTGATGTTCAAGCTGGTTTTAGAAAAGGCAGAGGAACCAGAGATCAAATTGCCAACATCTGCTGGATCATGGAAAAAGCAAGACAGTTCCAGAAAAACATCTATTTCTGCTTTATTGACTATGCCAAGCCTTTGACTGTGTGGATCACAATAAACTGTGGAAAATTCTGAAAGAAATGGGAACACCAGACCACCTAACCTGCCTCTTGAGAAATCTGTATGCAGGTCAGGAAGCAACAGTTAGAAGTGAACATGGAACAACAGACTGGTTCCAAATAGGAAAAGGAGTACGTCAAGGCTGTATATTGTCACCTTGCTTATATAACTTCTATGCAGAGTACATCATGAGAAACGCTGGACTGGAAGAAACACAAGCTGGAATCAAGATTGCTGCGAGAAATATCAATCACCTCAGATATGCAGATGACATCACTCTTATGGCAGAAAGTGAAGAGGAACTCAAAAGCCTCTTGATGAAAGTGAAAGAGGAGAGTGAAAAAGTTGGCTTAAAGCTCAACATTCAGAAAACGAAGATGGCATCTGGTCCCATCACTTCATGGGAAATAGATGGGGAAACAGTGGAAACAGTGTCAGACTTTATTTCTGGGGGCTCCAAAATGACTGCAGATGGTGACTGCAGCCATTAAATGAAAAGACGCTTACTCCTTGGAAGGAAAGTTATGATCAACCTAGATAGTATATTCAAAAGCAGAGACATTGCTTTGCCGACTAAGGTCCGTCTAGTCAAGGCTATGGTTTTTCCTGTGGTCATGTATGGATGTGAGAGTTGGACTGTGAAGAAGGCTGAGTGCCAAAGAATTGATGCGTTTGAACTGTGGTGTTGGAGAAGACTCTTGAGAGTCCCTTGGATTGCAAGGAGATCCAACCAGTCCATTCTGAAGGAGATCAACCCTGGGATTTCTTTGGAAGGAATGATGCTGAAGCTGAAGCTCCAGTACTTTGGCCACCTCATGCGAAGAGTTGACTCATTGGAAAAGACTCTGATGCTGGGAGGGATTGGGGGCAGGAGGAGAAGGGACGACAGAGGATGAGATGGCTGGATGGCATCACGGACTCGATGGAAGTGAGTATGAGTGAATTCCGGGAGATGGTGATGGACAGGGAGGCCTGGCATGCTGCGGTTCATGGGGTCGCAGAGTCGGACACGACTGAGCGACTGAACTGAACTGAAGTCAACTGTTCAGGACAAAGGCAGGATTTGAATCCAGATGTTCTGGCTGTAGAGCTCATCTCTAAACACTATACGTCGGTGCCAAACAGCTATTGTTATAATTATCATTTTTGGAAAGTGCTAAATCATTTCAGTCGTGTCTGACTCTTCGAGACTCTGCACTGTAGCCCACCATGCTCCTCTGTCCATGGGTTTCTCCAGGCAAGAATACTGGAGTGCATTGCTATGCCCTCCTCCAGGGGATCTTCCTGACCCAGGTATAGAACCCAAGTCACTTATGTCTCCTGAATTGGCAAGCAGGTTCCTTATCACTAGCACCATTTGGGAAGCCCAAGCCATTTTTGGAAGCACAGTGTTAAAGTAATTTTCAGAATTTTACAATTATGTATTTTTACATAAAGTATTTTTTCCTCTTAAGGTATTTGCCGATTCCTAAGCTGCACTGAATGAGATGCTCAGAAACCAAGCAGAAGGTGGGCTGCAGAGAAGTTAAATAAGCAGTGTTCCCCAGCATCATGTTGTCATTAACAGCAGATATTAGAGGTCAAGGCTCAAAAAGTAGGGGCCCTGGAAAATGTACAAGTCTTTCAGCTGAGACTCTCAAACGACTTTGGGAGTAAGTTCAAACCAAAATAAGCCAGACCTAATTAAGACTGGAAATGACCTTAATCCAAGATTTGATTACAGAAACCTGGCCCTCCCACAGTGGCTGGTGGGAGAATGTACTCTTTAGGAAAAGATAACATCAGTTCAGTTCAGTTCAGTCGCTCAGTCGTGTCTGACTCTTTGTGACCCCATGAATCTCAGCACACCAGGCCTCCCTGTCCATCACCAACTCCCAGAGTTCACTCAGATTCACGTCCATTGAGTCCATGATGGCATCCAGCCATCTCATCCTGGGTCATCCCCTTCTCCTGTCCCCAATCTCTCCCAGCATCAGAGTCTTTTCCAATGAGTCAACTCTTCGCATGAGGTGGCCAAAGTACTGGAGCTTCAGCTTCAGCATCATTCCTTCCAAAGAACACCCAGGGCTGATCTCCTTCAGAATGGACTGGTTGGACCTCCTTGCAATCCAAGGGACTCTCAAGAGTCGTCTCCAACACCACAGTTCAAAAGCATCAATTCTTTGGCACTCAGCCTTCTTCACAGTCCAACTCTCACATCCATACATGACCACAGGAAAAACCATAGCCTTGACTAGACAGACCTTAGTCGGCAAAGCAATGTCTCTGCTTTTGAATATACTATCTAGGTTGGTCATAACTTTCCTTCCAAGGAGTAAGCGTCTTTTCATTTCATGGCTGCAGTCACCATCTGCAGTCATTTTGGAGCCCCCAGAAATAAAGTCTGACACTGTTTCCACTGTTTCCCCATCTATTTCCCATGAAGTGATGGGACCAGATGCCATGATCTTTGTTTTCTGAATGTTGAGCTTTAAGGCAACTTTTTCACTCTCCTCTTTCACTTTCATCAAGAGGCTTTTGAGTTCCTCTTCACTTTCTGCCATAAGAGTGATGTCATCTGCATATCTGAGGTGATTGATATTTCTCGCAGCAATCTTGATTCCAGCTTGTGTTTCTTCCAGTCCAGCGTTTCTTTCTGGCATAGTTCAGTTCAGTCACTCAGTCGTGTCTGACTCTTTGCGACCCCATGAATCACAGCACGCCAGGCCTCCCTGTCCATCACCATCTCCCAGAGTTCACTCAGACTCACGTCCATCAAGTCTGTGATGCCATCCAGCCATCTCATCCTCTGTTTTCCCCTTCTCCTCCTGCCCCCAATCCCTCCCAGCATCAGTCTTTTCCAATGAGTCAGCTCTTCGCATGAGGTGGCCAAAGATAACAATAAGAGACAGTAGAAGTTTCAAATTAGATATCTGACTTTCATACAAAGGTGCCAGACAAAACAGGAAATGACCAAAAACCAAGCCTTGAAAAAACAGACGACAGGGAAAGACCTGAAGAAACTAGGTTTGATGTGACTGGAGATAAACTTTGAAATAATTATTATTAATATATTAATTTAGAAAGATGTACAGTTGAAGTAGTTTATCAGAGAAATACAATTTATATAGAGAATCAGATGAACAGTCTAAAATCGAAAAATAAGAGTCAAGATTAAAAACAGAGATTGGTATAACAGCAATTTAGACAAGGAAGAAAACAGGTTTGTTGAAAATCTTCATCCTGAGGCATGGGGGAAAAATTCATCATATGGGGGAAAAATAGAAAATATGGAATATAGTGAAAAGGTCTAAAATCTGTGTAATCAAAGTTTTTAAAAGAGAGGAAAGGGAATATATTGCAGAATATGAAGAGATACTGAAGTTTTTTTCCCCAAAGATGATAAAATACACCAAGATGCAGATTCAAGAACTCCCAGCATGATAAAACCAAGGAAATAATACACTTAATTACATTGTAATGAAACTGCCACTTGCTAAACACAAAAGGGGAAATCCTAAACATAGCCAGAGGAAAGCCGCACATCTCCTCAAAGGAGAAACAGGAAATACTACTTCTCTATTGAGAGCCATAGGGTCAGACGGCAAGGCAATAGGGAGCAGAAAGAAACCAACTACCAACCCACAGTTTTATAACCATCAAAAATATGCTTTGAAAGTGAAACCGATATAGAGGCATTTTCAGAGAAGCAGAAACAGAGAATTCTTTTACCAGCAAATCTGCTCTAACATAAACCCTGAAGGGAGTCTAGACAGAGGGAAAATGATTCTAAATGAAAGAGCAGAAATGCACGAAAGAATGGAGAGCAATAGAAATGGTCCTCTGTGGGCAGATTTATTGAGTACACAAATGAGTAATAATTACAATGTCCTGCTGGCTTTATGATATATGTAGAATTAAACTACATGATGTGACAAGTTGTGTCTGCCTCTTTGGGACCCCATGGATTGTAGCCTACCAGGTTCCTCTGTTCATGGGATTTTCCAGGCAATAGTATTGGAGTGGGTTGCCATTTCCTCCTCCAGGGGATCTTCCTGACCAAGGAATCCAACTCACATCTCCTGCATTGGTAGGTGGATTCTTCACCACTGAGCCACCTGGAAAGCCCCCCAAATTACATGACAGTGATGACATAAATATCCAGAGGGATGTTAAGTGGAATTACTGTATTCTAAAGGTCTTCATTCTTTGGGAAGTGATAAGGTTCTAGCGTCAGACTATCACGAGTTAAGGATATATGTCCTATTCCCTAATATATGCATTAAAACAATAGTGAAGGCATCAAAATGAATGACTGAATTGAAATTTACTAAATAGAATAATAACAATATGAAAGGAGGCAGGAAAGGAGAAGAGTGATACACATAGAAAACAAATAGTAAGAAAGTAGATTTAAATCATAAGATTACATTAAATAAATGAATTACATTCCCAAAGAGAAGGACCAGTCTTATTCTCATCTTCAGAGAAACACAAATAATTCTCAGCTTTGTGAACTGTGTCAAAGTTAGTTAGATGTGCTTTTAAGTCACTCGAGGAGCTTGTGGAAATGTCTGATGCCCTGTGACCGACATCAGTATTTAGGGGTGAGATTTGAGAAGCTGCATTTTTATTAAGCCCCTAGACTGTCTTTGGGGCTTTCCAGGTGGTGTTAGGGGGAAAGAACCTGCATGCCAGTGCAGGAGACGTAAGAAATGAGGGTTTGATCCCTGGGTCAGGAAGATGCCCTGGAGGAGGGCACCAGCAACCCATGCCAGTATTCTTGCCTGGAGAATCCAATGGACAGAGGAGCCCAATGGGCTACTGTCCACAGGGTCACAAAGAGTCAGACACGAGTGGAGTGACTTAGCATGCTTGCAGACTTGTCTTTGAGAGAAATAACCTGTTGTGTAAATGTGATGCACGAATGAGGACAAACTGACAGCACGTAGTTTAGTTCTTGGAGCACACCCAGTACATGTGATGAAGTGCCTACAAAATGACCGTCTCAGTGAGGACCTTTGCCCTCGTGCAGATAGCCCAGAGTCAGAGGTCTGCCCTCATTTTAATCATTCCAATCTCAGCAGCTCTGCACAGACCAGTTGCAGGTAGGATCCAAAGCAAGCAAGTGTCCATTCACATGCTCGGATATTTACTTTCAGGTCTAGCTCTAGTAAAGAGAGTTACACCAGGCTGGCTGCATCTGGTCCAGGACACCGGCTCCCCTGGGCTGTCTGTGCGCTGGGCCAAGGCCCTCCTGGACGCGGATCACAGATGGGGGAGGCGCTGTGGTTTCAAGGCCAACAGCAGCTGGCCTGTTCACTGACTCCTGGTCTCCCCAAGAGTCCTGGCCCTGGTCAAGCAAAGGTGAAATGGGGAGTTTTTCCCGGAGCAGGAAGGGTCCTGCCAGTCCTGTGGTGTGAAGGCCTCTTTCTGTGACAGCCCCTCCGTGTGCTGGCTGTGTTCTCTGGAGTTACAAAGGGGGACCTGAAAGGGGTCATGAAGGCCACACGGGGGGTGATTGAAGACCTGTCCTGCCTCGGGCTGCCTGAGGGACATGCCCATGGCTTTGAGGGTCTCCTGACAAGCCCTGTGGTCTTGGAGGGGCAGCTTCAGAGTTCCCGATCAGCATTGTGGCCCAGAGTCCCAGGACTGAGCCCAGGAGGCGGTGGTGGCAGGGAGTCTGGCCACTCTAACATTGCTTATTGCACCAAAAAAGATAAAAGAAAAAGAAGAAAGGATACAGGTAGTAACTTTTCCCTTTTATCTTTTTCCATTTTTACGTTGTTAGACTTTTTTTTAACAGTTTTAGCTTTATAAAAAAAAATTGAGCAAAAATTACAGAGAGCTCCCAGATATCCCCTTTATCCCCTCCTCCCTCTGCTTTTCCTTGCTATTAACCATGACATTAGTGTGGAACGTGTTACAGCTGATGGGCCAATATTGGCACGTTATTGTTCACTGAGGTCCATAGCCGACATTCGGTTCATTCTTTGTGTTGTATATTCTGAGTTTTCAGTCATAAAATAGCATTATCCACTTGCAGTATCGTACAGAATATTATAGTTTCACTGCCCTAAAAATCCACTGAGCTCTGCCTATTCATCACTCCCTCTCCCCAAACCCTGGCAGCCACTGATCTTCAGATCTACACTCTCCACAGCTTTTATCTTTTCCAGGATGTCATATAGTTGGGATCATACAGTATGTAGTCTTTTCAGATTGGTTTCTCACTTAATATATTTTTTAATGTTTCTCCATGGCTTTGCGTGGTTTGATAATATTCCATTGTCTGACTGTACCACAGTTTTTATCCATTCACTGTTAAACGGTATCTTTTGCTTGCTTCCAAGGTTTGCCAGTTATGAACAAAGCTGTAAACATTCACGTGCAGTGAAGTTTTCAGCTCTTTTTGGGTAAATTCATGGAGTACAACTGCTGGATCGTATGTTGGGAGTGTGTTTAGTTTTGTAAGAAACTATACCCAACTGTCTTTCAAAATCTCTTTTGCCTTTTTCAGAACTTTGAAATTAATCTCTATTGTACTTTCTAGACCCCCACAGTGCTTAGAGGGCTTCCCTAGTGGCTCAGATGGTAAAGAATCTGCCTGCGGTGTGGAAGACCTGGGCTTGATCCCTGGGTTGGGAAGATCCCCAGGAGAAAGGCACAGCTACCCACTCCAGTATTCTGGCCTGGAGAATTCCATGGACAGAGGAGCCTGGCAGGCTACGCAGCCCGTTGGGTTGCAAAAAGTCGGGTGAGACGGAGCAACTTCTGCTTTCACAATTTTAGAGATAGGCAATTAGAACAATTTTAAAAAACAAAACAAAAAACTGGTGGCACTGGGAACGTCATTGTGAATTCACAAAAGTCCAGGAGAAAGAGTAAAACTCTAGAAGCCTCCAGAGGGAGGGAGCTGATCTCAAGCTCAAGACCAGGGACTCAGAGCACCTCCCTGGAATGAAGTAGCACCTTTAAGCTTGGGAGACTTACTCCCAACAGGGAGGGTGAATGACAGGCTGTGTACACAGCATGCTGCTGCTGCTACTATGTCGCTTCAGTCGTGTCAGACTCTGTGTGACCCCATAGACGGCAGCCCATCAGGCTCCCCTGTCCCTGGGATTCTCCAGGTACACGGCATAGGGCAGAATAAAGACCTTTTGGACCTGCAGGGTCACAGACCTCTTATCTGAGCCCTTTCTCAGGAAGTTATGGGAGGAGGATGTGCTCCACCAGCAAGGGGTGGGGCAAGAAAGCGGATGCCACGGGACACCTCGACCAGGATGTGTGAGATCCTTTCCAAGGGAAGGGGCAGAGGCCCCAGGTTGGATTTGGGGCACAGAGGAAATTCAGAGTCATGGCTCTGAAGAAGGTCTTGAGGGCAACTGTTCCCAGAGGGATGTGGCCAAGAAAACCATAAATCGCCCCTTGCGTGATGGTGTGACCATTCTGAGAGGTGGGTTTAGGCAGGGCAGAGAATTTAGGGATAGATTAGTGATTGGCACATAGAAAGCTAAGGAAGTGGGAGAAGATCAAGGTAATTACTCATTATAGAGTGGGGGGAAAAACCCAAAAATTTTAAAGAGAGGCAGTTAAATTTCTCATCACACAGCTCATCTGGGATTTTTTAAAATGTACTATGAGGTTTATGATATGATTCTACCAGGTTGATGGGAGAGAGTGAAGTGTGAGTAGGGCTGGTCTAAGAATGAAATCCTGAACATTTTTCTTTTTGCTTTAGGATTTTTGCCATTAAAAATTTTTTTTGAGTACAGTTGCTTTACAGAGTTGTTAATTTCTGCTGTACAGCAGAGTCAGTCAGCTATATGTAAATATATATCCCACTTAGGTCGCCGCAGAGCACTTGAGTTCCCAGTGCTATACAGTAGCTTCTCAGTAGTTATCTCTTTTATACAGAGTAGTGTCTATATGTCAATCCCAACCCCCGCTTTTGCCCCTTCATAATTTTGTTTCCTAGTAGGAAGGTAATGAACAAAGAACAAGTGACCGGGTAAGCACTATACTTTAGAAGATAGAGGTAAACACTCACAGAAACACTAAAATTGCTGAAAACTGTTGTTCCTGGAGAGTAGAAATCAGGTGAGGGGCTGGGTAGGGACCTACAGTTTTTATTTATCAGCCTCTAATCCTCTACAGCTTTGATTTAAAAAATATAACTTAAAAAAAGGTATTTTTTGAGTAGATTTTACATCTGTTACCAAACCAAGTTCATTTATTTCACTTGGTGTGCAGCAAGCCAAAACACTGAGTCATCAAGGTCTGTAGCAAAACAACATAAAATAAATAAAGCGAGGGGAGGTTCTCGCAAGGCAGCCAAGCGAGGACACCCAGAGGCAAAGAGCTGGGGTATTTATGGGATAAGGAATAAAGCAGCAGGGCGAGCTGAGCACGGGGAGCGTGGGGAGCGGTGATTGAAAATGAGAAAAAGGTGCAGCCACCACTGTTCTGCGCAGGTGGAACGAGGCCAGAGGCCTCTGCGCAGCCAGAGGGCATGAGGCTCAGACACCGGCGCTTGCCCAGCTGGAAGGCCGGCGGTCCCGTCCAGCCTCAACCAGCTCAGCGTGGACTAGGCACAGCTGGCTCCAAGTTCCTGGAAAACATCTTGAGCAAACACCGTATTTAGGTTACAGGCAGCTTGGAGGACAAGCAAGGTTTAAAACGACCTTGTTTAGTGAAGGCAGGTGTAACAGATTGAACCCTGAGTTTCACAGATAAAGAAATGCTTCACCATTTTCCCAGTTTCTTTCTTACTCAATGATATGTTTTCGAGATTCACGTTAGAAACCGTTTTAAACTTCTGTTCGCTGCGCAGTATTCCTTTGTAATGTTACTGCCGCCTGGTTTGATAATAGGCATGTGGGTTGTCCTCAAGTTTTCCCTCCTACGGGCGAGTCTGCTACAAGCATCTTCCTGAGTGTGTTCCCCAAGTTAGATTCCTCAGACTGCCTTTGCTGGGTCAGAGGGATTAGCTGCTTAGTTTGTTTTGTTTTTTTAATATTTATTTATTTGGCTGTGCCAGGTGTTAGTTGGGGCACTCGGGATCTTCCATCTTCATCGCGATCTAGTTCGTTGACCAGGGATTGAACCTTGCCCCCTGCACTGGGAGCGTGGAGTCAGCCACTGGACCTCAAGGGAAGTCCATTGCCTCTTAGTTTTAATAGATAATGCCAAATTGCCAAGTACTAGTCCAAAACAGCCATAATAACAGCAGGTTTTTTAAAAAAAATAATGTATCTGACTCAAGGTTGATTTTCTTTTCTTTTCTTCCTTGTTTTTTTAAGCTGAGAATTTTCTGGTTGATCGCATCCACCATGTGTCTGCTCAGCCTCTCTGTGCCCGCAATTTCTCCCACAAACACGGAGTGATTGCTCAATTCTCCAGGCCCTGGCTGTGACACCACATGGTGACGGAGGGTCCAAGCCCTGTCTCAAGAGCCCAGAGCTGGGAAAGAGATGCGCGAAGGGATGCTCAAAGTACAGGGCAGAGAGGGCCGTGGGGAAAGAGGTGGAGCTGTGGGCTCACACGTCTCAGTGACCGGCTGGCCTTCTTCTCAGGACATCTTCATCTTGAACTGTCTTCCTTCCAGAAGCTCCGTCCGGGAGCCTCTGAGCCACTCATCTCTCCCTGCTCTCTCTTGGTCCCTCCCCAACCCCAATCTGGCAGAAAATCGCACAGCCTCCTCCTTCAGAAAGATCCAGAATCTGTCTGCTTGTCAGCACCACAGTAGTCCTGACCATCCCTGCCTCCGCTGTGTTCTTGTAGATGCCTTCTCCCTAATTCCTTCCTTCTCACCTAATTCTTCCCTGGCTACCTACAGACTGTGCCTCACTGGGCCCCACAGCTGAGTCATATCTCTCCACTCCTAGCTCAGAGTGGCTAATGGCTTTCCATCTCCTCAGGGTAAAAGGCTATGATATTGCAAGCAGTTATGGACTGAAGGCTTGTGTCCCCCCAAGTCCATAAGTTGAACCCCTATCCCTAACAAATGGCATCTCTGGGAGGCGATTAGGCTTAGGGGAGGTGATGAGAGCAGGGCCCTCACGAATGGGAGCTGTGTCCTCCTGGAGTCCTGAGTGAGCTTGGGTCCCCCCAGGCCCCCTCCAGGTGAGGATATAGGGAGAGGTCGGCAGTCTGACACCCGGAAGAGGGCTCGCGGCAGAACTCGCCCAAGCTGCTTCCCTGACCTCGGACTTCCAGCTGACAGAACTGTGAGAAAGAAGTGTCTATTGTTTGTAAGCCATTTGCCCTTGGGGCTTTGTCCCAGCAGCCCAAGCTGACCACAAGCCAGGGGGCTGCAAGGCCCTGTAGAATATTCTTCCTCTCGCATTCTCTACCTGTCCTGGAGTCCGATGCCAGGCTAGTGACGAAGAGAGACAAAGAGAGACACTCTAACGACCAGAACACGAGAGGAGTTGCTCCTCAGACATAGAACGGCTGAGGCTCAGAGCAGAACATTCTTCTCAGCCACCAGGTGCGTGCAGTCCCTGCTATCATAGTCACGGCCAACGTTGGTATTCTCCAACAGGCAGCAGGTGGGATGTCCCTGGCTTGTTTGGAGTTTGATACTGAATTATCATACTGTTTTGAGTGGCATTTTTATATCCAGGAAGCAGGTTACAACAACTTCTTGTCTCCCCAGGGGGAGGGAAACACAGAATGACTCCCCTTGGTCACCCGACTGGTGAAATGAGGGTGGACTCGACTCCGTTAAAGACAGCCTTGGAGAAGTCAGTCTGGGCTGGATGGAGCGGTGTGCGGCTGAGAGGGCCTCGACGACGCTCCCAGACGGGCAGGTTCGCCTGCTTTAGGTGCGGGGTCTCGGCTGGCAGGGAGCAGAGACAGGGAGGCTGAGGACCAGGGGGCCTCCCGACAGGCTGTCAGGACCAGCCTTCTTAGTGTGTTTCAAGCTCCAGGCATGCAGACTGCAGACAGAAGACAGAAAGCCAAGCAGAATTTTTCAGCTTCCGGCTGCACGTCCAAAGGCCCCACATGCTTCCTGCCTTTCTGTTTTCTTTCTTTGTTAGGGAATGTTTTGTGTTAAGTAAAGCCGACTTCCAGCGATGTGGATATTTTAGACTTTTTTTTTTCAAGTTTTAGTTTTAATTTCACAAGTTATACAAAAACACATTCTTATTGAAATTGAAACAGTTTGGAAGTTTACAGGGTAAAAATATTCTCCTTTCCCACAATTCCTGCCCCCCTTCTCATACGAAACACTGATTATTTCCATATGAATTCTTCTAGACTGATTCCTATGCATGTACCTCTATAAATATTTGCATGCAAATATATACATGGGTGTATGTAAGACATGCATACGTATAAATGTTACTGTTTACTTAATTTTTCACAAAATAGATGTCTTGGATATAATTCTCTGCAAGTACATCCTGACCTATCTTCTTCTTTTAAATGACGGTGTAATCGTATACAGAATGGATAGGCCACATTTGACTTGACTGCATTGTAGTTATGTGGATATTTCCCATTTCTTTGTGTATTGATTCATTCATTTACTTTTGCTGCTATACATAACACTGTAGAGAACATTTATCTTTAGAGAGCATATATCTTTAAATTTATAATGTTATCTTTGTTATGCAATAATTTTTAAACAATGTAGTAAATGGCCAGACAAACTTAACTCTAATGGATTTAAGCAAAAGTAAAGTGTTTTGATTGATGTAACTGAACAACTCAGGTAGAGCTCCAGGTACCAATGCATTCAGGGGCTTAAGCAATGTTATTGATATTTCATTTATTTCAGCTCTGTTTGTGAGAGTGTCATTCTTGGGCTCTCTGGGGTGGTAGCTCTGGAATCATCCATATTTTTAGTACACTTAGAATAATTTGACTAGACTAATAAAACCCCTATCTAGAAAGTGGCTTAAATACTAACTAGTTCCCTCCCCACACCCAACTCCACCCACATACCGAACACGAAGACTAAAGTTAGTTCCAAGTGACTAACTCAGGATCGAAGGTTCTGGGTATATTTTTTTTGTGATTCTCTCAGTCTTTCTGATACAGTCTCCCAACAGCTGCTGTCTCTAAGTATGTTTATTCAAGAGCAGCAGCCGATGAAAGCAGGTAAGGCAATGTGTGGTCAAGGACATCTCTGTTTTTCCAGAAGGGCCAAATCTTTTCCAGGACCCTTCCTACCTCCCCACCAACACCCCACAATAGATGCTCCCTTGGATCACCGGCTAGGACTTGGTCTATGTACATATGTGTGTACTCACTCACGCCTCACTCTTTGTGACTCCATGGACCATGGACTTACCAGACTCCTCTGTCCATGGAATTTTCTAGACAAGAGCCACTGTAGTGGGTGGTCATTTCCTACTTTCAGGGGTCTTCCTGATCCAGGGATTGAACCCACATCTCTTGCATCTCCTACACTGGCAGACAGTTTTTCTATCACTGCACAACCCAGGGGTCATGTGCCCACAACTTGCTGCAAAGGAGGATGGGAAAGCAAGTAACACATTCTCTGCCTCTAGAGAAAAGCTAGGCTTTGCTGGCTGGAATAAGGAGTGGGGGAGCTGCTGGGTGGACTTCCAGCAGTGCCTGCTCTAGAGAACATCTCTCCTGCTCACTCCCCTTCCAGGGACAGGAGTCACTCTACTTGGACCAACTCTTGTCCTGTGCTCATCCTGAACCACTTCCGGGTGTGGAGGATCTGCCATCTGATTGGCCAGGCCAGGTCACATGCTCCACTCAGACACGGTACACATTCTGAATCCCATGGATGGAGAGTGGAACATGATTGTTTATATATCAGGGTACTGTTACTAGAAGATGGGAGTGGGTGTGCCGGAAACTCAAAATGGGAAATTTACACTGAGAAGTTACATAAGTGTATAGGAAACATTGTATAATGTCTAATAAACATGTATGGTGTCAGTTCTGAGAGTGAATTTCTGGTGAATGCTGAACTTTTGCTAAACTTTCCATCCTCTCATCCTCTCTAGATGAATGGTGAAAAGGACTTGATAACGAGCTCTTTCCCTTTCCATCTGTGTTTCCCTCGTTCTCAATCCTCCCACCTGTGCCAGTTGCCCCTTTGGAAATGATTGTCTTCCAAGTGAGAATTCAGGGAGCTCAGGTCTAGACCAGAGTTGTTGGCTAAGCTGAGTGCCCACTAAAGCCACAGGTGTCTTTAAAGATCTCACTTCCAGCCCATGTCCCCACAGAGCCTCCCTAGAGGTAGGTGTCTTTGTGAAGGTGAGGATATCTCATCTTCCATTGGACATTCTATTTCTGTGGTCCTAAATGGAAGACATCCAATCTTGGTTTACACTCTCTACATACCTATTAGCAGCTTATGAAGAATCAGAGGGACACAAAGGCTTGAAATTAGTATGTTCCAGCATGAGCTTGGCTATGTAAGCGATTAGAATGTTCACGGCTTTTAAGTGACTTGGCAGTCTGTCTATAACACATCCGGTAGCCTGAGAAGGAGTGACGCATGGACTAAGGCCTGCATATATTAGTGATCCATTGATTGTTTCTGGAAGTAGGTAACCTTTGTGAGCAATATGAGAGACCAGCTCAGACCTGACCAATCAAAGCAGCCGTAAGAATCCTGCCTGGTCCACAGGCCGGCTCCATCTTGGGTTCCTGGGGAGGAAATAAAAAGAGAAAGGATTTAGTCACCAACGCAGGGAATGTGCAGACATGCTGGACAAAGGTTGGGCACTGTTCATTGTGCTGGTGGTTTGTGACTTTCCCTAACCCCCTCCTGGGTTAATTGCAGGGGAGCAAAATGCAAAGTGACATTGGGGCTCTGACACCTGCAAGGTGACTGTCCTGCCATTTCCTGCAGCTGCGGATCTAGATGCAAGGGAGGAGGCATGTCTGCCATCTGGGCAAATACGGGGTGGGGTGAGGGAAGCTCGGGCTTATCTCTTCTCAGTAAGGAGGGCTTGTCTCTGTGAGCTCCTTCAGGCCAGGTCTGAGGACTCCCCATCCTGGGCTGACAACTGGGCTGGATTCAACAAAAATGTCTGTAACACAGCCTGTGGCCCACTCTCTCCATGGGGAGAGTGGATGGCAGTTACCTGGAGCTTTTGCATTAAACTGGGAGGGATGGATTAGTGAGTGGTATCGTGTATTTAATCTTAAGACATTTCAGAACTTTTCAATGACATTTTCTTTAGCAGTTCATTTTCACTACTTTAAAAAGAAAATGATCTTGTAGGAGGCATCCTGTGTTTAAAAATCTAAATTTGAAAACCACCCGCACACATCAGAGATGTGGAGAAAGAGGCTTGTTGAAGCCTTGTTTGTTTTACAAAAAGCATCAGGAGATGCATCAGTTACCTATTATTGTTGTAAGAAATTACCCCAAACTTAATGTCTTAAATACAAATTCATTCTCTTACAACTGTGGAATCGGATGTCCAAAATCTAAAATGGGTTCGCTTGATGAGAGAATCTATTTCTTTGCCTTTTCTGGCTTCCAGAAACCACCTGCCTTCCTTGGTTCACAGCCTACTCCCAATCTTCATACCTGAAAGTGTAGCCTATTCTAACCTCCATCAACCTCTGTGGTCACATCACCGGTTATGACCCTGACCCTCCTTCCTCCCATTTAGAAGAACCCTTGGGATTATACTGAGCCCATATAATAATATCGGAGTAATCCAGATTAATCTTCCTGTCTCAGAAACCTTGACATGATGACGTCTGCAAAGAGCCTTTTGCCAGGTAAGGTAGCATATTCCTAAGTGGTTAGGACTGTATTATTTGTGGGTATTACAGGGGTTAGGGGTGAACAGCTCTGGGGGCCTGTTCCGTTGAACACAGAGGAATTTGCATCTGTCAGGACAGACAAGATGCTGCTGCAGAAACAAGCAAATCCAGCTATCACCGGAGCACGAGAAGGAGCCGCCCTCACCCACGTCCCTGAGCAGGGGTTATATAGAGCAGACCCCCAGCCTGCCTGAGAGAGACATGCAGTGTAAGGGAGTCAGCCTTCACCATTTAAGCCCCTGGGATTTGGACAGACTTGAAGAGTATTATGCTAAATGAAATAAGTCAGACCCAAAAAGACAAATACTGTTTGATAGCACTTAGATGCGGAACCTAACAAATAAAACGAATTAGTGAGTATAACAACAACAACAACAACAAAAACCCAGCAGATAAAGAGAGCAAACACTACAGTGGTCACCAGCAGGGTGAGGGAAGCAGGGAGGGGCAAGATAGCATAGGGGTTTCAGAGGCCAAACTGCTACAGAAAATAAATAACCTGCAAGCATATATTGTACAACACAAAGAATACAGTCTATATTTTATACTAACTCTAAATAGGATATAAACTTTGAAAATTGTGAATCACTGTTCTATACCTGAAACACAACATTGTATGTCAACTGTACCTCAGTAAACAAAAATCCACAGTGGAATAGCAGACAATACTCAGAGGAATAGTCCCTAAGTCATTACCTTTTTTAAATGTTTAAAATTTTGCAATATGAACAGATAAAAATAAGCTCAGCAATGTGTTAAAGAGTTAGACAAGAACAGGCTGATTAGGAAATGCTGAAAGAACACCACTATATTTAAGATGCATAACCAACAAGCACCTACTGTAGAGCGCAGGGGACTCTGCTCAATGTTACGTGGCAGCCTGGATGGGAGGGGAGCTTGGGAGAGACTGGATACTTGTACATGTGGGGCTGAGTTGCTTTGCTGTCCACCTGAAACTATCACAACATTGTTAATTGGCTATACTCCAATATAAAATTAAAAGTTAAAAATAAATGAATGAAAAAGTTTCCTCCAAAAAACCCAAATTGATATTTATTGCCAAATTGCCTTCAGAAATAGTGTACAAATTAACATGCCTATGAGCAGTGGCTGAGTTCCCTTCACCACAGAAAACACTGGTGTTACCTTTCTTTCAATATTTGCCAACTGAATTTCCAAAAGTTTCTTACTATTTTAATTTGCATTTCTTGGTTTAATTTTAGCATTGTAATATTTACTGGCCTTTTGATTTATAAGAGTTGGATATGTGATAAGTATATTCTTTATTAAAAACCATTTATTCTGCAAATATTTTTCTTTTTTGTCATTTGCTATTTATCTTTGTAAAATTCTTGAAGTAGGATTTAAACTTTATAGTTCATAATAATGGAGAAGGCAATGGCACCCCACTCCAGTACTCTTGCCTGGAAAATCCCATGGATGGAGGAGCCCGGTGGGCTGCAGTCCATGGGGTCACTAAGAGTCGAACATGACTGAGCCACTTCACTTTCACTTTTCACTTTCATGCATTGGAGAAGGAAATGGCAACCCACTCCAGTGTTCTTGCCTGGAGAATCCCAGGGATGGTGAAGCCTGGTGGGCTGCCGTCTATGGGGTCGCACAGAGTCGGACACGACTGAAGTGACTTAGCAGCAGCAGTTCATAATAATAATAATAAAAGAAAAATTGAAAATGTCAAACTCTGTTAAGCTCTGGTATCCTTATAAGATCCTTTTAAGAAAAGCTTACTGTGAAGAGTTTCTATAATTTCATAACTCTGGAGAAACAACTAATAGAAATGGTGTCTTCCTCTTTCAAAAGAAATAAGTGCTTCCACCCCTGGCCCCACCCCCTTCCTCTCCAGCATTTGGGATCTTGGGAAAAGTACACATCTCAGGACCTGTGGAGAATTCCTTCTCCACCATCACACGTAGTCTGTGTCGTGTGACCTGGTCTCTGACTCAGGCTGGGACAATGGCCCCTCGCTGTGGCCGTCCTTCAGCAGTGGATGCTGTGCTTTGGCTGAGCTGGGCCCATAGTGTTTCCATCCGGCCTGCCTCTGGGTGGGCCTGTCTGGGTTAACCAGTCTTCCTAGCCTCTCTGAGCTGCTGGGGCAACAACCTTTCCAGCCCTGTATGCAAGGCTCAGGGAATGGCCACAGCTCACATCTCAGACCTCAGCCACTGATGATAAAGAGTTATGATAAGACTAATTCCCATAGAAGCAGACAGGCTGGTGGTGGTGGAGCTCAAGCCTCTCATCAATGCTGTTCTGCTTTTACAGTGTGGGGAGAGGTCAGAGGTTACACAGCTGGAGAGAGAGCAGCTGGACGGAGCTTGACCGACTCCGCCATGAATTTTCCCAAACCCGAGTCTTTCCCGCTCCCACCCATGCTGATCTTTCGCTCTGAAATTAATAAGTAAATAATGGCATCAGCCCGAGCTGGTTGGAAGCCCTCTGCTCTATTTTCCAGCATCTGTTTCATAAACCGCTGGACGTCCACATTTAGTTTTCCTTATTGCTCTTAACCTCTCCTTCCAATTATGCAAAATGTTCCAGCAGAGCAGCGCTTATTACAGAGTCCGACTTTGGCTGACATTTGGCGCTGTGGATCTTGGCCTTGACTGACAAAGGCAGTGACTTCTCACACTAGCCTCATTTTCTCCAAACTGTAAACGACCCCACAGCCAGACAGGCCTCTGGGGGACCTAGGAGCTCCAGTGACTGCTGGCCAGGCAAAGAAATGCTTATTTAAAAAAAATAAAATTCAAGGCTGAGGAAAGTGTATTAACTTGGTTTCTTCCCAAAAACATAAAGATTGGGAGGTACTTAAAAAAAAAAAAGGGTTTCATAGAACTCTGCGGTTTTGACTTTTTCTGTTCTATGGGCATTTTTAAAGTTCATGCAGCTTATTTCACTTGTCATTCGGGGCTTCCATGATCACTCTGTTTTTTCCAGTGAAATCCTGGATCCCTCATTCATTCATTCATTCAAGAAGTTACTGAGCGTCAGTGATATGTCAGGTACTGTTCTGGGCGTGAAGTATGAAGCGGGGGCTCAGTGAGACTCCTGACACTATGGGGCCCACCTCTGGTCAGGGATGATCAATAACAAGAGAAAATGTATCTGGAATGAACCAGGAGGTAACAAGTGCTAAGAAGAAAAGTGAGGCAGGGAATGGTGGGGTTGAGGTGAAAGGGGGCTCCTCAGAGGACATTGACATGAAACAGTGACCTGAAATCCATGAAGTAGGGACACAGGCTAATATCTGGGGGGAGAGTGTATTCTAAGCAGAGGGCACAGCAAGTGCATAGGCCCTGAGGCAGGAGCCTACCTTGCATGCTTGATCAGCAGGGTGTGAACAGTGTGGCCAGAGCAGAGTGAAGGGAGGTGAGCAGGCAGAGAGAAAAGGCCAGAGAGATGGGGAGACCAGACCACAAGGAGCTATTGTGATGATCTAGGCTTTATTTGTATGAGGTGGAATTACTTTAGAGACTTTTGAAAGGAGGAGAAGGTTTTCATCTTGTATGACTGTTACAAATGACCACAAGCTTATCAGCTTAAAACAACACAAATTCATTATCTCATAATTTCTGAGGGCCAGGAGTCATGCCCATTTAAGCTGGGCACTCTGCTCAAGGATTCATAGGCTGAAATCAAGATATTGGCTGCCTGAGGCCCATCCAGAGGCTGCCTTAGGAAAAGATCCATTTCCAGCCCCCTGTAGATTGTTGACAGAATTAAGTTCCTTGTGGCTGAAGGACTGAGGTCCTTGTTGTCTTGCTAGTTGTCAGCTAGACACTGTTCTTAGCTCCTAGAGGCCTCTCTCAGGTCCTGGGCCATGCAGCTACCTCCATGACTCCTTTAGGAAGATCCTAGTTCCCTTTGAGGATTCACCTGATTAGGTCAGGCCCATCCACATACCTTCAGTTTTGATCCATTTAAAATAGACTGATGAGTCACCAAATCAAGCAGGTGAAATCCTATGGTATTTCCAGTTTCTACCCATGCTCTAGCAGAAAGGATTACATACCAGGGAGCAGGAATCTTGGGGCCATCCTGGAAGCCTGCCTGTGATGGTTTGACTTGTAGTGAAGGATCACTCTGCTGTTGTGTTAAGAGTAGCCTGGGGGAAGGGCTAGGGCAGAGGGCAAGAGCAGACGCCAGGAGGGCAGAGAGGACACAGTTTTAATAGGCCTTTGGCCAAGGCGCGAGCCAGGGGTGAGGGCGGGGTAGCAGAAATGACAGAAGCCTGGTTGAAATGGTTGTAAAACAGGATGTTTTTGTAAAATGGATTGAATGTGAAAGACAAAGCCTTGGCTCAGGTCTCCAGGATGGCTCTGACTTTGCTGGTCTGAGCAACTTGAATTTTGAGCTGGGACGGCTTATCAAGTAATGCACAGGTTTCCAAAGAAGTAATTTTGAGTTTGCGGAATTAATCATAGACACATTGTCCTGATTTGAGGTTTCTTCATAAGAATAACAATTATCTATGCAGATGAAACTTGTCTCATCGGGGTCCCATGTTGCCACTTGCATATTTTGCTTTTTATTTTTATTTTTTGTTGACGTATAGTTGGTTTCCGGTGTACAGCAACGTGATTCACGTTGTCTATTCTTTTCCATGATGATTTATTACATGATACTGGGTCTCGTTCCCTGTTCTGTGTAGCAGGACCTTGTCATTTACCTATTTTATACATAGTCATGTGTATCTGCTAATCCCAAACCCCTCACTTATCCCTTCCCAACCCTCTTCTCATTTGTTAACCATAAATTTGTTTTCTACGTCTGTGGGTCCGTTTCTGTTTGTAAATAAGTTCCTTTGTATCATTTTGTGGCATTCCACATTTTTGACTTTCCAGAAAACAACATAGAAAGGAAAATGAGATCTTCTGCAACTTTATCAGTTTTTTTTTTTTTTTTCAGTTATTGGTTCCTAAAAAAAAAAAAAAAAAATTGTAGCACAGGGGAATCAGTGACAATAATTTGTGGAGGAGTTACAAATCGGCAGGAATTGGCCCGCTTTTACTGGTTTTGACTTGAATTAGATGGAAGACAGATGAGGGGAATCAGGCTGTTCTGTAGCAGAAAGTATTACAGTGTCACATGGAGCAATAAAGGTGCAAAAATTGAGCAGAAACATATGTTCTTCAGAAATTAGCTGTTAGCTATGCGCCTTTCTCTTGTTGATGTTATCGGTATGAAATCCAATATTATCCCAGGGAAAGGAAACAAGGCCACTTAACTGTTGGATGACAAGCTGTCTTACACTTCATCAAATCCGCTCGTTAACTTGACACATGGCTTGTACAGCTCAGAAAAACAAGAGAAATTGTATCTCTGCTCTCCCTCGTGGTGTGTTACAGAGGAGATGCCAGTCGGTGTGCTGACCACAGCACGTGTGGCCGTTCAGTGTAATGGTCTGTATTTCCCCAAATACAGAAGACAGAGAAATGTCGCCAGCGCCAGGCTGCTGGACTCCAGTGCCCAGGGCCTCTCGTCCCCCAGGACTAGGACATGTTCCCGGGCAGAGGAATGGTATCTTCCTCCTTTTTGCTAAACGATGCTCCTGTTTGAAGATGAAAGTTGTTGAGAATGCACCCTGGTGATCCACTCCACATCACCAGCAGGTCTTATCAAGAGTGGGTATTGCCTGAAGCCTCTCCCTGTATTTTCTGCTCCCACCCCCGTCTCCCCCACCATCCCCTCGCCACATCCCTCACTCCTGGGAGCTTTCAGTGGGAGGGGTGGAGGGGGAGGCTGAGCCTTCTCTTTGTTCCATCCCCGCTGTCTCTTCCTGACCCTAAGATGGGGGCTTTCCATCTCTAAGCCTCTTGGACTGAAATTCTCATCATTGAGGGACAGAGAGTAGCTCAAATATCAAACCACAGATGGCCTGCTGTTTTTCCTTGAAGTGCTGGAATTTTTCAGGAAATGCCGGAGGAAGGGAAGAGGTCAAGTCAGTTGTGCTCAGCAATCCGTCATCGCCAGGTTTTACTGAACAAAAGCAAACACAGAAAACGTGCTCACAATTCAAAGTGGGCAGCTGGGCTGACAGGTTTCGCCTGAGGTCCCTCCTGCAGCATCGGCTGCTGCCACTGTGGTATCAGGTGCTTCTGTCTCCAAGGCAGAGCGCATGGCCCTGTGCCACCTTGCCTTGAACATTCCTGGAATCCTCCGTGTCCAGCCTGGGGCTAGCATGCAGGATGCTCGGTCCTGAGAGGAGTGAGCATATGTCCTGGTCTGAGTGGTCTCCGTGAGCTCTGTTTGCCTCCTTTGTTTATTAATAGCAGCCTCTTCCAACCTTACTTTTCTCTAAGCCTCAGAAAGGCCATCTAGATAACTTAAGCAGGGGAAATTCCTTGTAAGATACAGAGTGCCTTTATGGAGGGGGAACTTCTTGCCTGTGTGATAAACCAATCATTTGTAGGTGGGGTGGGGGGCCCTCAGTTCAGTTTGACCAGCATGGTCCTCATTTATGCCTGTTGTTCTGGTGTCATAGTGAAGAGGGATTTCACTCTCACACGTGTCCTGGGCTGGACAGTAAGTTACATGGTCATCTTAGGTCCAAGTCAGGACCACTTGCTTCCCGGGGGGCTCAGCGGTAAAGAATCTTCCTGCAATGCAGGAGGCACAGGAGACATGGGTTCAATCCCTGAGTCAGGAAGATCCCCTGGAGGAGGGCCTGGTGTCCCACTCCAGTATTCTTGCCTGGAGAATCCCATGGAAAGAGGAGCCTGGCGGGCTACAGTTCATAGGGTCATAAAGAGTCGGACACGACTGAACAATCTTAGCAGGCATGCATGCAGGACCAGCTAAATTCAGATATAAAATGCAGTCATCATCAGTATGTGTAGGTCTTGGCTTAACTCTTGGGGACAAGATGGTTGTAAAATGGCCCCATTTTACTGAGGTCCTCAAACACTGGGCTAAGGTCACCAGTCTTCCCGTAGCTTTTGCAAAAGGCTGAGATGAACTCTGATTGGATCAGCTTGGTTCATGTGCCTACTGGAAATGAATTCCTGTTGCCAGGGCAACCATGCTAGTGCTGTTCAGGTTTAACTTGGATCAGAGTTACTGCCTCCTGAATCTGGGGTGCCTCTCCTGTGTGACGGAGCAGGACCCTATAAGACCTTCCCCGGACAGACCCCTTTCCGTATCCTCTGTTCTAGCTCCTATCTGAAGTACCTAGATAATAGCATCTGCTGTACACTTCCTGAGTTGTCTTACAGATGCTAAAACCCTCACTAAAATGGAAGACATTAACTACTTGATGACCATGAGTCTGAAGCCCCCAGACCCACTGGGGTCTAAGGACTGATAAGATTACCCCAGGACACCCCCCTGCTACCTCACCATCAACCAGTCAGAGAAATGTGTGTGAGCTTATCACCTACCCTGGGATGCCCCTACCTCACCTTGCCTTTAAAAATACTTTTTGGGAGTTCGGGTGTTTTGAGTGCTAGTTGCCCTGGCCTCCTAGCT
The DNA here is from genome assembly GCF_032405125.1 of Capricornis sumatraensis. Taxonomy (NCBI): domain Eukaryota; kingdom Metazoa; phylum Chordata; class Mammalia; order Artiodactyla; family Bovidae; genus Capricornis; species Capricornis sumatraensis. The sequence continues at coordinate 79,723,668 of NC_091083.1, forward strand.
TCATGCCCTTCAATAATTAACCTCCGATTAAAATAAATAAATTTATTTAAAATTAAAATAAAATAAATGCTGTACTTTCCTTCACACCCCAGTGCCAGTTGATTGACTTTACTGCACATGGTTAAGTGGACCCAAGTTTGGTATAGTAACATCTGCACATCATATCAGTTGGACCTGGGAAGCTAGAGTTTTCTAAAATTATTGCCCCTCACATGAGTCCTTTTGAGGTGAAGATTTTTGTCCATTTTGTCCAATGCTGTTTTTCAAGCATCAAGAACAGTACCTGTTCATAATAGAAGCTCCAAAAGTGAAGAGGGACTAAAAAGCCTCCTGATGAAAGTGAAAGAGGAGAGTGAAAAAGTTGGCTTAAAGCTCAACATTCAGAAAATGAAGATCATGGCACCTGGTCCCATCAGATGGGGAAACAGTGGAAACAGTGTCAGACTTTATTTTTGGGGGCTCCAAAATCACTGCAGATGGTGACTGCAGCCATGAAATTAAAAGACACTTACTCCTTGGAAGGAAAGTTACAACCAACCTAGATAGTATATTCAAAAGCAGAGACATTACTTTGCCAACAAAGGTCTGTCTAGTCAAGGCTATGGTTTTTCCAGTGGTCATGTATGGATGTGAGAGTTGGACTGTGAAGAAAGCTGAGTGCTGAAGAATCGATGCTTTTGAACTGTGGTGTTGGAGAAGACTCTTGAGAGTCCCTTGGACTGCAAGGAGATCCAACCAGTCCATTCTAAAGGAGATCAGCCCTGGGTGTTCTTTGGAAGGAATGATGCTAAAGCTGAAACTCCAATACTTTGGCCACCTCATGCGAAGAGTTGACTCATTGGAAAAGACTCTGATGCTGGGAGGGATTAGGGGCAGGAGGAGAAGGGGACGACAGAGGATGAGATGGCTGGATGGCATCACTGACTTGATGGACGTGAGTCTGGGTGAACTCCAGGAGTTGGTGATGGACAGGGAGGCCTGGCGTGCTGCGATTCATGGGGTCACAAAGAGTTGGACATGACTGAGCGACTAAACTGAACTGAAGTATCTGTTGAATGAATAAATATTGAGAAACAAATGGCAGGTTTTCTTGCTGCAGTCTCTCATGTGAAATATGATACACTTCATGGCAGCAAATGCTCCATGAATGCTCACAATAAAGGTAAGCACAGTGATCTCCCCCAAGATAATCATCCTTTGGTGCTGGAAAGACATATTTGAGGTCACTGACCCGTGGCCTATGTCTCTCGTACACTGATGACATTAATGCTTTTAATATCTCCAGTGCGGGACCCAGTCGAGCCATGTTTACAGGAATTCTAATGCTGGACTCAGTCAAGTTGTGTTTATAGGAATTCTGATGCCTGCCTTACAAAAGGGATGTTTCTTCTCCCAGCAAAGTCAGGGTCCTGGGCTTGAGAACACCTAGAGGAAGCCGGGTCTCCCACAAGCCTCCACAGGATAGAGTTACTTTTCAGATATCTCCTTCCTTCCTGTGTGAAATGCACATGAAGGGAGGATTTCCTCAATTGAGCTAATGTTGATGGACTCTAGTTCCCCTGGGAGTTTAGCTGAATCATTTCCTAGAAGCTCTCCTAGGGTGGGGATTACATCATTCACTTCCTAGCATAGTTCCTGGCTTTCGGAAGGGGCTGGAAAAGGTGGCTTTGTGTCTAAGAAGGTGAGTTCTTCTAGCTGGGATTGGTCCATCTCTCAGAAGATCCATGCCATGGTGCCATCCCCAGGGTAAGGACAGTGAATGCACTGGGAAAGGGGCTGCAGTTGGGGCTGCCAGGCTTGGATCTGCTGCAAACCCTCCTACATGTCATCCTTGGCACACTCCATTGGTGGCTATAACCATCAGATAGGATCCTCGGGTTGCTTTGGAGCAGGAATCTGTGGAAGGATGTAGGGTGTACTCTGGGGACAAAAGGAAGGGTGGGGGACCAGGCTCTGGAAGGATAAGACTAGGGTCAGCTATGGGGTTTAGGGACCAGGGACTACTGGACAACCTCTTTAGGGCTTATGTTTTGGGGGTGATGACCCATCATTTTTGTTTCTTATGTTACTCATTTCAAGAGAGAATTCCCCAGAAGTCTGAACTTGAGCCTCATGGCCACCCTCTGACCAGAGCACCTTGATCGTCCATTTACCAGGATTGCAAGAAAGTGGGCATGGAATCCTTAAAGGGAAATGGAGGTCCCAGGTGCAGAAAAGCCCCAAGTATTGGAAGCCTACCCCAGCCAGTTTCCACAGGTTACCCATCTTGAGATTTCTGCAGCCTGGGATGGGCCTGGTGCTTAGTAGGTCTTCACTAAGTGTGGAACTTGCCCAACTTACTTCCTGTGCCACCAACCGCCCCCCTCCACTGAACACAGAGGCAGAATTGCTCCTTTCCCCATCCACCCCACAGCACCTGGTGGTTATTTCTCTTAATCCAATTAAAGTACTTTGTTAGAGCTGATTTCATGTTCTTGCTTCTTTAAGTCAAATTGGTATCTAATTTATTTGTTTCCTTGGTAGCCAGCTGAGCAGAACAGAATGGAAGCCCAACAAATGTTCATGGAATGGATGAATGATTGGGTACATGCGTTCAAGGGGCAAAACCCATGGTCAAACCATCATCTTTGAGATACAGGAGAAAACTTCATATGCTTTAAGAAAAAAATATCCAAAACTTGGAAGCAAAGTATAAAGATGATTGTGAGACCTTGCAGGGTCAGGGTGGAGGACAGTGTATAAAGCCCATGGACAGGACGGCTGACTTTCCAAGGAGATGAGACTTTGCCTGACTTCCTGTTAATATCGGGAAGGGCCCAGACAACCCTGGAAAGTTAGAGATTAACATGCAGAAAAATTGTAAAGTACAATACTTTTCTGAAAGTACTAAAGATAACCCCAAAGTTATAGGCTTATTGCCAGAGAAATACTAGTAGTATTTGTGTCTGACTTAGCAAATGTTGATCTTCCCAGGTGGCTCAGATGGTAAAGCGTCTGCTTACAATGCCTACCATGTGGGAGACCCGGTTTCAATTCCTGGGTCTGGAAGATCTCCTGGAGAAGGAAATGGCAACCCACTCCAGGTATCCTTGCCTGGAAAACCCCATGGATGGTGGAACCTGGTAGGCTACAGTCCATGGGGTCGCAAAGAGTCAGACACAACTGAGCGACTTCACTTCACTTCACTTAGCAAACGTACTGTGGCATTTCTTCTTTTCCATTGGCTACATAGAATCTTTGCTCTCATAACCTATTTTGTATAAAAATATGTGAACTGTGAAATTCCAGATGTTCAAGCTGGTTTTTAAAAAGGCAGAGGAACCAGAGATCAAATCACCAACATCCGCTAGATCATCGAAAAAGCAAGAGAGTTCCAGAAAAACATCTATTTCTGCTTTATTGACTATTCCAAAGCCTTGACTGTGTGGATCACAATAAACTGTGGAAAATTCTGAAAGAGATGGGAATACCAGACCACCAGACCTGCCTCTTGAGAAATCTGTATGCAGGTCAGGAAGCAACAGTTAGAACTGGACATGGAACAACAGACTGCTTCCAAATAGGAAAAGGAGTACGTCAAGGCTGTATATTGTCACCCTGCTTATTTAACTTATATGCAGAGTACATCATGAGAAACGCTGCGCTGGATGAAGCACAAGCTGGAATCAAGATTGCTGCAAGAAATATCAATCACCTCAGATATGCAGATGACACCACCCTTATGGCAGAAAGTGAAGCAGAACTAAAAAGCCTCTCGATGAAAATGAAAGAGGAAAATGAAAAACTTGGCTTAAAGCTCAACATTCAGAAAACGAAGATCATGGCATCTGGTCCCATCACTTCGTGGGAAATAGATGGGGAAACAGTGGAAACAATGTCAGACTTTATTTTTTGGGGCTCCAAAATCACTGCAGATGGTGATTGCAGCCATGAAATTAAAAAACACTTGCTCCTTGGAAGGAAAGTTATGATCAACCTAGATAGTATATTCAAAAGCAGAGACATTACTTTGCCAACAAAGGTCTGTCTAGTCAGTTCAGTTCAGTCTCTCAGTCGTGTCCGACTCTTTGTGACCCCATGAATCGCAGCACGCCAGGCCTCCCTGTCCATCACCAACTCCCGGAGTTCACCAAAACTCATGTGCATCGAGTCAGTGATGCCATCCAGCCATCTCATCCTCTGTCATCCCCTTCTCCTCCTGCCTCCAATCCCTCCCAGCATCAGAGTCTTTTCTAATGAGTCAACTCTTCGCATGAGGTGGCCAAAGTATTGGAGTTTCAGCTTTAGCATCATTCCTTCCAAAGAACACCCAGGGCTGATCTCCTTTAGAATAGATTGGTTGGATCTCTTTGCAGTCCAAGGGATTGCCAAGAGTCTTCTCCAACACCACAGTTCAAAAGCATCGTTCTTCAGCACTCAGCTTTCTTCACAGTCCAACTCTCACATCCATACATGACCACTGGAAAGACCATAGCCTTGACTAGACTGGTCCCATTACTTCATGGGAAATAGATGGGGAAACAGGGGAAACAGTGTCAGTCTTTATTATTTTGGGCTTCAAAATCACTACAGATGGTGATTGCAGCCATGAAATTAAAAGATGCCTACTCTTTGGAAGGAAAGTTATGAATAACCTAGATAGCATATTCCAAAACAGAGACATTACTTTGCCAACAAAGGTCCATCTAGTCAAGGCTATGGTTTTTCTAGTGGTCATGTATGGATGTGAAAGTTGGATTGTGAAGAAAACTGAGTGCCAAAGAATTGATGCTTTTGAACTGTGGTGTTGCAGAAGACTCTTGAGAGTCCCTTGGACTGCAGGGAGATCCAACCGGTCCATCCTAAAGGAGATCAGTCCTGGGTGTTCCTTGGAAGGACTGATGCTGAGGCTGAAACTCCAATACTTTGGCCACCTCATGTGAAGAGTCAACTCAATGGAAAAGACCCTGCTGCTGGGAGGGATTGAGGGCAGGAGCAGAAGGGGACGACAGAGGATGAGATGGTTGGATGGCATCACCGACTCGATGCACATGAGTTTGGGTGAACTCTGGGAGTTGGTGATGGACAGGGAGGCCTGGTGTGCTGCGATTCATGGGGTCGCAAAGAGTTGGACACGACTGAGTGACTGAACTGAACTGGCCATCCTATTAGTCCCTTATTTATTAGTTATGTAGATTTGACCAAGGCTCACCATCTAGTTCATGAGAATTATGTTTTCTATCATTTTGAGATTTGTGGTTTGATACACACACATACACAACACATGTCCCTAGGAAACTAGACTCTTTCTCTTCTAAAGTGGAATGGTTTTCATTACATTAAAATAGCAAGTTCATGCCAGAAACACCTTTTCCTAGAAAAACATCTGGAATTTATATTGTGCCTTTTCTCTCCCAAGCATTGGCTTCCCCCTCCCAATTTCTCCATCAGGGAGTCAGGAATTTAACAGTGCATTTTTCATCCCTCCTTTGCCAGTTTCTAAAAGTGATGTAACTGTGGTCAAGATGGGGGCTAAGATACCTAGTCTGATAGAATACCAGGCGAGTGGACATCGGTCATGATTTGTGGTCTTCCAGAAGCTTCCGAAAGCCCTCTACGTTGTGGGACATGCCTGCCCATCCTCAAAGAAGAAGCCAGAAACCCACCTTCCCGGTCGCCCTTACAGCCAGAGAGTGGGCACATGGCACGGATGCCACTGATCAGATGAAGACAAAGAAGATTCAAGGCAGAAGAGAGAGACAGGTGAAGCTGCCAGCCTGCGAGTTCATTATGAGCAGGGGACTGCAGAGCCATGGGGCTTTCAGAAGCTGCTGGGGAGCCAGAGGGCCGCACCCTTGTCTCTGTGCTCGGGGTCAGCAGTGGGAGCGCAGGGTCTGTGCCCAGCACCTGCGATGAGCCTGCCTTGTCCCTGGTTATAATCTCCAATCTGATTCTCTTGCCTGGCAGTTCTGGGAGCCACTAAATAGATCTCTAGTTGACCAAAACATGTAAAGGAGATTCAGAACAAACCACCCTCAAAATATGCCACTTTATCATTTGGTTCTTTTGAGGTGAAGACACTTAAGAAACCGCAGATGCAGGAAAGGCTGGCTGATGTCCCATTTCTACCTAAACATAAAACTTCTCTTGAGAAAAGGTGCCCTCCCTCTGCCAGGAAGCGAAGAGTGATCTTCTCACCAGTGACTGCGAGTTGACACCAAAATGGAAAAGTGCAAGCAAGCCTACTGAAATACCAGGATCTTCCAATACTTTTTCCTATATATTTTGTTTCCTCCTTTGTTTTTTTAATTGAAGTATAGCTGATTTACAATGTTGTGTTAGCTTCTGGTGTACAGCAAAGTGATTCAGTTTTATATATTTCTTTTTCATGCTCTTTTCTGTTCTGGTTTATTATAGGATGTTGAGGACAGTTCCCCGTGCTGTACAATAGGACCTTGTTTATCCATTTTCTATGTGATAGTTTGCATCTGCTAACCCCAAGCTCCCACCCCGTCCCTCCCCCACCCACCCCCTCCTTGGCAACCACAAGCCTGTTTTCTATATCTGTGAGTCTGTTTCTGTTTTACAGATAAGCTCATTTGTGTCCTGTCTTAGATTCCACATATAAGTGATATCATAAGGTATTTTGCCTTTGTCTGACTTACTCAGTATGATCATCGCTATGTCCATCCATGTAGCTGCAAATGGCATTACCTCATTGCCTTCTTCGGCTGTGTAGTATTCCGTTGCACACACACGTACCACATCTTCATTATCCATTCGTCTGTCGATGGACATTTAGGTTGCTTCCGCATCACGGCTATTGTGAACAGTGCTGCTCTGAACACAGGTGTGCATGTATATTTCTGAATTAGAGTTTTGTCTGGGTGTGTGTCCAGAAGTGGGGTTGCAGGAACATTCCATATGTTTCCTAGTCACTGTCCCACAGTGTATTGCCCCAGCCCAAGCCACTTTGTCTTGTCATAACCCCCAAGTCACTCTTTGTTTAATAAGGATATGAGCTCTGGAGCCTAACAGCTTCTTCAGGTTTTTTATTTTCCTTTTGAAGACTCCCATGTGTACATGAAAATGTAAAATAAAATTTGTCTGCTTTTCTTTTGTTAATCTGTCTTATGTTAGTTTGATTCTCAGGCCCAGCCACAGGCTATAAGAACATAGAAGGAAGCTTGGCCTGCCCTACGCTAGAGTAGATTCTGTTGATTGCAGTTCAGACCCATACCTGATCCAAACTGTGAATAAATGAGGTATGGGAACCTCAGAGATGTTTGGATCACAGACAGCTGGGTAGAAGGACAGGAATCTTCCCTGAGCACGTTCTGGAATATCAGTAGTTTTCCACAAGGCTGAGAAAAGCTTTGCAGTGCCCATGTATTCCTTTGCTGACAATGATTATAAACTTTTGTCCTATTACATAAGCAATATCTCAACTCTAATTATTCTTGAAGTTCCATCCAGCTCTTTGATTTCCTGCATCTATGATACTTCTTGACAAAGGCATACAGCTGAAGGTTATCTGGAGTCTGACTTGTATTCCTCTTAGAAAAACAACAGTGAAATCTCTAGGGATTAGCATACTCACCAACTGGCATGCCAGCAGGAGTTGCAAATTAAAAAATATATATTCAAAAATTTGATGATCAGGAAATTACTCCTGAGATGAGTTTTCTTGCTACTGACTTCAAAGGAGGTTTTGTTCGGATGAGGAAATGAAAATGACACATTATAACTTGATGGTTTCCATGAAAATTGAAAAGCAGCAGAAATATCTGTCTTTTTAGGTCAAGGAAGGACCTACCTGGAAAGAGAAATGTATACACTGTCACATCATGGAGTGGCTTGTTATGGGGAGTAGAAAAATAGGGATAATGTTTCTTGACCTTTGCTGTGGCTACATGTTACAGAGACCCTCAACCCTTCCTTAAATAACTTAGAGGCTTATTTTCCCTCTAAAAAAAGTCTAGAAGCAGTTAACATATTGGCTAGCATCCTGGCTTCATGGTAACACCAGGGACCCAGTCATTTTCTGACTCTCCACTCCTGCATGTTGGCCCCATCGTCGTGCTCTCAAGACGGCTGCCAGAGTTCCAGCCAACGTGACAGGCAATGGAAAAGGGCACCCACCTGCTGAGTCAGCTTCTTTAATGAGTTTCCCGGAAACTTGTGTTGAGTAACCATTGGCTAAATCTGTGTCACACGAACACCAGATGCGAAAGAGCCTGCGAATTTCTAAAATCTGGGAATAAAACTTCTCCAAATAATATTCAGAGTTCAGTTAATAAGGAAGAAAGATGTCTCTTTACATAGAGTTTTCTTGAGGAACTGGCAGAGCTTTTCTCTTGACTTGTGCCTTTCCTCCTTGCTGGTGCCCCCTTTATCATCTTCAACTTTTAAAAAATGTATCTTTTGAATTCTGTGAGATAAAAGGGGCGGCAGAACCAATTTCTGCCCCACTGTATTCCTTCCTTCCATCCCTTAACCGTTTATATTATATAGGATCTGGGTTACAGAGACTCCCTTGGTCTCTTATCTAAGAGACCACAGAACAATCATAAATTCTGCAGGATTTGAAATCTTAGAGCACTATGATGGAAGATCAGACTTAGAAATCAAGCACTTCCATTTAAAAATTGCATTTCCATATCTTCTGGGATGTGGCTCCTGTACATACACATATAGTTATATAAATGAATATTTTTAGTCACCCAAATTGAACTAAATACCCATATGAATGGTGCTAAGTGGCTGGAATGCCATCAGAATGGACACTATGTACATTACATTTTATCCCCTGACCCCCTCCAAAAAAACAATCAGTTCACTCAAGAATCGAATATGCATATCTTCTTTAATGCTCCAACTTTAACAAAATGATACCAATTATCTTCCAAAGGGCTTCTGATCCAAGCCACCTCATGCGAAGAGTTGACTCATTGGAAAAGACTCTGATGCTGGGAGGGATTGGGGGCAGGAGGAGAAGGGGACGACAGAGGATGAGATGGCTGGATGGCATCACCGACTTGATGGACGTGAGTCTGAGTGAACTCCGGGAGTTGATGATGGACAGGGAGGCCTGGCGTGCTGAGATTCATGGGGTCACAAAGAGTTGGACACGACTGAGCGACTGAACTGAACTGAAACTCAATTTAAACCAAATGAGTTTTGGAAAAATAGTTTTATTTTTAAAACAATCCTACAAAGGAGAAAAGGAAAGATATTCCCATTTGAATGCAGAATTCCAAAGAATAGCAAGGAGAGATAAGAAAGCCTTCCTCAGCGATCAATGCAAAGAAATAGAGGAAAACAACAGAATGGGAATGACTAGAGATCTCTTCAAGAAAATTAGGGATACCAAGGGAAAATTTTATGCAAAGATGGGCTCAATAAATGACAGAAATGATATGGACCTAACAGAAGCAGAAGATATTAAGAAGAGGTGGCAAGAATACACAGAAGAACTGTACAAAAAAGATCTTCATGACCCAGATAATCACGATGGTGTGATCACTCACCTAGAGCCAGACATCCTGGAATGTGAAGTCAAGTGGGCCTTACAAAGCATCACTACGAACAAAGCTAGTGGAGGTGATGGAATTCCAGTTGAGCTATTTCAAATCCTGAAAGATGATGCTGTGAAAGTTCTGCACTCAATATGCCAGCAAATTTGGAAAACTCAGCAGTGGCCACTGGACTGGAAAAGGTCAGTTTTTATTCCAACCCCCAAAAAAGGCAATGCTAAAGAATGTTGAAACTACCACACAATTGCAGTCATCTCACAAACTAGCAAAGTAATGCTCAAAATTCTCCAAGCCAGGCTTCAGCAGTATGTGAACAGTGAACTTCCAGATATTCAAGCTGGATTTAGAAAAGGCAGAGGAACCAGAGATCAAATTGCCAACATCTGTTGGATCATGAAAAAAGCAAGAGAGTTCCAGAAAACATATATTTCTGCTTTATTGACTGTGCCAAAGCCTTTGACTGTGTGGATCATAATAAACTGTGGAAAATTCTGAAAGAGATGGGAATCCCAGACCACCTGACCTGCCTCTTGAGAAACCTATATGCAGGTCAGGAAGCAACAGTTAGAACTGGACATGGAACAACAGACTGGTTCCAAATTGGGATAGGAGTACGTCAAGGCTGAATATTGTCATCCTGCTTATTTAACTTAGGTGCAGAGTACATCATGAGAAACGCTGGGCTGGAAGAAGCACAAGCTGGAATCAAGATTGCCAGGAGAAATATCAATAACCTCAGATATGCAGATGACACCATGGTGGCTCAGATGGTAAGGCGTCTGCCTGCAATGTGGGAGACCCGGGTTCAGTTCCTGGGTCAGGAAGATCCCCTGGAGAAGGAAATGCCAATCCACTCCAGCACTCTTGCCTGGAAAATCCCATGGACAAAGGGGCCTGGTGGGCTATGGTCCATGGGGTCGCAAAGAGTCGGACATAACTGAGCGACTTCACTTTCACTTTATGACAGAAAGTGAACAGGAACTAAAAAGCCTCTTGATGAAAGTGAAAGAGGAGAGTGAAAAGGTTGGCTTGAAACTCAACATTCAGAAAACGAAGATCATGGCATCTGGTTCCATCACTTTGTGGGAAATAGATGGGGAAATAGTGGAAACAGTGTCAGACTTTACTTTTGGGGGCTCCAAAATCACTGCAGATGGTGATTGCAGCCATGAAATTAAAAGACACTTACTCCTTAGAAGGAAAGTTATGACCAACCTAGATAGCATATTGAAAAGCAGAGGCATTACTTTGCCAACAAAGGTCCATCTAATAAAGGCTATGGTTTTTCCAGTGGTCATATATGGACATGAAAGTTGGACTGTGAAGAAAGCTAAGTGCTGAAGAATTGATACTTTTGGACTGTGGTGTTGGAGAAGACTCTTGAGAGTCCCATGGACTGCAAGGAGATCCAACCAGTCCATCCTAAAGGAGATCAGTCCTGGGTGTTCCTTAGAAGGACTGACGCTAAAGCTGCTGAAACTCCAGTACTTTGGCCACCTCATGCGAAGAGTTGACTCATTGGAAAAGACCCTGATGCCTGGAGGGATTGAGGGCAGGAGGAGAAGGGGAGACAGAGGATGAGATGGCTGGATGGCATCACCGACTCGATGCACATGAGTGTGAGTAGACTCCGGGAGTTGGTGATGGACAGGAAGGCCTGGCGTGCTGCGATTCATGGGGTCGCAAAGAGTCAGACACAACTGAGCGACTGAACTGAACTGAACTAAACAGTAAAATAATTCTTTCATGGGTGGGCAGGTCTATGGATTGTAAGACATGAATAGATTTTTTTGTGTCCATCATCATAATCAGGGTAGAAAAAGGTCTTACAATCTGTTTCATAATCTGTGTAGCCCCTTTGCAGCCAGCCTCTCTTCTGTCCCCAACTGTTGGCCACCACGGATCTAACCCCCAATCCCTCTAGTTTCTGTTTCAAGAATGCCATGTAAATGGCATTATTCAGTATGTGACTTTTTAAGTCTGGCTTCTTTTGCTTAGCGTAAGGTTCATTAGGGGATGGTTTATCCCAATAGTTTGGAATACTATTTGGCAACAAAAAGGAATATATTATGGCTACACCACAGTTTTTTGTTTCTTTGTTCCATCCACCAGTTGGGTGGATATTTGGATTGTTTCTACTTCTTGGCTACCATGAATAATGACGCTGTGAACATTCATATGCACATCTTTGTGTGGACATATGTTTTCGTTTTTTTTGGCTTACAACTGCAGGGTAGGCAGTGGTCTCCTGGAAAATATATGCAGGATATTTTGTTACTAAAAATAGTGTAAGTGTGCATGGTGGGGCCAGAATCAACAGTTGTCTATTACATTTAGCCAAGTTTTTTGGTTTTGCTTTTTTTAAAGAAATAAAGCCATTTTTGGTGTTTTACGCTTACAGTTCACCAACCCTCTTTCATATCTCACTCTCTGCTGGAACAAAAACAGTTGGTTCTCTTTTGATTTTTGTTCTTGTGTTGAAGACATGTTGACCCGCCTCTCGAGAAGAACATATTTCATCTAGTTTTTCCTCCTCTTTTTAAATAGATTTAAGATGTAATATACTCATGCTACTGACTGGGGTTCTTGGCCTTCCCTAATCAATAGAAATTGATTGCATGTCAGACAAGAACTTCAGGCAGGGGTTTATTGGAGCCCCTGCTCCAGTCAGGGGTGGCGGGAGGCGGGGTGGAGGGGAGGGTAGGGAAATCAAGTAACAGGCTCCCTTGGTCACTTCTCCAAGGTGGAGGGTTGGGGCTGGGCAAGAAGCTGGTTCCTTATATGGGGTTAGGTAGGGGTGTGTCCAAGGCTCGGGTGGGAGGGGTGGCTTAGGTGGTTTGCCAACCCCTCTGGTGGTGTTGAGTGCAGGGGCGTGCGTAGTCCCTGCTTTTGCTCCTGACATTGTGTTTTTTGCTGCTGGCTTTTCAGAAGTTGTGGTTGGGTTTTTTGACCTTTTGATATCTTATTGTCCATAATTTGCTCCAACTGCGGATTCACGCATTTAGGTTTTGTTCTTTATAGTTTCTTTATATTTTGTTGCTCGAAGAGATGTTTGTCCAGCTGCAAACACTGCAGCTAAAGGTCCCAGGTCCTAGCCAGTCTTACTTATAATATAGATAACAATTATGTAACTCAAATAACCCCAAATGGCACAGCTCCCAAGTCCCAGTGGTTCATTTCTGCCTGTCAGTAGATTCTTTCTATGCCTAAATGTAGATCTCCTTTGATATAACCGTTAAAGTGTCCATCCCTAATGTCAGCACTTCTATATGCTTCTTTCCCTTTCATCAGATTCAGTATTGGGGCAGTAGTTCTGACTTGCTGAAGACAGTCTCTATCTCATCTACAACACTTCTGATTTTTGTTTTGTTCTGGGTTTTTTTGCCCAGAGGAATTTGAACACCAGTAATCTTTTGTATGCACATTTAGAGAAAGTCGTGAGCTTTAAATGTGTCCATCTATACGACATTCTGGTGGAAGATATTGGGAATATTAATCAGGATTTCAGTAATGTACAAGATAGAAATCTCCGTGGCTTAACATAACAGAAGTTTTCTCACATTTCATGTCCAAACATGGGTTGTTTGGGGGGCTCTGTTCATTGTCGTCATTGAGTGATCCAGTCTGAGGGAGTCTGTACCGTCTCAATACAGACCCACCCTGACTGCGACAGCATGGGAAGGGAGCATAGCACACACCTTCCAGCTCCTCCATGCATCTGCTTAGACTTGGCACCTGTCAGTCTCTCTCAGATTTCATAGGCCAGGAGTGGTCACGTGTCTGTGAGACTATAGCAGGTAGGGAAGTCTGATCCTCCTGCGGATCTGGAAGAAGTGGAAGGTGAGGGATATTGGTGAGCTCTGGCAATGTCTATCCAGAGGAGCAGGAGAGTAGGGAGGAAAAAATTGACTTAATAAAGAACTTCACTCATGTGATGGTTTTCTCTTCAACTCTTAGAATCTCCTCAAATTATTGGTTCTCCCTGTTAATGGAGTGAAGATAAGTATCATTTGAGGTTGGGCGTTTTTTGCACTCAATCTCTCTATAATCTTATTTTTGTCTGCATGAAAGCATTAGCATACATTTTCTGGGCTCTGAGCCAAGATGAGTCATTTTGTCTGTTTCTTCGTCTCCATGGAGCCCTGGTCTTTGCCAGAACCAAAAGGCAGCCCCAGTCAGGAAATGCTCCAGGGATCTTGAGCACCCCCCTAAGCCTGGTGCCCGGTAACCCCTCTTGCTTACTTGGTGGAGCCCACCCTCAACTAATGCCGCCCCCCCCTCCCCTCCAACCCCGGACAGGGCAAGGGGCCAGGGACAATGCCACTTGGAATCTGAGAAGTCATGCTTGGGGCCATGCCCAGATCAACTTTTCATCGCCTTAGAAAAGAGATGGGCCTGGGACATTTCAATCTCTACTGGAGCCCTCAGGCATCCCTTTGTTATTACTGGGCGGGATTGTTGTAGAGTACTAGATGGACACACCCCACCTTGGGCTGCGTGAAGATGAGACAGGGTGAAAAAGCAAAATGAGAATGTCAGATTTCTATTGGGGATTAAGAGGCACTCAACTCTAGCAAGTTTTACTTTTTTTTCCGTTCTAAAGAGGGGGAAAAAAAGTGCACCCTAAATTCTCCCCTTCTCTGCGACATGCTGTAAATTTGTGATTTAGAAGGAAAAAAACCTGAAATCAAAAAGAAACAATTTGGCAGGATTTCTTTGCCTGAAATGTTTTAATTTTCTATGACTTTGAGGTCAGCACACCCAAAAGTTTCTAAGACTCATCTCTGGTGTGAATGAAGCATTGATCCTGGAGACAGAAGCCCCCTAAAAGTGAGAAGTAGAAGAAAACACAGGCTATTAACCAGCCACAATTTATCCTATCAGCTATAAAAATTTGGTCAGAATATTTGCTGAGTAAAATAACCATGTTGACCAGATCTTCTTACACTGGAAAAGGCACTTTTGAATGCCCATAACTCCAATGTAGAATCAAATAGTCATTCTCAACTATTTCTAGATATAAACATTTTCACCAAAGAAAACACTTGATAAAAATTCAACTTGTGAAATAGACTAGAAACTGAGCTAGGATGGAGGTGGGTCCTGCTCTCAACCCAGACCAATCATTATGTCTGAATCTTATAGATAGTTCACTTGTTTTCCGAATCCTTGGTGCAGACTGGGGGTGGCGTCACTCATTAGAGAGCATTTGAAAACACCTAGGCTGCCGTCTATGGGGTCGCACAGAGTCTGACACGACTGAAGCGACTTAGCCGCAGCAGCAGGGGAGATTTGGAGAGTCTTAATAACTGATGCTTGATGTCCTTTCCAGCCTTTGGTGGGGCCAGGGATGCTACTGTGTGACCTGTAATGATATGACAGCCCTCAGGAGAAAGAATCATCCTGCCTAAATGTCCATATACCCCCCAGGAAGAGACATTCTTGCAGGGACAGGAGCTAAGGGTCACCAACCTCATTTCCCTCTCAGGAGGAGCACGGCATTTTCCAAGTCTGACCTATGCAACAGAAGAGTAAATTTATTCTGGGGTCTAGAGAATCTTCTAGGAAAAACATTCATCTTTCATAAAATGAATGCACAAGAAGAAATTCTGTTTCCTGGCTTTGAAAACAGTTAGTTGAGGACAGCCGGGCGCTGGTTCCAGTGGCGCTGGAACCCAAGCCCCACCATGTGAGCGTTAGGAGACAGGCTTACAAGGCAAGCCGATATGGTGGGAAAGACAGAGCAGGAAGATGGATGTGGTTGAGCTGAACTAATCATTGCTTCTGTTAGAGGGGACAATGCATCTGATTCCTTAGGTCTTTGTTAATGAGCTCTTTGACTACTGACATTCAGACACGTTTTAGTAGATACGTTTTCCCACTTCAGATTCATCTAGAACCAGGGAGCAGAGCTCCGAGGAAATATTCCGCACACAACGACCGGCACTTTGATTTTCACTAGGGTTTTTCTTATTGACTCAGGGTCTGTGTAAATCTCTAATTCCCTTGATCTTCCACTTCTGCCTGGGGGTGATTATCTGTGTTCTGTTAAGTAGAGAGGGAACTTCTGGTTATTAATGGACACTCTATACTTTAATTCTTCAGAATCTCTTAGGTCCACCTCAACACAAGCAAGAATACCCAGTGATAGGAGGCGATACTGAGATAAAGCAATTCTCCTTCTGCCTCACACCCACCCTCTCCCCTCCCCAGCATAGATTTGTTAAGCCCTCAGTTAAACCAAGAGGATGGAAGCTTGTGCAGCATCTAGTGTGAGGCTTTCTCCCCTCCCAGTTCCCCTATTATGCCCTCAGTTCCACCCCCAGAGATAGACCCACACTGCCTTCCAAGAAAACCCCGCTACAGTATAGGCAGACAGAGCCCCACCTGCCACTCTGCCAAGGCGAAGGGGACTGACGACCCCAGGGACTATGCAGTCTGTGGCATTCTCCAGGCCATAATACTGGAATGGCTAGCCTTTCCCTTCTCCAGGGGATCTTCCTAATCCAGGGATCAAATCCAGGTCCCCCGCATTGCAGGCGGATTCTTCACCAGCTGAGCCACCAGAGAAGCTGGGCAGAAAGCCACAATGGAGGAAAGCTGATGAACTTCCAGGATGAGCAGACTCGGGGAAGGAGGGGCGGAGATGAGCCCCGGTCAGTCTCAGTGGGGAGGATTGAGGATTCTGCCAGTCCAGGCTTGGAGATGGAGGCAGGGCAGGGGCGCCTGTGGATGTCAGACCTCCCCTCTCCCCATCTGCCTATTCCTGCCCAGAGCTGGGGGCCCACGTGGATCCCAGCACCGAGCTGACCTGACCATTGATCTCTTGGTTGTGTGCAGCTGGACAATGTCCAGGGCCCTGTGGGCACCCCTGCAGCTCCTTCCTGAATCCTGACTGATCATCAACAGAGAACTGACAATGGGACACGCGCTGTGGGGACGGGGCATCCTCACTCCCCGACAACACTGCACAATTCTAAGGGGATCGTGAGAGGTGGAGCAGGGGTGAGCTGCCACTAAGTGGACCAGTGAGAGTGCTCAAGTCTCTGAGGTTGTCCAAGAAGACGTGCAGACTCCTGGGGACAGAGACCATTTCAGGGCAGAGCCAGCAAGACCCTGGGGGAGGGATGTACACTTGCAGCTTGGTTTTTCCCTAAGGAAGTGTTTTATATGCACAGAAAAGTGCTAGGCCACAGGTTTCTGGGTCTTCAGCACTCTATCATGAGATTTGACTTCAGACATGGTTTTCAACCTTCCCCACACTGCTCTCCCATGTAGTTCCTTCCCACTCCCCAAGGAGTAACCATTCTTATAGCTGCTTTTTAAAGGTATTTTTATGTGGACCATCTTTAAGTCTTTATTGAATTTGCTACAATATTGCTTCTGTTTTCTGTTTTGGTTTTGGTTGCCAGGCACGTGGGATCCTAGCTCCCTGACCAGTGATCGAACCCACACCCTCTGCAATGGAGGGTGAAGTCTTAACCACTGGACTGCCAGGGAACTGTTTTCTTACCACGTTTACTAATGTTATACTTTCAGTGAACTTATTCATACTCCCCCCAAATATACATATTACTTGGCCTATTTTGAATATTTATATTAATGACATTTTACTGTGTGCATCATTCTATAAGTTGCTTAGTTTTATACAACATCATCTTGGATTGTTATTATCTACTTTTCTAGTTTTTTTTTTAATTAGGAAAAAAACTAGTTTATTTTAACCTCTGTAACCATCAGATCGTCTCAGCCCACAGATATTCTAGAGGCCACCATGTTTTTCACTATCACAGACAAAGCTGCAGTGAACATTACGAGGTATGGGTCACTGGGCGTTTGTCTAAGACTGTCTCTCAGGTCTCTAGATTACAGCTGGAAATTGTAAAGATTGGGACTTGGGGACAGGGAGGCAATTGTTTAGCTCCCAGATGCTCTGCATGCCTGCGAATGGACCACCTCTTTTGATAAACACCTGGATTTTCTTCTGAAGGATAACTCTTCCCCATCAGGTGAATTCTTGGTGTGACTATTTGATCAAGATGGGCTTTCTGTCTCCACCCTGTCCAGGGTGGGCATGAGATCCAAGCTAGATTAATCTCTCCCCCCAACACACACTCTCTCTCTCCCACTCATATATGAATCTAGGGAGAAATAAAATGCAGCCCAGGAATGCCTGGAACCCACTGGGGTGTCTTTAAAAAGCTGCTTTATTTCCTCTTTGTGGAATCTCAAAGAAAAATCAGGTTTTGCCTTTCCTAAGGCTAGTTCTTCATTTTTTGAGCTAACTTACGTTCTTTCAGAAACTTATTCTTTTTCTTGCTTAATTTAGCTAGAGTATGTGTCTATGGGACGCAGACGAAGATCCCTGACTGATACAGCTGCCCAGGGAACATGCCAAGGATGGCAGGTAGGCAGGTTTTCGGGGTACCCAAGACAAGAGATGCCCTTCCTGTTCTCTCTTCCAATGTGTTCACACCCCCTGCATGTTGGACCATCTGACTCGGAAAAGGGTTGGGGGTGTGGCTGTTTCTTGTGGTACCAACCCCTACATTGGAATACACATTTTCAACTATCAAGTCATGTGCTGCAGTCCATGGGGTCACAAAGAGTCAGACACAACTTAGCGACTGAATAATAACATATAAAGATATCCCCTTAATGGATTACAGCCTTGTCGTGGCAAAGGAGCTTGCTGACTCACTGGAAAAGATGCTGATGCTGGGAAAGATTGAAGGCAAAAGGAGAAGGGGGCAGCAGAGGGTGAGATGGTTAGATAACGTCACCGACTCAACAGACATGAATTTGAGCAAACTTTAGGAGATTGTGAAGAGCAGGGAAGCCTGGTATGTTGCAACGCATGGGACCACAAAGAGTTGGACACTACTTAGCCACTGAACAACAGTGTGGAGCCAGGCACTGTATTGACATGGAAGACATATTCTTCATCCTTGAAGGGGCCCCAATAAAATCTTAAATTCTTGAAAGGGACCACAGTTCATCAAAATGGACATAGTGAGATAGGTCTCTTATATGTGCATTTTATACGGGAAAGAAATACACATCTAGGTCATTGTCTCAATTCCTTCTTCTACAGAGGTCTTGTGGAAAATGTGGTTCCTATTGAAGGATTGTTCTGCACACTGGCCTGCCCCCAAGAATGGGGCAGAAGGAATAGTCCCTTCTTTTAAGGCAAATAAACGTGTGGCTTGACCTTGGCAACACGTGAACTCATTAGCAGTGGCTGGAGAGCTCCTCCATCCAGTGAATCAAAAGACCCCATAAACCATAGGTCAGTGATTTCAAATGCATTTTCCAAAGACAAACAGATGAATCTGAAAGACACAGATGACACTCTGGAAGAGGTCACTGTGGGTTACACGTGATTTGATTGCTTCCAATTTATATAAGAGAAAAACCGAACTTTTCTCGCATAGTAGCCTGGGTATTGTAAATAGTTGTTTTTAACCCCTGCACCTCTATCACTTTATTCTGGTAACAGAACACTCTTAACCCCTCCCTCATTTTCTTTTGGAAAATCTTTGCTCCCCACCTTCAATTCATGGGATCTGGGAGTCAGACGGCAAGCCCAAGATTCAAAACTGAGGCAATCAGCAGGTAGCATTTCTAAACCTAAGCCAATCAGCAGGTAGCATTTCTAAACCTAAGCCAATCAGCAGGTAGCATTTCTAAACCTAAGCCAATCAGCAGGTAGCGTTTCTATAGCGAAGCCAATGTACATGTGGTGCGCCCAGCAACAGTGACTCACCAGGGTGAGCACAGGACCTAAGGTGACCCAAGCAGAGTGAGTCTCAGGACTTGCCTGGAAGCTCCCCTGCTCTTTTTTGCTGGGTTGAACTTGGAAGATGAGGCTAGGTTGCCGCAGCCAGCTTGCCACCTGGAGCCTGGGAATGAAGTGAATACAACTGGAGATTGCTCCAAGGCACCAGAGAAAAGTGAATCTCTTTGAACTGAGTTCAGAATCTAGCCGTGCCTGAAACCAGCACAATACTTAAATGTTTTGTTTTAGGAGCCAACGAATTCCTTTCTTGCTGAAACAAGTTGGGTTTGCATTCTCTGTTGCTCGGTACTGAAGGGAGGCATTCTCCCTAACTCCGCGCATGTGGCAGAGAGGCCAGAATATCCAGGCCTCCATTTCCTCGTCTCTGATGAAGAGGAAGTGGATTTAGTAAGTTTCAGCATCCTCTTCCAGCAGCACCATCTCGGTTCTCTAGTTTGGGGTGTTTTCCTCACCCAGTGGGAAAGATTTCCTCTTCTGGGTGAGTGAACTTTGGAACAGACTGCCTGGGTTCAAATCTCAGCGTCCCCACCACTACTGTGACTCCGGGCAATTTACTTCCACCCTAGCGTTCCCGTTGTCTTACTTGTAAAATGGAAGTAAAGACAATATGATCATCATAAAACTGTCGTGAGACGTGAATGTGTTAATGCATGGAGAGTGATTGCGGTAGCAGCACACAGCAAGGCCTGTATCCGGGGTGGTTTCCATTATCGCTGTGTTGTTATTTATATTGGTGATCCCTGTCTACACATCTCTGGCTGTCCTGCTGGTTGCCTCTATTCCCTAGTACCTTGCCATCTTGGTGACTACTCCACCTTAGGACATTTTACTCCTTTTTATGGACCAGATTTCTTTCCCTGTGTCTCAACTCTAGGAGGTTTCTCTTTCCAAGGTCACAGGTACCTAATATGAGTAGTCAGCCCAGGTGAATTAATTCATGGATTTCCCTTCAGACAGGATAGGGAAACTTTGTTTCTGTATATCCCACTTCGGTTTATCAGTCTCTTTAATGAATATGATTTTTGTAATGTACAGTATTTTTTTTTTTGGCAATCCAGAATCCATTGCACCACCTTCCACTATCCAAACCCCAGCTCCTCTAGAAAAGCATCCCTCAAATGGCTTGACAGGCCCTTCATGTCAGGTGGACTAAGACATCAGGGCTTTCCTTTTCTGACAGCTCTGGGTGGTTTAGGGATGGGCGGTGACAACTCAGGACCATCGGAGAGAGAGGAATATCTCCGCCCCCACCATGAGTGCTTGTGGCTGGTCTAATAATTAAATCAGCACAAGATAGATTAGCTGGAGAAGAAAAAAACAATTTAATTCCTACACGCGGAGGTCTCAAATGAATGGTGTCCCTGAAGTGACCAAAGCAGGCTGTTTGTAAACCATTTTTATACAAAGAAACAATTATTTGTGAAGATTTAAGGAAGGGGCTGGTGCTTGGGGTAGCAGACTAATGAAGAGGTAACAGTTAGTTTATGCAGCTTTCTTAGCCATGAATTCCCTGACTCTGTTGATAAGGATGCTGTCTTTCCTCCTGGTACAGGGAGAATGCCTTCACATGGGAGATTCATTTCCTGATTTTGAGGGAAAGGTGGTGGTGGGGGTCTCCAGTGTTTTTTAGGTTATTTTTTTCCACCAGCTATTTCTCAAGTAACTTCATATCCAGAGTCAATATGCCATGGAAGCGTATTTGAGGGTAGGCTGCTCTGGACCTCAGCAGGACCAATGAGATGCAATGAGAATGTTGTCATGGTTTCTGGGACTGAGGCAGGGACTCTTTCTCCACTGGACTCAAGTCTGTCCTGCAGTCATGACAGAGAGTTGCTAAGAATGGACTTGAGAGGGAAAGGAGGAAGTAAGAGACAGGGAGACCTTAGTCAGGACCTGATGACACCATTTGAGCATCTAGACCCAACTGTGCCTTAAACTAACAAACTACTCCTTGTATTTTTTAGTTATCCGATGTTGCGCGTTCCTTTAATTTAAAGTTGTTTAACTCCAGTTTTCTATTGTATACAGTCAAGGGTCCTGACTGGTACAACCTCCCGGTTATATGGTACCCAGTGTCCCAGCCCAGAAGTAGTGATCCATAGGATTGCAAATACACAGCAATGGGTTCTACAGGATCTCTAATGTCATCCTAGAGAGCTGGTTACTAACTGCTCAGTCTCAGATTCAGCTGGTTCTGCAAGAAGAATCCTCAAGTTATCGATTCTCTCCTGTCATTCCTTTGGAAGGTGTCCTCTGTCTCTATAAGGTGACATACAAGTGACTTAAGATAGCTTTAATGAGCCCAACAGTGAAGAGACTGAAAAAATAAATTAATTAAACCCAGAGTCATCGGAATGTGATGATGTGTGGCTTAATGATGAGGCGAGGCTGACGTCATTCAAGACTTTGATGCTGGGTTGGGTGCTCTGGTTTCCTTCAACTTTGAGGAATGCCCGACTGCTGGATCTGCCAAGACCTCAGATAGGTGGGGAAACATTTCCGTACCTGGAGGGAAAAAGCTCTTTCTAGTTACAAAGTGAGAATTTCAGTTGCTTTTCTACCATTGATCAAGAAAATCATTGTCTAAGTGGAGGTTTAAAAAAATGAGTGAATGCGCTGCTCGGTTCACTTAAAGGAGCAAAGGTTCGCGCCAGTGTCCGAGCAGGCCATTCATCAAGCGGCCCGGCACATGCAGCATGGTGTCTGCGTCTGCTCGGGCATTAGTGGAACAGCGAGGGTTGTGCCTTTTGACTCACTAATCAGTTTCCCTGAGTTTTCTGGGATAATAAATCACTTTCCCTGGTCTCCATTGAGCTGCACATGGTGTTTCTGTTAGAAAGAACATCATATTTTCTTTCTTATTTGATAGCAAATGTTGATGGACACCAGGCTTCCTTGGAGCCTCTGACCCTGGGTCAGAGTAGGAAATGGGATTTTTGGAAAAATGTCACAAAGGTCATAGGAGGCAGGAGTAGAGAAAGAATCACAGAACCGATGCTTAAGAATCTATGGGAAGTGGCAAAACTGACAAGGTAGTTACATTAGCTGGGTCTCTCCAGAGAAACAGATGTGCGTGTATGTGTGTGTGTGTTTATAAAATTTATTGTAAGGAATTGGCTCGCATGATTATGGAGGCTGAGAAGTGCCCTGATTTGCCATCTGCAAGCTGGAGACCCAGGAAAACCAGAGACATAGTTCTAGTCTGAGTCTGAAAGCCCAAGAACCAGGGGAGTCAATGGTTAAGCCCTCGTCCGGAGGGCAGAGGAGAAGCTGTACATCTCCACTCAGGCAATCAGGCATAAAGAGCAGAGCCTTCCTTCCTCTGCCTCTTTGCTCTATTCAGGCCCTCAGTGGATTAGAAGATGCCCATCCATGTTAGGGAAGCAATCTGCCTTACTCGCCTCACCCATTTAAATGCAAATCTCATCTGGACACTCCCTCAAGAACACACCCAGAAATAATATTTAATCAAATATCAGGGCAGCCCATGACCCAGTTGGTTTGATATGTAAAATTAACTATCACCGTGGTGGATTCCTGGGTCCTTTCTGAAGGCAAATCAGAGGAGAAAATGCAAATATATCTGTGTGTGGAATTTATTCCAAGAAGGCAGATGCAAAAATTCCTCTTGATGAAAGGCTGCAAGCTTTGTAGATGGAAAAGAAATGGTTACAACAATGATCTGAATATAAATTGCTTTGCATTTCACAGATTCAACATTTGAAGTTTCGGCTGTTAGCAAATGACCCTCGCTACAGGGTGGGTGAAGTCATGCTGCAGTAACAATGCTGAAGCTAAATCGCTTCAGTCGTGTCCGACTCTGTGTGACCCTATGGACTGCAGCCCACCAGGCTGCCCTGCCCATTGGATTCTCTAGGCAAGAGTGCTGGAGTGGGTTGCCATGCCCTCCTCACTGCAGTAGCAAACAAGACCAAAATCTCAGTGGCTGAAAATAAGAAACAGTTCCTTCTCATGAAGGCTGCATTGTCACCTCAGGTCAGCTGGGACCTCTTTATATTGGGACCCAGGCTCACAGATTCCATCGTGGCACTTCCTTCTAGTAGCAGGCGGAAGGAGGCATGGCTTAAAATGTTTGCCCAAAAGGGACACTACCACTTCCTCCCGCATGTCACAGACAATGTCAGTCACACAGCTTCCAAGGGGAACAACCTGGGAAGAGACAGGAAATATTCAGTGAACAGGACTTGCATCCGCCGTACCCCATGACAGGCAGCAATGGGCAGCTTTGTGAGGCACGGAACCATGAACCCCAATTTCCTATGGTGGAGCCAGTGGATGGGTCAGGCCCTGGGATGCTGAGTGAGGCCCATTCACTGGCTGTTCGGGCTCTGGATGCCAGAAAGGCCTGTGCTTCTTGCTCATCCTCTTTGCACCGTTCTCGTGAACTGATACAAATTCAAATGGAGTAAAAAAATCAGCCCCACAGAGAACATCAGTTCTAGTCATGGAACAAAAGAACAGAGAAGAGGCTCAAAAGACTTGGGTTCTTAGCAAACAGCTCTTCCTAGAAAAACTAGCCAAATGCAAAGAACAAAACAAAGTTGTGTAAATGACAGAGTAACATACATGCTGATATTTTGCAATAAAACAGTTATGTCATCTTTCAAAATGTATCTAATTCAAGCTAAACAGCATAGTTGTTTAATATCCATATTCCTTTCAAAAGGATACATTACATTTTTCTTAACCATTAAAACGATGGATCATTCCCTTTTCCCTGATAATTTGATCTCTTCCCCTCCTCCCTGATAATTTTTATCGTCTTTCAATATATTTTATCCTATAAATGACTTTACTTATGAATTAACTATGTTTAGAATCGGATTTATCATTGCAATTTCCAACACCCAAGTGATTGATATAATGCATTTGGATAAACAATTATTAAACATCAAAGCAACATTTTATTGGAAATACACGTCTTATGAGGCAGATGAAGGGGACCAGGACGTCTTAAATGAAAGGACACTTGCCCCAGCCCCCAGTGTTACAGTTGCCCCCTTGTTGAACCTGGGGCGGCCCTGCCAGCCCTGAAGCAAGGCACTATGGGGAGGCTCGCTGGGTGAAGATCACACTGCTTCTCTAAAATGAGCAACACCAGTTGTGAAGGGGAGATGGGAGCAGCGGGTGGTGAGAGCGTTTCCAGGTAGGTCAGTCGGGAACGTTGCTGTATGGAGTTTGAAGATCAGCGCCCACACGCTCTTTGGAAGGGCATTCGTGCCCCCAGGAGTAAGTTGGAGTCCCTTTGAAAATCCTTCCTCTGCTCCCTGAATGGCTTCCCCTCCCCCGGCTTGAGCAGGAGTAACTAACGTTGTGCAAGGAGCGTTGGACCCTTTCCACAGCATCCGTCACACCACGTCTCATTCGTCTTCTCACAAGACCCAGAGATACTCAGAGCAGCGAGTGGTTCCCACCCGCATCCCTGCACACTGCTCCCTGCCCGCCCTCCCCTTCAGTCCCCTCTGCTTCCCCCAGGACCCCATCTCTGCCCCACCTCCCTCTTCCTTGCCTCTCCCTCCCTCCCTCCTCCGTTACTCCCTGCTCCTTGTTTCTCGCTCTTCTGTTTCCTTCTCTCCTCCAGTTTTCTTTCTCCTTGAAATCATCATCACAGAGCTAAGCCTGGATGTTATTTGCATAAAACCATTACAAAGCGCGGAAGAGTGACGTTTCTTTATGGGCCTGGGTGCAAGCCTTTGACAGATGGAACTGGTATTGGAGAAAACAAATTGTTAATGCCCTACTGAAATTTCACTGCGGGCACTCGATAGTTGCATGGGGGAACCAAAATATACTAGGGTCGAAGCAAATAAATTCCATTCCCAAACCACTAAGATGAAAAGGCAGCTGCAAATTAGGTTTGAAATGGCCATCCCTGTCCTCAGAGATTTCGCAGTGACAAATGGATTAGTCCCCAAGTGGAACACAAACCTACTTTGCTTTCATAGAAGCAGAGAAGACTAATAAAGGCTGTGTCTCTACGCAGTCCTGAATCAACTGGGGCTCCGTCAACCTGTTTAATAGCATCGCAGCTGAGCTTCTTAATTAAGCCGCAATAAGAGTTGGTCCTTAAGAAACTAGTAAACACCCGAGTCCTTGAGTTTATTAATTAATCTTTAATTTTCTTTCATTTAAAATGAAATGTGTTTAATTATTACATTATTATTTTTAAATGAATAGTGGTTTCAAGGAATAGTATAGAGAAGGATACTTCAGTGCCCTCCTAGCATCTATCAGTGTTCTCAATGCCATCAATATGATGCTAAGAAACATGTTTCCAAGGTCAAGTAAAACCATTTTTAGGCAATGGTTTACTATGATCTAGCTGGGACACACACTCCAAGCGGCAAGTGTGAGGTTTTGCAAATTCAGGATTAAGCCAGTATCCTAACCTCATTCCTTGCCCCAGGCTCCTATCAGTCAGGAAAGGTAACAAGTAACCCCTACATTGCAGTTAAGGTTCAAGGTTTATTTTTCTTTCTCGTGCAAAGCCGATTGCCAGTTGAGATGGTCGTGGAGAGCAGTGTTCTTGGTGTTTCAGCCAGCCGAGGGCTTCCGTCAGGCAGTGTCAGCCTCACCATACCTGTTTCCACTGCACAGGGCATGGTTGTGAGATCTCCCCTCCTAAGGAAATTTTAAGTATTGTTGACTGTGGGCAGAGAACATTTGATTTTGGCTTCAAAGTGTGATGGGTGGATTGTAGACTAATGGAAAGCCTGTCTGTAAACATGGATTCATGAATACTAGATAAGTCAGAGAACAAGTCCCTGGGAAGCTGTATCATATTAGTAAAGACAGGATTTTCCTGGGGGGCTGGGAAAGAGGGCTGGTCACCGCCAAGGAGACTCTGTGCCCTGGTCCTTAAGATCCATGGAAAAATGGATCCAGGAGGTGTGGGATTGGGCTGGAGAAATGGATCCAGCCCAAGGGGAAAGGAAATGAGAGGTGCTTTGGCAGACTTTGGAGGTTCTTCCCCAATATCTGTGCTTTCCTTCTTTTGTATTAGTAGCCCAGATATTTTGCTTGGCACAAAACCACGTAGGGGAAAACCTACATTTCCCATTTGGGCTTGCCAGTAGGTGTGGTCACATCACTAAATTCTAGTTAGTGCTATGTAAGCCTAAGTACTGTGTTCAAATTCTGAGAAACAGCTTAAGGAAAGAGAGAGCTTCCTCCCTGCACTGCTTTGTTCCTGCTTCTTGTGGCTGAAATTCAGACTCAGGTGTCCAATGTAAATCAGGCACCTAGAGTTACAAGTGAGAAGCCTTACACTGAGCATGGCAGAGCAACAAGACAGAGGGCACCTGAGCCCTTGATGTCTTGGGAGCCACTGTACTCACCCTCGACTGTGCACATTTATATAAGGCAGATATACATCTTTATCTTGTTTAAGGAACTGTTCATTTGGGGGGAAACTCTAGCTGAATGAAATATCAAATCTCATCACAATGGGTGCCGTTGAGCTAGAAATCTTGGGGCAATTCAGAAGGTAACAGGCAGAGCCCATGTACACTCTGGAAGCACAGTGCAAAACTCCACGGATGGGGGAGTGGATGGTTGACAGGCTGGAAGAGATTTCTGGGTTCCGAGAAAGGTGGACTCTCGAAGGACTGGCCAGGATAAGCTGGGTGTGGGAGCCGGGTATGGGTAGAGACAGGAGCGTGAGGGAGAGGAGAGCAAAGAGAGGGTGGTTCTCTTCCAAGTCTTGGGATGGGAAGGCAGCATCCTTCCAAGGGAGAAAGGGAGAATCAAACCCCACCAGAGTGGGGTTCTACAAGGAGATCAGAGCAGTGAGAACTCACCAATAGTTGAGATATCTTGACAATTCTATCTAAAAGAATCAGTTCACAGTCGGCTGGAACAGTTACTTGCTGAATGAAATGAAGAAGGGATGACGGTGTGAATAGCAGCGAGAGAAGTTTAAGAGAAGCTGTGCAGAATAGCGGCTGAGAATGGGGGTTATGACCCCAGAATCCATACCTCTATATCTCAGACCAGCGCCTAAATGTAGCGTTCAACAAGTATAGACTGGTAATATTACTGCTGCTGCTACTACTGTTGCTCTTGTTATGGCTGGGAGTAACTGAGTGTCCACAGGTGGATCTGATGGGTCCACAAGCCGCTGTCTCTTTCTAATCTTCCCTGGCAGTTTTTCCTCCATAGTCTCAGATGCAGTTCAAGGTTCCTTCAAATCCTGGGTTAATTTCTGTTCCTCTAGGACGTCAGCTGTGATCTCCTTGATCCACAGCGATCCCCTGTTCTGACAGCACGTTATTACCTTGTCATCAGGCAGCTATGATGTGCCATACTGGATGGATTCTACCTTGTTTTTCCAGCATTTGATGGGCAAATAAGACCCCTCAAAATACCTGAGCCCTGCTTGACTGTGAACTGATTCTTTTAGATAGAATTGTCAAGATATCTTAACTATTGGTGAGTTCTCACCTGCTCTGATTTCCTTGTAGAACCCCACTCTGGTGGGGTTTGAGTCTCCCTTTCTCCCTCATCTTGCAGCGTTTCCTCCCACTTTGAAAGCCCTGTCCATACTCTCACAATTATTTTATGTCTAGTTATCACGTTTTATTAAATAGATGTGTAGTAATCATTCTTCTATTGTTATGCATTCACTTTCCCCTTTGTTTTCACTATAAGAGCACTGTTAATACCTTTGAAACTATATTTTTAAAATATTCATAATTAGTAGCATTCTTAATGAGACAGTCAGATAAGGTGTGAAGAATTCGGAGCTTCTGATAGGGAACTTCTCACATGCTCTTTTAAAGTTATCGTCTAAACTTTGTATCATAGGCTTAAATACATATTTGAATATAATTAAATAAACTATATGCACTTCCCAGGTGGCACTAGTGGTAAAGAATCTGCCTGCCAGGGCAGGAAATATAAGAGACTCAGGGTTCGATCCCTGGGTTGGGAAGATCCCCTGGAGGAGAGCATGCAACCCACTCCAGTATTCTTGCCTGGAGAATCCCATGGACAGAGGAGCCTGGCAGGCTACAGTCCATAGGGTCGTGAAGAGTCAGACATGACTGAAGCTACTAAGCACGCACACAGGCAAATAAATTATATAGAGTGTTAATATATCAGTAAATCTTAAAATAGAGCAAATATTTTATATATAAGTAAACAAAATTTATATAAATGGATATAATTTTTGACATGTAGATATTTGCATTTTAAAAGAAAAATATAATGTAACTTTCAAAAGTAGTCCATTGAAGCTCAATTCCATTCTGGTTCAATATCCACCACCATGGGTTAAAAAAAAATACACATACAAGCTTTGCTTTCTTAGGAATTCTGCACTGTTCTTTTTTCTCCATCAACTTGTACACCCCTGGCAGAAATTTAGTCTTAATATATATTTTTATTCTTGGAAGCCTTTTATTAATCAATTTATCACCTATCACTGCAACAAAATGTGCTTAAAATTGAAATTAAAATGCTTTTCATTGAATACAAGTCTTTAAATTTTAAAATAAGTTATTTTAAATTCAATTATCACTATGGTGATTAGTAGAATACAGTTGTTTATTTATTTATTTATGGTGCCTGGACAGGGAATTGAACCCTGAGCCTTCAGATTAAAAGCCTAATGCTATACTAGCTGAGCTACCCAGACAGTAGAATATACTGATCAAAACAACTTAAACATGTCACAGTTTGTGATAAAGACTGATTAGTCCTTAAAAAAGTAAAATACTCTGGGATACACTTCTCTTAATATGAGAGGTGGGACTTTCTTCATTGAATATATTCATGAATGAATATTATTAATTTAAAAAGACAGGCTTCGGCATCAATGCCATTCACACCATTTGTTATTTTTGGTATCAGCGCTGAGAGCTGTTCAGGGAAACAAACAGATGGACTTGGAAGGGCTTCTGTTGCCTGCAGTGCAATCATTTGGTCTCTCTTCAAGTTATATGCCAAACATTACATAGTGAGTTTTGATAATCTGTGAACTGACATTGGTACTAGGTTCTCCAATTTCTGTGACAATGAAGGACTGAAAACAGTCCTTCGGTAAAAGGAGGTGGTTCTCAGTTATACAATAGACATGCTGCTGCTGCTGCGTTGCTTCAGTCGTGTCCGACTCTGTGCGACCCCATAGACGGCAGCCCACCAGGCTCCCCCGTCCCAGGCAAGAACACTGGAGTAGGTTGCCATTTCCTTCTCCAGTGCATGAAAGTGAAAAGTGAAAGTGAAGTCGCTTAGTCGTGTCCGAGCCTCAGCGACCCCATGGACTGCAGCCTTCCAGGCTCCTCCGCCCATGGGATGCTCCAGGCAAGAGTACTGGAGTGGAATAGACATGCTACCTGGCTATCAGACATTCACGTTCTGCGCTGAGGGTGAGCATTTCAAAATGTGCCTCTGCTTAGCGCCCTGAAAGACATTTCTTTTTTTCTTGGAGCAGGAGCAGGGGACTGCATCTCTGTAAGATTCAGAACGGGTGATGCCTTTTCAGCGGGGTCTCTCATCTCCCACTGCTCTCTACCCTCCTTCCGCCTTGGACACTAACTGCATGGACCAATCAATGGCTTCCGGTTGCGTTTGTCCAATGGGGAGCCCAGCGTTGGTGGAAGCGAGGAGGAGAAGAGAAAAGGTTGGCTGGGTATTTATGCGGCTCATCTGCAAAGTGACTCAGGGCACCTCTGCATTTTCTCCAGAAGGACACAGCTCCTTCGCACTTTATACAGCCTGTCTCCATGTTCTAGAAACCTCTCTCCCCTGACCCTACTCAGGACTCCACCAGCCCAAAGGCTTGTAGCTTTCTTTACTTCACCTACACCTTTATTAATATTTCCTCCATCAAACACTCCTCAAATAACCATAATATTTTGACTGCGCTGTTTCCTGTTGGCGTCCCTGCTGATAAACTTATTTTTTATATAGTGGAAGAAGGACATGTGTGAAGGAAGAAGTGGCAACTAGGACACGAGTTAAGTGGAGGGTCTGGAAACTGGCCCTCTTAGGGCCGTCTGTGCCTATGAACCCTTGGAAAAATCTTCATAATCCCCAGGGGCCCGGGCACTTCAATTTGATGATGGCCCATCTGGTACCTGACCATCCCTGTCTGTCCCTTCCGCTGCATAAGCGTAAGGACGCAGTTGGGTGCCAAAGAGACATTAAAGAAAGCTGGGGTGCTTTCTCTTGAACATCAATGGATACAGGTGAATCCTATCAGGCTTTTGATGTGCATCCAATGCCTTCCAAGCTCTCCTGCTGCTCAGCCACACCCACCACTGACCTCACTTGCAAGAGAAGCAAATGTCCTCCTCTGAGCTGGGGTATGGGGCCGGGTCTGGTTTCACAAAGCTGGGACCTCATAATTGCCTGCTGGAGTCTGGCATCAATCACCCATGACAGGGAGCTTGCCTGGTTTTTCTGCCAGCCTCTCCATAGCACTGATTTAAAAATTCCAGACAACTCATCGAGAGTTCTTTATTGCAGCGGCGGGCAACTGATGTACAATAACATGTAAAAAGATAGGGGTCCCCAGGCAACAACAGCAGCTGCCGTTTGAGTTGAAATTGGAGTTAAAATGTGTGCTGAATCCACCTGCTGGGGGTGGAGCAATGACCTTGCACTTTCCATCCTGGAATGGTCTAGAAGCCCCTGGGGGCTGTTGCTTGCTGCCACTGAGACTTGAGACTGCTGCTATTAAACAGATGGCTGTAGGTGTGTTTGCATTAACTGCTACTATGATTTTTTTTTTCTTCATAAGGATATTTCAGATTCTACCATCTATATTTCTATCTAGGTGCCACGGCTCAGTTGATAATTTGAATTCTTGTTTAGCAAATATTCACTCTCTTCCCATCACCGTGTAAGTGGGAAGTGCTTCCTTTACACCCCCTTTGATGTGGGTGTGGCCCACTGCTTTGCTTTGACCAGCTGAACGTCAGTGAAAGAGACAGACCAAAGACATTCAACGCGCTCCCGCAGCTTGCTTTCCTCTTGCTCTTGGGATAAGCTATGAGAAGAACATGCCCAGATGGCTGCTTCATCTCAGCTCATGGAGCAAGCCCCATAGAGCCTGGCCAAGATCAGCCGAGCCATGGCGGCCCCACAGACCTGTGAATGTGGACACAAGCGCTGCTGTCCACTGCTGAGCTGGGCTGGCAACTCCTGAGAAAAGACTGCGTTTGAAGCTTCTGCTCTGCTGAACACAAGGGAAGCAATGTTCATGTCTCTGCTCAAAACCAGGCTTCATTCATTCTGGCATTTATTTACGAATGCACTTATTTATTCTGCAAATATGTTTTTATCACTCTCGATATTAAGCACTGCACTAGAGAGACTCATGTGTCTCCGTGTGTCTGGGTTGTCCCTCGATCTTCGGGAGAGAAATGAGGTTACACAGGTGCACATCCGTAAAGTGCTTTGAAAAGAAGAAAGAAAGTGAAGCCACTCAGTCATGTCCAACTCTTTGCAAGTCCATAAACTGTAGCCTACCAGGCTCCTCAGTCCATGGAATTTTCCAGGCAAGAGTACTGGAGTGGGTTGCTATTTCCTTCTCCAGGGGATCTTCCCGACCCAGGGATTGAACCCAGGTCTCCCACATTGCAGGCAGTCACTTTACTGTCTGAGCCACCAGGGAAGGCACACTATAAATCCTGCCAGTTTGCCAGCCCTTTTCTCCAGCTTTGCTCAGCTGCATGACCTTCTGAGGCCAGGCTGGAGTGCGGTGAGTGGAATGGAATCCTGCTCCTGCCTGGACAGGCTTAGATGATCCCCAAGGGGCGGAAGGTAATGCTCACCATCTCCCCTGCGGGGAACAGGTGTTCTCACCTCTTGCCTGGGTTACTTGGCTCAGCCACTTTGTGCTTAATCTTGTTTGTTTTCAGGTAAAGAAACGAAGACTCAGAGAGAGGTAATAACTCACCCAATCATTGGCAGAGAGCAGGAGCAGTAAGTGTTAATTATTGTTATGCCAAGTCTCCATGATTAGAGATGTGGAAAGACCACCTTAAAGATTGAACTCTTGAACATCTGTGCAGAAGAGAGTTGCCATAGCAGGCCTGACTGCTCTCTTTTGAAATCCCTGCTTACAGGGTTGGCCCTTGGCTGGTGTATGGGAACTTGGTTGTGGGGAGGGTTTTCAACACTCTGGTTGATAAGAGGAACCCCCTGTGCCTAAACTGTTTATACAAAACAGTATGGTTTATGGTGAACACCTGCTCTCCTTCTGGGAGTCTGGGGTGTGGGTGCATGCTAGGCAGAGGCTGCTTCAGGCCAGGTCCGCAGTAAAAATCCTGGGCACTGAGCCTCTAATGAGCTTGCCTGGTGGGCAACACGCACACATGTTGTCACATCTTGTTGCTGGAGGAATTAAGGGAGACTTGCGTGACTCCACTGAGAAAGACTCTTGGGAGCTTGCTCCTGGTTTCCTTTGGGCTTCATCGCATGTGCCATTTCTCTTTGTTGATTTCCTTTGTATTGATTTTCCATAACAAATCACAGCCCTGAGTATGGTTATACCCGGAGTCGTATGAGCGTTTCCTACAGCCCCCACCCCAAATCAGCAAGCCTGACAATGATCTTGGGGTCCCCTAATGCAACATCCCTTCCATTTACTTGACTCGAAGCCTTGGCTGTGGACCCCGCACCCCAGTTCCAACACCATCCTTGACTTTTAGGATCATCTTACTCATCCATAGGACTCAGTTGAAGTCTCACCTTGATCATGAGTTGTGAAGGGTTTTCACCTTTCTTGTGACTCCACAGCATTAACGTCCAGAATCATCCATCAGGTTCTGAGTCTTAAATGATGATCTGTTTCCTTCCAAAGAACTGAGTTTTGACTTTTGCGGCACGTGTCAGTGTATCACAGCCCTTAGCCTGGAAGCTGAAATAAAATGGTATAAAGTGAGTGTTTTCACATTGGTTTGCCTTGTCTTCCTTGCTCTGTGTTCACTGAAAAGAAGATTTTTGAAGATAGGATCTTAATAGATGCCAAATTATTACTTAACTTCAAAATATTTTGACAGCTCATAGACACAGCTATAGCAAATATGTCTCTCAGTTATAGTGTCTATAACTGGAATTAGCCTTAGGACTGTGAATCCTAGTTTTAAATGTGATTAGAATTTTATTCCTTATAGGTTGTTTTAACTTGTTAATCCAGTCATTAAAAACTGATGGAGTGCCAAGTGCCACTAACTGAACATTGTGGAAATTACAAATGGAAAAGACTCATTCTATTCTTTGGAAAGATGTGGGTTCCGTGGTGGTTTTTGTGGGTATTTTCCATGCCCACCCAGGCTCTGGCCACCCATACCCCTGCCATGCAGTAACCTCAGGGTTGGTCGTGCTCACCCTCCTCCCAAGTCATCCATGTGTCTCAGGGAAAATGACCCCATGCCTAGTGTCAGTGGGACTGAACATTCCAAGCTAAGCAGTATAATCCCATCCTCTTTCCCACATGATTGGTTCACCAGAACCATACCTAAGCCAGTCAGCATGTAGCAGGCTCAGGGTAGCTCAGTCAGGACAGAGTTCAGATTTTCCTTGGATATGTCACCCTCTGGTCATATATGGAAGAATTGGTGATTTGAATCTCAAAAATGCTGGGCCATTTTGGGAAGCCATACTGAGGAGGAGGAGAAAGGTACCACCATGAAAAACAAAAGATTAAACGGAGAAGAATCTTAAGCTACTCCTGATGTCTGAACCTCTGAATGTATTGCTTATGTGAAGAACATATCATTTTGGATAATTAAGTAAGGGTGAGTTAGTACTTTTAAGGTTTGCATTCAAAATTAATTTAAATGATTTAGCTCCAGAGCATCTGTTCACCTATCCTTTCTCCCATTGTTTATACTCTGATTTTCCTTTGGAAAAATTCTCTCTCGTATATTCCAAGACACATGTTTGGACTGATACCAGAATCAGATCCATAGGGGTTGCTTGTGCAAGCTTATGCCAAATGGCACACTCTGCCATTTTGGTTTTGATGATTGGATTAGGAATAGGCTCATAACTCAATTTGGGCTAGCAAAAGGATAAAAAAAATTTAAGACTTGTGTATTAGATACTATGAGATCCCCTTTATTCCACTAGTTTGTGTGAAGGTCTGTGTTCTAGACTCCCAGGAGCAATTCTACTGCCTCTTGTTGAGAACCCAGAATGGCCAGAAGATAAGAGTCCAGGGATAAAGGCAACATTACAGAAAGCAGCGGTGAATGAGAGAAACCAAATCATTTAAGATCCTGGGTTTGACCTGTCATCAGGCATGTTACCTCTGGACCTCTCTCTTATGGGCATCAAACCCAACCCAACCCAGCCAACAACAACAAAACTGTTTATCAACTATGAAACTAGTTTGAGCTGGTTTCTCTAACATTTGCTACACTTACTAAACTTTTCTATGTCATTAGCCATTAGGGAAGTACTAATGAAAGCCGCAGTGAAATACTACAACACATCTGTTAGAGTGGGCCATTGTGAAAACTTGACAATACAGTATGTTAATATATAAGCTATATATATATACAGTGTTTGTATGTATATATATATAAAAACTTGTGGAGCAACTGGAACTCATGTGCTCCATTTAGAAAAGCAAAATGGTAGAGTTATTCTGGAAAGCAGTTTTTTAGATTCTTATAAAATTAAACACACACTTACCAGATGACCCAGCAATGCCATTCCTGAGTATTTACCCTAGAGAAAAGGAAACTTATGTTCACACAAAAACCTCTACCCCAATGTTTACAGCAGTTCTCTTCATAATTGCAAAAATATGGAAACCACCCAAATGCCCTTCAGCGAGCTAATGGTTAAATAGCCTGTACATTCACATGACGGAACGCTACTCAGAAATAAAAGGAATGAACTATCGATATACAGAGCAACTTCTTTGAATCCGGAAGGCTTTATGTTGAATGGGAAAATAAGTCTCAAAAATTACTGTGTATTTCCATTTATAGGACTTCCTGGAAAGGGGGAAAAAAACCCAAGATAGAGAACAGTACAGGGCTGCCAGGAGTTATAAGAGAGGGAGAAATTTTGACTAGAAGGGACTAGCAGGAGGCTGGATTTTTTTTGGTGGGGGGAGATGACAGCACTGTTCTCTATGCTGATTTTCATGAGGATTACACAACACATATGCATACATTAAAATTCATAGACATGTACACTACAGAAGGTCAATTTCACTGTATAATGTTTTAAAAATGACGTTTAAAGTCACATAGGCAAACTGATGCCTCTGAAGGCAGAACTTGAATTTCCCTTAGAAAAGAGGAAGATTCTACCACAGGCCCCACGCTCATCTAGATATGGCCTGACTTTCCAGAATCACATCCCAGATCCCTGCAGGAGGATGGTGCTGGAACGCCTTCCCTCAAAGGTGGCATCAAGCTCTGCCCGCCCACAGAAATGTAGGACTGCTAAGGTTGTGGGCTGAAGGCTCAGGCTTTTTCCTTCTCCTCCCAGTTCTGACAGGCACATGGAAATAATGTTGGAAATGTAAACTCTGAGTGTGAATGGGAATTTTATTTCCAGAGATGTCTAACTTTTTTTCTTCTTCTTATGGGCTGAAAACTTCATTCATACCTAAATAAATTATCTGGGGGTGTTGATAAGAGGATATGTCTTAGAGGCTTTTCACAAAGCTCTGTATTCAGAAAATCAGCCCTTCTCAGGGCTGAACTTTTTATAGGGAGTTGGGGGTGGGTGGGTAGAAGGGTGGGAGGGTGTATGGCAATCTGAATATGCTGTGTTTTCCTTTCCTTTTTGTGTGTTCACAAAGCTCTCTGATATCAGGGAACCACAAGTTCAAGGTGGGAAAGAAGATAGGTTTCTCTGGAGACAATTGCCTTTCAAAGCACACACAGGAATTCCACATATTCAGAAGACCTGCTGGCAGCAGTCCAGTTTAGTTTGCATTTCCTAAGATGGAAATTGGGAAATAGCAGCAGAGAAATAGGAGACGCTTGTTGTCTATCTTTGTCTCCAACGGTGAGTGGCCAGGGACTCTGTTTCAATGGCTGAGTGGAAATGGACATACGAGATAGAGGGTGGGGAACATTTTAAGGTTTTATACAAATACTATGATTTTTAATTTTCTATGTTTCCCCCCAAATTTTGATAGCCGCTATGTGTGTTAGTAGCAGGCATTGGCTGCAAATGGTAGAGATCCAAAATTAAACTAACCTAGAAGACAAGGGGAGAGGGCTCGTTAAAGTGAAAAGTTTGGAGGAGGATTGCAGACTGGTTGGATCTAGGTGTTTTTTTTAATTATCAGTTATTCATTAGTTACAAATAGAACTGGGCCAGGAGAAATCAATCCAATATAAATGTTAAAGGTTTATGTGGCTTATAGGATATCTGGGAAGAGCGAAAAAAAAAAAAAGGATTTGGTGGATCTGAAATCAGGAGTGAAATTCAAAATTCAAATTGCAGAGCTGCTCCAGAACACAAACCAATGTCCCCACTCTTGGGGCCATTGCAGCTAAGCCCAGGCACCAGCCCTGGAACCCCCACATTGATGCCAACAGGAAATTGTGTGTCCTGGGGGCCGCTTGCCAACAAGGATCAGTGTGGCATCTTCTCCAGGTGACCAGCTTCTGGATAGTATGGCACATTTGGCCACTGAACCAGGCCACCTTCTCGCACCCTGTAGGGTGCAGGAAACCATGTTTGTGACTTCTTTGGGGAAACATGAGCCCATAAGATGGGACGTTCTCTAAGTATAGGAGGAAATTTAAGGATGTTCCGGGACAAACAGTAACAAAAACGACATCATCAACAGCAACAGCTAACACATGTCAGTAGTTTAAGATGTGCCTGACAGCCTTCAAAGTACTTTACAGGTATCAGTTGATTAAATCGTCATAACGTCCCTTTGGAGATGAATATTCCTCAGATGAAGCGTCTGAGATAAAGAGACTTAAACAATTGACCCGGTTCTATTCCAGGGTGACTCTCCATCCAGCTTTGCCTGGGATGGTCCCCAAATAAATATCATGAGCACCCCATTTACTCTCAGAAGTGGTCAGATTTGGTCAATGAATTCTACGGTCATTCTACCAGTTGTGCCGCTGGGCAGAGGAGAAGCCTGGATGGCAGACGGCCACTTACTGGGGGCTGCTGCCGCCACCAGGCTCCCTCTTCTCATTTCTCAGCTCTGCCCTCCTCTGTTGGGGTCCCTTCTCCAGGGGTCAGCGTTGAGAACCTCCCACTTCCCAAGCCAATAGAAATAGTGGTAGGCCACCATCCCTGCCAGAGAACCCACCTCCATCAAGTTGTGTTTTTTTTTTTTGCCAGAAATCACAGAATTTCAACTCATTGGCTTAGTGGGTTTAGAACTCCTTTCTGGAACCTGGGCTGATGCCCCAGGAAACTCAGGTGCCAAGAGTTGGGGGGAGGCATCACAAATGGAGACAAGGCTGCTGTGGTGCAGAGAAGCAGGCGGGTGCTATGCAGAAACAAACATTTGACTTCCTGTTTACCTGTAAGAACCCACTGTTTACTGTGACTATTGTAGGAAAACCTGGCTGGCAGAACTGGATTCTCCGTGTGCCCCGGAATCAGAGAGGACTGATTCTAGCCTGATGCAATCAAATGTTGCCATTGGAACCCGTCACATGAGAGACACAGAGATGGAACAGAAGGCCCTCCCTCAATGCCTTCGGATCAGCAAATTTATTCTGTAAAAGGACCAGATCAGAAATAGTTTAGGAGTTGCAGGCCAAGTGTGGTCTTTATCACATGTTCTTGTGTGTGTGTGTGTGTGTGTGTGTGTAGTGTAAAAACCTCTTTAGTTCAGGGGCTGGACAAAAACAGCCTTTGCGGCTGGATTTGGTCCAGGGCACTTGTTTGCAAGCCCCTAACCGATCACAGAAGGCCAGACGCAGATGTGTGCGGAGAGGGCAGGGACAGCCTTGTGTCACCAGGGCCGGCTCCACCTGTGTGTCTGTAGGGATCGCATGCAGGGAGGGGTGAGTGTCGCGCGGGTTCCTGGAGGTGACCCTTGAGAGCAGGCTCGGCGGCTGCTGGAGGGGCCTCACTAGTTCAGCCATTTGGAGTGCGTTTCCCTTCCTGCTGGCAGCACCGGGTGTTTCTCTGGAGAACCACGGCTGCCCCCTGCTCAGTTCAGACCTCAGCCCGTCAAGATTGCACGTCGTTCGTCTCAGTGAAGATCAAGGAATGAGCATGTGGCCCCTCAGTCACATGCAGAATAAAACTCAAGTCCCTCCCACGACCTGATGGGAGGTTCCATCTCTCCCATCTCTCCAGCCTCTCCAGCCCGCCTGGAGAGGGCTGCCCACCTCTCCAGCCTCTCTCTCCCATTACCTGTATCCCCAGCCACCCTCATCTCCTGTTTTTCCACCGACACCACACCGTGCTTGGTCCTTCCCCTCTGCCCCTACACTTTCTGGTCCCTCTGCTTGATATGCTCCTCTCGCCACTGTTCACCTCCTTAAGAGGCCTTTCCCAACTTTAAAAAATCGTCCCTCTTTATTTCCTTGCCTCTGGCTGTTTATCTTCGTCACGTTTGCCACACCTGACATCTTCTATGTTTATTTCTTAATCCCTGTATTGTCTGTTACCCAGCCAGGCTGTAAGCTCCAGGAGGGCAGGAATTTTTGTCTGATTTGTCTCAGGAATCCTCAGCACCTAGAAAAAAATCTGGAACAAAGTGATACTCCCTGAATGTTGGCTGAATGAATAAATTAATGTTGGAACAAAGATACTCCCTCTTTCCCAGAAGCTTTGAGTCTAAGAGGTGAAATGTACTACAGCCACAAAGGGAAAATCTATTTGAGGACAGAATCAAAAAAGAGAGAAACCAGATCCTGATGGTATCCTTTGAACACCTCGATCAACCTGTACCTGAAGCCAGGACTCTGTTTTCAGTTACGAAAGCCAATGCATTCCCTTTATGCATAAACCATTGTTCCTTGTCTTAAAAAAATTTTTTATGTGCATAAAGCATCTTGAATTGGAGATTTTGTTTCTTGTAATAAAGGAGTCTTCAGAGTATGATTTGGCTGGTCAGAGAGAAGAGAATCGGAAGAAGAGAGCATGTGCTGAGTGGTTAAATGATACACCGGGGGATGGAGCGATTCCAGCCTCTAATCCAGAAACATTCTCTGTGAGCCTTAGAGAAACCCAGCAAAGTAGGAGTCAAAAAGGAATGCAGAGGGAAATGTTGCAAAATTGAGGTCACTTAGCACACTAATTGAGCTGGGCTTATTTAGAGCACATTCTCACTACAGAGCGGGGATAATGTGGATCCTACACAGACCTCAGATGCCGTGGTCAGGTGAGCTGTGAGGTGCTCACACTCCCCCAAGCCTCTGTCCACAGTGTGGCCTCAGGTAAGTGCTCAAACCTCAACTTCCCTTCTGGAAAAATGAGATGACAAAACCCAATTTCAACAGGGCTGTAATGAGGACTAAATAAGGACATACATGTTAAAATACCTGGATTAGAAGATGACCCATGGCAGTTATTCAATAAATGAAAGTTGTGATTATCATGATGGAGTCTGGATTGTGTGCTAAGTCACTTCAACTGTGTCCGACTCTTTGTGACCCCATGGACTATAGCCCTCCAGGCTCCTCTGCTCATGGGATTCTCCAGGCAAGAATACTGGAGTGGGGTGCCCTGCTCTCCTCTAGGGGATCGTCCCAATCCAGGGACTGAACCCAAGTCTCTCATGTCTCCTGCATTGGCAGGTGGGTTCTTTACCACTAGCATCACTTGGGAAGCCCTTGGGGTCTGGATTGCCTGGATTCAAACTTGCACTTGAATTTGGAGAGCTGCCCAAACTCTGCTACCCCCAGAATCAAGGGTGAGGCAGAACTGTTCCACGGAAAAAGCAGAGCATGTGGCTTCTGCAGTTTGTGAAGCTATATCAGCTCCATCAAGCAGCAAGCAGTGAGGATCATGAAAAACACTCACTTTTACATGACATATCGTCCTGTGCAATTTCTTGCAAAAGTCTGATGAGGCTCATACCTCCGTCCTTCCCACCCTCCGCAGTTGACAGAAGGCTTTCACATTCACATCCACTCTCACAGAGCATCCAAGGAAAGAACTCAAATGCTTGTGGACTACACAGAGACAAAGGTACCGTCTTTTCCTCTTTCCACCCTTCTGGTTAAGCCAAGCAGCAAGTCTCAGGTGAGTATTCAGAATGCCTTATCACCTCTCCGGGGGTTTCTAATCTCCCAACCTAGTTGAGCATGCTGTTGAGGCAGGAAACCAAATTACTGTGTAGCCAGTGCATCTTTGAACCCCTTTTGTGCACATTCATTTATCAAATTAGTTAAGCTCTAAGAACAGTGTCTTCACTGGTGAAATAAAATTAAATGCAGAAGCTCTGATGCCGAGGAATGCAGGAAACTCCCATACCTGGAATGGGAAACCCAGGTAAAGAGTCAAAGGCTGGGCCGCTAGGAACTTGGAGAGGGCAGAGAGGATGCGGCTGTTAAGTTGCTATCAGGGGAGAGTGATGGGGACATCCTGAAGCCACAGTCACAGCCCCTCCCCCCACGTTGGCAGAGGGAATTGCAGAGGGGTGTCTAGACTCTTCCAGATGCTCTGTTCCAGCAGAAGGGTGCCCTACCGGGACACGTGCCCGCCCCAGCTGCCATCAGAACACCTCCAAGTCTTTTGCGGCTGACAAAGTCTCGGTTCTGATCACCATCCATCACACGCTGGTGATGGTTCCAATACCTGGGGCCTGTGTGCCCGGAGCTAACAGAGCCCATCTGTATGGACTGCTTGGCGCCAGGACACAGGCCTGAGCAGCAGGCTGATGGGCTGGCAGCCTCACATGTTTTCCCTCCTGTCTCGCATTTCTCCATCCAGGAGGGGCAGACAGCGTGGAATGTACCCCTCCAGAGAACTGGGAAAGCTGGCAACCTCTGAGGCCTGACCCCTCGCTGGACACCTGGAAACAAGCCCTGAGGAGAAGCCTAGAGAAGAAGGTGGGCGTTTATCAGGCTCCTGTTCACCTCTTCGTAAGGACACTAGACGACTTCTTTAGCCACTGCCGAGAGACCTGCCTGCTCCATTGGGAGAAACTCGCAGAGGCTTTGCCTTAGCTAGCTGTCCACGGCTGAGGATCAGTGCCCGCTTGCTCACACTCCCTCCTCCTTCCACCTTTCAAAGGCGTCAGCAAACCCATGGCTGCACTGCTATCACAGACCCTGCACTGTCCACTTCTCTCCACCTCCATCAAGTCCACTGTGATCCAAGCCATCACCGTCTTTAACCTGGACCATCCAGCATCCCTCAAGCTTATCTCTTCTTTTTGCACCATCCATTCCATCCTCCACAGAATGGCCAGAAAGATCATTTAAAATAATATATCCAACTGAGTCCCTCACCTGTTAATATTTTCCAGGGGGTTGTTGTTGCCTCCTTCCCTGGCTTCAAGTCTCTGATCCTGGCCCCTCCTTAACACACTTGCAACACTCTAGTTGGACTGGAATGCTTTCTGTTCTTGAACACCAAGCTCACTCCCGCCTCAGGACCTTTGCACATGTAATTCTCTCTGTCTGGATTGATCTTTTACCAGATGGTTAGAGGCACCACCTCATTGTCATTTTCCTAAGTTCCCTCTCTACAATTCATTTCTTAATTGGATGCTAGAACCTCATAAACTTCTGTCCCAACATCAAAGTTCCCCTCCAGCTGCCACCTTATCCTGTTCTTGCCCCAGGGCTCTTCCAGCTCTGGGTCTGATGCCTCCTAATGGTCTAGCCTGGTGGAGATAACCCAGGACTAGAGTTTAGAAAATATGAGCTTGATCACAACTCTGCTACTTAGCTGGCTTGTGCTCATGACTTATTTTCCTAATCTATAAATCTATGGAACAGTGATATTTCCTTCTCAGGGTTCCTAGGAAGATGTCGGAGCTAGTAGAGGTGAAATATTTTATAAACTGGGATGTCCTCTCAGATATTCATTAACATTCAATTTACACTTATTGACTACCTCCTGCAAAAGTCAGGCCTAGATTAAGAG
Organism: Capricornis sumatraensis; assembly: GCF_032405125.1. Classification (NCBI taxonomy): domain Eukaryota; kingdom Metazoa; phylum Chordata; class Mammalia; order Artiodactyla; family Bovidae; genus Capricornis; species Capricornis sumatraensis. Next base: position 79,766,010 of record NC_091083.1, read on the forward strand.
TATAAGGAGCAGTGTCTGCCCTGGAGAGTAGGGGGAAGGGAACAGTGGTTCAGCCCACAGGACAGAGACAGCCTGGGTCTGAATCCTGTATCTGTTGCTCAATGGCGTTATGACTTTGGCTTCACTTCTCCTATGTTAGTTTCATGCTCTAGAAAATCTGTTTAATTGCACCTTCCAGAGTGGCTGCGAGGATTAAGCAAGTCAATCTAAATAAAGCTCTTTAAAAACACCTGACATGATAGGGATTAAACAGTCATTTGTTACCAGAAGGGAAGGCTAATCGATAAACCCCATTCTCCACTTATTATTACCTGTCTACTCATCCACAGTCTAACTTCTACCGGTTACTCCAAGCTCAGATCATCCCCCGCTCGTTAGTCTGACACCTCCTGCTGACAAGCCACCTCTTCCTCAGCCTTGGTGTTGGAAGCAGGACTGTCAGCTTTCACATCCATCCTCCTTATGAATATCTGTGTTGTCTCTCCCAGCCTCACCATGTCTCCTGGGGTCATAGGAGAGTCTCAAGAAACGTATCAGAAAAAAAAAAAAAAACTTTATAGTGAAGCGGTAGCTTCCTTCACAGAGGCTCCATGTAGGCTGAGAACAATTGCTCCACGGCTGGGTTAATGAGTAATATTTGCTGAGTGTTTTCAAAATGTTGTCTCCTATTTTGAAGCAAAGCTGAAGGAGGGATAGAAATCCCACAGGCAGGTATGATGGCTCCAGCTCTGAGATTCACCAACTACTGAAAGGTACATAAAGCTCCTGCAGTTCACCAGATTTTGAAATGTACACAAAGAAGGGGAAAAGCAGGGTACTGTGATGGGGAGAAGATGGCAGAGGGGATGCAGGAAGCGCAGGAAGGGGAGAGGTGGAAGTACAGGGAGCGAGGGGAGAGGGCGAGGGACAGGCTGGCTGATGCCTTACACGTCTCAGACATTATTTTTATTTTTTCATGAGTTGACCTTATTTTTTTATATATATATTTTAAACCATGAATTTCCAGTTTATTTAGTAAAACCAAAACATATAGCATATTATCTTAAACTGCATAGTTCCTTACAATATAATTTGGTTTGATCTTTTTTTAATTGAAGAATTTTTTTTAATTTAGGCTATGAAAAAAATAAAATAAAATTTAGGCTATAGTTGATTTTTTTTAATTATAGGATTTTATTTTTATTTTTTTAAATGAAACAAAGATGAATATTTTTAATGATAAAAGGTACAGTTCACAAAGAAGATAGACATTGTCAACCATTAGACACCTTTACAACATAGAAACAAAGATACATAAAGCAAAAGTCAGAAGAATATCAGGGAAAAGAAAAAATATATGATCAGTGAGAAAAGTTAACATTTCTCTGAGAAAGTTTTATCAAGCGCAGAAAATAGGAGCATCTTGAATGATATTAATAATTTAAATATAATAGATTAATATTTAGTTTATATTAATCATATCCTACACAAATATATTTAAAATATATTATTAGATGTCTGTAGGACATTTAGAAAAATTGGCAAAAAGATAAACTTTATTAAATTTCAAAAAGTAGAATTCTTTTTTGTTTGTGATTCAATTATATATATACACACATGTTATTTTTGAAATTAGTTTCCATTATAGGTTATTATAAGATATTGACTATAATACCCTGTGCTATACAGTAAACCACTGTTGCTTGTTGGATATCTATTTTTTAAAATTAGAAATCTAGCATTCTATTTGTACTAAGTTGAACAAGTGGAATCAAAATGTCAAATTTATTAGTGAGGCAAATATCCATAAGTTTTCTAAAATATATATATTATACATGCTATTTATATATATATGTATACAAAAGCATTTCTACTATGCTTGATAAAGGCTTGAGAAAACATCAAAAAAAAAAAAAAGAAAAGGAGAAATTGGAAAACAAACTAAGTGAAATGGGAGCACTGAATATGACTTAGAAAAAGTGAAACAAACTAGAAGAAAGTAAAAGATCCTCATATAGTCCAGTTGTTTTTAAACATGCCTGCTCATTAGAAACATATCTGGAACTCTGCCCCCCACCCCCAAAAAAAGCAATACCTGAGCATTTTTATTTGTCAAATAATTCCAAGATAATTCTGACATGCATTTGGATTTTAAAAAGTGATTATTAGGCTTTTCTATTAAATGGTAGTTTTGGTGATACAGAATTCCATAATTTTTCTGCAAACCAATCATGATACAATGGTATTAAGTAATAGTTACATAATCACAATAGTAAAAGATGTTTATCAGTTTTCACAATCAATAGCCAGACAAAAATAAGGTCATTATAAATGCAAGCCATAATGGGAACATGATTAACCTAACAATAAAAAGTAATGACATCCAATTTGGGGGGTCAAGCAGAGTGGTGTGGTAAGTGGAAGTGTACATGTGCACACCTTTTCATCTGCTCAGTCAGTCTATGTGTTTTGGTTGGTGCAAAATGCAATGTGGGAGACCTGGGTTCCATCCCTGGGTTGGGAAGACCCCTGGAGAATGGAAAGGCTACCCACTTCGGTATTCTTGGGCTTCCCTGGTGGCTCATCTGGTAAAGAATCTGCCTGCAATTGAGGAGACCTGGGTTCGATCCCTGTATTGGGAACATCCCGTGGAGAAGGGAAAGGCTACCCACTCCAGTATTCTGGCCTGGGGAATTTCATGAGTCCATGGGGTCATGACCTTCACTTTCACTTTTCAAGGTAATAGTGATCCTATTACCGTTTTCTTAATTGTTTGGGCTTTATTTTCTGTAGGTAGGGCTTTTCCTCCTTTTGCTTTCTGCCTAGAGAATTCCCTTTAGCATTTGTTGTAAAGCTGCTTTGGTGGTGCTGAGTCTTAACTTTTGCTTGTCTGGAAAGCTTTTGATTTCTCCATCAAATCTGAAGGAGAGTCTTGGTGGGTAGAGTATTTTTGGTTGTAGTTTCTACCCTTTCATCACTTAAATATGTCGTGCCATTCCCTTCTGACTTGTAGAGTTTCTGTTGAGAAATCAGCTAATAGCCTGATGGGAATTCCCTTGTATGTTACTTGTCGCTTCTTCCCTTGTTGCGTTTAATATTTTATCTCCGTCTTAAATTTTTGTCTGTTTGATTACTATGTGTCTCAGTGTGTTCCTCCTTGGGTTCATCCTATCTGGGACTCTGTGCTTCCTGGACTTGGTTGACTATTTCCTTTCCCATGTTAGGGAAGTTTTTAGCTATTATCTCTTCAAATATGTTCTCAGATCCTTTTGCTCTGTCTTCTCTTTCTGGGACCCCTATAACATTCATGTGTTTAATGTTGAACACATGAGGTGAGATATTATTTTATTTCATTCTCACAGTAAGCCCTCAGAAACACGAATTCTGTTATACGTAGATTAAGACTGGGAGTTCCATGGAGAAAAGAGCTTATGTTTTATGTTTTTCAGTTTGTTGGCTTTGTCTTGGTCACTGTTGACCTATAGTGCATAGGATAATACCTGGAATGTAGTAGATGCTTAAGAAATATGTACTGAATGGATGACCAAAGATTGAATGAAATGAACAAAGAAGGCTCTGAAGCCTGAAAAGACACATCTCCAAAGGAGATGTGCAAATGGTCAGTAAGCACAGGAAAACATGTTCCTCATCACTATCATTAGGGAAGTGCAAATAAAATCACAGTGAAATACCACTTCACACCCATTAGGATGGAGGCTATAAAATAAAATTTTTTAAAAAAGGAAAACAGTGTTGGCGAGGATGTAGAGACATTTGAAGACTTGTGCATTGCTGGTGAGAAAATAAAATGGCCCAGCTGCTGTGGAAAACAATATGGCATGTTCTCAAATTAAAGGTAGAATTACCATATGATACAACAATTCCACATGTGGGTATATGTTCCAAATTATTTGAAAGCAGAGACGTGAATACTTGTACACTCATGCTCATAGAAGGGTGTACAAGTCCTGATTGTGACTCCTGATCAGAGCAGGATTCACAATCACCAAAAGATGGAAGCACCAAAGTTGACCGAATAAACAAAATGTGGTTTGTACACACCATGGAATATGATTGAGCCTTAAAAAGACAAGAAATTCTGACACATACTCCAACATGATGGTCCTTGAAGATACTATGCTAAGTGCAATAAGCCAGACACAAAAAGTCGAATGCTGTATGATTCCTCTTACATGAGGTACATAGAGCGATCAGACTCATAGAGACAGAAAATAGTAAGGTGGTGGCCAGCGACTCTGAGGAGGGAGAATGCAGTTATCGCTACAGGGAGCGGAGTTTCCATTTTGTAAGATGGAAATATGGTGATCATGATGATTACACATACAGCATGAATGTACTTAATGCTGCTGAAGTGTACACAATGTTTAAAATAGTAAATTTCATTATATGTATTTCACCACAATTAAACAATTAAAGTTTTAAGTGTGTTAGCTTTAGAAAGAAAGAGTGAAGACTTTAAGAAAGGCAATGCCCTGCTGCACATCACAATACTAGTCTTTGGCAGCCGTGGAATTGACTCAGCCAATAGACAAAGGGAAGGAGAGAGAGGGAACCAAAGCCAGAGAAAGCTGACCAGGGGCCGAGGCTGGGCCACCACGGGGGTGATGGACTGTTAAAATGGCAGACCCAGCGAGGTGGAAGCCAGGACCAGGAGGGGATGCCCACAGTGATGGGAACTTGCCTTTCCTCAAGCCCTTGTCCTCTGTGGGCTTGTCTATGAATCTGGAAGCAGAGCCATATGCAGACATCTTTCAGTTTCAGGTGACAGGGACCTAACGGGTGCAAGCCGGAAAGGAGTCCACTGGCTCACGGGAGGAAAGCGCCAAGGGGTGAAGTGGGCTTTGTGCGTGCGTGTGTGCTCAGCCACTTCAGTCACGTCCGACTCTTTGTGACCCTATGGGCTGTAGCCCGTCAGGCTCCTCTGTCCGTGAAATTCTCCAGGTAAGAATACTGGAGTGGGCTTGCCATGCCCTCCTCCAGGGGATCTTCCCATCCCAGGGATCGAACCCACGTCTCTTAAGTCTCCTGCATTGACAGGCGGGTTCTTTACCACTAGCGCCGCCTGGGCAGCCCAGGGTGGGCTTCAGGCACAGCTGAAGCCAGGAGTCTGTCTTCCACATTTTATCTCTGCTTTCCTTCCAGCTCTTTGCTTCCTCAGTAGGCTGGCTTTTCCCTCACGATGGCAGAAATGACCACCAGAAGTTCCAGACTACATCTTACATGTCAGCCTCCACAGGCTGATCCCTCTGCGACCTCGGGCACTCCGCGATAAGTCCTCCAAAGAAATTAAACAGGCAGTCTGGAGGGAGGGGCTTTTAGGGTGAGTGTCCAGAGGAGGTGACATTAGAGCTGAAACCTATGTGTTGGGAAGGAGCTGCATGGAAATGTTACTGAGCCCAGTCGTTCTTCTTGCCACACAACGGGCCAATAAATCAGGAGACGAGTTTCTTGGAACAAGGAATAGCAACTTCAATCAGGAAGGTAGCAGACCAAGAAGATGGCAGACTAGCGTCTGAAAAAACCATCTTCCCTCAGTCTGAATTTGCCCTCCTTTTATATGTAAGAGGCGGAGGGGAGGGGACCACTGTGGCACTGACCAGGGGCTAAGGGGGGCTGCTAGAACCCCTGCCCGCCTCACTGCCGCTGCACTCTGGAGAAGGAAGTTGCAACTCCAGCAATCGGCGGCGTCTGAAGAAGCACCTGGCCACTCTAGCAGTGTCATCCTCTGTGGAGCGAGGCATGCAGGCAGTGGGGACTGTGGTGGCCACATAAAGACAGTTGACGAGCCCATCAATGGGGATCACTGCCTGAGGCTGTCGGTGCTGTGGGATCAGCCAGCCCATGACCATCAAGTTGGCCTTGGAGTGGGTGCTCCTGGAGCAGAGCTCCTGCCTGCCCCTGGGCGCCAGGAGCAGGCCAGCCTGGTGGAATAGGCGTGGCTGTGCTCAGAGGTGCAGGAAAGCAGTCTCTGCCTCAGTGGAGCTTAGTTCGAGGCCCGGCACAGGGAGGGAAGGGACCAGCCCTCACATCTCGGGTTTGGGCTGGGGAGGCCACCACTAATGAAAGGTCAAAAAGAAAGTCTTTCAAGGTGAAGGAACAGCAGGGGCAAGATCCCAGAGGCATGGGCGAGCCTGGCTGACTTGGTAAGGAAAAGCTCCCGATCATCAGGGTTGACATGGGGTGTTTACTGTGTGAGGCTCCCCTCTAGGTGCGTGTGTGTATGTATGTGTCACCCCAGAGACAAGGATGGCGAGAGCAGAACCTGTCTTAAAGCCTCTGGCTGAGGCTATGCTTAGTTGCTCAGTTGTGTCTGACTCTGCAACCCTTTGGACTGTAGCCCATAGCCCACCAGGCTCCTCTGTGAGGTTTTTCAGGCAAGAGAACTAGAGAGGGTTGCTATTTTCCTCCTCCAGGGGATCTTCCCCACCCAGGGATCAAACCCTCATCCCCTGTGTCTCCTGCATTGCAGGATGATTCCTTACCTGCTGAGCCACTGGGGAAATCCGTAGTGTGCTGAAGAAACTTTCCTAGGGTCTCTACTGCTGGCAGACAGTGGAGCCAGACTTTGAACTCTTTTCTCTTTGCCTCCCCTTCTCCGTCCATTTTACTGCCAAACGTTCAATCTTGCTGTTGGTTGGAAGTGTGGTCATGAGGACAGGATGTGCTGCCTCTGGCTTGGTCCCTTTCCTAATCCCTAGCCTGCCTTCCCTTTATAATAAAACATCCTCGGGGGATGTAGCGGGTGCTGCTTACTCTCCAAGAACACCTTTGCTTCAGCAAGGGTGGGGGGGGAGGGGTGGACAACCACCCAAAATGACTCTTCCCTGTTTTATTTCTCTTGTGGAAGCAACCTTCTTGAAGCTCCAGACTAGCAGACATGGTCAGTCCATGAAGCAGTGCCCAAGGTGGGTCAGCCTTTATGTCAAGACCTGAGATTAAATGGTGAGCAGACCACATATCTCAGCCCCTTAAAGACCTTGGTACCCATCTGGACCAAGCCTCTGTGGCAATTATTTCCTTGAAAAGCAATATCTGAGCAGAGAGTAGAGGAAGTCTGGCTCAGGAGAACATTCTTGTTGTAAAGAGTTAAAAGAAAACTGATGTACCAGGAGTACAACCCTTCAAGTTCCCCCCAACTCCACATCCCTTTCAGCCCCACTTCCTTCTCAGAAATCGGCCACGCTCATCATTGCTTCCTTTCAGACAGTATTGCTTTTGCCTGAGGAGGGTTGTAACGCTCTCAAACTTCGGTTATCTCTTTGGTTCTGTTTGTGTTGTAAAAACACCTGTTGTGAAACCATTCTCCTTTTCAAGTCCTGTTCATTCTACCTCTTAAATCTTTTTCAGGTCCAGCCCCCATTTTGCATCTTGGCTGCCACTGCCCGTGTTCAGGTCCCTGTCATTTCTTGCCATCGTCTCTGTTACTGAACCTGGTTCATTTTGCCCAAGGTGCAGCAAGCCGAAATGCTGAGGTCTGCAGCAAAGAGACCCAACTGAGATGGGAAAACTAGTCTCAAATTCACCTCCCTGAAGGCAAGGGGCTGGGGTATTTATGGGATAACAAACAAAAGCAGCAGGATGGTCTGAGGTGTGGGGAGCGTGGTTGCCTGGGGGAGCGTGGTTGAGAAAAGGTGTGGTCATTGTCTTTCTGAGCAGGTGTAATCAAGCTATCAGCCTCTTCGTGTTCAGAAGGTCCCCAAGTGGACGCTGACACATACCCAGCGTCAGTGGTCCCTTCCAGTCTTCACAGCTCAGCTCAAACTAGGCACAGCTGACTCCAGGTTCCTGGAAAACATCTTATCGAGGCTATTTGGAGGACCCACAAGTCTTTTGCAGATGACCTTGATTAGTGGGCTTCCATGATGGCTCAGAAGATAAACAGTCTGCTTGCAATGCAGGAAACCCGGGTTCGATCCCTGTGTTGGGAAGATCCCCTGGTGAAGGAATTGGCAGCCCACTCCAGTACTCTTGCCTGGAGAATCCCATGGACAGAGGAGCCTGGCAGGTTATAGTCCATGGGGTCGCAAAGAGTCGGACACGACTAAGTGACAAACACACTTTGATTACTGAGGGTGGGTGAAATAGATTTGACTAATTCCCTTCAGGATCATCTTCTTCTGGTCTCCCTGTCTTGTCCTAAAATCCTAACTCTAGGCTCCTGCTGGAGAAATCCGACTACAATGGACACTGGACCAAGGAAGAGGTTGGGGAGAAGGTTTGAGGCTAACACCCTCTGAATGCTCACCCTGTGTTGGGGAGTCTCCCATAGTGCAGTTCCCAGGTCCCCAGATGGCAGTCATGGCATTCTCCAGCCTCCCCTGCTGCTAGGAAGGTGACATTGGTTTCTCCAAACAGATCCTCTCAGTTGAGACTATGGTTTTGAAGGGACAATGCAGGACAAACAGAATTGAAGTTTGTTAAGCAAGGCCATGGAGGCCTCTGGTCCTTCTGGGGGAGTGGGGTGCACTTTCTGGTGTCCAGTGTCCTGCGGTGGAGTGCAGTTCCTGGCTGTATGTCTTCTGATCTTGGCTTTCTGGCTCTTTGGAAGATTCTCCAGCTACCTGACCTCCTTTAATGAATTTGAGTTTTGCTTAAACCAGTCAGAGTGGAGTTTGCTGTTTGCAGTTAAGAAACATGATGGATACAAGCCACGTCACTCCCTTGCCTAAACAGTTTTCACTGGTTTCCCTGCCCACCCAGCCTTGCTCGCCCCTCCAGCCTCATACACGACACCCCCATCTCACATTTTCTGGTCTAAGTACCAAGTTTGGAAGTCCTTGCTTCTCTCTCCTTTGTGCTATTCTTTGCAGGGAAACTTTTTCCTACTATTAACTGGGACACGCCCACATTGCAGAAGAGAAAACTAAGTCTCAGCAACGTAGTCCCATATTTACCCCAGAGCCAGAACTCAGATTTCCACGTTAGGTCTGAGATCCTGCCTCCTTGTAGGTGGAATTCAAGGCCTTCTTTTATCCCTCTTCCCACTATGACGCTTCACCTGCTGCCCACCCACAGACCACTCAGTGCACTGTGGCTTATTCTCTACCCAGGCCCAGGCACCACCCAAGACCCCGCTTTAGCCCAGGCAGCTTCCTCGCCCTGGACCCTCTTCTGTCCTCTGGCCCGGTGGTGTGGTCACAGGCCCTGAAGTCGGACATCTGGCTTGAGTCTTGGCTCTCCCAGACTGGTGAGATTAGGCAAGTCGTTCAGACTTTCCGTGCCTCAGTTGTCCCATCTGTAAAACTGGGTAACAAGCGTGTAAAATCAGGTAATAAATCCTAACCGTGTCGTGTGGAGTAACTGAGTAAACTCAGGTTGAGTCGCTTAGTGAGCGCACAGTCACTGTTAGCTACAATCATTGTCTTTGGTCATCTGGCCATCTCCCTGTCTGCCCACCTCTCTTGATTCCTCTTTCCTTTGGGTGGCCCCCTCTCCAGTGGGGAGGAGTCTTTGCTTCCCTGTTCAGTTCATAGACAGCAGAGCAGGTGGTTAAGAAGCTGGACTCTGGCACCAGAAGGCTCAGGTTCATACCTTAACACTGCACACGTGATTTAACCTCTCTGTGCGTCTCAGTTTCCTGGGAGAAATGGTGCTTGTAAAGGGACCTACTTTATGGAGTAGGGGTGGAAAGCACACGTGTTACTACTAAAAACAGTGTCTGACTCACGGGGAGCACTTCGTAATGTCGGTGCTTATGGCTTGTTTGTCTGTCTTTGTGTTCTTGGCGCCTCGTATGGTGCCTGGACCTGGTCAGTGCTACATTAGTGCCCCATGCTTGCAGTCTGGTCTCATATCAGTGATTTTATTCATTCTCTTTGCCCAAAGGGCACTGTTCCAGCCTGGAAAAAAAAAAAAGCCTTCAACCAAGCTTGATGCCCTTGGGGGGCTGCTGGCCCAGGAAGCCCAAGAAGACCCAGGGCATGGAGAGCCTGTGAGCTGTGGGGACTGGCACTCCATAGCAGGGCCCTTGGGGACCACCTGCCCTCATCAGGGGGGCTTTTAGGGTCTCATCTGGAGGCATCGTGGGGGAGGTGTCCCACAGAGGGCCGCAGCATATGCTGTCTCTCAGGCGATGCCAGATGGCGGGGATTTGGCTGGGCTCCCTCCAGATCTGCGAGCCCGCTGACCCATTCAGAGGCTCCAAAATGCCAAGGAAAAATGATAATGGTGCTTTGAAATGACTGGAGCTGGAAGTCACGTGGAGCCTGGCAGTGAAGGAGCACACGCTTGGTGCTGGGACTTGACCGCATTCACGCACCAGTGAAGCAGGTTGGATTCCAGCTGGCTTAATGACCACCCTGGTTAGCTGTCTGGTTCATTCCATCTGACCACCTTGGAAAGGATCTGGCATAGAGAGCTGATTAAGAGATCAGGCCCTGGAGCCCCACTGCCTGGGCTCAGATTGCAGCTTCTTCTTTTATCAGTTGTGTGAACCTTAGATAAAGAACTTAACTTTCTGTGCCTCAATATTCTTATCTATAAAGTGGGAATACTTTTGCTGTAAAAGCAGAAAAACATTCTGGATGAACAATGCTGTTTGCCTGTGTATCACCATGACAACAGCTAACACTCACGCAGCCCTCCGCTTGCACCAGGAACTGTTCTTCACTTGTATTCTCTCACTTAATCCTTACAACCACCCCATGAGGGAGGTGCTATTATTATCTCTATTTTTTTTTTTAATTAGCAAAGTAAGCAGCGTTCAAACAACTCATTCAAGTTTGTAAAGCTGGAAGGTGGCTGAGCCAGGATTCAGACTTAGCCAGTCTGGCCCACAGTCCATGTTCTCACCATTGAGCCGTGCCACCTGACGGTAGGACGGAGACTTCTTTAAAGACGGTCTTGCCTTGCAGCAAGCATTTATGACCTGCTCAGGAAGACTAGAAAGCCATGTATGCAACAACTCAAAGCAGCCACACTCTCTCAGCTTAACTAACTGATGAAAACTGATCTTTTCCCCCTCAAAATACAAGGCATTAGTTTGGATGATTCAGACTGTAAGTAACAGTTAACCCTGTGCTGTGTGTGCTAAGTCACTTACAGTCGTGTCCGACTCTTTGTGACCCTTTGGACTGTAGCCCGCCAGGCTCCTCTGTCCACGGGATTCTCCAGGCAAGAATACTGGAGTGGGTTGCTATGCCCTCCTCCCGGGGATCTTCCCAACCTAGGGACTGAACCCATGTCTCTTACGTCTCCTGCATTGGCAGGCAGGTTCTTTACCACCAGTGCCTCCTGGGGAGCCCAACAGTTAACCCTACTCCAAATGTTTTCAACAATGATAATGTCAGTAGCTAGTATTATTCACATCGGAGTTTAGGTTGTTGCTGCAGTTTGGTTAATCCAGTGACTCAGGGATGTCATTAAGGAACCTGAGTCTTTCCCATTTTCTCTTGTGTGATCTTTGGGATGTCAGCCTTTTCCACAGACTAGCTCCCCTCTTGACAGCAAGGTGGCTGCCAACACTTCCAGGTAGTTCTGCATGTGAAAAATGTCTGAAAGAGAGGAGAGTGATTATTCGTTCTTGGGTATTTTCTTAGGAGTCTGAAAACATTCTCTAGAATCTTACAGAAGACTTCTCATTAGATCTGATTGGCCAGTAGTGGGTCACATGCTCCTTCCTGGACCAATCCCTGCAAGGGGGTGTAGCTTCCCTGCCTGGTCCTCTGGAGTTGAGTAGATGGTGGCAAACAGCAGCCCTCATTCTTGCACAGACCTTCTCTACTTCCCTTGACTTGATTCTGCCATCCCTCCTGCAGGAATGCCTGTCCCATTCCTCAGAGTCATCCCGATAAACCATTTGCATCATTTACGAATCAAGTCAGTTGCAAGTAACAGGCAACCCAACTAAGAATGACTTGAATGAAGATGGGTTTGTTTTTCTCACATCGCAGGAAGAAGCTCAGAGACAGGCAGTGGGGAACCAGGGCTGTATCCATTTTTGATGTTCCAGGGACCAGGCTCTCTCTGGCTCCCCACTTAGCATCCTCAGCAGACTGGTCTTCATCTGCAGGCTCATCTACCACCTTCTGGTTCTAAAGTGGCAGCTTCATCTCCAGGCGGGAAGAAGAAACAAGGAAGGAGGGGTGATTCCTGTGTCACAAAAGTAACAGTGCATTCTCAGAAATGCTGTCCAGACATCCATGTATGTTCCATTTGCTGCAGTGAGGTCCTGTGGCCACATTAGCAAGAGAGTCTGGGAAAGTGGGCATCTTAGCTGGACACAAAGGCACCTTGATCAAAACCACGGTCCTGATGCTGAAGAGCAAGAAGTAGATACTTAGGGAGCAACTAACTGTGTCTGCCACATCCTTCTTTACAGCTCAGCTCATATCGCACTCTCATATAAGTCCTTTCCTACTGGCTTCAAGTGAATGGGCTCCGCTTCCCTTCTGAGAAACATGAGAGAGGGGAAATCTAACGAAATACCTTATGTGTGTCGGCTGGGTCCTTCCTCCAAACACTTTCAGGCGGTGTTGAAGGCAGATCTCTGATGGTCGGGGAAACGGAGGCTCAGAAAGTAGTAATGGTTTGCCCAAGGTCATAGCTAGCACGGGGCTTAGCAGGAACGTGGAGCCTCGTTAAGCGCACAGTCTCTCCCACCCACCAGTTCTCACGAACTCCAGTTAGCCTGGGTGGGTGGCCCCTGTCTGCTCACAGCGGTTCTCCCGTCACCTCACTTCTCCCGGTTATACTGCACACTCCTTAAGGTCCTTGGGGCTCCCGTGTCCTCCCACAAGGGGAGGAGGCCCAAGACTGGCCACCTGGGTGAGGATAGGGGGCCATCATGTGCTGGAACCTGCGCCGGAGCATGATTGCCAGCCTCTGACTCTAGAAACACATTGCTTCTAACCGTGGGGAGAACATTAAGCTTTCCAGTGGGCCCAGTGCTTGGACAGATGCGAACGCAAACTTGAAACATTTGTCTCCTTCCTCTCCCTCCCCTGAGTTCTGCTGGGGGCCAGTTCACGGGAAGTCGGTTAATTGGAACTGTCCCTGCCGCCCCAGTGAGAAATGGGACGTTGTACACCACGTCCCCTGGAGAAAGACTCCCATCTGCTCACTCCAGGAGGATAATTACGTGTATAAATTACCGACCTTCTCATCCCTCCCAAGCCCGGCTGTGGGAGGGGCTGTGCTCAAGATGAAGATTCCCGAGTGACCTTTGAGATGCAGGAATATGACTAAGTCAGCTTCTGGATCCGTAATCTGCCCTGAGCTCGACTGCAGTATTGATTTTCCATTTCAGGGGTGGAAAACGGATATTTATTTTGAAACCTATTTGGTAATAAATCTGCAATTGGAGGAGGGTGCTTCAACAATGATTATTCTTGAACTTGGCGTGACTTCCAGCAGCAGAGAAGGTCCCCGCCTGTCGCTGGGCTTACTCTCACCTCTTATGAGAAGCAAGACCCCAGGATGAGCAGCTTAGGAAATGAACCAAGTGATTCCCATGGCCGTAATGTAGTAAATCTCTTTCTGAATACCCCAGCTATAAAGTAGATTATGTAGAACTGTCTCTGTCTGGGAGAGCCCTGGTCTGGAGGCGAGGGTTTGTAGGTGGGGAAGAGTCACTACTTGGGTCCCTTGGGTGGCTTACTTCCTCTTCAGGGCCCTCCGTGCTCCTTGCTGGGTGGCGGGAGACTAGATTTCAGTCACCCTGGTGGTGAGCAGGAGCAGAATCACCATGCCCTAAGATGTCTGTGTCCTAGTTCTTGGAAACTAAATATGCTGGTTACATGGCAAGGGGGAATTAGGTTGCAGATGGAATTAAGTTGCTTAATTTGCTGACCTGAAACTAGGAACATGATCCTGGGTTATCTGGGGTGGGGGGCGGGGAACAGTTATCTCCAGGGTCCTTGTAAGTGGACAAAGGAGGCAGAAGAGGGAGAAGCAGAGAGATGGCAATATGAGGACTCACCCTGACATGGCTGCCTTTGAAGATGGAAGGAAGAGGCTGTGAGGCAAGGAATGTGGGTGGCACAGAAGGTGGGAGTGGCCAGAAACAGATTCTCCCTTAGACAAGCCTCGCCGAGATGTTAGTTCCAGGCTTTTGAGACCCGTGACGGTGAAAGTCCGTCCTTGCAGAGTGCACACCACGTGCCAGGCGCAGTCTGAGGAGCTCCACGTGTCACCTCGTTGCATCTTTAGAGAAACCATGAAAGGTGGGGATGATTACTGCCCCTGCCGCTTGAAAAATGAGGAAACCGAAGCCCAGAGAAAGCACCTCGCTTTCCCGGGGTTGCGGGGCTGGAGAGGACGGAGCCTGGGTTCCCACCCTTGCGGATCATCGGCCTGCCCCCGTTCTCCGTGCAGACAACGCGCGTTTCCTCAATTTCAGGGGAAGTGCTGTGCAAACATGGCACCAGGGAGGGAGACCGCAAGTCCCGGTTCACCTGGGACCGGCGCCATGTCCTGGAACAGCTGTTAACGGGGCCTCCAGTCGTGATCAGCCGGTATCCGGTTTGGGGGATGAGTCATGTCGTCACTCCACGGACCCTTCCTCCCAGTGGGGACTGAAGTCTCAGGAGGTGGGTGAGCAGAGCTGGACCAGCTGGGTTCAAGGAACACGTAAGGAAGCCCCGGAATTGGGTAACTTGCATTTGAGTCTTGGTGTTAGGACCATTGTATTCTGTGACCCTGGGAGGTAAGAGCCTACAAGGTCAGCTCTCAGCCCGGAACTGACTTTTCTTGTCCTCATCTTTCGCTACGCTTTTCCCTCACCTCCCTGGGGATGCCCAAATATGGTCAGGCACACATCTTGCCCATAGCCTTTGCTCTTATCCACATTAATTACCCCCTTTCCTCTAATTCTTTGCTCAAATGTCAACATAGAGATGCCTTCATGACCACTCTACTTAAAATTGCAAATGACTTCCCTGCAAAATACATATCTCCTTCCCTTCCTATATTGATCTCCAAAAATCCAGACATTCTGACTTATTACATATGTTACTTATTTATCCTGTTTATACTCTCTCTGCCCCAATAGAATTAGAGTCCCAGAGGGTCAGGATGTTTGCCTTTTTCTTTTTAAACTACTGTATCCCTGGTACCACCAACAGCATCTGTCATATAGTGAGCACTCAGTGAATGAATGAATGGATTCAGGGAAGAAATGACATCTTGGCATAACGTTTCAAAATTGAGGAATGAATTTAAGGGATACGAAAGTAAGTTTCTCATTTGCTTTTCAGATTCAGCAGACTTTTCCTTTGTGTTGTCTGCATTTATTGTCATATTTACACATTCCCTGATGCTATCTAAACATTCATTTATTTCCTACCAGGACTCTGTCATTTTCTATTTTAATTACCAGTGCATCTAGAATTTATTTCAATGGATGTAATGAGATATGGATTGGATTTAATTTTTTTATCTAGATCGTTAGGTCATTTCCAAATGGTCTGAATGTCATTTATTGAACAATCTATCTTCTGCCAAATAATGGAAATGCAAGGTTTATCATATTGTGAAATCTTATATCTTTTCCTGAACTTTCTATTGAGTTCTGTTCTCAATCAGTGCACACTTCAGTTCTTATGATTCTGTGTGAGAATACCTGATATAAAGTAACTCCATAATTTCTTTTTCTTAAAAAAAAATTTTTTTTTATGACTTTCTTTTCCAAATTCACTATGGACTATTTTCCTTATGGTAACTGCATGGAACTTCACATCTTAGAGCTTGCAAAGAAGGGAAATAGATATCTAGTCAATATTAACTCTTATGTAGGAATACAAAGGGGCTTCCCAGGTGGTTCTAGTGGTAAAGAACCCACCTGCCAATGCAGGAGATGTAAGAGATGTGGGTTGAATCCCTAGGTTGGGAAGATGGCAACCTACTCTTCCCTGGAGGAGGGCATGGCAACAGACTCCAGTGTTCTTGCCTGGAGAATCCATGGACAGAGGAGCCTACAGTCCATAGGGTCACAAAGAGTCAGACATGACTGAAGCAACTTAGCACCACCAGGAACACACTATATAGCATATTATTTGAGTCTTTCTTTTCAGAGTTATATTCACATGGCTCCCACAGACTTGTTATAATAACAATATCTAAGTCTTGTATGTCATTGTTGTTGAAAATTGGATTTGTTTCTCTTTGGGGTTTAACTTGCTTATTCTTGATACATAGGACACATTAATTTGCATCTGTTTTGCTTTTTCCCTTTATTCCTGTATCAACACCAAATTTGGTAAAGCAAGTTCCTCTTAAACTTCCTTCCTTTTCGCAGACTTTTAGGTTTTCTTTACTTGTTTCTCTCCTTATGGAAATGTCATAATTGACTTGCTTAGCTCCCTAAATATCAGCTGATTTTGTAGCTCTTGGCATTTCTGGTGCAATTATAAACTCTGAAAGTTCTGGTTGATTCTCTTGGGTTGAACACTTGGGTCATCCAAGTGGATGACCCTCTGATACTTTGTTCAAATTCCTCTACCTCGCACAGACTGTCCAAGTGTCTGGCCGTTAATCACTTGCTGCCCCCTCTGTCCACCCCTCCTCTCCTCCTTGGAGTGGTCTGGGTGATACATTAACACACAGATCAGACCTTGATGACTCCTCTGCTCAAAGCCCTCCATGGCTGTCGGGATGTCTCATCTCATTCAGAATGAAAAGCAGGGCAGAAAACAATGGACCAAGAGTTAGGAGAACTGGCTCTGGAGCCAGCTTTATCCCTGTCTCTAGAAAAATAGGCAACTTTCTTCTATTTTAAATGTGAGATGTAGGTGTTTCAAGAGGCAAAGGGCTTAGCCATCCTGTGGCTGTGACTGTGAAAGTCACTCAGTCATGTCTGACTCTTTGCAACCCCAAGGAGTATACAGTCCATGGAATTCTTAGGCCAGAACAGTGGAGTGGGCAGCCTTTCCCTTCTCCAGGGGATCTTCCCAACCCAGGAATTGAACCCGGGCCTCCTGCATGGCAGGCGAGAGTTCTACCACTGAACCACCCATGCACCGGTCCAGGGGTCCCCAAACTCTCCTGAATTCCCTCCCTGACTCTTCACCTCAGCCCCGCTCCTGATCCCCTTTCCTGAGGCCCTGGCCCAGGGGTCTGCTGCCCTTGACACTCATCCTTCCTCTTCCTGGCTCAGCAGGACCCATCGTTCCTTGTTGACCGCTCCGCTGATGTACAGATTCCCAAAAACTGTGGCCACAGCGGCATTTGAACTTTGAAAAATGAAAAGCAATTTTTTTCTTCAAAAAGGAAACAGCTGTACCAGGGGAGTGGAAGGAAATTCTCCAGTGGGAATTGGTTGGTGATTATGCTGATGGGGGATCCAAGTTCATTTTCCAGCCAGGCTTCAAAAATGCAGACCCTGAGCCAAGCGGTGAGCTCACAAGATCTTACAGTCATATCCGACTATGGGAAAGAGTTCAAGTATATATTTATGCAATATCCACTCCCTTCTCCCCCCAAACAGACATGAAGCAGATTTCAACATCACTTGCTGAATTCCTCACCTGTGGCATCATTTTTCAACCTCCAGCCAATCAGTGGCTTCCAACTCCTCCTTCTCAAATTCTAGTTTCTGTGCCAAGACCCAGACCTTGGTATTTGCTCTCAACTTTATGTCCAGAAGATTCAACAAAATCATCTTCCTCACCCATCCCAATACACTTCTCCTCCAGACATCCATGCTTCTATGCAGACCCCTCATCAGTCAGTCACTCAGGTTCAAAGACATTCCAATCTTCTTTGGCTGCTCCTGGACATTGGTTCGGATGCTTTAGGCCACAAGTCACAGCAACTCCAAAACCAGCAGTTCATGAAAAAACAAGTGTTTTTAGCAAAAGATGGGAGAGGGCAGCTGAAGGCATCACATATTCTCCTTTTGCCAAAAACAAGGGGAAAGGGACAATTCGAGGAAGCACTGTCCCTACCCGTGTCCCTCTTTTCGAGGTGGGGCTGTGCTACTTGGCTTGCAGGATCTTGCTTCCCCAGCCGGGGACTGAACCCGGGCCCTGGCAGTGAAAGCACTGAGCGCCAAGTCCTAATCACTTAACCGCCAGGGAGTTCCTTTTCATAAGGGATAAAAACCTTTCCCGGCAGCCCCATCACACAGCCTCCTCAGCCCCGTTGTCCAGAGTGAGGTCACAGGGCAGCCCTCACTGCAGGTGGAGGGGGGAGGCAGGGCGAACCTCTGGTATGGTGCCCGGGAGAATCAAGGTTGGTGGTTTTGACCAATTGTGATTCTTTGCCATTTGCTCAGGAAAAGCCAAGAAGGTTTTTGGCAAGAAGGACAGGGATGGCTGCCGGATCCGCAAACGGCAGTGCCTGCCATACTGTCTTCTTCCCACGCCCCATCCAGGATGCAGCCTTGCTATTTCCTCCTCGCCCCCATGGCTCCATCCCCTTTGTTTCATTCCCATTGCCAACACGTTTATTCAAACAGAACGGCCTCTCGCTTTGATCCTGATACTTGCTGCTTAGCTAGACATACCACCTCCCGTCTTTTCCCTCCCAAGAGACTGACACCCAGTTCCTCAAGTACAAACGCTGACTCACTCAACTCGGGATCCTAGCTACCTGCGGTTGCTCCCTCATATATATCAAATGAAAAGCAAACCTCCTCACACGGAAAGCTAAGTCCTTCCACAATATGACCCCTGATAGAGTAAAATCAGTCCTGTTTGCAGCCAGACCAGTAGGGCAACGGAGTCAAACAACTCACCTGGCAGTGGGTGGGTAGGTCGTGATGTTTCCAATGAACAGGAACAAAGCTTGTGGAATATAAACACGCTCAGAAGAGATTGTATAATGACCTTCTTTGAAACTAGGCAGAGATAAGACCATACTACAGCTACAGAGAGGATCAAATGTGCCCCCTTTCTGCTAACGAGAGTGGCGGCTGTCTCTTTACCAATGACAACCCTAGCCCTGTGTTCATCTCTCTACCTGCAAGATAAAAATCTTTAAGACGCTCCATCACGTCATAATGTCATATGTCAATTGTATCTCAAGAAAAAGCTACGTGATCACCAAACTGCCCCCTCTTCTTGACCCTGCGTCTTCAGTCCCTTGGAATCAGTCAAGAGTAGCCCAGATCCTAGAGGGAGCTCTTCCCCACATATTTATTTTATTTATTTGTTTGCACTGGGTCTTCGTTGTTGCATCATGCGGGGTCTTTCCTTTCATAGTCTCTCTAGTGGCCGGGGGGGCTTAGTAGTTTTGGCACACGGAGGCTCGGTTGCTCCAGGGCATGCGGGATCTCAGTTTCCCTACCAGAGACTGAACCTGAGTCGCCTGCATTGCAAGGCGAATTCTTAACCCCTGGACCACCAGGAAAGTCTCTTCTGCGTACCTCTTACCAAGTGTCCTGAGTCACCATGGGCGTGATCTCCTTTGTTGTCGTAAATGTAACTGTGCTGTAGCTAAATGTAACTAAATGTAACTGTGGCTGCAGGGAGTTCCTGGTGGTCTCTGCTTGGTAAGCTTTCATATCATGATCCAACCTTCTAACTTACTTCATCCCTTTCAGTTCCCCCAACAGCTCCTTTCTAATTGAGAACCTTTTCAGTATCATAATTCTGATCATACTTCAGATTCATAATTCTGCCCAAGCCTCTGGATCCAGCTGCCATTTTCCATGAAACACGGAGGACTGAGAGAAGGAGGTGTTGCTGCTGCTGCTGCTAAGTCACTTCAGTCGGGTCCGACTCTGTGCGACCCTAGAGACGGCAGCCCACCAGGCTCCCCTGTCCCTGGGATTCTCCAGGCAAGAACACTGGAGTGGGTTGCCATTTCCTTCTCCAATGCATGAAAGTGAAAAGTGAAAGTGAAGTCGCTCAGTCGTGTTCGACTCTTCGCGACCCCATGGACAGCAGCCTACCAGCCTCCTCCGTCCATGGGATTTTCCAGGCAAGAGTACTGGAGTGGGGTGCCATCGCCTTCTCCTAGGAGGTGTTGACTGCACCACATATATAGAATTACCAAAGTCTGTGAGAAACTCAATAGGTCACACCCCTAGGCACTGCAACAGAGAAATTCTAAGGAAAAGAAGTGTGATCAGGAAACCTGTAGACTGAAAAGACATAACAAGATTTACCAAATGGATAGCGTCCAGTAGAGGGTCTAGGGAGGCACACTGGGGTGATGATGCCACAGAGATTGTAGGGAGGCATTCACAGTAAGTCAGGAGGCTGCTTACTTTTGGAGTGAGGGATGGGCCGTGATTGGGATACAGCCACGGGGCCAGGGAAGGTCTTGCTGCAAAGTGCTATCTCTTGACCTGCTCCTCATTATAAGGATGTCCATTGATATATTTCACTAAGCTATATATTTTTGTTGAGTTTCAGGTACCTGTGTTTAATTTTTAACTGGAAAGGTTAAAAAGTGTAACCTTGAACTGGTCAGTTTCTACAGACAAGGAAACAAGAAGCTCATTTAGGGAGCTATTACAGCACATGAGGAGATAGAGGGCTGGAATGAAGACCGGGAGCTGTGTCTGGATGCTGGATATTTTCCAAGGAAGGACCAATAGGACTCATTGCCACGCTGGACTGAGCGTGAGGGAATGAGAAGAAGCAAAGTGACGCTGGTGCCTCTCCTTCTTCCGTGCTTGCATATCCTGGGGAATGCGGTAGCCAAAGGCATCTGTATGCATGGAATGGAGATTTCACAAAAGTATTAAAGAAGCAGTTACTTCCCTCGTGGCTCAGATGGTAAAGAGTCTGCCTGCAATGTGGGAGACCTGGATTTGATCCCTGAGTTGAGAAGATCCCTGGAGGAGGGCACGGCAAACCACTCCAGTATTCTAGCCTGGAGAATCCCCCTGGACAGAGGAGCCTGGCGGGCTACAGTCCATGGGGTTGCAAAGAGTTGGACACAACTGAGTGACTAAGCACACACATACACACACCCCACCTGAGGGAGCGTGACACCAATCAAGGAGGGAAGAAATGATGGTGGTGGGATGGCCTTTACTCTGGAAGGCTCTCATGCCTGTCACTGAGGTTCCTGGTGGGAAGTGATCACCAGATGTGGACAGTTGCTGGAAGCAGCATAGCCCAGGGGCATTTCATGACCTTGGGGAATTTGAAACGAGCAGAGACTGTCATCCTAACATGTCAGATCTGCATTGTCCTGGCAACTACGACGCAAAGGGCCACCCTCCCGTTCCCACCCACAACACAAACCTCTCTCTCTCATTTCTGAAGTTCAAGTTAAACAAGATGTCCCTTTTATGGGAGCTCATTATCCATTTGTTGACTTGAATAATCTATCTTGTCTCCTTAAAAATGTCAGGGTCATAAAACAAGGGAGCCAGACACTTAAATAATTTAAGAGAAAAAGATTGTCAACAGGCAACTCTTTTACATTGATTTTAGTACACTTCACACCTAGATTTGAGAAATAGTAACGTGCAGGTATGTGTCTTATGAAAATCTGCTTTTTGGCAATTTAAATGCTATTTTTCCTCTGACTTCTGACCTGTGGAACTTACCTTCTGCTCCTCACTAGCTATAGGGTTTCTCAGGCCTGCCCCCTGAAATGTAAACCATCTGTAAGCCAATATTTCCATTGACCGGGGGAGCTATTAGAATCTAGGCCCTAGGAAGGCATCCGAGGTCCAGCTTATAACCAGGCATCCATTTTGAACTGATTTCTTGGCAAGAAGGCTGCCTGCAGCTTTAAATGGGTTCCCCCACCTCGGGTTCTGTTCTGGGAAGTCTGCAGGCAGCCGCCCTAAGAGTGAGTTATGTCGGCATTCCAGAATTCCTAATGAATTCTCCTGAACAAAAAAACGCTGTTGCGCCCCTTCCCTCAAGTCACATTTCTAGTTGATTCATGAGCAGAGGCACGGAAGAAAAAATCTATGGCTTTGAGGGAATCAGGAAGAGTGAAATCATTCCTGCTCTAAGAAATCACTGCGCCCCAATTATTTTATTTGTTAGGAAAAAGGAACCTCGTTTCCCATTTATTCCTTTCTCTAAATCTAGATTCAGAGTCCCCACCTCTACCCCCAAACCCTTGGGACCTGTTTGAAATTCCATCTAGTTTACATAAAATCCATCTGCAAACTTCCCGATCAAAGTCATCGCCTCTTGCCTGCAAAGAGGCCACCCCAAGGGAAACTGTGCTTGGCTGAGCCCAGCTTGACCCCTCAGTGGCCCTTCCCAGCGTGGGCACGAGGGCCTCCCCCGGCTGGGGCATTCTGCCCATCCCTGGGGGAGAGGCCCTGGGCACAATTACCCTGCTCCAATATTGATGCCTTTCACAGGGTTGCTCAGGCTAATTAAAAGTCACGCTGTGCATGATTTTAATTAGGATTCGTATCAGGCTGGGGAAGACTTTCAAAGGGAGAGGAAACCACAAGCTGAGCATTGAGGGTAGAGGGCAGCAGGGAGGCGGGGAGGACGGTTTATTTATAACCTTTCCTGCCACGTGCACGTTGTGGAGGCCAACAGACATATTCCTGCCCCGAGGGGCAGAGGAGCTGGAACTCGAGAGTCCACTGTGGCTTGATGCGTTCCAGTCTTCCTAAGCTGGAGTTTCTGGAATGCTCTGGAATTTCCCCTCATGGCAGCTGAGGCTTGCACACTCCATTTCAGTAAAGGTGAGAGAGTCAGGGATTCGGGCTCCAGCCCACCATTAACCCTCAGAGTCATCACACCCTGGAAGTTCAGCCTCTAGACTCACATTAGGGTTGGTTATGAACAGGAAGTGGAACCACTGCTGCTGCTGCTGCTGCTGCTAAGTCACTTCAGTCGTGTCTGACTCTGTGCAACCCCAGAGATGGCAGCCCACCAGGCTCCCCCGTCCCTGGGATTCTCCAGGCAAGAACACACTGGAGTGGGTTGCCATTTCCTTCTCCAGTGCTTGAAAGTGAAGTGAAAGTGAAGTCGCTCAGTCGTGTCCGACTCCTAGCGACCCCATGGACTTCAGCCTTCCAGGCTCCTCTGTCCACGGGATTTTCCAGGCAAGAGGACTGGAGTGGGGTGCCATTGCCTTCTCCAACCACTACTGTCCAACAAAGCTGGCGCTGTTTCAACCAGCTTTGATCCCCCAGGGTCGAATGTGTCATATGTCCAGAGCTCAGGGCAGTTCCTGACATATATGGGGGGAGTGGTGGTGGTGGTGGTTTAGTTGCTAAAAGTCATGTCTGACTCTTGTGACCCCTTGGGCTGTAGCTTGCCAGGCTTCTCTGTCTGTGGGATTTCCCAGGCAGCAGTACTGGCGTGGCTTGTCATTTCCTTCTCCAGGGAATCTCCCAGATCCAGGGATCAAACCTGCAACTCCTGCATTTCAGGCAGATTCTTTACCGATGCGCCGCTAGGGAAGCCCTACACATTTGAGTAATCAGCTATTAAAAATATGACCGTTTTGCATGTTTCCTCTCTTATGTTTTCAGGTTTTGTGAAATCAGAGACAGGGTTCATTTCATCAGTATATTCTGAGACCCTAGAAAATTCCTGGCCTGTCACTGTGGCTGGCTACAATGTTTGTTGATTTCCTCCCAGGAAATGAGACACTCAATCAGAGCCCACTCTAAAGGGAAGATACTTAAGCAGTGGGAACGCACTTGGCTGCAATACAGACTCCTCCTCCTGCCGGAGCCCATGCTCAGTTGCCCGGTCGTGTCTGACTCTTTGCAACCCTCTGGACTTAGCCTGCAGAGCTCCTGACTATCTTAGTCTTTAAAGACATCTTCTTATCTCGTATCGAATGAGCAGTCTGGAACCCTGAGAGCTCAGGGCAGGTGTGGCAGCAGGGCGATGTCACCATGGATGCGGCATCTTTCCACATGTCTGCTCTGCCCTTCTCAGAGTGCTGGCTCTTCATCCTCATTGTCACAGGACGGCTGCCCACATTCTGCTCTCCCATCCCTGGAAGAGAGAAAGGGCAAAAGCAAAAGGTTTTGTCATGAGGCTTTGTCTCTTTGTTTTCAGTGTGGGCTGCCTGCAACACACTTCTCCTTATATCGTATTAACCAGAACAGATTCACAGGCCAACTCCTGAACCAATCACTGACACAGGGGAAAAGGATGTACCATAGTGGTTATAGACCACTTCTGGGATTGAATATGGGCTAGCTTCCCTGAGATCTTGAGGTCACTAACTCCTATCGCAACACAAAATCAGGAATCGGTAGGAAGGAGGGGGGGCTGTGAATGGCTCTTGGGAAGACAATGAGAGTGTCTGTCTGCCATTCTATTACTGCTATCATTGTTACCAGACAATTTTGCTAACCCTACGGAAACTTGGGGTTTCCCTGATGGCTCAGTTGGTAAGGAATCCACTTGCAATGCAGGAAATCCCAGTTCAATTCCTGGATTGGGAAGATCCCTGGAGAAGGGATAGGCTACCCACTCCAGTATTCGTGGGCTTCCCTTGTGGCTCAGCTGGTAAAGAATCTGCCTATAATGCAGGAGACCTGGGTTTGACCCCTGAGTTGGACCCTTGACCCTTGTCATCAGCTCTGCTGTAACGATCAGCCCACTAGGAGTTACAGAAGACCTGGGTCTTCTGGTGAGTAGGTTCCACATTGCCAGCAAGGGCACGGGTGCCTTCTCTCTTTCCATTCAACATCATGAGCTGTATATGCCTCACGAGCATAACATGACTGCTGATGTGCATGAAACTGAATCTGTGTCCTTCATTTCAGTTCACTTCAGTTGCTCAATCTTGCCTGATTCTTTATGACCCCACAAACTGCAGCACGCCAGGCCTCCCTGTCCATCACCAACTCCCACAGTTCACCCAAACTCATGTCCATCGAGTCGGTGATGCCATCCAGCCATCTCATCCTCTGTCGTCCCCTTCTCCTCCTGCCCCCAATACCTCCCAGCATCAGAGTCTTTTCCAATGAGTCAGCTCTTCGCATGAGGTGGCCAAAGTACTGGAGTTTCAGCTTTAGCATCACTCCTTTCAAAGAACACCCAGGACTGATCTCCTTTAGAATGGACTGGTTGGATTAGTAACATTTAATTTTATCTCCTTGGTTACCTGCTTAGCCATCCAAGACTTTTTCCAACATGCCATTTAGATTTAAATACCAACATATTTAGCTAAAAGAGTTGAAAGCAGTCTCCCAGAAGTATAAGAAAACTGGGCAAAGAGAGTGAGTAAATGCCTTTTCTGTAACACAGCTTACAGAATTATTAGGTCATTTAATCTGTATGCATGTACCTTTGATTAAATAAACAGAAAAATAAGATAGGGGTCATCTATGAAATGGGCTTGTGTCCCAAACTTGACTTTAGCTGCTGGGGGTGGGTGGGCAGGAACTAGGACCCAGATCCCTGCCCCACCTAACACCCTCCTCCCCGCTCCTCCAATCTGGTTGCAGCTTCTCAGCTGGAGCATAAAGCAAGAGAAGCGATTTCACCTAATCACCTGGGTCATTTTCTCAAAAATTGGTTTCTTTTTAACAGTTTTTTCACAAGGAACAAAAATGAGCATGAGAGGCAGCCAAATTGCTGGCCCTGCTGGCTCTCGCTCGCAGGAGGGGGCTGGCCTGAAAGGGCAAGTGCCTTTGGATCAGACTTCAATTTTCAACCCATCTGGAGAGGCAGCCGCTTCGATGCTGTTTCATGAAATGAAATGGCAACTTAGGGAGAGGCAAATAAATCGGCCTGAAATGCTTTTGACACATGCCCGAGAGCGCTGCTAACGGGGTTGAGAGGCCCAGAATCAGCTCCTATTAACTCCCGTGGTTCAAATTCTTTGAAAGTGTCTTCAAGCTCCCCTCTTGAAACCAAAAGTCGACTCAGAGGACTGGAGCTTGACCCCAACTTGGGTTCTAACTTGCTGTACAGCCAAGGAAAAGTCAGCCACTCTGGGTTCATGTCCATCTGTCAAAGGAGGCAGAATGGTTCTCACTGTGAATGCTCAAAGGGGAAATAGGAAAAGCAAGCAAGGTCAGAACAATGATTCCAAATTCGAAATTATGTCATGGAGTATTTAAGACATTTTCTTGGGCTTTCCATCACAAACGCCTTGTAACAGCCCTTTTAATGAGACCAATCTACTGTTATCATTCCCGTGTTAGGGAGAGAGTGTCCACATAGGTAAGGACACACAATTGCATGACCATCACACAGTTTAGGACAGCGGCCACCTCTGCAGGGAAGGAGGGACACACATGCAGGGTGGGGGCTTCTGCTCTCTCCAGGCGTCTGCCAGGAAGAGATGTGGACACCGTTTGTATATCTCATCCTCAGCGCTGGTGCCATTTGGGACTGGATAACTTTGTGTTGGAGGGATGTGTCCTCTGCACTAGAAGATGTTTAGCAGCATCCCTGGCCTCTACCCACTAGATGCGCGTGGCACCCTCCTCTCCAAGTAGTGACAGATTTAAGAATGTCTCCAGACATTGCCCAATGGCCCCCACGGGCAAAATTGACCCCAGTCAAGACACTAGGTAAAAAAAAAGAGGCTCTGTGTCTCAGAAACATTAGATGACTTCTCCAAAGTCACACAGTCAGAAAGAGATCTGGCGTCTGGGTCGTCTCAATCCCATCCGGTGCTCTTTAAAATCCATCGGCGTTCCCTGCTGGGGGCCAGTGTGAGGAGCTCCGCCCATGGCAAAGGTCATGAGGAAGGAGGCTTGGCATATGCAAAGGCATGATCAAGCCTCAGGAAACCCCCTGTTCCCGAGCATCTACCCCAAAACCAGAGTCTGTTTTATGCTCTCACCTACACCTCTGACTTTATGGGGGGCTCTCCCCCATAACCGTTTCTCTCAGAGAAGGAGGAAACGTGCAGCTCCAAGGCAATAAAAGTTCCTGGGCGTGACAAGAGTGTTTCAGCTTCCGGACTCCTCTGAAGGTTATCTAGCCCACCTGTATAGGTTCGTCCGGCCACATGTGATTGTTTACAGGCTCCCAATCTGAGAGGCACGAGATGTTTTAGACTTATTAAAGGCAAATTCTTTGGGGGAGTTAGAAATTATTAGTATAGTGGGTTGGTTAGGAATTATATTGGTGAAGGGTTTTTCATTTGTTGTGTCAATAATTGCTGCTAATTCCCTGCTCTGGGTGGGACAAGGATGTCTCAGGTCAAACCTCTCTGCTGACAAACTAGCTTGTGTGACAGGATTATCCATACTCCTGCCACTACGCACATGATTGTTTACTACCTCTTAACCATAAACAGCACAGAGAGTTTTGGAGTGTTTTGAGAGTCTTAATTAGCATAGGGCTTTTTCTTCTTGTTGAGTCAATGATTGCCTCCAGGCCTCCATATCCTTAGGCACCTGGGAATATATTAATCAATATATTTGGAATATAGAAAAGGAAATATAGTAGTTTTTGATGTTAGCAATACTAGACTTTTTGAGTTAATGGATTTTCTCTTTTGTAATAGATCACTGTACTTTGCTATAAATCACTGTGTCCTTGCTATGTAAAAATGTAACTTTATCACTATCTTAAGACTAAATAGATCTTAAGGGGAACATTGGTGAAAGGATTTTTATTTGTTGGGCTGATGTTTGCTGCTAAATCTCCATATTTCCTGCCCTTATAATGAATATAACTAGCATATAGAAGAAATAAGTATTAACCTTTAAGCATATAGGGGAAATAAGTATTAACCTTTAAGATGAATCATGTTAACCTTGGGTTAAATAAATTCCTTTCTTGATTGTAACTCACTACACCCTCATCCTATAGGAATGTAACTTTATTTGGAGGGTGGTGCCTGGTTTAAGAAAAAACACCCTTGGAAGAAATAAGTTTTTTGGTTATCAGAAAGAAAGGATCATAAAATGTCATCAGGTCTCACTCATGGCCAGAAGATGATGTAATATCCCTAAGACCTTTTTTTAAAATACATTTATGTGAAGCACCTGATTTTGATAAAGGTCAGGACTGCTGACCCCCGCGTGACTCTGTATTCATCCCTATGTGTAACAAAAGGTATATAAGCAAACCCAAAAATAAAGAAATCAGATCAGTTTCCGGAAAGACTGATTCCCCCATGTCGTTCTTTCTTGCTCCTCGTTTTTCTGGCTGAATTCCCATCTGGAGCATGGATGCTATTCCATGTAATCCAAGTTATTCAGCCTCTTTTTCTCCACTAATCTTCCTACTACACTATCCGTTTCTAATCTCTCTATATATCTGTGATTAAATATGTATTTTTCCAAGGACGTCGACTCCGTCCCCACCTTCGAATCACCCTGGATCCACCGGGGCTGGACCCCGGCAGTTCCCGGGTGTCTAAAATCCATAGAACAAATAGTTCTATTGTTAGGATCACAGCGGAGTTACAGCCAACATAAATTTTGGGTAGGCCAAAAACTTTGTTCGGATTCGCCCAACACACCGGAACGAACATTTTGGCCAACTTAATGCAACTGGGTAAGCTTGATAGAAAAACATGGGAAGATTATCTTTAGTTTTACAACACTCGTAATAGTAAATATCATGCTAATACACCTCGATTATTTAAAATGCAAGTATTCAATAATGAATCCTAACTTGTTAGGTTGTATTTTGACAACTAGTCCTAACTTCAAGTAATTGTGCCCATTTGGAGAAACTTCACGGAATTCAGTGTTGTTTTTAGCATAAATGTGGTCAGGAAACCACAGTGTTTTTTGCCCAAACAGAAAAATAGTTCAAGAATTTGCTCCACGTAAAGTTTCTTGGGGCTGAGGAGATTTTTAGGAAGAAGAACCTGTGTAATGCGGCGGCAGGGTGGGCTCCTCACCTGCATTAGACCAGCACAGTCTCCAGCCAGGACCTCCTCCACTCCTGTCAGTTCTGTTCACTGATGTGTTTATTTCTAGCTCCAAGCACAGTGCCCAGCACGTGCTGGTTGTTGAATGAATCTCTGCCTCATCCCTCCCTGCCTCTGGCATCTCGAGGCTTGTTTCACGGAACATGCTGGAGACCCCAATGCCAAGCTGTCCAGATGGAACATGAACCAGCTGGTGGCTGTGACTCGGGGCCCCCACCCTAGTCCCATCACCCCAGGAAAAAGACGGATGGACCCAGGGCTTTGGTGATCAGTGCCTGGATTGGAGGCCTGATTACCTGTCCATGGAACATTGATTTATAGGTCATTCTCCCTCTCCTGCAAGACTCTGGATTGCAGCTAATTTACCACCAGTCTTAAATCACCACCCACCTCCCCACCCTCCACCACGCAGGAAAGCAACACAAGGCACCATCTATCATGTGCCTCCTATAGCCACTGGCTTGATTAAAATGAGGGCAGGAAAGAGATATACCCACCTCCGTGCCAGGACGGGGGCTCAGGCGGGAGCTGGCTGGGTAATTCATCCAGAAACGGTGGCGACCCACACATGGCCTGCTTAATTTCATGTTTGGCTGCTGATGGGTTTTCATTTATAGATAATATAAACAGGTTGACAGGGCCCTAATTAACTGATTTGTGGTCCTTTGGGAACAAATGGCTATTAATATTCATAAACATTTGTAACACTCAGGCAGATGCCTGGCCCCGACATGATCATAATATGTCCTCCACTGTGTACACATGTGATTTCTGGTTTGTCTCTTGCCCACGGACCCCAGAGGGTGTTGTTCAGGTGCTGATGGCCTTTTCCCAGGAGACGGGTCCATCCCTTGATCATGACATTAGTGCAAGATTTGCCTATTACCACTCGCTGGAATTTTCACAATCTTTTCTTTTTCCTGAATGTCGTTGGCCCAACTCTCCTCTAATCCTACCCCCTCAAATCTCAAGAAGAGCTGAGAACCCCCTCCTCTGGGGAGTCTTCCTGGACTGATCTTGCCCCAGAGCAACTTTGTCTCTCTACAACATAATTCTTTGAGGTAGTATAATTGTTTGCATGAGGATTTGTTCTTTGATGGTTTTAGGTTATTTTATCTGAGAAGGTACTGCTTTCATGGGAGTTGTAGAGAACTGGGTCTTATATGTGGGATACCCATGTTTTCTCCCTGGTTTAAATGCCAGCTCTGCCACTTACAGGCCGTGTGATGTTGGGCAAGTTGCTTAAGGGTTTTGTGCTTCAGTTTACTCATCTGTTCAGTTCAGTCACTCAGTCATGTCTGACTGTTTGCAACCCCATGAACTGCAGCACGCCAGGCCTCCCTGTCCATCACCAACTCCCAGAGTTTACTCAAACACATGTTCATTGATGCCATCCAGCCATCTCTTCCTCTGTCGTCCCCTTCTCCTCTTGCCTTCAATCTTTCCCAGCATCAGGGTCTCTTCAAATGAGTCAGCTGTTTGCATCAGGTGGCCAAAGTATTGGAGTTTCAGCCACAACATCAGTCCTTCCAATGAACATTCAGGACCGATTTCCTTTAGGATGGACTGATTGGATCTCCTTGCAGTCCAAAATGAGTCCAAGTCCTCATCTGTAACATGAGGATAATAACTTTGACCACTCGGGCCCATGGGAGGGTTAAAGGTGTTAATATATGTGAAGTGCAATGTATCAGCTCTGTGGTCATTGCTTGCTTGAGGGGCAGCAGGTAAGCAAGCCACAGAATCACAAGCCAGCTGTGCAAACTTCAGGAGGCTGCTTAGCCTCTGTATTCTTCCACTTTCTCCAGAGGCTCCACATTTCCATTGCGCACCAGGCCCTGCATACTAGGCAACTGGTCCTGGCTGCACACGTGTACAGTGCTGGTGGAGGAACTAGGCTGAACCAGGAAGACTTCTTCATCCCTTCCAAATACATGAGCACAGTTTACCTTACAAAAGACCCCTCTCTCCCTGACGGACGTCCTGTGGGGTATAATTACAGTTTTTTCAACTGTGAAGTCTTCCAGAGTCAACTCAGGGTGTCTAGCATTAATGTACCAGGCAGTGGGCTAAGTTAGGGATGGAGAGAAATTTTACCAGCTGTAGGATCTGCCATCCATCCCTGTATCAGTTTCCTGTATCTGCAGCTGCAAATGACCACATTTGTTTGTGGTGTAAAACAACAGAGAAGTTTTCTCTTAAAGTTCTGGAGGCCACAAGTCTGAAACCCAGGTGCTGGCAGGGCCAGGCTCCCTCCAAAGACTCCAGGGGAGAAGGCTTTCCTGGCCTCTCCCAGCTTCCCTTGCCTAGTGTCTGCATCACCCCAATCTCTACCTCTGTCTTCATACATCTCCTCCTCCACGTTTCTTTCCTTCTTCTTATGAGGAGACTTATCACTGCGTCTAGACCCCAAGGCTATGGTTTTTCCAGTGGTCATATATAGATGTGAGAGTTGGACCATAAACAAAGCTGAGCACAGAAGAATTGATGCTTTTGAACTGTGGTGTTGGAGAAGATTCTTGAGAGTCCTTTGGACTGCAAGGAGGTCCAACCAGTCCATCCTAAAAGAGATCAGTCCTGTGTGTTCATTGGAAGGACTGATGTTGAAGTTGAAACTCCAATACTTTGGCCACCTGATGCGAAGAGCTGACTCATTTGGAAAGACCCTGATGCTGGGAAAGATTGAGGGCAGGAGGAGAAGGGGACGACAGATATAAGATGGTTGGATAGCATCACCGACTCAATGGACATGGAGTCGGTTGGACTCCGGGAGTTGGTGATGGACAGGGAGGCCTGGCGTGCTGCTGTTCATGGGGTTGCAAAGAGTTGGACACGACTGAGTGACTGAACTGAACTGAGACCCCAACTGGTTAATCCAGATGACATCGTCTTGAGATCTTTCACTTAATTTTATCTGCAAAGACCTTTCTTTCAACCTAGGGTCACATTTGCAGGAACCAAAGATTCAGACTTGGACATGTCTTCTTGGAGGCCGCTGTATCAGCCGAGAGGGTGAGCACGGCCTGAAGGCTGCATGAACGCAGAAGTGATGCCGCAACAGCTCATCTGCTCCATGCTCCCTGTGTGCAAGTGTGATTCTAAGTGACCTGCATGTCTGTGAATGCTTTTACTCTGCTCGGTAGCTAGTGTTGTTATGAGACTTATTTTTCAGATGAGGAAACTGAGGCACGCGTGAAAACAAGTCACGCAGCCAGTGCCTGTCAAACCCTGCAGTGGAGGTTGGCCGCCTGTCTGTCTGGAGTCTGAGCCCTGATCTGCCTGCTGCACTGGGAGCCAGGCTCTCTGACCCAGAGGGTGCCGGCCACAGGGGTGGTACAGTGAAGAGTTCACCAGAGTGCAGTGAGCTGGAGCGGGGTCAATCCTGGGCCCCAGCCAAGGGCAGAGCTCTCAGCATTCCCAAATTTTCTTTTCCTTTTGGCTTCCCTAGGTCTGTGTTGTAGCACACAGGCTTTCTCTAGTTGCAGCGTGAGGATTAGTTGCCCTGCAGCACGTGGGTTCTTAGTTCTCCGACCAGGGATCACACCTGCATCCCCTGCATTGGAAGGCAGATTCCTAACCACTGAACCCCCTAAGAAAGTCTCTCCCTAATTTTCAAGAAGACCGCAAGACTGTGATCTTGATGTGGAAGTTCTGAATTATTAGACTTGGTGACTTATTTATTTTCAAAAAACCCAAATTAAACCCATCAGAAGCCTATAAATCAGCAGTCTGCCTGCCACCCCCAAAGATACAGGAAAGGGCCATTAAATCTGACTTTGGGAAACAGAAACGCAGAGACCGACACCAGCCCTAACCCATGGGACACCCCCCACTCTCTCCTGGAAGAGCCCATGGGTCTTGTTTCTCTCCATGACACTCAGATGCCTCACTCCTCTGCAGCCCTAAAGGAGCCATCAGCAGGATGTGACAGCGACCGTAATTCTGCTTTTATTATAACGGAGTGCTGGTCATTTCTGGCTGAGTGGTGCTGAGTGACGGGTGGTGATTTAGGCCTTTTACAGAGGGATTAGAGAGGTGAGGCTAAATGCATTTTCTTCCAAGGAAACAGGTTTCTGTGGAGGATGCTGATAAAAAGTAAATTATTGTATTCTGTTCACAATCAATTCCAACTCTGGACTGCAGAGTCCCCCAAGAAATAAGGTATTAACACTTATCTCGTGGAGCTGAATTCTTCGAGGAAATAGTAATCCTTAAACAGACGCAGAAGTCATTTTTAAAGCATTAAAATCCAGCAACGTGCGCCTGCTCATCCTTCTTAACGAGCCACGCACTGTCTTGATGTATTTGGTGAGAGAAGGGAATTTAAATCGCATTTACCTTGGTCAGGAAAGGGTTGTCTCCAGGGGCACTTGTGCCAGGAGTAGGAATTTTTGCAGTCAGGTTCTCGGTCTATGTCACGGACGCTGGGTTTTTCTGACTGTCAGGGTCTGTCCCTTCATCTTCTGGTGACAGCACCTGGCTTCTCTTCTTTGGGGTCACCCCTCAGCTCATGTGCTTTGGGTGGGGCTGTCTCCACCGAGGGAGAAGGGAATGACAGCCCAGTCCAGTATTCTTGCCTGGAGAATCCGAAGGACAGAGGACTTAGTCCATTGGGTCGCAAAGAGCTGGACACAACTGAAACAGCTTAGCACGCACGTCTCCACCGCTGGATCCAGGGATGGGCATGTGGCACAGGCCTGGCTCATCCATTGTCTGGCCTTAGTTACTGGCAGGGTGCAGTCACATGATCTGAGTTGGTCCAATCAGAGCCTACCCTGGGATCTTTGCTGGCTAAACTGGGGAAGAGACCTCTCTTGCTATAACAGTTGCTGCGAGGGCAGGATAAAGTCCTGAGGTTGCTGCTCATTCTCTTCCATCGCTGTGAGCCAAGAATCAAACCAACCCGGAGGAAAGCAAGACTGAGTGACCAGGGGAAACAGATCTGTGTTTCCAGAAACCATACCTCTAAGCCCCAGATCCAGCCATACGTGAGGCCACAGACACCTCAAGCTTTCATTTACTTACCTCTTTCATTTCTATTTTATTTCTGTCACTTGCAGCCAAAAGAATCCTGACAAAAGAACTCCTTGTAAGATACCACTTCTGGCAGAGCTTCCGTCAAAGGTGACACACAGATAATTCCTCTCCCTCTGCTGGGTCAGACACTTCAAGCTGGGCTCCTCAAGCTGTTAACTTTTTTTCCTCTTAGTCTCTGTTCCAAACATGCAACGCATGAGTCCTTCCCGAATTAATCTCTCCTGACTATGTGCAGATAAACTGTCTTCCTTGAATGACTAATGTATATTCTGGCCAAGCAGTGTAAACAGCCTTCCACCATCCATAGTGATTCCAGCAGCACCAAGAGCATGTCCCCTTCTTCCTCCAGAACCTTCCCTGCATTATCATTGCCTCCTGAAATGCCACTATGTTGGACTTGCAGATGGAGAAAATTACCCCTGAGAAAAGGACACGTTAAACCTTAAATTTAAGGCTCTTAGAGGAGGGAGTGAGAATATATTTTCCCATGAGCAATTGTTGATAAGAGAAAACTAGGATTTGTGGCATCCCAGTGCTAGCAGTTACAATATTTTGGGAGCATGACAGTCCTGGGGATGTGACCCAGTCCACTTCAAAGATAACTGGAGGTCCGATTTCTAAACTCACTGGCCATTCATTCACCCAGCAAATATTTCAAGTGCCAAGCCCCATGCTGAGCACTGATTGTCAGTTGCATGATTTTGGACCAAGCACCTTTCAGTGTGGGATGGGATCGGTCAGCAGCAGTGGGTACGAGGACTTTGGGGTTACTTCCCTTCTTGCTTCATGGCAGACACAGCTAATCGATCCCAGCATCTCATCCTGGTGCGGATGGGGTGGGTTCCAAATCCGTAATATCATCCTTAGGCAACATCATCCTCCATTAGGGGCCCCTGCCCCAAGAGGAGCGTTTCCAGAGACAGGTAAGCATGCTCTCTTCAAAGCAGCACATGCCATCCCCACTCACTCTGGTGGCCAAAGCAAGTCCCCCACGGCCAAGGCCGGGTTCCACGGGGTGGGGGTCACAACCTTTCCGCAGAGTGGGATATACCAGAACCAACAGCCGTCCAGTCTTCTCCTGAGCTAAGAATAAGGTGGCAAGTGAACTGAAGGCCTCTTCCCTCCCCCCACTTCCACTCCCACCCCTCTCTTCCCCTCCCCTCCCCTCCCCTCGGCCTTCATTCATTTGCCTCCTTCTCAATGAGGCCTGCCCAGGCCACCAGGCTTGTCCACTCTCCCATGCCCCAACTCCAATTTCTGTGCCCCAAAGTGCTTGCCACCAGCTGGTGCAGTCACTCCCTTCTGATGTATTCTGTTGTCAGTTACCTGTGGACTGACCCTTTGTTCACGGCTCAGCTCCCAGATCTCTGGCCCAGAGATGATGCTCCGTGGAAGTTTGTCGAGTGAATCAACGAGTGAGTGCCACTTATTTTGCTAATTTGGGCCTGAATGATCTCCAAGGGCATGCTCTGCCTTTTCCTAATCCCCTGCCATCGCAGCAAGAATTTCTGTCCTTATATACCTACCTCACCACCTTGCTTCTGCCAGAGTAACAGACCCTGCCACAGGTGCCAGGGTGACAACCTTCCCCCCAGTCCTATGAGCTGGGAGTTTTGTTCCCAGGAAGCCGCCTGCAGAAAGAGGGTGCCTGGTGACCAGTAGCTCTCAGCCGGTAATGCAGACCCTGCTGAAGCCTGGGTCTCTGCTGGTTACTATGGAAACACGACCCAGAGAAAGCCAGCTCTTCCCTCATCAGAGCCGCAGATGCATCTCAGTCATCTCATTAGAGATTCTAACAAGGAGCCGCTGGAAGTTTCCTGCTCCCTGGAAGTTTCCCCCTCTGGCCCACCGGCTCTTTCATTGAGCTCTGTAGATGAGAGTGAGGGTGACTTGGGTCCTCCGGCCTGTGGAGTTTTAGAGTCTTCACAATATAATCAACAAACATGTATGGACCAACTGCTCAGTGCCTGGACCTGAGAGAAGCAAGGCAATGCTTTCTTCCCCAAAGAGAAGGCAATGAAGAGGTGGAGCAGGTGGCCAAGAGCATGTTCTGGAGCTTGACTGTCTGGGTTCGAATCCAACAACCACTATCTTACTTTGTGTGGTGGCTTCAAAGTATGTGTACCAATCCTTTCCTGGAAGCAGCATTACTTCCACTGGAAGCAGAATTTATTTTCCCTTCATCCTCCATGATATAAGCTTGTGGAGGTGGCATTTCAGATTTTCTTAGGCTTGGTCCAGAAAGGGGTACAGATTCTGCCTGAAACATCTCTCTGTCTGTCTGTCTCTTTGGATTTGTGCTTTGGGAGCCCCGAGGCGCTATGTCAGAGTTCTGCTACCCTGAGGTTTTCCAGGAGGCAGCATGATGAGAAGGGGGTAGAGAAGCGGGTGAGGGAGTTCACCAGGGAGTCCTCGCTCCTGGCCTCAGCATCCCGGAGTGTGGGAGCTTTCAGATGATACCCAAGCCACATAGCGATGCCAGCTGGAGCAGGGGCAAGGTGACCCCACCAAGGCCTGCCCAAAGCACAGATGCAGGAGAGGGATCAGTGTTCTTGTTGTTTTTCTGCCACTAAATATGGAGGTGTACATCACTCAAATACTGCACAAAACTGGAAAATTTATGAACCGTGCTGCACGACTTTGCTCCTCTGTGTTACGGGAACAGCCCCAGGACTTCCTGCGCAGAGTCGCCGCGAGGATTCAGCGTGTTCACAGTCAGCTCCGGACACACACAGTGAGGACGACAGCCACCAGTGTAACCCAGGGAACGAGGGCGGAGGCTGCTCTCGGCTGTCCCCTGGGGCCAGAAGGCAGACGCCGTCCTGGGGTCTTCTGAGGGCTCTAGAGCTGATGCTCTGGAGTCCTCTGCTGAAACACATGTTCATTGGTGAGGTGCACCAGGGTAAAACAACGACACTCACGGGCGTGCTGAGAGCAGCGTCGCCCTCCTGCTCCTGTGTCCCAGGCTTCCTGGCTTCCATCCCCAGGGACGAGTGCAGAAGTGCCGAGGGGCAGGGGCTCAGGGGAACTTCTGAAGATTGTCACCTTAGATACAGCATCTATGAAAGAGAGCTTCCCCGGTGGCTCAGATGGTAAAGAATCTGCCTGCAAGGCAGGAGACCCAGGTTCGATCCCTGGATCGGGAAGATCTCCTGGAGAAGGAAATGACATCCCACTCCAGTGTGCTTGGCTGGAGAATTCTATAAACAGAGGAACCTGGTGGGCTACAGTCCATGGGGTCTCGAAAGAGTCAGACACAACTAACACTTTCACAAAAGAGAGAGAGAGAAGGAGAGAGAAACAGAAAGGGAGGGAGGAGGGGAAGGAAAGGAACAAATCCGTCACAGCTCCACGAGGACTGGGACCTCTCTCTTTCCCGGCAGAGTCTTCAGTGTCCTGATCAGCTCCCGGCCCCTGGTTTCACGACCAATACCTACGCGAGGAGTGAACACAGCCCACATTCATTCAAGTGCGCAGACCTGGGGCTTGCATTTTCACTTCCGTTTGGAGTTTCTTTGTGTATATAGAGCTGCCACATTCTTTCGACCTTGAACAATAGTTCGCTGTGTGACCATATCACTTGGTATTGCTCCAGTTCTCACTGATGAGACGTAAAGGGTTTGGGTCCAAGATTTTGCTGCTGGGTTGAGAGCTACAGCCCATGGTCATGAGCAGAATCTCAAAAATAATCCAGATGACAGGACAGAAACAGACTTGCAGATATAGGAAAACAAACTTAGGGTTATCCGGGGGGAGAGAGAAGCAAGAGGGGACAAATTAGGTGTATGGGATTAAGATACAATCTATTAAATATAAAATAGATAAGCAGCAAGGACGTACACAGGGGATCGGGGCCATTATCTTGTAATAACTGACAGCGGAATATAATCTGCAAACATACTGAATCACTCCACTGTCTACATGAAACTAATATGGCAAATCAGCTATACTTCAAAATAGGAAAAGAGAGAGAGAAGCAGATGCTGAAAGCGTCCGAGGGCCACAGGGAGGCCTTGGCTTCAGGGCTGGAAAACCCCGGATCACAAGACTGATCCCACCAGAAGCTGCTGCTTCTTCCTCCTGGAACAGGCCTGAACTGGCACAGAGCTGTTTGTGATGGTCCTCCACCCCCGGACTCCCAGGGGCCCCAGGAACTGCACTGGCCGGCACCAGAGCCCCTCAGGGACACTCTGCACCTAGCCTTGTCTTCCAAGATGCCCTTCTCCGGGGGAGGACAGAGGCGGCCCTCCTTCTCGTCCTCCCGTGGGGCAGGGGACCCAGCCTGGGCCTCTGCCTGGGGCGTGGGAGGTGCTCACGCAGGCTCCAGGCCCCGGCACTGCAGACTCAGAGCGATGCCTGGGAAGTGAGAAGGAACAGCTGTGCTTCTGTGGTCTCCATGGAGATCTGCCAACCTGGCAACCTCGCTGGGCAGCTGGGCCTGCGCCTCAAAGCTTTTGTCTTTGCAAAGCCTTTCCTTGAGTGCAAACACTGAGCGCAAATCGGCCAGGCCTCCTCGGGGACTGCGGATTCCCTCCCAGGCTCTGGGGGGCTGGCTGACCAAGACACCCCAAAGCCGTGACAGATGTGCAGGGGCCTTTGATGAGCTCTCTGAGGCCAGAGGCGCAGGTTCTGCTTAAATGATGTTCAGCTACACCTCCCGTCCCTCCACTTTCTGTTATTAAAACATGCTGATGCCAGCTCTAGTTATACCACAAAGGCCCTCGAGGTCTGCCCTGGAAGAGAGAGGAAAAAAAGAACAACGCTGGCATATCTTGAACATGTAATAAAATGCACATTTAAGAGGCAGCGGCAGACAATCAGGATACTGCCTGGCTGTTTGTTGAATCATTTAGCAAATATCAGGGCCCCTACGGGGTGCCAGCAGTGAACACCCCAGATACAGCCCCCACTCGTGGAGATGACACATAGTTGGGGAAATGGACCCTTGACGCATTGACAAATAAATGATTCCAGCCAAGAGGACAAGACGAAACCACGGGTGAGAGAGTGATGAGGGTGGGCGGGCGAGTGTCACAGAGAGGCTGGGAAAGCTCTTCCAGGAAGGTGGACCCGGATGGGAAGGAGCAGCTGGATGGGGGGCACAGGGAAGGCGTCCAGGAGGCAGAGTAGCCCAGGCAGAGCCTCAGAGTCTGCTTTGTTTGGAGTCTTAAGTGTTCACTGGCTTCCCAGGAGGTGCTAGTGGTAAAGAACCCGCCTGCTAATGCAGGAGACATAGTGATGCAGGCTCGATCCCTGGGTCGGGAGGATCCCCTGGAGAAGGAAACGGCACCCCACTCCAGTATTCTTGCCTGGAGAATCCCATGGACAGAGGGGCCTGGCAGGCGCAGAGTGGGACATGACTGAAGCGACTTAGCACACACAGCACAAAGGGCTCTCTAATCAGAATTGTTCTCATCCATTCAGGATGCTTCCTGACTTCGTGATAATGTAGGCGGCAGCCTCTCGTCCCAGTAAGACCTTAGTAGATTTGCTTCCTGTTAAGGAGAGCAGGGTGGGGAGGGGCAGAGGGAGCTCCATGGGGGCCCCTTCTCAAGTCACCCAGGTCCTGCCATACCCCGAAACCACACAACCAGAGGCCTCCTTTGCTCTCTCCTAGGTCTGTGTTTCCTAAACATCAGCATTCACACCCACCAGCACCTGTGCCACGTACCTGCACCTCCTCCGCCCACCAACATCTCCCCAAACCAGCTTTACGTTGGCTTGAAGGAGAGAACCTCATCCTTGAGTCATCATTATGACATTCTTTCATTTCTGATCATTATTTAAATGAAAAGTGTGCATCTGGGTACCACCTGAAATTCACTCACACGGGGAAACATCTCTCTAGTCCAGCCCCTGAATTCCTGCAACTCTGACACCAGAGGTTTGTTGAAAACCGCGTGGTCAGTGAGCCCGCGCGTTCCCTTCTGTCCTCTAGGCTGGTTCATTTCCAACTGGTGTTTCCAAAGTAGGTCAAAGCCACTTAGTTCTCAGAGACCCAAGTCTTGGGGCTTTTTTATCCTTTCCCTCTGCTTCTCTCCCTCCCTCCACTTCTCCAACCCTCCTTTCTTTGCTTCCTCCATCTCCCATGCACCCCCTGCTCTGTAACACCCAGGTTTTCGAAACTTGGCTCTGCCTAACTTCAAGCCACTCTCTTCAGCTAAAAAAACCACTGATTCCATCCGCTTCTCCGTGAAGGGTCAGAAGGATCCTTATTCTTTGTGAACATTTTGAAACAACTGATCACACGCAATAGGAGCCAAGTCACCTCCGTGAGAATCCCTCAGGGAGGATGAGTTCATTCTTTCAATAGTAATTATTAACAGGTCCCTGTATGTCAGATCCTGCTTAAGCCAAAGCAATGAGCAAAACAAAATTCCTGGAGCTCCTATTCTACAGAGGACACAGATAATTTGTACACAAACAAAGGTTTAACAAAGCCAAAATGAATGAATGAATCATTGGTCTTCCCCCCATTCCCCACTTTCCAGGCAAATTCCTTCTCATCCATCAAGACTGGGCATAACCCTGCACTCCCTGGCAACCTTCCCTGCCCTACCCTGCACACAGCTGGATGCCCCTCCTTGGCCCCCAAGGGCCTCCGACAGGCTGCCTTGCAAAGAAGCACCCAGAGCTTAGGATACGTTCAGTGAATGAAAACAGATGAGCAAGCATGTGGTATGTTTATTCGGTATAACTGGGGATGTGCGTGTGTTAGAATGCATTGGGTGGGTGATAAGTGGGTGCATTCGTGCACTTGC
The DNA here is from genome assembly GCF_032405125.1 of Capricornis sumatraensis. Classification (NCBI taxonomy): domain Eukaryota; kingdom Metazoa; phylum Chordata; class Mammalia; order Artiodactyla; family Bovidae; genus Capricornis; species Capricornis sumatraensis. The sequence goes on from NC_091083.1 coordinate 79,806,497, forward strand.
TGATGGATGAAGCCACGCATGTGGGTGGATGTTTATGTGCAGGGAGTCGTAGCTTGTGCGTTGGAACAATGCTGTCTTCAGTAAAGGCAGAGAGATTCCCCTGAAACCCACTCTGGGAGCTTGTATCCTGCCTTCTGGGTCCCGTCTAAGCTGAGGACATGCGTGAGGCCCCCCAGGAACATGTGTCATGTTCCCTCTCAACCCCCTTCTCTGGGAAGGGCCTGTTCACACCATGGGCTGTTTGCCTTTGAAAAGGCCACGCCAGGTTGCGCTGATCCATACGAGGCACCTTGGCTCCATCACTTGGGGCTCTGAGTCGTTGGATAAGCTGCTTTCTCAGGGACCTCCTTTGCATTGCGGGCGTGATGCACCACCTAGCTTGGAGGATTTGGGAGAAAATGAAGGCTCTGGTTTCCATCGAGCACTGAACCAGAGCCCTGAGCACTCTTGATTCCCCATGGTGCTGGCTGCTCCCTCCACCTGCATCCACACTCTGACCAGGCCTGCTTGGCCAGCCTCATGCCTGCCTCCCTCCAGGCTGCTGCTGGGCCATCTCTGGTTTCATCCTTTTCTCTTCCCAGTCCTCCTGGTACTTTTCTTGGTCCTGCTGGGGCCTGACTTGAGCCACCATCCCCGGGTCTAGAGAGCCCCTGGGGCCATCTTCTCTGCTGTCCACACTGGGCAGACCCCACCTGCCTTTGGCCCTAGGACTCTTCCTCCTTGACACGTCCACTCCATCCACTGAGAGCCAAAGCCCAGAGGGTTGTTGTCTACAAGCCCTGTCACCGCCTCTGGAGTGGTCTGGCCAGTTCTCAAGTGTCCCTGTGTTCCTGCCCCTTCACTCCCCCAGAGAGAATCTCCAGTCCCATTTGGAGAGAAAATAGGAGGGCGGGGGGAAGCTGGGCTTAGACGGTGAGTTTCACCCTGTTGTTCAATCACGTCCGACTCTGCGACTCCATGAACTGCAGCATGCCAGGCTTCCCTGTCCTTTACTATCTCCCGGAGCTTGCTCAGACTCAGGTCACTCTGGGGACCTCTCAGTCCCTGCAGAGGGTCATTCCACACCCACCCCCAGCCCACTCCGCGGCAGTCTGTCCTTCCATCTACTCGTAAGCCCAGGGCTCCAAATCTCTGACATTTCTAAATCATTAAAGTTCCTCCAGCGGAAGTCTCTGCTCTATGCCCTGCCCCCTGACAGGCTGAGTGGATATGTTCTTGATTAAATAATATATGCTAATATATGCACCCCGGGGGGGAGGGCTCCAGGGGCGGGTGCCTGGGCCGTAGCTAGAGCAGCCCTTGCCTGGGTGGAGTTGTCAGAGGGGCGTAGGGCAGAGCAGAGGCCCCGTGTTTTGGTGGACTCAGCCCCTCTCTCCTGGTCCACCCAGGTTGCAACGAAAGTCAAATCGTCTCTCTGACTCCTGAGCTCTCAGAGACATGGGAATGGGGGCTCCTAAGTGGTTCCAGGTGCCTCCAGCCCCATGCGGAGAGGCTGCTGTAAAGCAGATGCCTCCAGGAAGACAGGGGCCGGCTGCCCCCAGCGGCACCCCCCAGTCCCAGCAGGCTTCAGTTGAGGGATTCGACATAGGCCAAGCATGAGTGTGCCACAAACTCCCACCCCACTTCCACTCCTTGCTGACAAAATCTTCCACTGCCCAGCTGCCTGGGCAGAAGCCCCCACCCCCCCCACCCCCATGTGGGTGCCAGTCGGCTCCAGCTTTGTGTTCTCATAAAAATCCAGCCCTCCAACTTCCCTCTCAAAGACAAAGTGTGATAGCACCTGGCTGGCATCCCTGTAGTGATTGTAAAAACGCACAGCAGCCTCTTTTGGGCCATGTGTGTGGTCCCTCCAGGGCTGGGCACCCCCTGCCTAGGGCTGCCACCTGGCCTTGGTAGAAACTGGATGTGCAGTGTTGATTCCTCAGTTAAGGGGAGAAGTGAAAACCACAGTGTCCGGCCTGGTACTGAAGCGCCTCGTGATGGGTTCCATGCCTGCCCCAAGGCAGGTAGCTCTCCCTAACCACGCCCTTGTCCCCAGCCTGTGCCTGGAATGCTTTCTGGACACTTCCGTCTCTCTTAAAGCCCAACAGTGAGGTCCTTTGAGCACAGGCTTTTTTGTTCCTCTGGGAAATGAAGGAAAAAAGACTCGCCCTTCCCAGGCCCAAGCCAGCCCCTCCAGGGGTGCCCACTGTGCACCCCCTTTCCTGAGTCCTGCCTTCATCCTCAAAAGTCCACCAGAGCCACCCCGGATCCCCTGCTCCCAGCCGGGTGCTGAGCCCTGGGACAGGAGCCCGTGGAGTCCCATCAACCTGTGGCAGGCAGGGTCCTAAATCAGCAGAAGGAAAGCACAGCTGATGGTCTGCAGAGGCTGCCATTAGCTATGGCAGTGACCAATTCTGCCAGGGGTGGGCAGGCAGTAAACCAGGTTCCGTGGCTTTATAACAGTGGTGACTGGTTAGGAAGCAAAGCTCTGCTCGGCTGCCATGAAGCTGCTGGAGCGTGCCGGGGATGACAGCCCTGTCCCACTGTGTGGGTGGGACCACCTGGGGGGACTGACTCGAAGCCCTGGAACCCTCCAAAGGCACTTCTGAAAACGGTGCAGAAACTGATGCTCAGCGGGCGAGTGTCTCTGCCACCCAGCAGAGCTTTGGAGCATGACCTTGGCAGGGGCCACGAGAGCAGGAGTGGTCCTCATGATAACCATTGTTATCGCTATCATCCCAGCTAACGTGGACTGAGTACTCATTATCTGCCACCCAACGTCTGCAGTGCTTCCTATGTACTAAGAGATTTCATCATCATGACGACTCCATGCATTTGGTTGCTGTTATTGTTCAGCTACCAGGTCATGTCCGACTCTTTGCAACCTCATGGACCGCAGCACGCCAGGCTTCCCTGTCTCTAACCAGCTTCATGTCCATTGAATCAGTGATGTCATCCAACCATCTCATTCTCTGTTGCCCTCTCCTTCTTCTGCCCTCTATCTTTCCCAGCATCAGAGCCTTTTCCAATGAGTCAGCTGTTCATATCAGGTGGCCTAAGTATTGGAGCTTCTTAGGGACTATTGTTATTTCCTTTTATAGATGAAGAAACTGAGGCACACAATAAAATTTTTTAAAAAAGAAACTGAGGTACAGAGTGAAGGAATAACCTCCCCAAAGTCACACAGCTGCCAAGTGGCAGAACTGAGAATTAGGTGATGGGCTCAGAAACACAGATCAGCCCTTCCTGCCTTAACACCAGCGGCCCTTTCAAGGTTTCCTTGGTTCAGGTCAGCCCTGGAGTCTGGTCTAAACCACGGTGGGCAAGAGGCCCCCAGAATGAGGAGAGTCAGTTTCCCGCCAGAGCAGATAAGCACAGGGTTGGATTTGCTTTGATGTTTTGTTATTTTATTATTATTTTAAAATTTTTTAATTGGAGTATAGTTGCTTTACAATGTGTTAGTTTCTATTGCACAGCAAAGTGAACCATGTGTATGTACACATATACCTCCTCTGATTTTTTGGATTTCCTGTAGGTGATTTGGGTCGCCACAGTGGAGTTCCTTGACCTGTATGGTAAGTTCACATTAGTTATCTATTTCATATACCGTATCAGTAATGTATGTGCTTCCCTAGCGGCTCAGACTGTAAAGAATCTGCCTGCAAAGTGGGAGACCTGGGTTCGCTCCCTGGGTTGGGAAGATCCCCTGGAGGAAGGCATGGCAAGCCACTCTAGTATTCTTGACTGGAGAATCCCCAAGGACAGAGGAGCCTGGTGGGCTATGGGGTCGCAGAGTGATCAATAGCGTGTATGTGTCAATCCCAATCTCTTACTTCATCCCACCCTGCCTTTCCCCCCTTGATGCCCATACATTTGTTCTCTGTGTCTTTGTCTCTATTTCTGCTTTGCAATCCAAAATGGTACAGATGCTCTTCTTTGCTTTGATGACTTTAAATGGAGCAGTGCCACATCTTGGGGGAGTAAGTCCCCTTTTGGAGTTTCTGTCCCTGACACAGTGGCTCTTCCACGGCACATCATGTACCTGGTCCTGTCCACGGCTGCCTCGAGAGCCCAATTGTGTGCCTGGTCTGTAACCAGCAGCCGGTGATGGCACTTAGCCTGACTCTCCAGCCATGAAACGTGAGTCCCGTGTGTCCAGTGGGTGGGGCCTTTTAGGAGGGGCTGGCTCTCTGCAGGGACAGGTCCCCTGTGAAGGGTACAGTTTCCTGGGCAGCCAAGGCCTCTGTAGATACACTCCCAGAGCATCTCTCCCAGGACTGGGCCTTCCCCTGCTCACTCTGCCCTGCCGTGGGGATGGGAAGATGCTCTCTCCAGAGGAGTGAAAGGAAGCTGTGATTATAGACCCTCAGGATTCAAACCCCAGCTCTGCCAGGGAGTAGCAACGTGGCCTTGGGCAAGTGGCTTAACCTCTCTAGGCCTCAGTGGTCTCCTTTATAAAGTGGGCACAATAGTCAACGTACCTCTCACAGAGGGAAGCGTGGGGTTTAAGTGAGTCAAGGTGGAAAGGATTCCCAGGTGGCTCGGTGGTAAAGAATCCGTCTGCCAGTGAAGGAGATGCAAGAGATGTGGGTTTGATTCCTGGGTCAGGAAGATACCCTGGAGTAGGAAATGGGAACCTGCTTCAGTATTCTTGCCTGGAAAATTCCATGCACAGGGGACCCCTGGTGGGCTACAGTCCAGCGGATCACAGAGTCAGATGCAACTGAGCGCGCACGCACGCAATGGAGTGGTGCTCAGCACATAGTGGACGTTGAGCAAAGCCAGCTGTTGTTTTTATTTATTTGCTTTAGGCTTCTAATTCTATCCCAGCAAGAGCCTCAGGAGAAGCAGGTGAAAGTGAACCAAAAAGAACAGGGCTGCCAACCAGAGACAGAAATTCTCCCTGCAAAATAGCCCCGGCCGCACTGCAGTTCCCTCCGCGGGGCCGTGGTGCCAAGTTCTCCACCAGGACAGCCACCAGGTCACACACAAGCCATCAGGACCTAAACCTGCTCTCAACTTCAGACCAGAGAGAAGTGTAAATAAGTAAGCAAACAAATGAAACCAAGCCCCAAAGTGCTGCAAGTCCAAACAAACAGCGCCTTCCTCCTGGCTCCTCATCGGTTGCTGAAAACGATTTTGTTTTCTCATCTTGAGGGTGGATAGAGAACGTCTTGAGAGCAGTTTTGGCTGGGAACAGCAGGAATGCAGCATCCCCTAGGGTTCCAAACAAGTTTTCATTGCCTTGGTTTTTGTTTGTTTACAAAGCAGAAAGCATCATGTTTCAAAACTGAGGCTGGAAAGCTGGCTCTGGGGGATGGGGACCCCTGAGAAAACAAGACCAGGCTCCTTTTGTGCCCCAACCCACGCCAGCCGTTCTGCCAGGCTTGCTTGGCACAGCCCGGAATGCTCTTCTCTTTGCCAGCCACGGCGCTTGAGAATACAAGGTGGGGCAGACCTACAGTTGTCAACAAAGTGGCACAAAGCCACTTGATTTTATCTGTCGCTGGAGCATGAGGTTACACGGAAACAACTTCGTATAACCTCATAAGATCGAGGAGAAAGAGTAAGTGTCCACCCCTGAGTTGGTGGAACCATTACTTTTTAGAAATCTAGAAAATTACGTAACACTTATTATGTGTGTGTGCGTGCTCAACTGCTTCAGTCATGTCTGACTCGCTGTAACCCCATGGACCACAGCCTGCCAGGCTCCCCTGTCCATGGGACTCTCCAGGCAAGAACACTGAAATGAGTTGCCGTTCCCTCCTCCAGGGGATCTTTCCAAACCCGCATCATCTGCGTTTGCTGCAATGCAGGCAGATTCTTTACCGCTGAGCCACCCGGGAAGCTCAAACACTTATTATTATGAACAGATTTTTATCAAGTGAGTACTCAGGTGCCCCTCCTCCCGCTACATCAAGACAGAGCTGACACAGAAGCTTTCTGTGTCTCCTGGCTCAATCACAGCCTCCTCAGTTCCTAAAAGTCATCGTTGTTCTGACTCCGGGTAATAGCTTCCTTCTTTTTCTCCATTTTCACGCTGCCATTCCCTGCTTGGCTAGACAAACACTAGAGTTTAGTGTTCCCTGCTTGTGGATGTCATCAGTTCAGTTCAGTTCAGTCGCTCAGTCGTGTCCGACTCTTTGCGACCCCATGAATCGCAGCACGCCAGGCCTCCCTGTCCATCACCATCTCCCGGAGTTCACTCAGAGTTGTGTCCATCGAGTTAGTGATGGACTGTAGCCAGAGTACTGGAGCTTCAGCTTCAGCATCATTCCTTCCAAAGAAATCCCAGGGCTGATCTCCTTCAGAATGGACTGGTTGGACCTCCTTGCAGTCCAAGGGACTCTCAAGAGTCTTCTCCAATACCACAGTTCAAAAGCATCAATTCTTCTGCACTCAGCCTTCTTCACAGTCCAACTCTCACATCCATACATGACCACAGGAAAAACCATAGCCTTGACTAGACGGACCTTAGTCAGCAAAGTAATGTCTCTGCTTTTGAATATGCTATCTAGGTTGGTCATAACTTTTCTTCCAAGGAGTAAGCATCTTTTAATTTCATGGCTGCAGTCACCATCTGCAGTGATTTTGGAGCCAAAAAAAAAAAAAAGTCTGACACTATTTCCACTGTTTTCCCATCTATTTCCCATGAAGTGATGGGACTGGATGCCATGATCTTCGTTTTCTGAATGCTGAACTTTAGGCCAACTTTTTCACTCTCCACTTTCACTTTCATCAGGAGGCTTTTGAGTTCCTCTTCACTTTCTGCCATAAGGGTGGTGTCATCTGCATATCTGAGGTGATTGATATTTCTCCCGGCAATCTTGATTCCAGCTTGTGCTTCTTCCAGCCCAGCATTTTTCATGATGTACTCTGCATAGAAGTTAAATAAGCAGGGTGACAATATACAGCCTTTACATACTCCTTTTCCTATTTGGAACCAGTCTGTTGTTCCATGTCCAGTTCTAACTGCTGCTTCCTGACCTGCATACAGATTTCTCAAGAAGCAGGTCAGGTGGTGGTATTCCCATCTCTTTTAGAATTTTCCACAGTTTATTGTGATTCACACAGTCAAAGGCTTTGGCATAGTCATAAAGCAGAAATAGATGTTTTTCTGGAACTCTCTTGCTTTCTCCATGATCCAGCGGATGTTGGCAATTTGATCTCTGGTTCCTCTGCCTTTTCTAAAACCAGCTTGAACATCAGGGAGTTCACGGTTCACTATTGCTGAAGCCTGGCTTGGAGAATTTTGAGCATTACTTTACTAGCATGTGAGATGAGTGCAATTATGCAGTAGTTTGAGCATTCTTTGGCATTGCCTTTCTTTGGGATTGGAATGAAAACTGACCTTTTCCACTTCTGTGGCCACTGCTGAGTTTTGCTAAAGGAAGTCAAGAAACACCTGGAGTAACAGGCAAATTTGGCCTTGGAATGCGGAATGAAGCAGGGCAAAGACTAATAGAGTTTTGCCAAGAAAATGCACTGGTCATAGCAAACACCCTCTTCCAACAACACAAGAGAAGACTCTACACATGGACATCACCAGATGGTCAACACCAAAATCAGATTGATTCTATTCTTTGCAGCCAAAGATGGAGAAGCTCTATACAGTCAACAAAAACAAGACCAGGAGCTGACTGTGGCTCAGATCATGAACTCCTTATTACCAAATTCAGACTTAAATTGAAGAAAGTAGGAAAAACCACTAGACCATTCAGGTATGACCTAAATCAAATTCTTTATGATTATACAGTAGAAGTGAGAAATAGATTTAAGGGCCTAGATCTGATAGCTAGAGTGCCTGATGAACTATGGAATGAGGTTCATGACATTGTATAGGAAACAATGGAAGACCATCCCCATGGAAAAGAAATGCAAAAAAGTGAAATGGCTGTCTGGGGAGCTGTGAAAAGAAGAGAGGTGAAAAGCAAAGGAGAAAAGGAAAAATATAAGCATCTGAATGCAGAGTTCCAGAGAATAGGAAGAAGCGATAAGAAAGCCTTCTTCAGCAATCAATGCAAAGAAATAGAGGGAAACAACAGAATGGGAAAGACTAGAGATCTCTTCAAGAAAATTAGAGACACCAAGGGAACATTTCATGCATAGATGGGCTCGATAAAGGACAGAAGTAGTATGGACCTAACAGAAGCAGAAGATATTAAGAAGAGGTGGCAAGAATACACAGAAGAACTGTACAAAAAAGATCTTCATGACCCAGATAATCATGATGATGTGATCACTCATCTAGAGCCAGACATCCTGGAATGTGAAGTCAAGTGGGCCTTGGAAAGCATCGCTACAAACAAAGCTAGTGGAGGTGATGGAATTCCAGTGAAGCTATTTCAAATCCTAAAAGATGACGCTGTGAAAGTGTTGCACTCAATATGCCAGCAAATTTGGAAAACTCAGCAGTGGCCACAGGACTGGAAAAGGTCAGTTTTCAATCCAGTCCCAAAGAAAGGCAATGCCAAAGAATGCTCAAACTACCGCACAATTGTGGATGTCATATGAGGGGGATTATTCATGAGAGAGCGTTTGGTCCCTGGCTTCTTTCGCTCAGTGTTGGGATGCATGTAGTTGCATCTCTGCTTTCACTCTTGATGGTATGTATGCTGTTGGGTGAGAGCGTCACGATGAATTTATTCACTCTACTGAGGACGGACACCTGGGTCGTTCTGACACCGGGGCTATTCCCAGTGCTGCAGGGGTGGATGTCCTTGGACACAGCCTCCTGCTGCGCATACGAAATCCATTTCAGCTGGGGATCTACCAAGGACACAATGGCCGACATTCAGGTCTTGCCTCTTTATCGCTGTTCACCAGTGCCAAACTGCCTCGAGAAAGGCTAGCGCCAGTGCACGCATTTCTCCATCGAGCACCCAAATCGTTCCCTATTTCCCGTCCCCTGCCACTTCTGCTCCTCTTTCCAGGTTCCTAAGACTTCAGCACTGCACCTGGGAGCCTACAGGCTCTCTCAGTAGGAGCAGAGTCTCAGGGAGGGGGTGTTGGGGAAGGGCCCATATATAGACCAAGTATAGGGCAAAGAGGACTCTTGAGAGTCTCTTGGACTGCAAGGAAGTCAAACCAGTCAATCCTAAAGGAAATCAACCCTGAATATTCATTGGAAGGACTGATACTGAAGCTGAAGCTCCAATACTTTGTCCATCTGATGCAGAGAGCCGAATTATTGGTAAAGACACTGATGCTGGGAAAGATTGAAGGCAGGAGAAGAAGGGGAAGACAGAGGATGAGATGGTTGGATGGCATCACCAACTCAATGGACCTGAGTCTGCACAAGCTCTGAAAGATGGCGAAGGACAGGGAAGCCTGGCATGCTGCAGTTCATGGGGTCGCAGAGAATTGGACATGACTGAGCAACTGAACAAAAGGGCAGAACATGTGCCTGCTCAGTCAAGTCCAACTCTTTGTGACCCCATGGACTGTAGCCCACCAGACTCCTCTGTCCACGGCATTTTCCAGGCAAGAGTACTGGAGTGGGCTTCCATTTCCTCCTCCAGGGGATGGTCCTGACCCAGGGATGGAACCCACGTCTCCTGCGTCTCCTGCATTGGCAGCCAGGTTCGTTACCATTGCGCCACCTGAGAAGCTGAACACTTCTCAATCGCCCATCAGCTACCGCAGGCTCGGGCCTGTTGTGTTCATTTGCTCCAGGCATGTCTGACTCTCTGTGACCCCATGGGCTGCAGCCCGCCAGGCTCCTGTGTCCATGGGATTCTCCAGGCCAGAATACTGGAGTGGGTTGCCCTGCCCGCCTCCAGGGGACCTTCCCAACCCAGGGATCGAACCCGCTTCTCCTGCTGCTTCTTCATTGCAGGCAGATCTTTACCACTGAGCTACTGGGAAGCTGCACACACAACTGTTTGCATTCAGGGGCCAGTGAAGGATATCTTTGTATTTTTAAAGTCTAGAATCATATATAAAGAAGTGAGCAGGAGGTTCATGATCTAAAACACAGAAGAACAGCTGCACATGTTTCCATGTCCTTTTCTTTCAGGGGATATGGTACTGACTTTAACAACAAAAATGTAACACTGTGTACTTTCTACGTGACAGGAGGTTTGCCCAGAATTTTAAGCATATCAAGCATTTTTATTATTCCACCAACTCTGTGAGGTGGGTTCTGTTATTATCCCCATTTCTCAGTGGAAAAAAATAAGGCAAACTAAAAAGTTCTTGGGATTTGAACTCAGATTGTCTGTTCAGCCTACCAGCTGTTTCATCTGTCAAACAAAAGGAGGGGCTGGCGGGGAACCTGGGACCCCTCCTCTTCTCAGAATCTGTGAATGGCACCAGGATAATTTCCCGGACACCCAGAGCTCAGCAAAGCTACGCCATCCTCTGCACAACCCAGTACCTCTAGGTGCATCGCACAATCTCTCACATCCTAGCTGTAACTGAACAGAGGCCTGTGGCGGGATCTCTGGGGAGGGCCACCCATGGGCCTCATCCCAGACTTCTAAACAGGGAGAGTGTGTGTGTGTGTATGTGTGTGTGCTGACAACCCCAGAGGCAGCAGAGAGGAGGTCATACTGGGAGAAGTGTCACCAGCCCCATCCCTGTCACTCTCCCCTCTCAGGCCATATGCCACTGAAACGAGACATATAAATATTTTGTACCCAGAAGCCATCTGCAGAGTCTAATAATGAGGACTTTGATACAATTTGTGACATAAGGTGTTTACTGAATGTGTGTTAATTACATTTGCACTAAAACAAACCTTGCTCTTCAAAAAAGAGGTGTGGGACGTGGGTGGGAATATAGTGCTTGGGAGATCGTTTCTGGAGAAACAGCAGCCAGGGGCTGGACCAGGGGGCAGAATGGATGCTGCAGGGAATGCGTGCTCCCGGGAAACAGGGGCTGGAGGTGAGAGAAGAAGGGAGGGAGGGGCCAAGGCGGTCCCTGGGAGACTGAGGACTCGGGGAAACGACAGACTGAGTGATGAAAGGGGGCCTTCTGCATGGGAGGCTCAGCCCGCTCTTCACCCTGTTTTCCTCCAGGAGGTGTTTGCTGAGCTGGGTGTTGGGCGCTGGGCATAGCAGATATCTAGGGCCCTGGCTCTAGTGGGACATCTTCTTGGATAGGGTGATGGGCATAAACAGGAAAATAATAAGGAAACAAGAAATTCATGCTGTCAAGCAGAGAGTGCTGGAGAAGCGGAGGGGTCGCTTTGCTGGGAAGGCCTCTCTCCGTAGGCGAGTAACAGAAGGAGGTGGCGGAGGAGGAATACCACCACTGCTAATAATGCGTTACACGTGGCGGCCACCGTTGCCCTGGAAGCTTTGCTTCCCTCGCCTCATTTACTCTCGCGGCAGAGACCAGCATGTCCCCCTTAAAGCAGATTCTTCTCCCAGACAAGAACTGTATTTCCCAGGCTCCTTGTGGTTAGGTGTGACCATGCGACTTAGATTTGACCAATCACATGTGACTGGACCAGAGAGCCCTGCCACAGCATCCAGTGTGTCTTGGTGGAGCTGAAAGTTAGGACGTGGGCCCCTGAATCATCACGGGGAGGGCAGCTACCCAACCCCATGTGATCTGGGAAAAAACTCCTATTATGTTAGTGAACGAGATTCAATAAGACAACCATCTGTTCCAGCTTGCCTGGAATCATGCTGGGTTTTAACACTGAAAGTCCTGTATCCAGGGAACCCCTCAAACTTCCAGGCAGCCCTAGACTCAGGGCGTTATATGATAGAGCAGTTAGTTACCCTGATCCTCTGCTCTGGTTATCACAGCAGCCTTGTAAGGTAGGGGTGTGTGTTACGTGTGTTAGTCGCTCAGTTGTGTCCAACTCTTTGCGACCCCACGGACTGTAGCCCGCCAGCCTCCTCTGTCCATGGGATTCTCCAGGCAAGAACACTGGAGTGGGTTGCCATTCCCTTCTCCAGGGGATCTTCCCAACCCAGGGATCAAACCCAGGTCTGCTGCACTGAGTACTATTGTTATTCCCATTGTGTAGATGGAGACGAGGCTGGGAAGAGGTTGGCATTTCCCTGGAATCATTTTCCAGAGGTCACACAGCTGGTTGAGAGGCCGGGAATTAAACAGAGGCCATCTCCCAAGTCCATGCCTCTAACCATAAAGTCCCAATGTTCTTACAGAAAGAGGTGGAAAGGGGACGATCGGGTGGACCCGCATCCCATAGCTCACATCCGTCTCTTCGTGTCTGGGCACGGTTCCCTGACTGTATGGGGGCGGAGGGAAGCACATCCCTCTCTGGAGACTCTTCAAGCATCTCGTCCCTGTGATACCCTCAAGCTGCATCAGAACTATCCATTTTCCTCGCTGGATGGTGGAGACACTGCAATTTTCATATTTGTATTCCCTTGAGACTGGCACTGCCCGTCCCTACCCCTGGCCCCCAGCCAATGGAAGGTGCTTCAGAAATATTTATTGTGCAGCCCAAAGATGCGCTGAGAGCTGGAGAGAGACACACGGAGAGTAACAGCGAAGTGCCCACGCCCGGGTAACAGACTGTATATTTGTTGTAACAACACTGCCAAGAGCCAGGGGAAAAAAAAATCCTCTTCTAAAGAGTGACCTTGAAGGGCTCCTGGGGGAATTGGATCAGACTAGAAGGATTCAGAAATGCAAACTGAGAGGCCTGCCCTGGGGGTCCAGCTTCTAGGAAGGCCCATTGTCTCAAGGCCTCCTGCTTTCTCTGTGCGGGTCACTGCCTGCCCTTCCCCGCTCTGGTCAGTATCATAAAGAGCCTGTCCCCTGATTCCCACAGGCTCCCTTGTCCTCAGGCTTTGGGCAGGGTTTGGCCAATCAAAAGCACTGTCTGGGGACTGGAGGCTGGAGGAAGGGAGAGGCCAGGGTATTTCTCACCCTGTCTTCCATGAAGGGCTGATGCTGTGACCTCTCTGTGGCTCTTAAACCAACCCCAGGCTGGCCCACTTCTCACCAGGTCCCAGCCTGGCACCCCCAACACTTCTGGCTAAAACGATGGATTATTTTCTTCCCTCAGAAACTGAGTCTTAAGATTAATTGTCCATCCCTGGCTGCCAGCCTCAGTGTGGTCAGGAGAGAACAGTTAACCCATTTAGGAGCAAGTATTTTGAAGCAGATTTACCAAAGATAGAGCCAAGCAGGTTTCCATCCCAGGAAAGCCAACATGAACACCCTCCCCCACTATCCCCCACACATACACACACCTGCCTTTGAGCTGCTCAATGGAAAAAGGTCTGAGTTATTGGGAGAAGTCCCAGTCAGAGGAATTTCCAGAACAGAGTATCCAGTATTTGGGTTCATAGGCATGTCATGGATTAGTTACAATGAGCTGTGTACTGGTCAGGGTACCAGTAAGTGAAGTATGGTCATCTCTTATCCCCAACCAAGATCAATTCCAGGCTGTTTAGGAAATCTGTGTCCTCATGTGTCCTACTCAGCATCCTTAGATTCCAGAAAGACAGTGCAAGGGAGGTGAGGTTAGATGCACAATGCTTACTCTGGAGGAATCTTACGGTCATGAAACCCAATGCCTTTTATTGCCCCAATAAACTAGATGCACGTTTACTGCCTCCTCTTTATTCCAGGGGCAGAGCCCAGGAGGAAAACAAACAAACAAAAACAAGAAGGGAGAGAGGAGAGGTGAAGAGGTAAGAAGATGTCAAAGTCAGCCTAAACCCCGAGATGTGGAGCCAGAGGGTGGTTTCGGAAGGAATCTGTCACCCATTTCCAGGTACGCCAGATGCTTAACAGGGAGAAGCCGAGCAAGACTACAGCTCGCACGGGCTCCTTCTCCCCTCTCCAGCCACGTCTACCCCTGGTTTCCAGCCAGGGAAACAGACAGGTGAGCGGGGGTGCGGCTCCCACCTGTCCATTCCCTGCCCATTTGCCAGGAGGGAGGTGAAGCAGCTGACCAAGGTGTTGGCCAAGGTGAGCTCTGGCATGACCCGAGTGCCAAGAAGGGAGTGGACAGACCTGGCCTTCCTTGACCCTGGCCGTGTCTGCTGCCTGCGCGGTCCTTCTGCACCTGAGCCTTTCCACGGGAGCTGGATTGAGGATTGAATTGTGTGATCTTCTGAGACTGGGGATTTCCAAGTTCTAGCCTGAAGTGCCCTCAGGAAGGGACGGTACAATATTGCAACGCGATTGTAATGCTAACCACCCAGAGTTCATGAGAACCCACCCATGCAGGGCGCTGCCCCCAACAAGCTGCCTTCACTTCACACACCAGCTGTAAGTTTGGGGGTTCCCAGGGAGCCCACACTCTAGCCAACTGGCTACTAATCCAGGGGTTCCCATAACCCAGTCAGGTTCAATAATTCACTATAGTGACTCACGGTACTCGTCATGTTTCTGATTACAGTCTTATATAAAAACTACAAACCAGGATCGGCCAAATGAAGAGACACGTGGGGTGAGGTCTGTGAGGGTCTCAAACCCAGAGTCTCTGTGTCCTCTTCTCGTGGAATCAGAGCACATTACCTCTTGGCACAGACATGTGTTCACCCACCAGGAAGTTCCCTCCCAGGAACTCAGGGCAAACAGCAGACAAATTCTTTATTATGGAGACCCAGGTGATGCGTGGAATCCTATTTCCAGCCACACATCAACCATCCTCTCATCTGCTACCACCCGTGTAGCGTCCTCCCAGGCTATAGACCAAAAAGTATAGGCATGAAAAAACCAGGTGAAGAATTTAGGTGGACAGAAGTTGTTTTACATGTGCTTTATACCTTTCTTCTCCTTTTAAGGGCAACATTTGCATTTTTCTAGGGAATACACTCCTCTTCCACTCTCAGTCCACTGGGATCTCCTGGCTGGCTGCAGGTGTGAGCAGGTGACCCTTGCCTGACCAATCAGAGCATCAGATTTATTCGCTGCCTGGATTAATTCCAAGTTGTTAGTCCCCTGAAATGCAATTCCTGAACTGTTATTGTGATTGTTAAATACAGAGACATTCTTTGTAAGCTGGATTTTATCTTGTAATACTGTAAGCTGAGAAATTCTTTGAAACGCCATATGGAGAAAATTTGCTGGCGCTTGGATCCACATGATGGAAATAAAGATGAGAGAAAACCAGTCAGAAAGGTCAGTCCTGATGAAATAATTTAAGCCAACGGATACAACCAGACCTGAATTTCATGCTTCCCTGGACATTTCAATCATGTATCCAAAAGATCATTTTTTTTTTTTTTCCCCATTTTCTCCACAGTCCAGTGACTTTACTTAAACTTGGCCTCGGTCATTTCAGGTCACAATTCTCAGGATGCAGTATGCTCTTTCAAGAGTTTCAAATCCTTTTTATTTTAGTTTTAGGAAAACTTTCTTGAATTATGGTTTTTGATATTTGTTTTGTTCCCTTACTAGAGTTTTTCCTTCAGGGATTCCTTTTATCCATATGTTGGGTCTTTTCTCCCTATCAACAATTTGTTTTTCTCACCAAATTTTTACCTCCTGTGATCCTTTCCCTCTCTCATCCTCTTCTCTGCCTCCTAAAATCTTTGAATCAATGATTTGATCAACAATCTCCCTCCCTCCCTGGTATCTTCAGACAATTCTCCACCAGCTCTACCACTGACCAGACTTACCTGAAATCTGACTTTCTCCAAGGACAGGGCATCTCTCTCAAGGTAGAGGATTCTCTTCTATGTTTTTCTCATGCTTCAGGTAAAGAGGTGGGGTCAGTGTCCTCTTTGTTTCTATGGCCCTTAAGGTGCCACTTGCTTTTTTCTGGTTTCGAAAGTATGTCTTGCTTGAATCTTTTGCCCTGTGTCCACACCACCCATCATCCCCTGCTCACTGCTTTCCAGCCTCACACCCCCTTCATTCAGCAAAGACTTGGACCCCTAGTTCCCTCCTTTCTCCCCCCACCCTCAACCAGGGCTTTTAGTATCTGCTGTTTGTTGATTAGTCTCCAAGTTGTGTCCGACTCTTTGCGACCCCTTGGACTTTAGCCCACCAGTCTCCTCCGTCCACGGGATTTCCCAGACAAGAATACTGGAGTGGATTACCATTTCCTTCTCCAGGGGCTCTTCTTGACCCAGGGATCAAACCTGTGTCCGCAGCATTTAGGCAGGTTCTTTACCCCTGAGCCCCCTGGGGAGACTACTAGTGTTGAAATCCTGGCTCCATCATTTATTTGATGCCTTAGCTTGAGCCAGGCGCTAAATTTGCTTGTGCCTCAGTCTCCTTATTGCAAAATAGGATTCATTAAATGTTGGCCTCTATGAGAATTATTATCATGGTTGTTCTCACCTGGCTTGCTGGAGAAACCTACTAGGCTCTTAGCTGAAATGCTAACATTATTTAATGAATGGTCAGATTTCATTTTGGTGTCCCAGACATGTAATATTCCAGGTATGGATTTATGGGCCATTCAAAAGAAATCATGATAAAATGTAACCTCTTGTAGGAGGACATATTTATTGGGTTTAGAAGTAGACTTTACTGGTTCCCAATATTGATTAAATGAGCTCTCCATCAACCCATGAGCAAAAGTAATCATTCATAAAGTAGGGGGCTTTCCAGCATTGAGCTCAGTGATGGTCACGTGTGGGACCACGTTGCTCCCACGGATGCCCCAGTGCCTCTCTGAGGGCTTCTGTCTATGACCACCTCCTTCCCCCAACAGCCCCACATCACCCCAACCCCCACTGCCATTTCATACTCACACCACCCTCTGCTCCTTCCCCATCAGCATGTTCTATCTCTGAATTCACATATCACACAAACCATTTTCTGAAAACCCTCCCCCTCCTCCTAGGGTGACTTGTCATCAGCAAGTAGAGTGATGGGAGGGTTGTCTTCGTTAACCAAGAGATGATTCATAGGGCTCCATGCTAGACTCTGTATAAAGCAACCTTTATTTCCCCCAAATAACATATGACTTCCATTAATCAGCCCACCCAAGTCCTGTCCTGAGTGACTCTTGTTGGTTTTTACCTTCTGCGTATTAATGTAGATCACTAGATTTGGGGTGCATACTTGGGGTAGAGATCAGAAGGGTTGCCCGGAAAACCTACCTTTCAATAATACACTGTGATTTCAATCCCCTCCTATTTCTTACTTTCTCATAACTGGGCAGGGGTCTTCCAGACTCCAGAGTCCACTCTTTGTGAGAACAACACAGCAGAACTTAATATTGCTCCTCTCTGTGCATCCCCACCCCCGCCCTCAAGTCTTGAACTTACTGGCCGGGATGAATAATTAGGCCAACATATGGAGGATGACATCCTTGTTTAAGAAAACAACCTCCATAATGTGCTGGCCCATCAGAAAACAGACTCAGATTATATGCTGAAGCACGGTGGAAATTTCCCCCTGCATGTTTTATGTAAACAAGTTCATTTGTTCATTCAGCGAATCCACAGTTCTTCAAAGGCCCTGTTTATATTAAAAGAAAGAAGCAGAAAAATTTGGATTGGCTGGCAGCCAGCTCTACACCTACAGAGTTGTCAAGCTGTTAGAGCAACATTCAGGAGCTCAGATGTTTATGTTGAGATGGGCTCTTAAGCCAAAAGGAAAATATTGGTTTTGGAGGAAACAGCCAGATGTGTGAGCAATGGAATCACATCTTCAGAGACAAACTGACCAGTGTTCTGCAAATGGGCAGCGCTGAGCAGGGAATGGGCCTCAGACCTTGGGGCACCCCTGAGCACTCACACATCATATGTCTTATGGACCAACACAGAGGCTTTTACATTGGACAATTTAAAAATAATAAAGAAGAGAAAGTGCCTGGTGTCAAGACACTAGCATAAGGCAGTCACTGGTCTATTTGCTTGGATTCTAGGAAGACAAGAACAAGTCTGCCCTCCAAAGACCTAAGAGATGGGTCCTGTCCTAGTCTGATGTTTTGTACTTAGGCTCCCGAGATCATGGAGAAAATCAGATAGTTTCAAGAGAAGGCCCATGAGAAAGAGAGACTTCTGTCAGGTCAGGAAACTTGGGTTGCAAATGCCAGAAACTCCAACTCAAGTTGGAGTCAGGAAACCAAGTATTTTATTGGGTCACAGATTTGAAGCAAGGTGGGGATTTTGGCTATAGGTGTGATTGGATCCAGGAATTCAGACGATGTCACCGTGCGGTTCTTTCTTCATCTTTCGTTCACCTCTGGATCTGGGCAGAGGTCGTCCAGCTGCAGTATGGTGGCCACCGGCTACTTCAGGTCCACACTGTAAAGTCTTGGAAACAGCAGAATAAAGAGAGCACTGTTGCAGTTACTGTAGCTGAGAGCTAAGTGGCTTTTACTAACGCTAATTGGGTCACATGACCACACCTTGCTCGATCGCTAAGATGCAATATGGAATGTGTATATTGCAATATATATTTCTGATTGGCCAGGCCCAGGTGGCATGCACAGCCCTGGCCTTGGCCAAACTACAGGGACAGAGGGTAGGGGAGGGGTGGCGAGTGAAGGAAAAGAGGATTAATTACAAGAAGAAACACAGTTGGATTTGCAGCAGGAGAAAACCTCGTCTGAAAACTACATCATAGCAAAAAATGAAAAAAGAAAAAGAGCATAATTAAGATGAACCCTGGAGACTTACAGTTGAAAGCACCGTCCCAGAGCTAGACCAATAGTTTCCAAATATACATTTTTTAAAAGCAATAGATCTCTTTCATCAAATAATCTGAAGTCTAAGAAAATGTCCATGATGAAAAAAGGTCAACACTGAGCTATTGGGTGACAAGCGCCCAAGGTAAAATGTGTCTTCCCTGTGTGGGAAACAGAGGAGAAATTTCAAAACTTTAGCCTCTGACATGGACCATTTCAGCCAAGGGGACAATGAGGTCCCAGGCTGGGAAACACCAGTTCCCAGAAGAGAGTGAGTCCTGCTCCAAGATAGTATCAAGTTTCTGCTTGCACTCGCAGAGGGATGCAGCAATTGTAATGATATCTCTTCATCTGAGGCTTTACTTTATTTCATGAATTATGTGCCAAAACCACGCTACTGTTCAGGGCGTGAACCTGGCCTGTGAAGAGTTCATTCCCATCTATCCCACCTGGCATCTCCCTCGCCAACATCAGGGATCCTGGGAGAAAATGTTTCTAGACCTGGTTGCTGCCTACTCACTCACCCTTCCTACCTCCAGCCCTTCTCTCCCCAGCCCCACCCTCCCACTCTCACCAAAGAGGAAAAAGTTCTTTCCCAATGTCGTCAGTGTTGGAGATAGTCAAGGAAAGGGACCCTCAAGATGTTCCTGAAAAAGCACGGGTATTGTGGAAGGGGAGGAGGAAGATGAGAGAACTCGGCTAAAGCTATGGCTGGGATGCTCTGCGCTGGGGGGCTGTGAAAGAGGTTGTGTGAGGACAGTTAGAAAGCCCATCATCTCCTCATAAACAGGAGACTAAACCTAATGAACTCACGGTCCTCAAGGGACTTGCAGGAGTTGGACATTTTATTAGGTCCAAAAACGATCCTTGATGAATGGCCACATAGAAGTTCATGGTGAATTAGCCAAAGGAAGGCTGTTTCTGGATGTCGCTGAGTATTCACACTAACTTCCCTTAAGGATCTTGTTGTTCTGTTACTAAGTTGCGTCCGACTCTGCAACCCCATGGACTGCAGTACACCAGGCTTCCCTGTCCTTCACTATCTCCCAGAGTTTGCTCAAATTCATGTCCACTGAGTCAGTGATGCCATCTAAGCATCTCATCCTCTGCCACCCCCTTCTCCTTTTGCCTTCAATCTTTCCCAGCATCAGGGTCTTTTCCAGGAGGGCAGCTCTTTGCATCAGGTGGCCAAAAATCCTGGAAGGGACACAATCTGGGCTCTAACAGTAGCTGCTTTTTGCACACTACATGTTGAGTCTCTTCTTTTTCCTTGGAAAGAGCTCCAGGTTTAGCTGGGCACATGGCTCCCTAGAAAGAGGATGATTTTGCCCAAATTGCTGGCATTAGCTGATGTCATGTGATGAAGGCCAGTGTCATAGCAGAAGTCTCATATGAGACTTCAGAGCAGGGAACAGTCTCTGTGCCCTTTCACTGGCTTTTTCCTCGGCCTACAGTGTTCTTCCCAAGGTCTCCGGCTAATGTCACCTCCTTCACGGACCAGCACAAGTGAACTAGCCATTCCCTTCTCTACCACCCAATTCAGTCCCTATAGTATAATATTTCTTTCTCAGCAAATGCCATCATTTGAAATCATTACCTATCTTCCCTTGTAGAGTGTCAGCTTCATGGAGTCAGGCCTGCTTTTGACCTTTATCCACTGTATCCTCCCAAGCCCAGAATACCCTGAATAGCAAATATGTATTTATTGAGTGAATGTGTGAATGAAAAAATCAAGCAAAGTTTCTATCTCTCTCGGGCTGTGTGTGCTTTCAGGCAAGACAGGTCACCTTACGAGGCCTCACTTTCTCCATTGGCAGAGTGGTGCAAATCATCTCAAGCTCTCTCTGCAGGAGAGGTGGGATTGTTTTTCCCTAAAGCTTGTATAAAGAGAAACTCTTGCTGAACCACGTATTTTCATGCAGGGGTTCCCAAAGCCAATTAACTTGCACTTTCACACGAGCCCTGCCAGGAAACCCTGCAGCGGGTGCTCATAGGTGAGCAAGTGGCGTCTTGCCCAAGGTCACAGAGTAGAGCCCCTGCAGGAGGGGCAGGCCCCCAGGTTCATCCTGTGTTGTGTTGAAGCCTGGGTTGCTGCCTGGGACGCGGTTGACTCAGAGGTGTTGATGGAGCACGTGTGATGTGCCAGACACTGATGGAGATGCTGAGGTTTCAGCTGTGGGCACACTAGACCTCCCCTCTGACCACAGGGAGAAATGGGTGCTGAACAAGAGCAAAGAACATCACATGAGCGCTTGATCTGTGAGCCATGGGCAAGTCGATCCAGGTAGGTGTTTCTAGATGACTTTTAGGAGGAGGTGATATTTGGCTGCGTCCTGAAGAATGGACAGGACTCAGCCAGGGACACAGTAGGGAAAAGCTCAACCGACATGGAACAGCATGTGCTAAGACCTAGAATCAGGAGAGAAGGGTCGGCATGAGGAAGTGAGAGAGGCAGGGGGTTTGAACAGGGGAGAGGCAAGCTCACAGTTCTAACTTCAAGAAAACCACCCTGTCTGCTGAGGGGAGAATGGCCTGAAGGAGGCAGAGAGGCAGCAGAAAGGCCCTGAGGAGGCCCCTGCAATGGCCCAGGGGCAAAATGATGGTGCTTGGACCAGACGTTAGTAGAATGTTTTTGAATAACAGCTTTATTGAGATTTAATTTGCATACCGTAAAGCTCACCCTTATATGGCACCCAGTTCAGTGTTTTCAGTAGACTTTCAGTGTTGTGTGCCCATCACCATTATCTAATTCCAGAACATTTTCATCACCACCAAAGAAACCCCATACACGGCAGCAGTCATTCCCTACCCCACCCTCGATCCTTAGGCAATCAACAATCTATAATATTTTTGGCTCTAAGGATTTGCCTATTCTAAACATTTCAGATGAATGGAATCCCACAGCTGTGGCCTTTTAGAGAATGTTCATTCATTTGTTTTCAGCCGTGTCAAGTCTTAGTTGCGACAGGTGGGCTCCAGAGTGCATCAGGGCTCAGTAGTGACTGTGCGGTTTAGTTGCTTCACCGCACGTGGAGCTTAGTTCCTGGGCCAGGGATCGAACCCACGTTCCCTGCATTGGAAGGCAGATTCTTAACCACTGAACCACCAGAGGTGTGGTCTTTTGTGACTGGCTTCTTTTACTGAGCAGGATGTTTTCAGTTACATGTTGTCACATGTATCCGTACTTCATTCCTTTTTATGGTGGAATAACAGTCCGCCATGGGCTTCCCAGGTGGCTCAGCGGGTAAAGAATCTGCCTACAGTACAGGAGACTCAGGAGATGCGGGTTTGATTCTTGGGTCAGGAAGATCCCCTGGAGTAGGAAACAGCAACCCACTCCAGTATTCTTGCCTGGAAAATTCCATGGACAGAGGAGCCTGGTGGGCTACAGTCCATGGGGTCGTAAAGAGTAGGGCACAGCTGAGTGAGTACACGCACGGTATTCCATGGTGTGTGTGTGTTGCGTATCATCGTCAATCCGTTCCTCAGCTGATGCACACTTATGTTACTTCCACTTTCGGCTATAATGAGTAATGCTGTTGTGAACATTCACGTGTAAGTTTGTGTGTGGATATATGGTTTTAATTCTCTTGAGGATACACCTAGGAACAGAATTGCTAGGTTGTATGGTAACTGTGTTGAAATTTTTGAGGGACCGCAGGACTGTTTTGCAAAGGGGCTGCATCCTTTAACATTCCCAGTAGCAAGGCATGAGGCGTCCCGAGTCTCCCCATCCTCATCAACACTTGTTGATGTCTGTCTCTTTGCTTCGAGTCTCCTAGTGGATGTGAAGTAGTATCTCCTCGTGTTTTTGATTTGCGTTTCCCTAGCAACAGATGATGTTGAGTATCCTTTCCTGAGTTTGTGGGCGGTTTGTGTGGCTCCCTCCAGTGGCTGCTGGGCCGCTAGGTCTCACAGCTACTGACCTTGTGAGGCTGTGGGTTTTCAAGGCTGTCACAGAGCTGGGAAGAGAGAGGGAGGGCTGGGGCAAGTTAAAATTGCACAAAGCTTCCTGTTCTTTCTGAGATTCAGACATTTTTCTCGAATAAACACTCCTCTAGTTGTAAGCATTTAGTTACTATCCATAGTTCTGAAAAAGTTGATCTGGGGAGTTTTGAGATTAGCACGTTCTCATTGCTTTTGATGTGGAAGAGCAATTTTTGGAGGTACCTGCCTTGCCATCCAGGAACTCTTTCTAACTGACGGATCAATAGGCTGTGAAGGGCTTCCTATGTAAGTGCGCGTGCTGGTTACTCGGTCCTGTCCCGCTCTTTGCTACCTCATGGACTGTAGCTCGCCAGGCTCTTCTGTCCATTGGATTCTCCACGCACGATTACTGGAGTGGGTTGGCATGCCCTCCTCCAGGGGATCTTCCCCACCCAGGGATCAAAACTCAGTCTCCCTCATTGCATGAGGATTTCTTTTTTTTCAACCATCTGAACCACCAGGGAAGCCCTCCTATGTATGTGCCAGGTACGTATTTAGTACTTGATATGTGTAATGTCCCCATTACATTGTTATTAGGTATCATTACATCCATTTTAGGGATGATGACACTAAGTGATAAGGCATTAAGTGATGAAGGGTTAATCTGATAGGGACAGGATTAAGGGATAAAATAGGTGGTTAAATGGTTAACTCCAGAGGATTATAAGCAGAAAAATATGGGAAACTCCTGTAAGTTAATGATTACTCAAGAAAGCAGGTTTGCTTAACTAGAAAACTAAGCAGGATTGCTTAGCTACAAAACTATGTCACAGAAGCACAGGACATGCCCCAAAACAATGAAAGAATGGTGTCATGAGACCCACATCCCGCCCAGTGAGCTCAAAAGTTAATGACCCCCCAAACGGGCTCTGCACATACAAAAAACAATCACCTACGGGAAGGTGACATTTCAAAATGAAAGACCCTCCTTGTACTGAGACCTGAAAATATTTTTCCAAAGTGCTATGACAGCCCTGCCCTGACCATGTAGGGAGGGACAAGTCAACTTCCCTGCCCTCTCTGGGGGAGGAACTGATGATGGAGACGTGAACGTCCTCTGGAGAAAGAGCAAGGAGGACTTGTCCCCCTCCCCACTTTCCCTTTGATTATAAAGCTGTAGCCCAGTAAGTTCCCAGGGTGCGGCATTTCTGGCCTGCCCACTTGTAAGGCTCACAGGCATCCTATTCTAAAAAATCACTTATCTACCACTTTGCTCTCACTGAATTCTTTGTGCTGACACAAAAGACTATGGTACCAGAGGTCTTCAGAGACCCCTGAAATGACACCAACTGGTTTCAAATCGACTCGATAAATAGTAAGCGGTGGGTGGGGGGAGCAGCAGGAGACACCAGTCCCCCAGCTGGTGAGCCTGCCCTCTCCCTTCTCCTTGCAGAGTCAGGGGTCCCAGAAACTGAGGGCAGCTCCCCCCCAGCGGGACATTTAACGCTGGGAGGAAGGAGAAGATGCTCACGTTGGAGCACCCTGCCTGTGCTGCTCTGACCTCCCGTGGCAGAAACAGTGGTCACATGGATGGCAAGGGAGGCAGGGGTGCACGGGGCTGACAGATGGGCCTGGGAGTGGGCGACCCTGTCTGCTCGGGACACTGGCTCCTCTCCCAAGCCACCTCCACCCTCAGTCAGCTGCCAGCCCACCCACCTGCTCCTGCTGGAGCCCCAGGAGCACACCGGGGGCTGGGTCTGTTGAGAGATTCTGCAATAGTCTAGGTTTGATGCTTAGGAGTTTAGACTGACTCAAACCTTACTTGGTGAAGAGTTTTTGCTGGGGCCATTGATCTACTTGTGGGCCCGTCTCCAGCTTCATCTCTCATCACTGACTCCCTGATGCTGCCTGGCTGCCTTGCTGTTCCCAGGACCAGAGACCAGCAGGCAAATGGACAGATGGACGGGCGGATGGATGAATCAGTGGATGGACGGACAGGAGGAGGTAGGTGTGTACATGTGGACGGATGAAGGGGCGGATGGATGGAAGGACAGGTGGCTCCACGATACGCTTTAGTTGGTTATGTGAATGAGTTTACCAGACTGTTTTTAGAGTCAGTTTTGTGAGCAGAGCTGGAAGGTACTACGCGGACATTCAGCAGCAGAGCCAGGCAGGAGAATCAGGTGAGCGCAGCCTGGTCGCCAGTGGGGCTTCCCTGGGGCGGGCAGGAGCAGGTGAGCCCAGGGAAAATCCTGCCCTAGTAACTTGTCCCTTGGAGTTACACCATTTACAAAGAATGAAAGAGCCCAGGGATTGGTCACTGCTCAGCATCGACCAAGTCACTGACCTTCAGGCCTCAGTTTCCCCATATATTAAATGGGGTTAGCAACAGCTGCCCAGGCTTCCCTGGTGTCTCGGCGGTAAAGAATCCACCTGAAATGCAGGAGCCGCAAGAGATGCAGGTTCAATTCCTGGGTCAGGAAGTTCCCCTGGACAGAGGGCATGGCAACCCCAACCCACGCCAGTATTCTTGCTTGGAGAATCCCATAGACAGAGGAGGCTGGCAGGCTGCAGTCCACAGGGTCGCAAAGAGTCGAACACGACTGCAGCGACTTAGCATCATGCAGGCATTACAGCTGCCCACCCTGCACTTGGGCTAGACGTGAGAGTACAGCCAAGTCTGAGGATGGGCGCTGCATTCTCTGGGGCCGGCTGCCCAGGTTCAAACCCCTGCTCAGCCTCTTGGGCAGGCACTGCACCACTCTGAGCCTCCTTGGGAAGCTCAGTGCTTACTACCCAGGGCTGTGAGGAGGATTCCGAGAGCAAAAGATGGAAAGCTCTTAGCCCAGGACTTGGCACGCAGGCAGCTCCCAGGGAATATTAACTCTCATTACTAGTGCTTCAAACGGGATTGGCATGTTTCGGGAATGCACTAGTTGTGTGAATGCCTAGGAGTTACGTAGCATCTTTACTGCCATTTTCCAGGTGGAAAAGTGAGGCCCAGAGACACAAAGGAGGTTGTCTTTCCAGCGGGGTGCAGGGTCCCAGCATCCCACAGTCTGCCTGGCTCGCTCAGGGTGACAAGCTCCTGCTCCACATCCCAGGCAAAGTGGGTCTGAAGCAAGGATCTCCAAATCCAAGGCCCTGTGGTGTCACACATCAGATTCGCTCAAATTCCTCTGAAAATAGGCTTTTTCCAGAGCCCTCGGGGCCTCTCTGGAGGTGGAAGATTGACTCTAGGCAGGTGGCCCCAGGCTGGAAGGAGTCTCCAGATAGCTACCCACCCTGCCTGCCCCGGGCCCCTCCAGCCCCTCACCATCTGGTGCCAGCCCGGAACCAGCATCCTCCCCAGCTGTGCCTCTTCCCTCCAACATAGAGGGATTTGTGGCTCCCAGGCCCCGCTGTCCAGCCTCGTGGACATGGGTTCGCTGCCACCAGCCAGCCCCCCCGCCCCACCCCGTGCTCATCCCTCTCTCCTTCTGCCTCCTGGCTCCCAGAAGGCCACTCAGCCCAAGTCCTCTGAGTTCTCATAAAACTGCCTGGAATTCAGCCCAAGGACAGTGCTGGCAGAAGAGGCAAAGGTCACAGGGACTTGGGAGTCCCGCCCACATCTGCCGCCCCACGTCCTCAAGACCCGGGTTCCCAAGCCACCTCTGTCTAAACCCCTGATCCCAACCGCGACCACAGCCCCTGACTGCACCCTGGGGTCACAACCCTGCCAATTCCCACGTGGGGCCTTTGTCCCAGCTGGTTCCTCTGCCCGTGGCTGACTCTTCCTGCTCCTTCAGGTACTGAGTCGCTCAGTTGTGTCCAACTCTGTGCAACCCCATGGACTGTAGCCCACCAGGCTCCTCTGTCTGTGGGATGCTCCAGGTAAGAATACTAGAGTGGGTAGCTGTTCCCTTCTCCAGGGGATCTGCCCGACCCAAGGATTGAACCCAGGTCTCCCACAGTGCAGGCAGATTTCTTTACCATCTGAGCCACTAGGGAAGCTCTTTCAGGGTTCAGCTGAAATAGTACTTGTTTTACTCCATTTGGGCAACTGTAACCACATATCATAGACTGGGTGGCTGGAGGCTGAGGGGCCCAAGATCAAGGTGCCAGCCTACTTTCTGGTTTATAGATGGCCCTCTTTTCCTTGTGTCTTTAGGCAGCAGAAGGGGTGAGGGAGCTCTCCGGAGTCTCCCAAAGGTCTCAACTCCTAATTATCAGCACATTAGGGGGAATCAGTTTCAACATATGTATTTTGAGGGACTTTTATATTTTCAGCCCTTAGCAACATCTTCCTGGGAGGCCTTCCCCAAGCAGCCTATTGAGCACAGCCCTGTGGTCACATGATCACAGCATCAGATGCCATCAGCTTCAGAACACTCCCCACTGCTTAACATTTCTCATCTGCTTGGTTCCTTGTGGGGTCTGAAAGTCAGGTCTGGGAGACAAGGACCCTTCAGTCTAACTCACTGCTGTCTCCCTTGCATTTCCAAGCAGGCCTGGCACATAGCACAGGCTCAGTGACCATTTGTGGGGGAGGGGACGGACTCATTCCCTAAGAATCAATTTACTAAGAATAGGCTCACCCCAGACAATAATATTTTAACAAGGGAGCAGTAATTGTAATCACCAACACCCAGAGTACATCCAGTCTATGCCAGGTACTGCTCCAACGGTTTCACACATTTTATCTCACTGAACCCTTCACTGATATGATTCTGTTTTGTGATTTTTATATCAGTTTCCCACATGATTCCAGCATTTGTGCTCTGAATGATGGTGGAAGAAGTCGGTGGAGAAGGAAATGGCAACCCACTCCAGTGTTCTTGCCTGGAGAATCCTAGGGACGGGGGAGCCTGGTGGGCTGCCATCTATGGGGTCGCACAGAGTCGAACACGACTGAAGTGACTCCGCAGCAGCAGCAGCAGGAGGAAGCCGGCCAGCTCTTTCACACTTGGTGTTAAGTCTCCTCGGAAGTTTACTGCCATAAGCCCTGCCTGGTGCCGGAGGCGCCCCAGGCAGGGTTTCTCCTGCAGGGCCTGCAAGCACCACTACGCTTACCACTGCCTCCCAAGACGCCTTCCGCTTGTAACAAGACTGAGGCTTGCCTGGCATTGTGCCAAGTGCTTTAACTAAGTGAATTCGTTTCATCACAAAAACCCAGAGTTTACACTATTTGTCCAGATGGGGAAACTGAGGCCCAGAGCGGGTGAATGTCTTTTCCAAGCTTGCCTAGCCAGACTGTCTGGCTTCTGATCACCCCTGTAGGCTGTCCCTACAATGCAGCTGACTCGCTCAACGAGAAGGGAGGTAGAGACAGAGGCAGGGCGTGCAGGTTACAGCATGTCGGTTAAGACTTGTTTGGTTGCCTGTGGCAAGAAGCCATCCCCAACTGGCTTCAGCTAAAAGGAAAAGTCGGATGTTGTCATACTTCGGGTACGGCTGCGTCTAGAACCCTAAACAATGGTATTAGGACTAATTCTCTTTCCTTGTTCATTTCTGCTTGCTTCTGTGTTGGCTGCAGTGTCAGGCACCATGGGGTGGCACATTGGGTGCCACTAGCTTCAGACTCATCATTCATTCCAGTTTTAAACTCAGCAAGAAGGAGAGAGTATTTTTTCTAATCCCTACAGGGAAAGGCTTGGATAGCCTTGACTTATATATGCCCACCTATGAACCAATCCCAATGGCTGAGGGAATGACAGTTCTCAATTGGTTAATCCTAGATATTATGTCAAGGACCAGGGGAGAAGCGGGGACCCTCTAAGACAAAGGGAGCGCTGTCTCTGGGACAGCGCTCAGGCCCTGATCATAAGGGTGGGATAGATGTGGGAGGGGCGCCAGGGGTCCACTGCAGGTGCCGTGGCCAATGAGACAATCGCAGTGATGGAACAGGAAGTCTTCTCTACTGTTTGCGTAGGCATGGCAAGCACTTTATTGCAGAATCTTATGAGTTTTGTAGAGTTATGAGGACATAGACATTTCGCCCCTCTATTCTCCCTGGCTGTCTCTGGAATGAACTCCAAAGTAGGGCGTCTGTGGTCCCTTCTGGTGGGTGTGTGATGAATAGAGGAATTTCAGACACTGTGACAGGGGATAGGGAGGAGAAATTCTGCAATACTGGCATTGCGATTATGTGAGATTGGGAAAGAGATGGATCTGGGTCCTTAGAAGACAGAAAAATAACAGCAGCTGACATCGACGGAGTGCTTAAGCTGTTGACGTGACAGATGCTGTTCTAAGCTCTCTACGTGCTTCCTCTCGTTTAAACTTTTCATCAGTTCTTTGAGACATTAACCTCAATTTTATGGACAAACACAGGCACAGAAATTTACGTACAGGAGCATCGCTCAGGTGTGTGCTTGTTGCTAACGTGAGCGGTCGCCTCCCCACAGCCCTTCCTCTGCTGGAAACAAGTTTTTCTGGACCTCACCCCAGAGAGAGTCCCAAGCCTACCATGGGATCCTGCTTCTTTGCCTGTAATTGTTGCCCCGCTTCAGAACAATGAGGCATAAAGGTCATGCTCGCGGGATACTGGGGCAATCTTTCTGCCTGAAAAGAAGGGGCTCATAAGGAAGGTTTCTTTTCTCCCCAGGCCTGTGCCCACCTGCTTTTGACACAGGACCCTTGGCTACTTCTGTTCACATCTGCTGCTACCACCCTGACCTAAACCGTTATCTTTTGCCTAGAATATTCCAGTCTCCTCACTAGTCTCCCTGTTCACCTTCAGCCCCACTTCACCCAGAGGAATCCTATTAAATCCAAGTCAGGCCATGGCCCTCCTCACTCAGACCCTCCAGGGACTTCCCATCTCACTCTGAGTGAAAGCTCAAGGCCCACATCCCCTACAAGCCCCACTTAATCCCCGTCACCCCATCCCTGACCTCCTGTCCTGTGTCTCTCCCCCTCTTCACTGTGTTCCAGCCACTCTGGACTCAGCGTTCCTCCAGTCCCCCCGGCGGCTGACTCAGCGGCTTTGCACGAGCTGTTCCCTGCACTAGGAATGTTCTCCCCACGGGAACCCCCTGCCCCTTTGAGTCTCCATTCAGAGTCAGGCAGAGCTGAATGGGGAGCCTGGGTGGGGAACCCTGGTGACCTAGTGGAGCCCCTGCCAGCTGCGGTCCTCCTGCCAGGGGTGGGCATCTTCCCCAGTTTCATCTGTCATTGCAACTGGAATCCTCTCATCAGGATGGTGGCAGTGGTTTGAGTGCAGGGTCGCAGCTGGGGTGTGGTCCCGGGGCAGTAATGGGCTGTAATGGGGAGGGGAGGTCGGAGGCTCCTCTCCCTGAGTCCCTGTCACAGCCTTCGGGCCTTCTCCCTTCCCCCTTCCCACCCAGAAGTTCCAAGGGGCTCTGGCGAAGGGTCCGGGCCCACAAGCCCATCCCCTCCTGGGCAGGCTTCAGCCAGCCTCTGCCCAGCACGCAGGAGGGCACTGCCCCATCCTCCCTGCTGTTTCCTTCCAGCACTTTGCAGGCCCAGGTTCCCAGTGCAGAGCCACCCTGGCGTCCCTCCTGGGGTCCAGCCCTGCTGCCTTGGCTTCAGCCTCCAGATCTTTCCAGATCCTTTAGCTGTGTCCTCTCTCTCCGTCAAAGCCTCCCCGTCCTCTGCCCCCTCGCTCTGGCCCTGCTGAGGGCCTCTGGGTAATGGGGAGCTGCTGCTGCTAAGTCGCTTCAGTCGTGTCCGACTCTGTGCGACCCCATAGACAGCAGCCCACCAGGCTCCCCTGTCCCTGGGATCCTCCAGGCAAGAATACTGGAGTGGGTTGCCATTTCCTTCTCCAGTGCATGGAAGTGAAAAGTGAAAGTGAAGTCGCTCAGTTGTGTCTGACTCCTAGCAACCCCATGGACTGCAGCCCACCAGGCTCCTCTGTCGATGGGATTTTCCAGGCAAGAGTACTGGAGTGGGCTGCCATTGCCTTCTCCGAGCTGCCTCCAGTCAACTCTGTGCTTCCCAGAGTCCCCCAGGACTGTGGGGGTGACATATGATGGGGAGGGGGTCGGCTGTCCTGGGGACAGGACCCCACAGACCTGCCATGGGGAGGATGGCCAGCCCTGAGGGGGCCGCACAGGCTGGCCACTCTCCTTCCTGGCTTTTGGCCCAAGCAGCCCTGAGGAAGAGAGCACGGGACGACCCTGGCGGGTGGGACTTGTTTCCACTCTAGAGGACGATGGAGCTGCAGGCTGCAGGGGACCAGCCCTTCCGGAGGTGGGGGTGGGGGGCTCGGATGCGGGTGGCAGGGCTGCCCCTCCATCTTTCCCACACCCGCTGGGAGGGAGCTGGTGGGGGTCCTGGTGCTGTCACCTGGGGGGCCCGTGGGAGGGGCTGCCAAGTCTGTGTCCTATCCGTGGCCAAGCCAGACCAGGGTCCTGTGTGCAGAGCCTCAGCTGTGCAAAGGGGCGGGACCACCCTGCCTCCTTCCCCCATGAACCCCTCCTCTGTTCCACAGGTCTGACTCAATGGCACCATCCAGAGTGTCTGACCCTGCCTGGTGGGCACGAAGGAAATCTAACCTCTCTCTTCCCAGTTAACAGAGGAGTGGGATCCCTCTGCCTGTCTGAGATGGAACAGTCGATGTGATGTTCCGAGCTAACTGAACACCTAACAGGTGCTGGGCTCGGTTCCCACGTGCATGTCACCTCCTTGACTCCTCCCAGCAGATCCGTGAGGGGCGCTGTGATCGCCGTCCTCCTGCCGTGGAGATGAAGGGGGGTGCTGGAGGGTTCCCTCAGGGTTGTGGGGCTCAGGCACACCAGGGGTGGGGTTTGGGCACACGGCATCCTCACCCCCAGGCCTGCCTGCAGCTTGCAGAATGAGAGACGCTGCTCCTGAGCGTGGGATCTGTCAGAGAGGGGAGCCTCAGGGTGATTCCCTCCTGGGGGGCTCCTGCTAGATAAAAAATGAAGAAATGGCAAAACAGGGTTTTGAAAACCATGGGCTGGCTGAAATGTTGACATGAACAAATGAACAGCCCTCATGTACTATTCACAAATTGAGAGCTGCATTGATTAAAAACAACCACACTGATTCCAGGCACGCTGAGACATGAGGACCAGGACAGACGGACAAGTGAAGACATAGGTGATTCAGCGCTTGAACTTAGTGTTCAAACTCCAGGCAAGTGATGGTTTCTGTGCCTCAGTCTCCCCGTCTGTAGCGTGGGCTCACGGCCACGTGCTCCTCTCGGGGCTGGTGTGGGTCTTGGCTCACGAGCACAGGTAAAGCCTGTGACCAGCACCGGGTCACAGAACTGCCCAGGAAGCCGCGATGGCTATTTGGAAGCGTAGCCCACAGTTTCTTTGACTCAAGACACAGCCTTATTTGAGGCAACTCCAAGAGTCTAAGGTTCAGGCCTTTTGTGGAGGTGAAGGCCGGGCCTGGATAGGCTGAGGCCCTGGGGACTGGGGACTGGGGACGAAATATGTTCATTTATTTTACAAAGAGGTGAGTTTATCTGCATTTTCCACCTGAATGCTCCAGGGAAACATTTGTGAGGATGCTGCTCCCAAAATAACCCGTGATTTCATTTGAGGAGCTAATTAGGCGGAATCAATGAGGTTTATTCAAAGGAGGGGTCCATTCCAGACCAAGAGGTATGGAGATTAGAGGAGGAAGACTGCTTGGCTGAATGCAAAGTGGGTGAAGGGTTGTGTGGCCACACAGCCTCTACCCATGGGCATCATCTCCCTCCAGCCTCCAGGAACTGAGGATGCAAGCCTGTGCTGCTCCGACACTAGCACTTACGGTGGACCCCCTCCTCCAGTGGCAGAGAGTGTAGAACACTCGGCCTCTGGGTATCTGCACCCCACAGCCTGCCCCAGCCCTCAGGTCCCCTCCGGAGACCCAGGGTGACGTCAGCAGGAACCGGAAATGAGTCAGAGGGGCCTTGGTTCAGATTCCACCTCTGCCACTTACTGGCTCTGTGGTCCTGGGTATATGCATGACCACTCTGAGCCTCAGTTTTCTTATCTGTAAAATGGGAATAAATAAAAGCATTTCCCTCCCAGGGCTAGTATGAGGCCTGAAGAAGTTCTGTTCAAGTGCGTTTGTAACGAGTCCCTGCCACATCATCCCTGCTCAGGGGATGCAGCTGTTACTGCTATTTCCTCCTTTCTAAAGTGGAGAAGAATAATTACCACACGGATATTTGTCATACACATTATATACATCTTACGACTGAGCACAGTGCCTGGGCCACGGAGGAGCTCAGCAAATGGGGACGGTTCTCCCCTTGGGTTCTGGATCTGTCTGAACACTTGATACACAGCCAGGTGGGCTGGGTTATGCTGCCTAACAAGCAGTCTCCTCAGCTAACAGGCCTGAACCATCAAGGCTGATTTCTTGCTCAGGCTGCAGGTCCTCAGAGGGCAGCTGGGAGCTGGGCTCAGTCTCCTCCTCGTGACCTGGGGTGAAGGGGTCTGCCCTCTCTGATGTCACCACAGACCTGGCAGAAAGAAGAGGAGCTTGGGGAGGGGTCTTGCCCTGGCTGTTAATTTCCCCAGCCTGTGGCTGACCTGATCACTGTGCTCACCGCTCATTGGCCAGGAGGAGTCATGTGGCCACCGCCACAGGGGACCAGAAGTGCAGCCCTGTGTGTGTCTGGGGGACGGCGCCATTGACGTCCAGAGATTCCTTGGGAACCAGAACTTGGTAACCGCCTCCAAGAGCATGACCTGCAGTAGACCGTCCTGCTCCATCGGGGTGCCTGGTGAAGAGAGGGGGGCCACTTCCTTCTCCCCATTCATGACTCAGGTTTAACAATAGGCACCTCGGTGGAGAATAGCGTGGCCTGTAGCTAATTCTCCTTCAGATCTTCCCTCCTGGATAATCCCTTTGATACTGCAGAACTAACTAGTGAGGAGGTAGAAACAGGATTTGTTTGGTTCTGCAGGAATCGTGCTTGTCTCCATGTCAGTTTCCAAGGAGATGTGTTTGCTCCAGAAAGAGCTTCCGTCTTAACTATTGTTGTTCAATCGCTCAGTCTTGTCCGACTCTTTGCCACCCTATGGACTGTAACCTGCCAGGGTCCTCCTGTCCATGGAATTCTCCAGGCAAGAATACTGGAGGGGGTTGCCATTTCCTTCTCAGGGGATCTTCCCAACCCAGGGATCAAACCCTCATCTCCTGCATTGGCAGGCAGTATCTTTACCACTGCACTACCTGGGAAGCTCCATGTAGCCCAGAGGCTACAGTTAATAAGTATTCACTGAGTGAATGAATGAATGAAGGCTCACCATTCACGCAGTCCTTTATATCTGATATAGCATCCCTGCTGTCTTTCCAATCCCTGCTGCCTTACTTAGAACAATTGCCCCTAGTTCAGGGAATGTGGGGGTTGGCTGCCACCCCCAACTCGATTACACATAATTCTGCAAAGACAGAAGTCTATCGTCCTCCTCATTTTGGTAATTGCACTGAGGACATAAATTCAGCAACATGTGCTTGGTCAGCTGCCCCATTTTCCTCCTAAGTAGCAAATTTATGGGGTACACATGCGCACCGGTGATTATTTCCTGACAGTTTATAGTATCAAAGCTCCTTTATTTCCCTGCAATAAATCTAATTTATATGGATTGGCAGATCAAACAGTGCATTTCCAGGCTTCGGGAGGTTGTGAATCATTCTTGGTGACTTAGGAAACTTGGGGAGACTAAGGTTTTGCGTATTGCAAATCGGGGTGGAGACATATTTGGTCTGGCTCGCAATGGATGCAATTAGAGCGATGAACACCGGGAGAAATTCATTTTCCAGGGACAGAGAGAAATCTGCTTGGTATGCAAAAGAGCACAGTTATTTGCAACACAGGAGCCCGGAACGTGGTTAGCAAAGCACCCACTGACTGTTTGATTCGCAGCTTTAAAGAATTCAAGGATGAATAAAACATTGAATTAATTGCCAAAGAACTGTCGCCAGCCTGCATGACATCTGAGCACCTTTGAAGCACAAAACAACCTGAAACCGGGCTTGTGGTACCCGCTAGTCCCGGCCCCAGAAACTGCATTTTGACTCTTAGTACTGGGTTCTATCCGGACTTCTCTCCCATGAAGACTCTGCCTCTCTTAGAGGCCCTAGCTCAAGTCCCCTCCTCCAGGAAGCCCTCTTTGCTTACCCCACCTGCAGGGAATGCTCCTTTGTTTGACCACCAATGTCCTCATTCATGAAGTAAACAAATATTTATTGAGCACCTAGTATGCGCCAGGCACTTGCTCCAGCTGCTGGGGAGCAAGAGGCAATGAGCAAAGTAGAGAAATTAACACATCCAAAGACAGTAAGTGCCATGGAGAAAACAAAGCAGAAAGATTGAGCAGAGGGGAGGAACTGTCGAGAGGAGGGGCCAATGGCTGATTCAGGCAGGTGGGCAGTACTGGTGACATTTATGTACAGAGATAAGAAGGTGGTGAGGTTAGGAGCCATGAGAAATATCTGGGGAAGAACTTTCCAGGCAGATGGATGAGCAAGAGTCAAGGCCAGAGGCAGGAGTGTTCCTGGGCATTTGAGGAGCTGCGAAGTCTGGTGTGGCCAGAGTGACTTAGAGGAAAAGTGCTGGGCAGTGAGTCCAGACAGGAGGCAGGGTCAAGGTCATCGGAAGACCACTTACTCATTCATTTATTCACCTCCCAATTCAGTTATTCACTCAACAAATATTCCTGAAGCCTTACTATGCGCCAGACACGTGCTGTCCTGAACTTTCAAAATCCATCAGTAGACATAACAAGCAAGCTCCTTGCTCTCAGGGGCTCCCGTTCTGGTGGCAAAATAGAGAATAAGTAAATAAAAAAGGTAATTTCAGAGAGTGATCAGGAGACATAAGATAGAGGAGATGGTTGGGGTGGGCATAAGGGCTTCCTCACAGGGTGAGAAGACAGTGACTAATGACGGGGAGTGGGGGTACCTTCCCCGAGGCAGGCAGGAAGCCCCTTCCCCACTGACCTCCAGGTGTACAAGCCTAGCAGAATTCTCTCCTTGTTCTTGAGTGACCCTCGTCTTCTTCCTAAGCCCACTTAGCAGATGAATAGACTAAGGCTCCTTCAGGGCAGGGATCCCATGTTCCGCTTTTTCACCTCTCTACACAGAGCCTGGGCATTTGGGGGAGTAGAATTAACTCTCTTCTTCTCGTACAGCTGGCGCGAAGCTTTGGGGCCACCTCTTAATTCCATAGACGGAGGAGCCTGGCAGGCTACAGTCCATGGGGTCTGTAGAGTCAGTCACAACTGAGGGGCTTCCACCCCACTCCACTCACCCGGGACGGCTGTGACCAGACCTGGCCCTGTGCTGGCCGCAACTGAAGAGCCGCTGGACTCGACATGAGGAGAACCTCCCCAGAAAGGGAGAGTCCCCCAGAAAGGGACCCCCTTGCACGGCAGATGCTCTGGGGGTGAGTGACTTCAGGGCCCTCCAGGAACACTGGCCAGGCCTCCTCTTCAGGCTCAGGAAGCTGGCGCAGGCTCCGGGAGCAGGTTCAGGATGGTGGGCAGGGCCCTGGCTGCAGTGGAGGGCAGAGCAGGCTGGTCTCCTCTGTCGTCCTGGCTCTGACGGACGAAGCGGGATGGGGGCTTCTGGCGGCTGCTCTCTCCTCCTCAGGGGCCTCCCGGGCTCCTGCTCCCGCCCTCTCTGTCCAAGCTCTGCTCTCTCTCCGTGTAGCCTTGGGATCCCTTTGGAATCCCTTTGGAATCTGGTCCTGTCTCCGCTGCTCAGAACCTCCCACGGCTCCCACAGCACCCAGGGAGCGCCCTGGCACAAGAGGACACACTAGTGAGCCAGACCCTGCCGGGAGCTCTCCCAGCACCCTCGAGTTAACCCCTCAACTGCCTCTCGGGGGGACAGTCTTCACCTCGCCTTCATCGCACTTGTTGAATGAGTGGGTGAACGATGGAATGTACTAATGAGCAAATGAACGGCAGGGTGACCCCCCTCTGCGCTGCCCCGGGGTCTAGTGTGGGTGCAGAGGGGCTTGTCATGGGCTCGGGTGCGAGTCCCTCCCTCGGGGCAGTTTCTGGCCCAGCAAACGTGCCCACTCTGCTCTTCACTATGTCGCAGGGACTGGGTGTCCCTTCAAAATGGGGTCCCTACGCACACTCACCAGGCCCTGGACAGTCCAGCCCACTGGGGAGGGAGTCCCATCCTGTGGCCTCAGAGGAGGGGCTGGTGTGGAGGAGGGGGAAACAGGTGTCATTTTTCTGGACTGAGGATGGACAGGGTTGGGGGAATGAGGCTCCGAGCAGGAGAAGCGCCCAGCAGAGGCTGTTTGTCCAGGGGCTGCTCCAGGCACCTGGTGAGGACATGGCCTCGGGTCCCCACTGCCCAGCCAGGCCGGCTTGGTGGACATCTGTCTGGCCGTCTCCCCCCATTTTCATGTGAAAGGCAGGCGGGACGTGACCGGGGAATGGGGACCGCCATCTGCTCGGGGAGCTCATTGTGCCGAGACCCGGGTCCCACTGCAGGGGTGGAGGGTGAAGGATGGCGGGGAAGCCGACAGAAGGCGACTTCAGGGCGAGGGCGGCTCTGCGGGGCAGGGCTGCTCCGACACCATCTGTGCCCAGCCCTCCGGGACGGCCTGGGCTCGGCCCCCTCAGGGGCCCCCTCCCTGCCCCCAGGCCAGGCTGAGCCGATGCAGGGGCACCCAGCAACCCCCAGGGGCAGCCGTGGAGCCAGGGTCTGCCCACCAGGCCATCCTGCCTCAGTCACGGGGCGGCCAGTGCTGGGGACGGTCCCCGGTAATCACCTATGGGTGACCAGGAGGCTGTCCTCCCGGGGGACTCCCTCCAGCACTGACCTGGCCTGGACACCTGGATGCTCCAGCCGGGGCAGCCTGGGTCTCCCCAGGAGGGGGCAGGAGGGGGCAGGAGGGGGCAGGAGGGGGCAGGAGGGGGCAGGAGGGGGCAGGAGGGGGCAGGAGGGGGCAGGAGGGGACGGCCAGCCTCTGCCGGCGCACGGCCGCCCGCGTGCCCAGGATGGGAGTTCTGCGGCCCCTCCTTGCAGGGACTCTGGGGCACCCGGGTGGGCTCCGCGCTGGCTTCAGACACCTCTGGGTCAGGATGCCCCCCGAGCCTGAGCGGGTTTGACAGCATGGACACAGAGCGATGCTTTTCCCTGTTTCAGCTGGAACTTCTGGAGCCTCTGGCTCTGGGAGGAGGCGGCTGCAAGGGAGCGCTGCCCGCGTGGGGCAGAGCTGCAGGGAGACCCGAGGGGTCTGCCTGGTGATGGTTAGTAGGGGGGCAGCGGGGGCACCTGGACCCGCGCATGACCTGTAGACGAGACTGAGAAAAGGTCCTCTCCCTGGGCCCCGCAGGGCGGCCCGCAGGGGTCCTGATGTGTGGGGACGTGGACGGGAGATGCCCGCCCGGCCTTTCCTGCAGAGCTGTGTTCATTCCCCTCCCCTCCACGCCGGCCCACGCCCACTCAGAGGGAATGCACACATATTCTGTTGGTAATTAAAAAGAATTTAATTATCTGCTGAAAATGAGGTTCCAGAATTAATATGGAAATGAATTCTAGCTGTGTTCTCAACGTCTTTCCTCCTTGCTTGTTAGGTAATTGGTGGGGGGTGGGGTTGGATGGTCGGGGGGAGGAAGCATGAGGGGTCCTCCGCTCCTTCCTTGGCAGCTGCCACAGAGCTGGGGATGGGGAGACACAGCCCGGGGCGCCCCCAGACCCAGAGCGCCCCTAGGGTCTGGGGGAGACAGGGGAGGAGCTGAGTCTGTGGGGCAGGCTGCTCTGCCCCTCGGTGCTGTGTGGCTGTGGGCTAGTAACTGAGCCCCTTTGAGTCTCACTGCTGCTGCTGCTGCTAAGTCGCTTCAGTCGTGTCCGACTCTGTGCGACCCCATAGACGGCAGCCACCAGGCTCCCCCATCCCTGGGATTCTCTAGGCAAGAATACTGGAGTGGGTTGCCACTTCCTTCTCCAATGCATGAAAGTGAAAAGTGAAAGCGAAGTCGCTCAGTCGTGTCCGACTCTTAGCGACCCCATGGACTACAGCCCACCAGGCTCCTCCGTCCATGGATTTTCCAGGCAAGAGTACTGGAGTGGGGTGCCACTGCTCGTGCGTAAAATAAAGATGATGGTTTCTCTCTCAAGGGATCCAATAGCCTCCCTGAGGCCTTGATTCAGGTCATGTCTGTGTGAGATTGTCCCTGGCCACTGCATTTTAAAGTCCCAACTCTGACCCCTGATACTTCTCCCTGCCCCCCACCTCAATTCTCTCCATGGCCCTCAGCACTGTCGGACACGCTGTGCGTGGTACTTCTCTCTCTTGCTGATTGTCTGGATTCCACCATGAAAATGTGAAGTCCCTGAGAAAAGGGATTTTTTTTTTTTCCTGTTTTGCTCATTGCTTTGTCTCTAGGACCCATAACAATTGCTGGCATGTAGTAAGCTATGGTTTTTTCAGTGGTCATGTATGGATGTGAGAGTTGGACTATAAAGAAAGCTGAGCACTGAAGAATTGATGCTTTTGAACAGTGATATTGGAGAAGACTCTTGTGAGTCCCTTGGACTGCAAGGAGATCCAACCAGTCCATCCTAAAGGAAATCAGTCCTGAATGTTCATTGGAAGGACTGATGCTGGAGCTGAAACTCCAATGCTTTGGCCACCTGATGCGAAGAACTTACTCATTGGAAAAGACCCTGATGCTGGGAAAGATTGAAGGCAGGAGAAGGGGACGACAGAGGATGAGATGGTTGGATGGCATCACCAACTCAATGGACATGAGTTTGAGTAGACTTCAGGAGTTGGTGATGGCAGGGAAGCCTGGCATACCACAGTCCATGGGGTGGCAAAGAGTCAGATGTGATTGAGCAACTAAACTGAACTCAACTGAGTAGGTGCTCAGTAAAGACTGTTTGAGTGAACTAATCAATGAATGAATGGATAGTGATGAATAAATGAATGGATGAATAAGTAAATAAATGAATGAATAAGCTATAGAGCCCTCAGAGAAGTCCCTACACCTAATAGGCTCCATACAAGTGTTACAATGATGTTAAAGTAATTAATCAAGGAGGCCTTTAGCCTGAAGTGACTTTGATGTCACCCATGTAACCACACCAAAACCTAAGCCAGTCAGTGCACTTGAAATTGGAGAAAATGAAGCCTGAGACCAATTAACTTGCGAATAATCACAAGAGACAACAAGCCTTTCCAATGATGCAACTATTTAAGCCACAGCCAATCAAATGACTTCCCCCTGCTTTGCTTCTGGGTCTTTCCTATGAAAACACCTCCCAGCTCCTGTTTGCAGAATGCACACTCCTAACTTCGCTTGGGTTTGGAACTGCTTGGTTTAATAATCCATGTTTGCTCAGATAAACTTGAAATTTTTATGTGCCTAGGTTTATCTTTCAACAATGCCAGTGCTGCCCACCAGCAGCCTGCTCCCTCCCCATTCATTTTATTCCCTTCATTTATTTCACAGTTGTCTGCTGACCTCCTACTAAGTGCCAGCTGCTGATTCTAGGCACTGTGTAAATATAGCAGTGAGAAAAAAAGCCTTAAATTCCTTGCCCTCTTGGAGTTAATACAATGACAGGAGACAGACATTGAACAAATAGACAATTAAATATAAAATGTCAGGGACTTCTCTGGTGGTTCAAGGGCTAAGACTCCACACTCCCAATGCAGGGGGCTTAGGTTCAATCCCTGGTCAGGGAACTAGATCCCACATGCTGCAACTAAGACGTGGCACAGCCAAATAAACAGATAAATATTTTTAAAAGAAATAAAATAAAATGTCAGATTGCAATAAGTCTTAGGAAAAATATGTCAGCTGCAAGGAATGGTGGGTCGGGCGGGTGCTGTGTCAGCAATGGAGGCTGGAGAGGGCCTGGGGAAGGTGACCTGGGAGCAGCAATCTGGGCGAGTTGGGCGGGGTGGGGACTGCAGGCAGAGATCAGAGTGTGGGTGAAGGCCCAGGTGGTACTACACCTGGAGAACCAAGGAGCTGCAGGGCCCGTTGGCGGGTCGGGCGGGCCGAGGTGAATGGGAGAGGCAAAGTTGTCCCCTGGGACATCTTGAGGGGCTTCGTTTCCACTCTGGTCAAGATAGGAGCCAGGATATCCCAGCACGAGAGGGACCTGAGTCGGGGTTCAAGTCTCTCCTGGGTTCCGCATGGAGAGGTGGGGGCGTGGTGTGCCCAGGATGGGGTCACCACAGGGGTCAGGGGGTGATGGGGCTGGGCCAGGGCAGAGGCCTGGGAGGAGGGACATGGGCAACAGGAGCAAAGGGGGTGGGGCAAAAAAAAGAAAAAAAGTGCCCTTGGAATCTGGTTGTATTTTGTTTGGTTTCCCTTTTCTCCTTATAAGACAAACGTGTCCCAGAACCCAAGGACGCCCTTTACATCCACTGGTCAGGTGTGGCCACTGACCAATCACAGGCAAGGGGTGGATCCTGTGACTGGTTGAGCCCCTGGTGATCCCCCCGCAGGTGGCTCCAGACAGAACCTGGATGTTGGCTGGGTGGTGAGGCGGGGTTGCCTGCAGAGAAAGGTGACCCCACTTGGGCTGCAGCCTCAGCAGCATGAGACCAAGGACCTGTGAGGTACTGTCCCTGGACCCCAGGCATCTGTAACTCACAGAGAGTAAATTGCTGCTCCTATTAATTACTTATAATAAAGCTCAAAAAGTAAGAATGCCGACTTTCAGGGCCGAGATGGTGGCAGAGCAGAACCTCAGGTCTTGAGTCCCCTGGGTCCTCTTCTTCCTGTGCCCACCTGCCTCCTGCCACAGCCTCCGGGATGCTCCTCTGGCCCTGGGAGGACAGGGTCCTGGAGCAGAGGGTCACGAGGTCCTGCAGGAAGCCGGGCAGTTCAAGGCTCCCATCGACCAGTGCTCTGTCAGCTGAAGCTTCCCGGCAGGGGACCGCTTCCCAGAACTGGGCACTTAGGGCCAGGGCTGTGACAGGAGGGACACTGGGGACCTGGCTTCCTGGACGCCTGGCAGGCGGGTGGACACAGGTCTCTGAAAGTGGCTCTGACAGGGGCCTCGCCAGTCCCACCTGGAGGGTGCCAGGATCTGCAGAAAAACGAGGGCAGGACCACAGGGCATGAGGCAGAGCAGGGCCTTACATGCTGGGCCCCCACTGGGCAGCGCGGCTCCTTCAGGCCTGCTGTCCCTCCTGACTTCCCCGTGTCTGAGTGCGGAACACCCTCCAGCCCTGCTCACCCACAGGCTGCATCTGCCCTGGGGTGCCCGGCTGTGACCTGTGTCGGGCTCGCAGTGAGGACTGGAGCTGCTGGTGAGGCCTGTCGAGTGCACCGTGAGCCCCAGCAGCTGCTGAAAGGGGGCTTTTCTGGGGCCTCCGAGGATTTTCTGTCTGCTTGTCTTCTCTTTCTCACCCCGCCTCTGCCCCACCTCCCTCTCTGATCAGGCACAGCTGACACTTGAGCCCCCAGAGGTCAGGGACTGAGGAGTCCGGGCAGATACACGCCCAGGGCTGAGGAACTGCCTGGAAGCTGCTGGGCCCCAGGCTGTGGAGGGGGTGGGGGGAGAGGTGGCCCGCAGACCCCTCCCTGGGACGTGCCACGCGGAGGCAGTGTGTGTGCACCTCTGGTCTAGGGTTGTGCTGGGGACACAGGGAAGAAGGGAACCCTGTCCCCACCCTGGTGACATTCCTGCCCCACAGGTATGAGCAGAAGTCACACTCTGGGTTGAACACAGGTCCATCGAGTTGGTGTTGTTGAGTCCCTAAGTCATGTCAGACTCTTTGCGACCCCATGGACTGCAGCACGCCAGGCTTCCCTGTCCTTCACCATCTCCTGGAGTCTGTTCAGACTCCTGTCCATCGAGTCGGTGATGCCATCCAACCATCTCATCCTCTGTCGTGCCCTTCTCCTCCTGCCTTCAATCTTTCCCAGCATCAGGGTCTTTCCCAGGGAGTCAGCTCTTTGCATCAGGTGGGCTAAGTATTGGAGTTTCAGCTTCAGGATCAGTCCTTCAAATGAACATTTAGTGTTGCTTTCCTTTAGACTCTCAAGAGTCCCCTCGAGCACCACAGTTCGAAAGCATCAGTTCTTCAGTGCTCAGCCTTAGTTGAGAAAATAGGAAATCCATCCTGGCCTAGCCCCTGCCCCAAACTTAACTCACCCTGGGGCTCTTACTCTGGGCTTATACAGCTCTGGGTGTTGTCGAGCAACAAAGGTGAAGTGAGCAGGTGTATTTCTGGCTTCTCACAGCCCACCAGCAACCCCTCCTCCCCTTCCCTGCCCCCCTGCCCCCCCACCCTGCCCACCACCATCTGCTTAGGCATCCAGGCCATTTCTCTACACAACTGAGCTGTCGCTGCAGTTCAAGCTGCGCCTGAGCCCTCCCCTGGTCCTTGGCTGTGGAAAGCCTGCAGTGTGGCTTTCCTGCTTTGGGTCCAGGACAGGCCCACCTCCCCTGCCCAGAGCCACCATTCCCTTCTCCCTGGACCCTGCAGGTGACTTCCCACTGGCTTCTGCCTCCACCACGGGGCCTCTACAGTCCACCGCCCCCATAGCAGTGAGATGACACTTCAAACCCGTGAATGGATCTTGTCACCTCTTTGCTCACCGTGCCCCCTGGCTCTCCACCTAACGCAGAATAAGTGCCAGAGCCCCGGCCTTGGCTGCAGGCCTGTGCTGCCCATGTTCCCTTTGTCCTCCACGTCCACCCTCCCCGCCTTCCACTGCCCTGGGGCCTGCATGGCTGACTGAGGTGGCCCACACTTGGGGCTCTTGCTCTGGGGAGCCCCGGCAGGAGTTCAGCAGGACGGGGAGGCTGGTGCTGAGGTGGTGATGCACCTGGCTCCCTCCTTGGGGCGGGGGAGGGGGGCGGTCACCCTGGCCTGGCTGTGCCTGGCCTTCCAGGAAGAGCATGCCAGCCCCAGGGCCTTTGCACTTACTCTCCCTCTGTCTGAGATGCTTCTTCCCTGGCCCTTCCCACAGTAGCTGCTCCCATCATTTAGTAGATATCGAGGCCACAGACCGAGCTGGGAAAGACTAGGTGGGGGTCGGGGGGGAGGAGGAAGGCAGGTTTGGGCAAGAGAAACAGGAGCTTCCCCTCAGTCACATTGACTTAGGGTCAGAACAGAACCCGGGGAGATGTTGGGTGAGCATCTGATCTCAGCACCTGGAGCTGAGCTGGAGGCAAACGTTTGGACAGATTTTCATCCTTCAGCGTCCCCACCAGCTTCCACAACCCTCCGGGGTGTGGGTGGGTGCCCTTGCTACCCTATTAATTTTTAAAACACTGCCTGGTTAATTTCCCTCATTGCCCGTATGGCATCATAAAATTAACTTTACTGGTTACTAGTCAATCCTACTTGGTCTTGTCTGTCCCTTGTCTGCCCTTTTAACCACTGAGTCCTAGGATCTAATGCAATCCGAGGTACACAGTAGGTATTTGGTAAATACTACCAAAAAAATAATCAAATGCTTGATGAATATATAGCCTGCACGAACACACACGCCTGCAGACCTGCACCAACATCTGTACACACGTGCATACCCTCTGGCCCCCTTGCCTGACAGCAGGAATCTTGTCCAATTACAGGGCACGTTTCCTGGGGAGGAGCTTCAACCAGAGCCGACCAGGAGCCGGTGTCTACCCTTGGTCCCCCGCTGACACCTACTCAGTTAGAACAAGGACTTCACTTAGACCCTCTGTCCTCTGGGCAAAGAGCTTCGTCGGTCCCTCCGTGGATTTACGCTCCGTCCTTTCAGTCTGTAATCCAAGGATGTCTGGGGAAGATTTATGAAGGAAATAACAGTGAAACCCGAGTTTCTTAGAGCTTGGGAATGTCAATAACAGCATCTTGGGAGGGAAGGAAACCTTTCCATGATGGCACCTGTCGCGGGGATAATGTCACGTGGTTCCCTTGGGAAGATCCACCCCCAGCTCCTCCACCTCCTGAGACGCGCTGGCCCCTCAGTCCAGCCCAGTCCTGCCTCTTCTCCAAGGCTTGTTCTGTGGCTCCTGGCTCACAGGAATGGGGGTCTTCTCTGAGCCCCGACGCATCCCTGCTGGCCCGCTCACTGAGGTTTATTTCCGCATAAATGTCCTCCTTCCTCCTCCTCAGGCCCTGCCCTGGGACACTGCCTCCCTCCAGAGTCATCAGAACACTACTCACATCCCTCAAAGGCCCAAGGTTCTTCTTGAGGGTTGTTTCCTAACTGAGGACAGCATCAATCAAGGCAGAGACTGGGCCACGCTATGTCACAATTTGTCTTAAAGGAAAACTACAGCTTTGAGCCTCTGTAAATACTGAAAAGGAATGAAATTATCCCTCAAGTCTTGTAAAACATTTATTGTATCAGGGCCCCTGGTATGATAAAAATATACACGCTTACATGAGAAAGATAACTCTCTAGGACCTTAAATACGGCACACAGTTAACATACAGACCAGGACAGATCCTAAACCTTCTATTCCCTTGAATAAATCCTTGTCTTTCTAGAGTGTAGGAGGCTGTTTTGGAATAAGTTATCTGGCCCAAGAGG
The DNA here is from genome assembly GCF_032405125.1 of Capricornis sumatraensis. NCBI lineage: Eukaryota > Metazoa > Chordata > Mammalia > Artiodactyla > Bovidae > Capricornis > Capricornis sumatraensis. Next base: position 79,851,377 of record NC_091083.1, read on the forward strand.
GCAACAAAACTGACTCAAAGCCTGGGCTTTGGAGTATATCTGGGGTCAAGTCCAGGTTTGATCTTAAGGGCTGTGTGTGACCTTGGCAAAATCATCAGAGCCTCTTCTCTTCAGCTTCCACCCCTGTGAAATGGAAATAGCAGCAGTTTTATTTCCTTTCCTTTATTTGGCTGTGTCGGGTCTTAGTGGTGACACGTGAGAGCATCATTCCGGCACACTGGGCTCTCTAGCTGTGGTGCCCGGGCTCAGAAATTGTGGCGTGTGGAATTAGTGGCTCCATAGTAGGCATGTGGGATCTTAGTTCCCCGAACAGCAGTCGAACTCCTGTGCCCCACATTGCCAGGCAGATTCTTAACCGCCATACCACCAAGGCAGTCCCAGTTTTCTTTTTATTTTAATGATCATTTTAAGAAGTATCTGATATTGGAAAAGAAATAGTAGCCAGACCTTCCCCATGGGGTTGTTTGAAAGGTTTTCTGAAATCCCACACGTGGGTGGCTGACCCAGGATGCCCCTTCTTGTTAGCTTGGCTCTGAGGTCCTGCTCCAGGGAGTGCCCCCCGCCCAGCCCCCTGGCCCACCTGCACCCCCCAGGCGGAGAGGCTCTGGCAGATCTTCATAAGTAGCAGAAACAATAAAAATATGCTCCTAGACATATATTTATATAGAGTATATTGATTATATAATTGGCTCTAATGTGATAAAAATTACATAGAGTAGATTAAAACTACAACTCTCTCTGGCCCATAAATTTGACCTATAACTTGCACACGAAGTTAAAGAAGACATTAAACATCTCATTAACTCTCGGTTGTGGGGCTTCTGAGACTTTTGAACAAGGGCCCTGTTGACTCACCTGCCACTCCCCCGACTCTTGCTTTTCTGGAATTTGGAATTCACTGCCCTACTCCTCCCCGGCAACCCAACACGGCCCTAGCTTTCCATCTGTTCTGGACCGAAGGGAATCCATCCCTCCATCAGATGTTTATGGAGCACCAGCTCTGTGCCAAGTGAGGTTCTAGGCACTGGGTAAAACGTCGAACAATGCGACAAATGAAAATCACTGTGCTCTTGGAATTTAGAGTCTAATCGAGTGAGATAAAGAAAAGAAGGAGGAAGGATGGATGTTTGGGAGGGAGGGAGGGAAAATAAGCTCCTGTGTGCTGAAGGTTTGCTCTGTACCAGGATAAATTCATTGACAGAGACACTGTCTCACTCCAGAGTTCCCAACAACCCAATAGGTACAGGTGCTCCCCCATTTTACAGATGTGGAAACTAAGGCCGGGGGAAGTTAGAGACAGCCACCTAGGAAGCGGTGGAGGCAGGGACTGGACACAGGCCCATCTGGATTTAAGCCTCTCATAGGTCTGGAACGAATGGATGAATTCCGTCTTGAGGGAAAGAGGGGGTGCAGAAATAGACACACACGGCCACAACGTCCCTGTGAGCAGAGAGGCGCAAGGGCTTTTTGAAACCCATAGAGAGCCCAGACTTCTCTCTTGTGCCCCTTTTTGTTGCTCTTTAGTTGCCAAGTTGTGTCCGACTCTTTTGCAACCCCATGGACGGTAGCCCGCCAGGCTCTTCTGTCTGTGGGATTTCCCAGGCAAGAATAATGGAATGGGTTGTCATTTCCTTCTCTAGGGGATCTTTCCAGCCCAGGGGCTGAACCCATGTCAGATTCTTTACCACTGAGCCACCAGGAAAGCCCCTTCCCTACTTTCTAATTCCCAAGATTTATTCAGAATCAAGGGCAAGACACCTCATCTGCAACCCACCCCAAACCTTCTTCCTAAAACATTTTGCCTGGACTAGTGATCACCCTCCAAGCACTCTGCCTGATTCTGTCCTCACCTCCTCACCGCCTCACCCCCACTGATGGGGACAGAATGAAGGGACAAAATAGGTGACTAAATAGTTAACCCCAGACGATTACATGAAGAAAAATATGAGAAACTCCCGTAAGTTAAAAATTACTCAAGAAAGCAGGTTTGCTTAACCACAAAACCAAGCAGGCTTGCTTAGCAACGAAGCCACGCAACAGAAGCACGGGACATGCCCAAACAATGAAACAATGGTGTCATGAGACCCACATCCCGCCCAGTGAGCTCAATAAGTTAATGACCCCCCAAACAGGCTCTGTGCCCGCAAAAAAACAATCACCTACGGGAAGGTGACATTTCAAAATGAAAGACCCTCCTTGTACTGAGACCTGAAAATATTTTTCCAAAGTGTTATGATAGCCCTGGCCTGACCACATAGGGAGGGACAAGTCGAATTCCCTGCCCTCTCTTGGGGAGGAACTGATGATGGAGACGTGAACGTCTACTGGAGAAAGACCAAGGGGGTCTTCCCCCCTTTTCTTTGAATTATAAAACTAGCCCACCAAGTTTCCAGGGCGTGGCATTTCTGGCTTGTCTGCCTGTAAAGCTCAGTTCAGTTCAGACGCTCAGTCGTGTCAGACTCTCTGGGACGCCATGGACTGCAGCACGCCAGGCCTCCCTGTCCATCGCCATCACAAGTGTCCTATTCTAATAAATCCTTTCTTATCTACCACTATGCTTTCGCTGAATTCTTCTCTGCACTGAGACATAAAGGGCTGTGAAGGCAGAGGTCTTCGGAGCTCCCTTGAAATGACACCAATCAGTTTCAGGCCCCGCAGTATATTCTGTACTCACACCCACAGGAATCCACCAAAAATACAAGTCAGGCTGTGACTCCCCTGCTCAGAGACTTCCCCAGCTCCCACCTCACTCACAGCAAAAGCCAAGTTCCCACAGGGGGACAGCCCTCAGCCCCACACATCCTGCCTTTGCCTCTCTGATCCCAGCTCCTAGCATGCTCTCCTCGATCACTCTGTTCCAGCCACACTGCCTCCCGTGCCCTGGACAAGTTTGTCCTTGCTCTTCCCTCTGCCTGGAAAGTTCTTCCCCAGGGTCCTCTAAGCTCCCTCCATCAGCTGCCCCAGGTCTTTGCTTATATGTCTCCTCCTCTGGGAAACCCACCCTAATCTCCCACTTTCTGACCTCCCTAAATCCACGCCCACCCCCTGCAGTCAAAACAGTTTTAAAAACATCAATCAAATTGTGCCCCTACATTCTGACACCTTCAGCAGCTCCCTATTCTAGGAAGGAGGCTGTTGTAATTATTTGGAGTGCTTGGCCTCAGGAGGCACCTGGGCATCCTTTGGAGATAGACTTGGCATTCCAGCCTGCCCGTGTGGAGTCCACGTTGAGGTCTGGGTATAAAACCTCTGCTAACAGGGAGGTGTGGCTGTATCTGGAAATGCTCTTGTTCCCTGGATGTATTCCTGTGGGGACTTTGTGGGAAAGAGAAGGGGCTGGACCAGTGCCCGTCCAAAATGCTGTCACAGCACAACTCTAATGCCCCCCAAATCTTACGCACCCCCACGTGCTTCTGATGGGGTCGTCGTCCCCAGCTTCCCTTCTCAAAGGACAGCCTCCCCTGGAGTGTGCACACAGCCATAAAGCCCATGTGTGTTTTGCTAATTGATATAAATGACTTGTCATTCACAGCCCAGCATCGGTGCTGAGCACGTCTACATTAATTGGCTTGGAGGAGGAAAATTAAGTGCTTCAATTTGTCATTTTTCAAGATGAAAAATGGGAATGGAGAAAAACCACTCATTTGATAGAGAGGTGCTGTGAGTAACTGAAACCCCCTTTGGGGAGGGGACAAATGCTCTCTCAGGAAGGGGTCTGGGTTGGGAGTAGCCCTAGGGAAAGGGAGGTGAGCCCGCACCTCCAGCAGCCCTTCATATGCAGAAAGTGTTTCACAATGACAGAGTGCTTTTCAAAGGCAGTTCTCATCCAATGTTCACAATTGCCCTGTGGGTACCAGTACACTGACAGGATCCTAAAGTTGCAAGGACAGAAAACGCAACTCCAGGAGATGTAAGCAGAAAGAAAATGTATGGGTTCATAAACTAAAAAGTCCCGAGGATGGGGTGGATCTCAGGTGGGGCTGGGTCCAGGGACTGTAGCCAGTTTCTCCCAGCCTTACAGTACTGTTCCTTTCCTCTTCCCTCACTGGGGGGAGATGCTATCTTGCCAATGCAGTAACCTCAGAGAGAAGACCTTCCCTTCCTGGTGGCATCTGCAGATTTCTTAGGATTCACCCAGTTGGACCAACTTGGTCACATGCCCATATCTGACCCAAACTCTGGGGTCACGGGGATTTGTTCATGGCCAGGGTTACCCTCTGAGGTACCACGGTGTCAGTTTAGAAACGGTGCTCCTTTTTCTTGGGAGAAGCAGCCTTGCGCCAGGACTTGGGCTTGGGGTGGGGCAGGGATTTCAGCCCCTTTTGCGGGTACCACCTGCCCTGGTGTAGCCAGTGGTCTGGGATGTGCGGACTGCCAGGCCAGGGTCATGGATCCCAAATGCAGGGGGTATGGGGCTTGCCTCACTCATAGCTCATGAGCCAAGAATGCAGGACAGAGGTTCCCCAAAGGGCACTCAGGGTGCTGTGGCCAGAAGGGAGACTTCATTCCTTCAGTTAGCGTATTTCTATAAAGTACCCACTATGTGCCAGGGCTGCTCAGTGAAGACCGTGGACCTAGATCCCTGCCCTCATGGGACATCCAGCCTAGTTTGGGGGAAGAGACAAAACCGAAATCCATGGATTTCTTAGTCATGGGCACTCACGACCGCAGAGCTGTGGAGAAACGGAAGCAGGACAGGGACAGTGTATGGCATCAGATGGGCAGCTGTGGCCGGGCAGTGATGGCCTCAGGGACAGGCTGATGTCTGAGCAGAGAGAGGGGGTGAACCGCACGACTGCTCAGGAAGAGGTTCCCCGGGAGCCTCCCCTCCTCCCCAGGGGCTGCTGGCTCCCTGCTGGTGCTCCACCGGCAGCCTGGGGAACACAAAGCAGCAGCCTCTAATGAAGACTCGGCCATCAGGCTGCCTTCCTCCTCCGCAGCTGAGAGGACCCACAGGGACACAGCGGGAGGAGGAGAGAAGCCTCAGGGTGAGGAGCGTGGGCAGGAGGGAGGGGGGAGAGGGAAGGGAGGCTGTCAGCTTCCCTCAGAGCACCTCCAGGGCCCCGAGACGCCTTCACCAGCCTGAGTGCAAATCCACACTTTGCCTCCAATTATGCTTGGGTGCCTGAGGCAGGGCAGGCTAGGGGGGTGAGAGGCCCAGGGCATCCCCAGGGCCAGGCTTTATGCTGGCAAGATGGCCATTCCAGGAGGTCCAGGGGTGAAGCACCAAGGAGGCTCAAAACCAGACCCAGGAGCCTGAAGGAGAGCAAACACCTCTGCCCAGGGCTTCCCCAGGGAGGGGGGCCGTGCCGCTGAGACCCACTGCCAGCCCAGGGCTCGGGGCATTTTGGCAGAATACCTGTGCCCTGAATTCCTTCACCTTTTCTAAATCCAGCCTGAACATCTGGAAGTTCTCAGTTCACATACTGTTGAAGCCTGGCTTGGAGAATGTTGAGCATTACTTTGCTAGCATGTGAGATGAGTGCAATTGTGCAGTAGTTTGAGCGTTCATTGGCATTGTCTTTCCTTGGGATTGGGATGAAAATAGACCTTTTCCAGTCCTGTGGCCACTACTGAGTTTTCCAAATTTTCTGGCATACTGAGTGCAGCACTTTCACAGCATCATGTTTTAGCATATTTGGGTCATAGAAAAAGCAAGAGAATTCCAGAAGAACATCTGTTTCATTGACTACACTAAAGCCTTTGGTTGTGTGGATCACCACAAACTGGAAAATTCTTAGAGAGATGGGAATAGCAGACCACCTGACCTGCCTCCTGAGAAATCTGTATGCAGGTCAAGAAGCAACAGTTGGAGCAGGATATGTAACAACAGATTGGTTCCAAACTGGGAAAGGAGTACATCAAGGCTGCTTAGTTAATTTATATGCAGAGTACATCACGTGAAATGCCAGACTGGAGGAAGCACAGGCTGGAATCAAGATTGCTGGGAGAAATATCAATAACCTCAGAAATGCAGATGACTCTACCCTTATGGCAGAAAGTGAAGAGGAACTAAAGAGCCTCTTGATGAAAGTGAAAGAGGAGAATGAAAAAGCTGGCTTATAACTCAACATTCAAAAAACGAAGATCATGGCATCCAGTCCCATCAGTTCATGGCAAATAGATGGGGAAACAATGGAAACAGTAACAGACTTTATTTTCTTGGGTTGCAAAATCACTGCAGATGGTGACTGCAACCATGAAATTAAAAGACCCTTGATCCTTGGAAGAAAAGCTATGACAAACCTAGATAGTATCTTAAAAAGCAGAGACATTACTTTGCCAACAAATGTCCATCTAGTAAAAGCTATGGTTTTTCCAGTAGTCATGTATGGATGTGAGAGTTGAACCATAAAGAAGGCTGAGTGCTGAAGAAGTGATGTTTTTGAACTGTGGTGTTGGAGAAGACTCTTGAAAGTCCCTTGGACTGCAAGGAGATCAAACCAGTCAATCCTAAAGAAAATCAGTCCTGAATATTCATTGGAAGGACTGATGCTGAAGCTGAAACTCCAATATGTTGGCCACCTGATGTGAAGAACTCATTGGAAAAGACCCTGATGCTGGGAAAGATTGAAAGCAAGAGAAGAAGGGGATGACAGAGGATGAGATGGTTAGATGGCATCATCGACTCAACGGACATGAGTTTGAGCAAACTGTGGGAGCTGGTGATGGATAGGGAAGCCTGGGGTGCTGTAGTCCACAGGGTTGCAAAGAGTCGGACAGGACTGAGCAACTGAATGACATGTGTACTGGGTGTGCAAGTGTGTGCACAAGCAGGACTGCATGGACCCGGTGGGCTGGGCTGCATTGCCTTTTGTGTACTTGGAGGTGGAGGCTAGATCCTGCAGGATCACAGTGTATGCATGGGGATTATATGAGGCGTCTGAAGTTAAGACTTTTTATTTGCTCCCTACACACCATTCCATGTGGCATTTACTTTTCCAGACCTGCACAACCTCCAAGTCTGGTGAAATGCCACCAGTGAAATACCACCAAGCAAGGCCTAGTGTCTCCTGTGTTTCCTCCCTGCCTCCATCTCCTTCTCAACCACCTTCTTACCCAAGAATGGACAGTCTTAAGGGACGATGTTCATTAGCTCCAAAGAAGTCTGTCTGAATCAAACAGGACTGGAGTCCTCCTGTCTCATATTAATTTTTGTAATAAAGATGATAAAACACCTACCATTGATTGTCAATCACCCTACGCCAGGCACTATTCCAAATACTCGAGATCTCACTCAAGCCCCACCCCAAGAAGTCCAGTTCAGTAGTATTTTCCCCACCCATCATTTACAGATGAGGAAACTGAGGTTCAAGTTGGGCAGTGAGTGATCCAGGTTGTGAGTGGTAGAGGCAGGATTTGAATTTAGGACAACCCACTCCAGGGTAAAATCATCTTCCAATTCCAGGGCAGGAGTATGTGCCCAAGAACAGCCAAGAAAACCCAGGAAGGAAGGAGGAATAGAGATTGACAAGGTGGAAGGGAGCAGAGGCTGTAAGCAAGTCGATGTGGTTCAGACTGTGGAATAACCAAAGTAAATCTAGCAAAACATTACAGTGACCCCAGAATATAATCCCAGGAGAGATGAGACGTTAATATTCCTGCCAGGTACTGGCAATTTTTAAAAATCACCATTAATTTTTTTTTTTTTTTTTACTGTGGTTGTTGCTATTATCATGAATGATTGAGTGGGATCTATTCATTATCCCAGAGGAGATTGGAGCATTTACTTCTTACCCCAAACTATGAAGCATTTGGGGCAGAGAGGCATATCACACAGCATCTTAGGGATTTTCCCAACCTGCTTTGCAAACTGCAACCCATTTTTGCAGACAAAAGAATGGAAGTGAAGAGGCTCAGGAATGGATATCCTAGGGCCACCTACCAAGGCAGAGACAGGGATGGAGGGAGAGAGGAACAGCTCCAACTCAGGGCACCAGCAGCTGGTCGGTGGGGAGGTGGTGATGGGAAGGAAAATAAAGCGAAACCTCGGTGCATCACCTCCTGCGGGGGCCTCCAGCCCAGCAGATTTGTGACCCGTAAGGCTCCCAGGGAGCCTGAAACTACGCTTCCCTCCCTCTTTTTTTCCCGGGGAGCACTGAGTATTGTCTTGGGGCTGGGGGCCAGGTCTTCAGGCAGCTGAAGTCACCATCCCTCACCAGGATGGACTCACAGTCAGTAAGTCACGGGGTTAGGAACCCGTGAGTCCCCCCTCCCCATGGTTTTTACTACAAGCCAAGCCTGCTGCCTGCACAGAGACTGCCTCCTCGGGAAGATGAACCAAATGACAGGCTTTCAGCAAGCAGCTCCATGTCCCTCCACGACCATCGGCGTGTACTGCAAAGGCCAGCTCACACCTCTTCCCCAACCTTCTGGACAAAAAGCATTGTCTGGATCCACCCCCAGCTCTGTCCTGCTGCCAGCCGCTCACCCTGGCTCACCCCTCCCACCCATCTTCTGGGTTCTCTGGGCCCCCTGCTGTGACCGGCTATTTTGTCATATTTTTATAGGAAAAGTGGCTCGATAGACATAAAAGTACAAAGATCGAGAACAAGGGCACGTGGGCCAACATACCCAGAAAGGACAATTACTAACATTTTATCCCACTTGTGCCTCTAGTTCTTTTTAAATAAAGGCGATACAAATTCGATAAATAAATGCAAATAAAGATAAAAGATCCCTGTTATTTCCCAGAATGTCCGATTTCCTCACCTCGGAGACAATTGTGAATTTAGAGTGTACCCTTCTAAATCAGTAACTTTTAAACAATTAGTAAGCTTTTATTTTTTAGAGCATTTTAGGTTCACAGGAAAATTAAGCAGAAGGTAGAGAATTCCCGTCTACCTTCTGCCCCTTTGTGTGCACAGCCTCTCCCATTATCAACATCCCCCATCAGAGTGGGACACTCGTTACGATCCATGAACCTACATTGACACATCACTGCCACCCAGAGTCCGCAGTTTATGTTAGGTCTCACTCTTGGTGTGGTAGATTTAAGGGTCGGGATGATGCACAGCGACATGTATCGATATAGTCTTACACAGAGCAGTTTCAATGCCCTAAAAATCCTTTGTGCTGTACCTGTTCATCCCGCTCTCTGCCATAGACGGGTGGTTTTAATTATCATGGATCACGTTTTCCACTGGGCACCGTCATATCGCGCAACTTGGCCTTAGCATTTTGGCTCAGGCCCTCTCCCCCATCCGCTTGGGCCGTCCGCTGCAGCGGAGACGCCTGTGGGAGGAGAAGGGCCATGGTGGGGACTGTCAGGGCTTGGGCTGAGACGTGCTCCTTCCGAGATGCCCACAGACTGCCAAGCGGGGTGCAGCCGTTAGAGCAGATGGAGACTTCGCATCCAGAGAGAGAGAGAACTGGCAGCCCCACACAGTACAAGAACCAGTGCCTCCTTAACTCATTGTGTCCCAGGCAGTCAAGTCATGGGAGGGGCAGGGGCTTGTTACTGTTTAATCCTCCCTGTCTCTGGAAGATTCCCTGGAGCCCCACAGGAGCGCTTTCCTTCCCTCCCCTGCCCACTGCTGATATTTACTCTTCCACTATCCGCCCCGCTAAGTGCACAGCTTGTTTGTGAGATACAATAATAAAATCGCCACGTTATCACATTAGCAGTTTTCCTGCTGGGAATCTCCCCTCCTCCTCTGGGGTGGCAGGCACCCAAATGCAGTCCCCATCATCAGACTGTTAACACAACTAATTACCATCTTCCAACAGGGAGGTAAGAAGCTTCCGGAGCCTTCCACAGACTCAAGAGTTGCTGACACGGGTTCTAGAAGGGTCTCCCTGCCAGACTGGTCTGGATGCCCCAAGAGACTTCAAGGACCAGCCAAGTTCTCCAACACCCCGTTTGACAGAAGGGAAGCCTGAGGTCCAGAGAGGGGTTGACTACTCTCATTTTGCAAATGACAAAACTGAGGCTCAGAAAGTTAGAACATGCTGGGGATGAGAGGACAGGTCTCCTGTCTCCCACACCAATGCTCCCTCAGGGCCCGTCTTGCCTCTTCTCTGCCAGGAGAAAAGACCTTTCTCCCCAGTGCAGTGGGTCAAAAGGAGACAGGACTCGGTGTGTGACACTGGTCCTTAGAGAGAGGGCTGGGCTTGCCTCTGTCCAGCAAATCCTGCCCACTCTCTCCCATCCTTCCCAAGTCCTCCTTCAGGAGGCCTGCCTTCTCCCAGGCCTCTCCCTGGATGCCCACGGTCTGTACCTCCCAAGTTAACTATTACTTCACCACTGCCCTGAATGAAATACTCTGATTGGTCAGATCCCAATCATGTGATAACTGGGACCACGAATGACTTGGCTCTGCCTCTATCCCCATGATCTACTGTGAAAAGTAGGTTGCTTAGCAACCAGCTCCTGGTTAGCCACCCAGGGTCCTGAATATTGAATTATAGGGACCCTCAGCCTCGGATTTCAGGCAGCAGTGGCTGCTTGGAGGAGAGGACAGCAAGATGACCTTGGTTCAAATCCTGAGAGTGACACTTACTAAAAGATCCTGGGAAAATTACTCCATGTCTGTCCCCTCTTATATGTGTGCATGCTAAGTTGTTCAGTGTGTCCAACTCAGTGCGACCCTATAGACTGTAGCCTGCCAGGCTCTTCTGTCCATGGGGTTCTCCAGGCAAGAACACTGGAGGGGGTTTCCAGGCAAGAACACTGGAGGGAATTGCCAGGCCCTCGTCCAGGGGATCTTCCCCACCCAGGTCTGCATCTCTTGCATTGGCAGTGAGGTTCTTTACCACTAGCACCACCTGGGAAGCCTCCCTCTAATAGAAATTGGAGATAATAACACTACCTGCCTCAGAGGGCTATTTAAGGATCAAACAAGATGATTTGTGATGGGGACTTGGAAGAATACCTCACCTATAATTAGGGCTCAGTAAAGACTGCTAACGATTAACCGGCCTGAGGAGGAAGTGCCTCTTACTACATCTGGTCAGACCCCGCTCTCTCTTTCCTGTCCCCCCCCCCCCCGGCACCTCATCCTCCCCCATCCGGTCACTCCTTCCATTCCTGTCCACCTCCCCACCTGCCCTGTCACTCCCTCGTCTCCTAGGTAACAAGAGGGGGAGAATTTCTAATAAGGATGACAGGCCATGTCACCTCCTCACCAAAAGCACCTTAATGCCTCCTCATGGCCTTCAAGTGAAGTTCAGTTTCCTCACACTGGTCTATGAGGTCCTGCAGGATCCAGACCCCTCCCACGTCACCTCAGCCGCACGGGGATTTTCTCATTTCCAAACCTATCAAGTGTCAGGGCCCTTGTCCTTTGCTGTTCCCTTCGCCTGGAGCAGCCTTCCCCAGATATTATGTAAGTGAGTCCCTAAGTTCATACGGGTTGTTTCTCAAATGTCACCTCTTCCAGGAAGCCTTCCTTGAGCATCTGATCTGAGGTAAACCGCCTCCCCCCTTTCCCTTTCTGTCCCTACCAGCCTGCGACCCATTTCTCCATGCCACTTCTCGTGATCTGAAAGGGTCCTAGTTTCGAGTTTGGGTTTTTGTCGTCTGTAAGAAGTGTTTGGGGCTTGGAGGGCATCGTTCAGACAAGGTGAGTCAGAAAGGAAAAAAGGCAAGTCGTAGGGCCTAGACTGGGTCCCTCGGACTGATGATCAAAGGGAAAGCTTTGCTGACCCCTGATGAGCCAGCTGTGGGGTCCTTAGACACCCGAACCAATCACTGCTTGCTAAACGCTTTGCTAGGTCACCATGGAGGCGGAATCCCTTCTCCTGCACCTCAATGAGAGAAAAAGGACAAAGTTGGCCACCCACCCAACCTTTCAGACTTCTCCTGGGAAGCAGGAGGCCACCGCCTGGTGAGTAATTCACCTGCAGTCAGCAGCCCCAAATGCTGCCTTGGCAAAAGGCAAACAGCCTGCGAAACTGTTTCTTATTTTTAATCTGCTCAAAACCAGGGTCTTGAAGCTGTTGCTTTTCCATCCTACTCATTTTGGAGGCAATTAGCTGTTGGGTGTTCTTGCCGCCAGCTCCCTGAATGTCTGCTTGTTCAGAGCGCTCATTCCTTCCCAGATCCACGGGCTGCAGAGAGCTTTGTTAATCCGCTCTTAAACTACAATTTTTAACCAGCCTCTTAAATGATAGAGGCATTTGTGCATAAATAGCACGTGGTAAGCCTCCCCTTGGGATAGTAACCTGATTTATTGAAAATGCTGTAACTCCCAAGCCTTATATGTCAACATCTTTAACTCAAAAAATATGATCTAATCTTCTTCCACCACCCCGCCCTGCGGCAGACAGACAGCTCAGATGAGAGGCAGTGCACCTGGAAGACATCACCATGAGGGTGAAAGAAGCCAATTTTAAATATTTTTAATGAAACCAGGCCAGCCAACCAAAACTTGTTTTCCCCAGCATTGACTTTAAGACGTGTGGGAAAAAAAACAGAAACCAATTTCTTTCCATGACCAAACCTTCCTACCACACTGGGCTGGGAGTGAGGTCACTCTGACACCTTTCCTCAGCTCATTAGAGTTCACAAGAAAAAGCCCTTCCAGCCACAATGATGGGACTTAAATGCCAGTGCCCGAACCACCCTGCCCACCAGAAACTCAGCATTGCCCAAGTGTTCATATACAAGTTCATATACACTTTGTGATTGTTGTTCTGGGGCCATTTTAAGGCCCCAGTTGGACTGTTATTTAGTATTCTTCTTTAAATGGGCTCACTCTACAGTTTGAGCCTCTCACCAAGGAACATTGTTCATGGAAGCATGGATTTGATGTGCTAATTGTACACATTTTTCTTTCAAACTTTAAAGAAGAAAAGGCAGAATAAATGATGGTTGCTGGCATGCCAGGTTCTACCGGTGTGTTCTCTACAGTACAGTTGGAGAGTAAAAAATGCATGCCTTTCTCCAAAGTTCCGAGCAGACAGTGTTGACTGGAACTTTGAAGATTCAGAGATGAAGGCGGTCTGGGAGCCATTGCACACAGCGCCCCCTTCAGACCAAATGCCTGCAGCGCCTCTCCTAAGAAGACACAGGAGCGCGGCTTGCAATGGAGAGCTAAGGAGATGATTTCTTCCCGCCTGTTTTGTTTTTGTGGGCTCAGTCACTCAGTTGTGTCCGACTGTTTGTGACCCCATGGACTGTAGCCTGTCAGGTTCAGGGCTCTGTGCATGGGGTTTTCCAGGCAAGAATATTGGAGTGGGTTGCCATTTTCTCCTCCAGGGGATCTTGCCAACCCAGGGATCGAACCCACGTCTCCTGTGTCTCCTGCATTGCAGGCAAATTCTTTACCACCGAGCCACTAGGTAGATAATTAGATTTTGTGAAGGTAGGAGTTCTTTGGAAAAGTAGAGGAAAGGAGGTTGGAACTGTGAGAACAAAGCTGGAGTCTGTAAACCAGGGTCTGACTTAAATCTGTGTCTGGGCCGTGCCTCCTCTCATCTGGACCACTGCCCAAGTCTAACTGGGCTTTGGGCATCCATCCTACTCCCTCACCCTGCGCATCCCACTTGGCAGCCAGGGCTCTTTAGATACAGAGAGTCAGGTCATCATATTTCATCACTCAGAATCCTCTAGTGACCTAACCTCTCGAACAGAATAAAAGCCAAGGTCTTCACAGTGACCCGTAAGGCCCTATGTGATCGGGCCACCCCCGACCACATCCTCTCTGCAACCCCGGTTCCTACCTCTCTCCTGCCCCTTCACTCTGCTCCAACCACACAGGCCTCCTTGCTGCTGCTTAAAATCATCGAAGTGGTCTCAGGGCCTTTGCACTTGCTGGTCCCGCTACCTGGACGGCTCCTCCCCTTTATCTGCATGACTCGGTTCTCTCACCTCCATCTCTGTAGATGTCGCCTCCTTGCAGAGGCCCTCCCTGACCACCCCCCTAACTCAGGAGAGCCCCTGTCTCTAATGACAGTCTACTTTGCTTCTCTTCTCAACGCATCTATAGTACATGCACCTCTGCCTGTAAGTAAATGAGGGGACTGGTCTCAGAGAACACACATCAAAGTGGTCCTGGCCTCTGGGCTGAGGAGTGAAGAGTGGGAGGCAAGCGAAGGGTTTCGTGTCATTTAAATGCTTGAAGTATGATTGTGTTATTCTCCTAACTAAGAATATGGAGAGAGGGGTCAGTGAGGAAAAAAAAAAAAAAAAACTGCCTGGAATCAAGTAAACCTGGGTAAGAACTGAGATGATGGGGACTCTGTAGACCTGTCTCAGACCTGAGGGTCAGCATGCTCTGGACGGAGCCTCGGATGTGCCGGGAGGGGCCCACTCTCAGTGCGGGGACCACAGGTAACTGCAAACACTGAACAAGATAGGACAGCCGAGACTCCAAAAGTATTTTGTTAGGCTTTTATGATGCTTTCAAAGTGAATTAATTGCCCATATTTTAAAAGTTAGGAGATGTTGTGTAAAGGTCTGGCTCTCCACCTTCTCTTGCAGGAATGTGAGGTCGCAGTCCGGTGAGGAACAGTCCGGCTCTTTCTCGGGATGTGGACTCTTCCGTTCTCCATAGTCTCCGTCTCTCATTTCTGCCTCCTCAATTCTGAGGCTAGTGACCTTTATCATCATTATTCGAGTTGCTACATTTCTTCCAATAGAGGAGCTGACATATGTCTTTATCAAGCACACGCACATTTATAGATTAACTGTCAACATATTTTTTAACTGCGTGATTTTGCAGCAACTTCCAGCTCGGCCTGAAAAGCTGGAGGCCTATCTCTGCATCCCCCTCTCCCTAGGGGGACAGTTGGGGGAGGTGTAGCGGGACTGCTCGAGATTGGACACGTCCTCAGCAGCCCACCCAGGCCTGTTTCCAGTTCTCTAATTCACATTACCTCTACCCCCAAGCCTGTTAAAGACACTGAGTTTGCAACTCTGGCTCCAGCTGAAGAGATAATTAATCCTGTGTGTGTTCACAGGAGGCAGAGAGGCTGCAGGGCTGGTGCTGGGGCAGTTTCAGGTACAGACTAAGGCCAGACCTTGCCCTGGAAAGGCTCTGGGTGGGGGGCGGTCATGAGCTCGGGCCACAGGTGGGGAAGCACATGCGTCCTGTACCAGCCTCCAGCCGCTGGTGGCTACCTGCCAGGCTGGAATTTAAGCGACAGCCCTCGACTGGCCCTCAGCTGGCCCTTGAGTGTCCCTGGAATCCCCACAATGTCACTGGCTCAGATTGCAAGCTGCCAGCTCGTGGCAACACCTGCTGAACAGCCACATCAGGCTGGGCCCCAGAAGTGCTCTGTCCCCAGCAGCGGGGCGAGGGGAAGGCCTGGGAAACAGACAGCAGCAATCAGAGGCCACCTCCGGCCCAGGGACCCCATTGCCTCCCGAGCAGTTACATTTGATCCCCTCCTCCTGTTGGAGAGTTCTCACTGCTGTCAGTTGGCAACAACTGCTGTGCCTGCAACTCAATCCAGAAAAATCCCCTGGATTCCTGGGACCCGCTTCTCAGACGAGGTTTCCTCATGGTGGTGGCAGAGGAGGAACCATTCCTGACCCTGGGAGATTACAAATTAAAGTTTAAAATTACTGCTAGTTTTAGCTACAAAAAGCCAAGACTCAGAATTAACTTTGGGTTTTGGAACCAGTTACGCAGATGTTGAAGAGGCAGTACTGGGATTTCATTAATGAACGCTGGACTGAAAAACCAGAAAAATCACACAGAAATTTTTTCTTTTCCTCTGCCTTCTGCTGGCTCTGGCTGCAGAAGCTTCCAGAACATTCTGCTCCAGTCATTCTCAGTGGAGGAGAGGTGCCCTGGGGGAGGGCGAGTAGGTCACAGGTATCACAATGGTGCTCAGCGATCACCGGTCATTTTCATTTCCTCTCTGAGAGAGACTCTGCCCAGAACTTGTCCTTTTCAGACTCCCTCACTTGTGATTCAGTGAGGCTCTATCCTCAGCAGCAGGATTTCTGTTCAATCAAACATAGCCTATAAAAAGTGTTTCCAAGTCTGGGGGAAGTTGACCAGTCACCGGCCTGGTGGATCATGCCCACAAAGCCTCTTACTGCCCATCCTTATCCCTCCTCCCCCAGTCTCCCATCTCTGTAAATGGCACCACCATCTGCCCAAGAGCCAAAAACCTCAGTCATCCTTGACTCTCCTTCCCGCCCCTCTCACTTGTAATCCATCAGCAAGCCCTTCTGGTCCAACCTTCAAAACAGAACCTGCTCCATCCCCCCCTCTCCTCCTGTAGCGCCCCTATCACCTCCCACTGGGGCAGCTGGTCTACCTCATTCCAATCCTGTCCTGGGGTCCCTTTCCAACCTCAGCCAGAGTGAGCCTTTGAAAACACAAAGCAGATATTATTCACCTGCTGAGAAAGTGTCAGTGGCTTTTAAATGCTCTTGGGAAGGAATCTGAACCCTCTTGCATGGCCCAGCAGGCCTTGCCTGAAGCCTCCTTTGCTGATGGGCCTGCCCTGTCTCAGCCCTCACTCCCTTGCCTCCAGGGGTGTGAATGTGGGGAGGAGGGATTGGCCAGGCCTGAGTCACAGAGTTAGTACATGCTTTTTCCCCATATATTGGAGTGCTGTCATTTAAGGACATTCTCAAAAGCGAACAGTTTGGAGGGGGTGCGGGTTTTTAATCTATTTTTGGAGGGGGGCACTTGAAGTTGGCAATCTAAGAGGACCTCTAAAAGGAAACATCTCTACCTCGTATGAACACTTGGGAAAGTGAGTCATGATGAAACAATGCAGAATATACTAGGGCTTGGGGTCTGACTGTCTCCTTAACCTTGGACACCAGAGCCACCACTGTATGGTGCCCGTATAAGTGTGGCCTCAACGTTAATAGCCTGTGACTCACACTTGAGAAATTTCTATTTTGCCCCATCTCCATCCTGCTGATTAGGTCAAGGAGAAGGTGTCAGTGAGGAGCGCCTTCATCTCCAGTGATCCCTCTCTTTTTCTCACTCTCATAAATAAAGCCCTATCAGCTATCATGGGAGGCAGGAACTTGCTGAAGATTAATAACTGTTCTCATTGTACTTGGTTTTACAACAAACTTCTCCTTATTTCAGTGAATATTGGCTTCCTCTTCACAGTCTGGATATAAAATTCATTTTAAAACAAAATTCCTTGAGCATAAAAATACAAGTCCAGAAAAGTCTAAATAATAGAGGTGGCACCTGGTTATTCCAAAACCAGTGCAATTGTGAAGCTCCTATACTTTTGCTGCCTGATGTGAAGAACTGACTCATTGGAAGGCACCCTGATGCTGGGAAAGATCGAAGGCAGGAGGAGAAGGGGACGACAGAGGATGAGATGGTTGGATGGTATATCCGACTCGATGGATATAAGTTTGAGCAAGCTCCGGGGGTTGGTGATGGACAACAGGGAGGCCTGGTGTGCTGTAGTCCCTGTGGTCACAAAGAGTCAGACCCGACTGAGCAACTGAACTGGACTGAGTGTACTTGTGTGTGCCTGGCTGATGGTGGGGAACCTGGAGCCACACTTGTTGTTCCTCGAGGCAAGAGCTATGAATCATTCTGTGTCTTAGAGTCTGGCCCCCAAAGATTCGCCTGGATTGGATTACGCCAGTAATGCCTGTTCCACAGGTGTCCCTGGAAGAGTCCACCATTGACACAGCTTCCCTGCCAAAGGATGGAAGGTCTGGATCCTCCCCGAGTTTCTCTCTCATCAGGGTAAGACAATTTCATCCATTCCTCCCTCCCATCCATACCTCCCTCAGTTAGGACGCAGGAGGAGAACTTTTTCCTGCTGTGCCCCAACCAGCCCCAAGTTAGAAGGCTGGGGGATGGCTGTTCACCATCCCTGGGACTGGAAGGAAGCCTGGGGTGACCTTGGTCTAGAAGCCTTCAGCTCAGAGGGCCACCAGAACTGCAGCTTGGATGAGCAGAAAGCAGTAATGACATTTTCTCCAGACCTCCACCTCCACATGCCAGCCTTACCTGCCTGTGAGAAAACAAAATATTTTGGGGGTGATAATCATTGATCTGGTCCTGTTTAAAGATTCAGGAGGTCTATAGCCTGTGTTCCCCACTTCCTAGAAGGAACTTGGCCACCTTCAAAGTGCCGTTCAGCTGCTAGAGAAAAAGTCCCAGCTCTATCGGAACAGGAAAGGTTCCCAAGCACTGGCCTAAGAGGCGGGCTACCGGACACCACAGATGAGAGGGGCTCGAAGACACATCTCCTTGAACTCGTCTTCAGAAACTCTTACCTGAGGTCCAGAGATGCGTGTGCACATTCTCAGCAACATTACTCATAATAGTGAAAGGTAACCTTTCATACAGAAACAGCTCAGTATCAATGAAACCAGGAGACTGTTGAAACAGTACAGTGATTAGGAACATGGGCTCTGGGTTCAAATCTTGGCTCTGCCACTCCAGTAAATACTTATGTACGTTCATATACCTATACTGGGCTTCTCTGGTGGCTCAGACAGCAAAGAATCTGCCTGCAATGAAGGAGACCTGGGTTTGAACCCTGGGTCGAGAAGATCCCCTGGAGAAGGGAATGGCTATCCACTCCAATATTCTTGCCTGGCGAATTCCATGGACAGAGTTGCCTGGCAAGGTGCAGTCCATGTCTCAAAGAGTCAGACATGACTGAGCAACTAACACTTTTCACTTTCATGCTTATGTACAAATACACAGACATACACACACACAGATTTTTCCAGCCATCCACAATTTCTCTTATTCTGCTGTGTCCATATCATACCCATAGCTCTTGTTCTTAGACTAGCATATTCTTTTGGTTTCCATTAAGAGTCCCCGATGCAAAATGATAACCCAGGCCTACGATCTGGCCTGTTTTGACCACAGATTCTCCAACAAGCATTTATGGATCCCAAGAGAGAAATTCTTGTGTTCAACCGCCATCCTTGTGCTTCAGGTAAAAATTCTAGGAGATGCTCTCTTTCTCTGCACCTTGATCCCCCAAACCCACGGCCAGCCTGGCTCCTTCGCATCATCTGGGGTCTGCACACCATCGTCACCTCTCTGATTGAGAGCCTGTCTTCCTCCGTAGTTTCTCTGCTTCAGTCCTCACCGCTGACTGTTCTTCCTCCACATGAGGACAGAGGGGTCTTTCTGGAACCTAAGACAGGCATGTCCGTCCTCTGTTTAAGCCCCCCAACCCATGCCTCTTTCCTTAGAGTGAAACGCAAACCTCACTGCAGCGCACGGAGCCCCAAGTACCATGGCCCTGCTGCCCTTTCTCTCGTGTGCACTTCGAAAGTTCAGCCTGGAAACAAAGCTCCCACCACAGTTTATGGAAACAGCCCCCACCCATGACCCCATGTGGCCCATACTAAATGCCACCACATTGTTAAATGCCAAGTTGTTGATGTAAGCCCTGGAATTTGACTGCTTCCTAGCTGCAAATTCTTTTTGAGAGCTGCCTGGGAAACATCTATATGCATGATCATTAATACATTTTTGTTATACGAGGAGCACCTTGGTTTCATACAAATCACCTACTCTTGGGAGCTGGAAGGCTGAGTCATGGTTTCAATACTGAATCTTAAAAGGCCACAGATTTGCAATTGTATCATCACCACAATTTAAGAATTCATTGACAAGTCTTACCTAGAAAATCTTTATATTTTCTGCCAGCAACAGTATTCCAAACTCAGTTATCCTTTGAAAGTGGACAGAGGCCACAGCCTCACCCTCACCTGATCAGTGGCTGGAACTTCTTACCACACACGAGAGCCTGCAGGAGCTATCGTCTCCAATCTCATGTTCAACTCCCTTCCTAGATTCATTATGCTCTAGCCACACCTGCCTTCTTAGTTCTGCCTCAGGCCCTTTGCACATGCAAAGACAGTGCCTGCAAGAATCACTGAACTCCTAATCCAGTATCTTCAACTGTGGAGAGCAGACAAATAGGAGATGGAGGGGGTTGCGATCTCTTGCTTCTCAGGATATTGTGTTTTGTTGTTTGAATTGTTTCCCCTTGCCACCATAGTTACAGATAATAAAAAAAAAAATCAGGTGGATATTTACACAAAGGCAGCCCAATGCCAGCCCTCAGATAATGATTTATATTAACACCTTCTGGCATGAACAATGAGAATTTCTTTGAACAGTTGAAGCTGTAGTGGAGCAAAGATTTAACTCTGCTAAAATCAAAAGAAAAATATTTGCAATTTTCTTGGTCAATAGACTGGCAGAAAACTCTTTGGAGACCACTTCTGTAGACAGAATTTCTCCTTCCGGGCCCTGCTGGCAATATTGGTGGTAGCCCAAGACCCAAGTCAGATCATCAGGCTGTCTCCAAACCATCCAATCAATGCAACAGACAAATCATTCCCCAGAGAAAAAAGGAGGACGCCCGACCTGGAGGAGAAGACTTTTCTGGTCATCTCCTTTCACAGGTACCATGGAGGATGCGGAAGTGATCGGATGCAGCCCCAGCTTTCAGGTAGCAGGTAATTCAGGGCAGGAGGATTCTGGGAGAGCACAGCCAGGAAAGGCATCTGCTTTGGGCTGGATGACTCTCTCAGTCCTTGTTCTGCCGTTCACCAGTTCTGTCCCCCATTAACAAGCCAGTTTCTTCAAGTACGAAACAGGGAGACATGGCTATTATAAGAACTGAAGCCAATGGGGATGTGTATGAAGGCCTCCTGTCAACAGGTCCCATAACAAAAATTCGTGCTAGTTTTAAATTCCAGGGACAGCAACAGCCACCTAAGGGGTTTCCCTCTTTCTCCCCAACCTCTGCCCCAACCCTCCATCCTCTCCAGGGCAGCCAGCAGGCTCTTTCTAAAACTCAAATCCAAGCATATAACTGAGTAGGGCCTGGACGAGCTGAGACCAGAGAGGCATCCAGGGCACAGGTTTGAAGGGGCACCCACTCCAGGAGGACAGGTGTAAGGCACTCAGCTCACCTTAGTCCAGCCCTGTCACTTGCCTGCTCAGGTTAAAAATGGGTGTTATTAGACTATTATTCTTCATTTCATGAGTTTCTTAAATCATATGTGATGGCTGAAACAAAAATAATCACATCATGTGATGTACTGCTCATAAAAAACACTTCAGACACTTGTATTTTTTTTTCAATACAATCTTTTTATTGAAGTAGTATGTGAATACAGGTTTATTTGTATTTATTTCTTGGCCACACAGTGAGGATGTGGGATCTTAGTTCCCTGACCAGGGATTAAACCTGAGGCCCCTGCAGTGGAAGTGCATAGTCTTAACCTCTGGACCACCAGGGAAGTCCCAACAATTGTACTTTTAAAGTGTGAAAGATAAAGGGAAGGCTTCTTACTTACCTTGCAGTGTTAAAACGTTGATAGCAGCATGTTAAGTCGTGTACATGCATACTATAATACGTAAGCAATCACTGAGAAAAATATACAACAAAATACTGTATTATAAATAAATCAAAATGAAAATTTAAAAACATTTTAAAAAGGCTCAGGAAGCCAAGAAAAGAGAAAGAGAGGGAACAAATTGAAAATAAAAATTTTAATGGCAGACTTTAGTCCTAACCCATCAATAATTAAAGTGCCAATGGCCTAAATATATCAATCAAAAGAGGACCAGAGTGGATTTAAAAATATCACTCAAATTGCATGCAGTGTGCAAGAAACTCACTTTGAAACTAATATAGGTAGGCTACAAGTAAAAGAATGAATAAACTGTGATGTAAACATTACTTTAATAAGAGCAGGAGTTGTTATATTGGTAATCGATTAAGTAGACATCAGGCAAAGAAAATTACTAGAGATGACAAGGGGCATTGTATAACGATGAGATCAGCCACCTAGAAGACGTAGTAATCCTAAATGTGTGTGCGCCAAACAACAGAGCTTCAAATTACAGAAAGCCAAAACTGATGACACCGAGACGGATAAATCCATAAGCATAGCTGGAGACCTCAACGTCTAACACATCAGTATTTGACACCCTCTATCAGTAATTTCCATATCCAGCAGACAGAAAATCAGTGAAGATATAGTTAAACTGAACAGCACCATCAATCAGCTGGACCTAATTGACATTTATAGACTACTTCATCCAACAACAGAATATACATCTTCCCAAGCCCACATGGAACATTTACCAAGGGAGGCCATATCCTGATTCATAAAGCAAATCTTAACACATTTAAAAGAATTCAAATCACTAATAGTATATTTTCTCATCATAATGGAGTCAAACTAGAAATGGAAATCGATAACAAAGACAACAGGAAAATCTTCAAACATATGAATATTAGACAGTGCCCTTCTATATAGCCATGAGTCAAAGTGGAGGTCTCAAAAGAAAAATTTAAAAACACATAGAATTGAACGAGGATGAAAATACAACATATCAAAATTTGTGAGAGGTGGCTAAAATCATACTGAGAGGAATTTAGAGTACTAAATGCTTACATTAAGGAAAGAGCTCAAATTAGTAATCTAAGTTATTACTTCAAGAAACTAGATAAAGATGAGCAAAGTAAACCCAAAGTGAGCAGAAGGAAGAAAATAGTAAAGAGCAGGATTCAATGAAGTGGAAGATAAAGGCAATAGGGGGAAAATAGCAATGAAAAAAGAACAGCTTCTTTGAAAATATCAATAAAATCGATAAACTTCTAGGAAGACTGACAAAAAAGAGAGAAGAAATAGCTCATTAACTCCAGGAATAAAACAGTATCACTACAGATCATCTAGCCATCAATGGGATAATAAGGGGAAGTGATAAACAACTTAATGCTCATGAATTTTATACTTTACAGAAATGGACCAATTATTCAAAAACCACAAACGACCAGACTCAATCAAGATGGAATAGGTAACTTGAATAGTCCTAAAACTATTTATGAAATTGCTTTTGTAATTAAAAAGCTACTGAAAAAGAAATCTCCAGATTGTTTCACTAAAGAATTTTATCTAACATTAAAAAAAAAAAAAATTTAACACCAACTTTACACAATCTCTTCCAGAAAATGGAAGAAGAAACACTTATCAGCTCATTTTATTACCTTGATGCCCAAGTCAGACAGAAGCAATACAGAAATAGAAAACTACAGGCCAATATCTTTCATGAATTTAAACACAGACTTCTCAAATATATTAGCAAATTAAATACAACAGTGTGTAAAGAGAATTTTATAATATGAGCAAGTGGGATTTTTTTTTCCTCAGGTATGCAAGACTGGTTCAACGGTTGGGAAAAAAAAAATCAATATCATCCCCCAAAAATCATTTTAGTTGAAGAAAAAGCATCTGTTCATGATAAATGTACCCAGAAACCAGGAAAAGAGGGTAACTTTCTCACAAAGAACATCATTAAAAACTCCTTCACATGCGAGGGTCCAACATGCCTCCAGCCAAGCCTTTCTCCTTTCCATCCCACCTTGCGCTGCTAATGAGGATGCTAAATTACACACCTGGACAGACTGTTGTGATGAGCTCTATCCTCCACATGTGGGACAAGCAAAGCTGGGAGAACCTCTCTCACCAGATGAGTGGTCTTCATTCTCCTCCCCACCCCATTTCTATGTAGAATGAATGGTTTCAATTTAAGTAAAACCCTCCAGTGACTCTGTGGCTTCCCTGTTAGCTCAGCGTAAAGAATCCTCCAGAAATGCAGGAGATCCCATTTGGATTTCCTGGGTTGGTAAGATCCCCTGGAGAAGGGACAGGCTACCCACTCCAGTATTCTTGGGCTTCCCCGGTGGCTCAGATGGTAAAGAATCTGCCTGCAATGTGGGAGACCTGGGTTCGATTCCTGGGTTGGGAAGATCCCCTGAAGGAGGGTGTGGCAACTCACTCCAGTCTTCTTGCCTGGAGAATCCCCATGGACAGAGGAACCTGGCGGGCTACAGTCCATGGAGTTGCGAAGAGTCGGACACGACTGAGTGACTAAGCGCGCACACACACACAGGCTCTACTGTAATGGGGAGTGGAGATGCAGCAAGAAACCCCCATCGCTACTAACTACAAGAAGAGAGCAACTCTTCCTGCTCCCGGGAGAGGCGCGGGCCGTCCTCCAGGGGAAGCCCATCCTCCCTGCTTCGCTGGTGCCCAGAGAACCCGCTTGAGAGCATCCTTCCTTCTCTGCCCCAAAGGAAGCGAGAGCGACCCTGCGGGAAAGGGGCAGCAGATAGATGGAGAGGCGCGCGGGCAGGGGCCCGGACATGCACAGACGGGCAAATACCCAGATTCAAGCGGAAGCTAAATGTAATGACTTGGTTAATTAAATATTGACTTTTAACTCAAAAAGTGATTAAAACAAGTTGCAGGAAAGGCTGCCGAGAGAGAGGAGAGGGGGCAGGGAATATTCAGAACTCTCAGGAAGGTGGAGGAGGAGAAAAGGGATTGTCAAAATGGGCTTGTCCTACCGTGTGCTTCCCAGGTGGCGCTGGTGGTAAAGAATGCTTGCCAGTGCAGGAGACGTAAAAGACAAAGGTCCAGTCCCTGAGCTGGGAAGATCCCAGGAGGAGGACATGGCAAGCCACTCCAGTATTCTTGCCTGGAGAATCCCAGGGACAGAGAAGCCTGGTGGGCTGCAGTCCATGGGGTCGCAAAGAGTCGGACACGACTGAAGCAACTTAACACACACTTACTGTATGCAGGGGGTATGGTCTTCAGCCTCCTGGTAGATAGGAAATTGCAGACAGAGGTCATTGGGCAAAACTAGGATTTGTGGCTATCTGCTTACTTTTAGATAACATCTTTTTTCCCAGTTGCCCTCCAAGTATACCAGGAGCTTTGGGCCCCCAGGAATTAAATTGTTTCTCTGAATGTTCCTGGAACGTAACGCGGTACTTGGCAAGAGAGCGCGCTCTATAAACATTTGCAGAGTGAATGGATGAACTGCTGAACAAACAATGGCAGTGAGTGTGCAAGAGCAAGCGTGCACATGTGCAAGTGTAAGTGCACGTGTGTGTCCGCTGCAGGCAGATGCTGTGGATCAGGCCTCAGGTCAGGACCTAACTCACCAGCTCAGACACTCGCAGGATCAGAGGATCTGCAGAGTGTCCTCTGGTCATGTTCTTCCCCGTAGCTCACTTCCCAGTTCTCTCAGTCCAAGGCCTCGGCCTAAGTTTCCCAGGTTCCCTGAAGGCAGGTGGGGACTCCTGGCCCCATTCGGGAGCGCAGGTTCCTCCTGGGAAACACGAGGGGCCTCAGGGGCTCAGATGCCCCCCAGCCTGGGAAGTCACTCAGCCACAACTGGGAGGGGGCTCAGGATAATTCTCAGAACCTCCCACCTCCTGATTCTGTGGCCTCTCCCACGTCTAACCCCACCATCCGGGACAGGATTTCTCCTCTGTGTCCCTCCTCACCCTGACGTCATCTCTCTCAGTGATCCTCCTGGTCCTGGCTGGTTCAGTTCAGTCGCTCAGTCGTGTCTGACTCTTTGCGACCCCATGAATCGCAGCACGCCAGGCCTCCCTTTCCATCACCATCTCCCGGAGTTCACTCTGACTCACGTCCATCGAGTCCGTGATGCCATCCAGCCATCTCATCCTCGGTTGTCCCCTTCTCCTCCTGCCCCCAATCCCTCCCAGCATCAGAGTTTTTTTCCAATGAGTCAACTCTTCACATGAGGTGGCCAAAGTACTGAAGCTTCAGCTTCAGCATCAGTCCTTCCAAAGAAATCCCAGGGTTGATCTCCTTCAGAATGGACTGGTTGGATCTCCTTGCAGTCCAAGGGACTCTCGAGAGTCTTCTCCAACACCACAGTTCAAAAGCATCAATTCGAGGGGACCTTTCTCTCGGTACCCGCAAACCTGTTTTCCTCCTCAGACCAGTTCCCTTTGTGCAAAATGCCCATCTGTATCTATCTGGCTGACCCTTAATGCTCTATTTCCTGGACTCCTATGCAACAATTTAAAAAAAATCATTCTTATTATTTTTTTTTAATCTCTATCAAGAGCTGAAAGATCCCTGGGCCATTTTAGCTTGAGCACTTTTCGGCCGAGTTTAGGTTGCAGCAAAGGGATTTTATGAAGGTTGTAAAAGTCAGTCTTTCGTCAAGTCAAACAAATTGGCATATGCAACAGAAAGGTTAAAAGTAGGAAAAATGGTTGCAGCCTGGCAGAGTAGCTCAGGGGAGGGCAGGCATAGAGCTGGCACAAGGGGGCTGTAACAGGTGCTTTTCAAGAGGAAAAGATGCTACAGGAGTCACCTTCAGAGCTGGATTCAAACTCCTCTGCTCCTGGAGTGGGGACTGGGCACGTGTTTTAAAATAGAAATGCCAGTATCATCTACAACAAACTCATGTTAATTCTGCCCGAGTTTTCATTTAGACATAAACTGTCTCGTATGTAGGACTGTAATTACATTAGGGGAAAAAAATCTGTTTATATGTCTTGAGAAATTATGATAATGAAAAATAACAGCATAACCCCCCATTAAGTCAGAAGAAAGATAATTGTATTTCATGCTGCCTCCCTGAGCTGTGCGTTGACATAGAGATGGAATTATTTCGGCAAAATAGGGCTCCTCTTTGCAAAGAGGTACCCATTTTCCCCCTTAATTACACCTAACTGAATAGTCTGATTTATACTAATACCCAGTGCCTAACAGTGCTTCTTCATGAAGGGAGGATTAGATTGGGAGATGGAAGAATTATAAACTGGCTTCACTAGTCATCCATGTACTATTTTATGTATGACCTCAGAGAGTGATGGTGATTACTCTAAACTCTCACCATCATGAGTTAAGACACTGCTCTGAGATCATAGATAATAAAGCAAGCAAACAGCCACCTTTATCTACCAGTAATTCTCTTTTGGATAAGCAGATGAGGAAGATTAAACATGTGGACTTCACTGTGTGATGAAGCAGACACACAAGCATCAGTGCACAGGTAATTGTATGTTACCGGGCTTCTCTGGTGGCTCAGGGGTAAAGAAGCCACCTGCCAATGCAGGAGACCTGGGTCTGATCCCTGGGTTGGAAGATCCTCTGGAAAGGGAAATTGCAACCCATTCCAGTATTCTTGCCTGGAAAATTCAGTGGGCAGAGAAGTCTGGCAGGCTACCGTCCATGGGGTCTCAAAATAGCCAGACACAACTTAGTGACTAAACAGCAACAGTGGCAAAATATTGTGTATTATAACAAGTCATGTCGGGCTTCCTATAGCTCAGTTGGTAAAGAATCTGCCTGCGATGCAGGAGACCCGAGTTCGACCCAGGTCTGGAAGATCCCCTGGAGAAGGAAATGGCAACCCACCCCAGGATTCTTGCCTGGAGAATCCCCTAGATAGAGGAGCCTGGCGGGCTGCAGTCCATGGGGTTGCAAGAGTCGGACACAAGTTAGCGACTAAACCACCACCACCATAATGAGTAATACCCTGGGCTGCTCAGCTACAAATCTCTATGGGCAAAGTACAGCCTGGGGGCCTGGTGGGTAATAGGTTTCTGAAGGGTTTGAAAAGCAGGTTCCATTGGACAATAAGTGCAATTCGATTTGGGTCTCCCTCTGTGACAGCATGTCTTGTTTCACAATCACTTTCCAGAAAATTTACTGAATGAGCTGATTAACGTGATTGCTGATTTAATAAAAGCAGAGCAAAGCAGCCCCAGGGCTGAAATTCTAATTAACCTGACTCTGCAAACCACCATCCCATCTCCAGGCCTCAGTTTCCTTGAATCCTTCTGGAACTCTGAGTCCTCTGTCTTTCTCTTCTCCTTTCAAAGGCTCACGTGACTACATTGGTTCCACCTGAATAACCTGGGAAAAATCTCATTATATTCCCAGGTTCCAGGGGTTAGAGCATGAGCGTCCTTGGGGGGGCAATTATTTTGCTTATTTCCACATGTGGATGCATATGGAAGGGTTTCCCAGGTGGCTCAGTAGTAAAGAATCTGCCTGCCAATGCAGGAGACGTGGGTTCGATCCCTGAGTTGGGAAGATCTTCTGGAGAAAGGAATGGCAACCCACTCCAATATTCTTGCCTGGGAAATCCCATGGACAGAGAAGTCTGGCAGGCTGCAGTCCATGGGGTCGCAAAAGAGCTGGAGATGGCAACTAAACAACAAATGCCTGTAGAAAGTGCATTTCAGACAGGGAACGGTAGAGGCAAAGGCTGTGAAACACTAACGAACTTAATTTGTTCAGGAGTTTAAGGGACTATCATAGCCAGGCAGTTGAACTTGAAGAGGGCGGGTGGTGAGGTCAGAGACAGTGAGTTCCAGATCAAAGAGAGATTTGCAGACAGTAGGAACGTGTTTGGGGTGTGTTTCACGTGCCAGTGAAACTCACTGGAACACTTTGAGCAGGGGTGTAAACATATCTAACGATTTTTAAGATGACGGGCTTCTGTGTGGCACAAAACAAGGATGAAGTGAGAAGGCCACGGTCACGGACCATAGTGACTTGGAGCAGGATGGTGGCACTGGAGGTCATGAGAAGCTGTCAGAGTCTGGATAGCTTTAAATGATTAAAAAAAAAAAAAAGACAAGCAGAATTTTCTGATGATATTAAAGATTTTTGGATTCTCTTCTAGCTAACAGAAGCAGTGGTTTTGGAAAACTTTCTCTCTCCTCCAAGATGCCTCATAACCCTCCAACTAAAGGCAGCTGGAGTAAAAAAAAAAAAAAAAAAGTGAAGCAACCCACATGCCTTCGCAAACACCTCCTGACCAGTCCACCCCCGCCCTCGGTTCTCCACAGCCCTTGCCACACGGATGCAGACGTACACAATGATGGATAAAAACTCGATTTATCCATAATCGAAAGAGAGAAAGAGGGGAAAAAAAAGGACACCTAGCAGATGTAGAACCATTTTGCTGGAATTTGAAGTAATATTAATAGTAACACAGAAAGGATGTCTTCAGCATAGGATGTGTGAAAAATGCTGCTCTGAAATTGAGGGCTTGGGGGGTAATTTTGTGCTTTGCCAGCATCCTGGGCAGCACGCACAGCCCTAAAGTTCACTGACGAATCTCTGCCTCCTCCTTCCATGCACCCCGAGACCACACCAGGCAGCCTTGGGCTCTGGCTTTGTTTAGCTGCGCAGGGTCTGACTGCCTGGGACTCACGCAATAGAGATGAATGAAAAATGAGGCTGTAATTACTTTCAAAAGACACACAG
This sequence comes from Capricornis sumatraensis, assembly GCF_032405125.1. Lineage (NCBI taxonomy): Eukaryota > Metazoa > Chordata > Mammalia > Artiodactyla > Bovidae > Capricornis > Capricornis sumatraensis. The sequence goes on from NC_091083.1 coordinate 79,880,370, forward strand.
CCTGGGTTTGCCTTGTGATTAAGTTGCTAGACCTTGGAAACAGCACTGGCGTCAAGGGCATGCAACCCGCATTTGGAAGGGTCCCTGTTAGGAATTTTAAAAGAGTTAAACCAAACAGTCATTGAACAAGGGTCCCCATGTCTTCATTTTGTGCTGGGAAACAGTCTTTCTCATTTTTATTACAGTTGCTCAAACCCTCTCTCAAAAAACTTTCAGAGGGGAAGGGTGACCTGGGGGACATTCCTGGGACTATGGTATGGAAGGGTTTTGGGTTCCCATGGCAGCTCCTGGATGGTTGAGGATGATGGCCCTGGGGTCATGAGTGAGGCCTCAGCAGAATGAGACTGTAGGGCAAGCCAACCTTGGAGGTCCATCCCCACAGGAGGGAGGCATTTTACTCAAGTATAGACAAAATTGGGGGCACTGAACAGAAACTGCTCCAGCTCCAAACTTATCAACAGAGCAGCCAGGGCTTAGTGAGACCCTGATCAAACCCATCCTGAAGCAGAAGAAATGGATAAGAGAGGAAGAAATGAATGAGGAGCATCTAGGCCAGACTCTAATGATGTTCCCTCTTTAGTCAGGCTCAGATCCTGAAATCATAACTTGGTTCCCAGGACATAACCTGAGCACTGGTAAGACTTGTGTGGTTTAGCCAAGACAATGGTGGCTTGTGAATTCCACTGAGTGGGACCCTCCACTGGCACACCCAGTGATCAAACACTTGGGAAGCTTGTGTTTCTTAAAACCTGAGATGGGGCAAACCTTGTTCCTTGGAAGGTGGCAGGTTCAGCTACGTTTGGGGCCCAATGCCAGATAAAAATGCAAAATCCTGTGTCTAAACATTCTAAGACTTTCAAGACAGTAATAGTAGAGTATTAAACTAAGTAAGGGCTGAAGAATTGATGCTTTTGAACTGTGGTGTTGGAGAAGACTCTTGAGCATCCCTTGGACTGCAAGGAGGTCCAACCAGTCCATCCTAAAGGAGATCAGTCCTGAGTGTTCTTTGGAAGGACTGATGCTAAAGCTGAAACTCCAATACTTTGGCCACCTCATGCAAAGAGTTGACTCATTGGAAAAGACCCTGATCCTGGGAGGGATTGGGGGCAGGAGAAGGGGATGACAGAGGATGAGATGGCTGGATGGCCCTACCAACTCGATGGACATGAGTTTGGGTGAACTCCAGGAGATGGTGATGGACAGGGAGGCCTGGCGTGCTGCAATTCATGGGGTCGCAAAGAGTTGGACACGACAGAGCAACTGAACTGAACTGAAGAGCCCCTCTGCATGTGGGACTCCGTGCAGCTGTGCAGGTAGTATGCCCATCCAGCTGGCCCTGGAGGATGAGCGTGGCATTTATAAATGTCTGGGTTCAGGTTCAAGGTTAGTGAAAAGGATATGCAAATGAGCTCCAGCTCAGGAGGTGCCCAGGTAGCACGTGACTGTGGCATAAAGGGACAGATTTCCCCGTGATTCTCACCCCCTCTGAGGATCCTGGAGAAAACCATGATCATCTTGGCAATGACTCCATTCTTGGAGTAAATATGATTCCTCCTGAGACTACTCTGTAGGCTCTAAGATTATCCTGTTGTTCAGTCACAAAGTTGTATCCCACCCTTTGCGACCCCATGAACTGCAGAATGCCAGGCTTCCCTGTCCTTCACTGTCTCCCAGAGTTTGCTCAGATTCATGTCCATTGAGTTGGTGGTGCATCCAACCATCTCAACCTCTGCTGCCCCCTTCTCCTCTTGCCCTCACAATCTTTCTGAGCATCAGGGGCTTTTCCAATGAGTCAACTCCTTGCATCAGGTGGCCAAAGTATTGAAGTTTCAGCTTCAGCATCAGTCCTTCCAATGAATATTCAAGGTTGATTACCTTTAGGATGGACTGGTTGGATCTCCTTGCAGTCCAAGGGATTCAAGAGTTTTCTCCAACACCACAATTTGAAAGCATCAATTTTTTGGCACTCAGCTTTCTTTATGGTCCAACTCTCACATCCATACATGACTACTGGAAAAACCATAGCCTTGACTAGATGGACCTTTGTTGGCAAAGTGGTATCTCTGCTTTTTAATATGCTGTCTAGCTTTGTCCTAGCTTTTCTTCCAAGGAGCAAGAGTCTTTTAATGTCATAACTTTACACACTGTCTACAATGATTTTGAAGCCCAAGAAAATAAAATCTGTCACCGTTTCCACATTTTCCCTGTGTATTTGCCATGAAGTGTTGGGACCAGATGCTACGATCTTCATTTTTAGAATGTTGAGTTTTAAGCCAGCTTTTTCACTCTCCTCTTTCATCCTCATCAAGAGGCTCATTAGTTCCTTTTCCCTTTCTGCCATTAGAGTAGTATCATCTGCATATCTGAAGTGATTGGTATTTCTTCCAGCAATCTTGATTCCAGGTTGTGAGTATACATATATGTACACACATTATATATATATACACTATATATACACACAATGGAATATTACTCAACCATAAGAGTATAAAATCTTGGCATTGCTACAATATCAGTGCCATTGCTATGACATAATTCCCTTGAGGAAATTATGCTACATGAATTAAGTCAGAAAGACAAATATCTTACGACTTCACTTATATGTGAAAGCTAAAAACCAAAACAAATGAACAAGCAAAACAAACAGCCTCATAGACACGGAGAGCAAACTGGTGGTTGCCCAAAGGGCGAGGAGTAGGGGAATGAGTGAACTGGATGAAGGGGATTAAGAGCTACAAACTTCCACTCATAGCATAAATAAGCCATGGGGACGCCATATACCGAATAAGGAATATAGTCAGCAAGTCTGCGTGGGGGCAGAGGGCTCCTAGACTTAACGACGGTGAGCAGTTTTAATGCACTTAAATGTTGAAGCTGAAACTCCCATACCTTGGCCACCTGATGCAAGGAATTGACTCATTTGGAAAGACCCCGATGCTGGGAAAGACTGAAGGTGGGAGAAGGGACGACAGAGGGTGAGATGGTTGGATGGCATCACTGACTCGATGGACATGAGTGTGAGTATTGGCTCTTCATTGCTTTGGGTGGGCTTTCCTCTAGTTGTGGGCAGCAGGGGCTGCTCTTTGTTGCAATGCGAGGGCTTCTCACTGTGGTGGGGGTCTCTTGTTGTGGAGCACGGGCTCCAGAGCAGGGGCTCAGTAGCTGGCAGCGCACTAGCTTGTCATTGTAGCTCACGGGCTCTAGAGCAGGGGCTCAGTAATTGTGGCGCACGGGCTTAGCTGTCCCATGGGATCTTCCTGGACCAGGGATCGAACCCATGTCCCCTGCATTGACAGGTGGATTCTCATCCACTGTGCCCCCAGGGAAGTCCTCCTCCATCTTTCTTAACACAGCTTATTAGGGCAGGACTTTGCCAATTTTATAATATTCATTGCTGTTTCTCCAATGACTGTCCCTTAGAAGAGTGCAACCATCATTGAATGGATCTGAAGAGGGTCCCTGTGTACAAACTCTGCTCTTGCCTTGTTGCCAGCTGTGTAACTTTGGATGAGTTACCACCTCCTCTGAGCCTCAGTTTCTTTTTCTGAATACAGAAACAAGGCCAACCCCAAGGTGAGTGAGTCAAATAACCCACAAGAGAGGAGAACACCTGTTCTCTTCAAGGGAGATGGCAGGCATCCTCTCCCTGTCTCCCTTTCTACCCACAGCCCCTGATTTAATTCAGGAGGATCATCAGCTCCTGCCTGGACAGGCTCAGGATTCTTTTCGACTCACTCCACCCCAGCCTGGCCCCAAAGATAAGGAGAAACGGGATGGGAAACAGGCTGGAATTATCGCCTGCCTTCCCAGCCAAGTGCTATGGGAATGTGTACATCCATTACCTCATTTCCCTTAAAAAGACCAGGTAACAACCAGATGGAGGGAGAGCTGAGCCTCTGCCTTTGTGTAAGTAACGAAGTGGGCACCAAGATCGAGGACAGGAAGGAAGGAAGGTTGGTTTACTCTGAATGAGCCTGGGAGATAAGACCCACTAGCGCAGCTATGCAAGCACATCCACAGCCATTGCCTTCTGGGGATGAAGTCACTTCAGTCATGTCCAATACTCTTTGTGACCCCATGGACTGTAGCCCGCTAGGTTCCTCTGTCCATGGAATTTTCCAGGCATGAATACTGGACTGGGTTGCCATGCCCTTCTCCAGGGGATCTTCCTGACCCAGGGATTGAACCCGTGTCTCTTGCGTCTCTCCTGCATTGGCAGGTGGGCTCTTAATCACTTCACCTGGGGATGAAGACACCTATAGATTATTCAGCAATGACCCTGGAGTTTCTAGGCAGCTTCTGGGATGGGGAGCGTGGAATCACCACCCCAACCCCTTTCCCCACTGCCCTCCAACCCCTCCTAGCAGGTGGATCCAGCGCACGTTTTAACTCCAATTTCAGCTTAATTGGCAGCTGCTGTTGCTGCCTGGGGACCCCTATCTTTTTACATGTTATTATAGATCAGTTGCCCACCGCTGCAATAAAGAACTCTCACTGGGTTGTCTAGAATTTCTAAATCAGTGCTGCAGAGAGGCTGGTGGATAAAACAGGCAGGCTCCCTGCCAAGGGTGATAAGTGCTTGACTCAAGCAGGTGACCCTGGGGTCCTTGCCTCCTGAGATCAGCCCCTCCCCAACAACATCTCAAGGAAGTAAGTGGCTTCCCTGCTATGAGACTGATGGAAGCACACACACCGTGGCTACCTGGCATCCCTTGGCATCCTTTAGTCTGGATGCTAACACACTCACCAGCTTTAACGACTTTCTGGTTCCCAACATGGTTCTTGCAATTATGGGGCCGAGAAGAGAGGGGCAGATGGTCGGATATTAGATCAGCGATCATCAAATTGGAGTACTCAGACCCCTGGGGGCACTCGGTGACTTTGTCAGGATTCACAGGCACAGACCATTTTAAGAGAATCAATATCCAGACCCCTCGCAACCGCCGTATGCTCTCTGTGGGTTCTTTTCCACATTCTCTTTTACAAACGCCCTTCTCCCCCTTTATAAAAGGAAGATTGATCGGTTGGGATTCCAGCAGAAAACAGATGGCACTCATATTGGCTAATTGGAGGAGAGCTTCACATAGGTACTATTTAAAACTTGTGAGCAGGGTGGAGGGGAATGACAAAGGCTATCGCGGGGCCCTGGCTATACCAGCAGGACCCTGGGTGGGGTGAAGTTGGGGAAGGTTTCTGGGACTTAAAGGCAGACAGGAGCTGTGACCTGGAGGGGATGCACCCAGCTGGGGCCACACCCTGTGGGGTCCAGTAGAATGAAGACCCGCCCTCGTACTTCCTCCTCTCCCCACCCATTCTCCCCACGCATCAGCAAACTCATTCAAAAGCCAGAAAGCAAGGCAGCCCATTTCTGTAGAAGGCACACAGAGCATCGAGTGACATAACAGAAGCTCTTCAATGCCCATCTATTTACGTGGATCAAGGTCCCCTATCCTTCCTGTGCCTTGCGCTCAGTCGTGTCCAACGCTTTGCAACCCCCATGGACTGTAGCCCACCAGACTCCTCTGTCCATAGGATCATCTCAGGCTAGAATACTAGATCGGGTTGCCATTTCCTTCTCTAGGGGAACTTCCCAAGCCAGGGATCGAGCCCCTGTCTCTTGTGTCTCCTGCACTGGCAGGCGCGTTCTTTGCCAACTGAGTCACTTGTGAAGCCCAAGATTCACCATGCATATATCAAATCAAACTAAAGTTATTTTTTAAAGGAGGGAATAGCTGAATCTTGTCTCTTTATATCAACAATATTCATTTGTGACTGTGAACAAACAGCCCTGCCCACAATATTTATATTGTTTTGATCATTCATGCACTACTCACAATTAGAATCATATATTAAACATTTGGAGTGTGTGGTCACAGACATTTGTAAGTTTTCTACGTTAACTCACCCATGTTTTTGTGGCATTGAAGATCGATGAAAGATTTCCAAGCATAAAAATAGAGCACATCCCCATCAAATTCTGCCAGAAAAGGACAAGTTTGAAAGAAAATGGAATAATGAAAAATTTCCATCAATTAGAGCAGAGTTTCTCATACATTTTCCAAATCATTGATGATGTATATCAAATTTCTGTGGTCCTGAGCTTCCACCAGACATACTTGAAAAGTGATCTAAAAGTTTTCTTTTAGAATATGAATGTTAAATATTTCTGGTGCAATGATTTACATGTTTTTAAATTACGTGTTAGAAGTGTGTAGGGGGTGGTTACATGGATTTTTAAATGCAGAAGGAAATAGAAGGGATGAATTTGGAGAATTCAGCAGGGGTCCAAGGGTGATGTGGGTGCTTCATGTGACTGGAGATCAGGGGATGAAAAATAAGAATCTAGAAGATGACCAGGACAGACCTCATCTAGACCCCGATAAGAAATAATATGACGTCAGAAGATCTCTGGGGTCAGAATAGGTTTCGTAGAGAGGACCCGAGGCTTACCAGGGCTCAAAACCAGGGTCGGGGTTTGAACACATCAGGGGAAATGCTGCCAGGACATTTTAGAAAGAGGAAATTGGCTTAAAGACCCTCAGAGTTCAGTTCAGTCGCTCAGTCATGTCCGACTCTTTGCGAGCCCATGAATTGCAGCACGCCAGGCCTCCCTGTCCATCACCAACTCCCGGAGTTCACTCAGACTCACGTCCATCGAGTCCGTGATGCCATCCAGCCATCTCATCCCCTGTCGTCCCCTTCTCCTCCTGCCCCTAATCCCTCCCACCATCAGAGTCTTTTCCAACGGAGTCAACTCTTCGCATGAAGTGGCCAAAGTATTGAAGCTTCAGCTTCAGCATCATTCCTTCCAAAGAAATCCCAGGGCTGATCTCCTTCAGAATGGACTGGTTGGATCTCCTTGCAGTCCAAGGGACTCTTCTCAAGAGTCTTCTGCAACACCACAGTTCAAAAGCATCAATTCTTCGGCGCTCAGCCTTCTTCCCAGTCCAACTCTCACATCCATACATGACCACAGGAAAAACCATAGCCTTGACTAGATGGACCTTAGTCGGCAAAGTAATGTCTCTGCTTTTGAATATGCTATCTAGGTTGGTCATAACCTAGGGGTCCTCTTTTTGCAATCAACAATTACAAAATGATAATGCCACAGTTTTATATCCAGCACACATATTTTCTAGGCATTGAGCTAAATATTTATTCCTCCATCTGTATGTATATACCCCACTCAACAATCCCTATAGGCGTGTATGCACAGTCATATCTGACTCTGTGACCCCAAGGACAGGAGCCTGCCATTCTCTGACCGTGGGATTTCCCAGGCAAGAATATTGGCAAAGGTTCCCATTTCCTACTCCAGAGGATCTTCCCTATTTAGGAATCGAAACAGAGTCTCTTCTGTCTGTGGCACTGGCGGGCAGATTCTTTCCCAGAGCGCCACCCAGGAAGGCCGGTCCCTATAAGGAGAGGCTTTATCATCACCATCACCCATTTACAGGAGAATGAGCTTGTTAATTACCTCGCCCAGATTACTCATCACCTGCTAAATGGTAAAGCTAGACTTTTAAGCATTTAAACCCCAGTCTTCAGGTTCTGGCATCCTTCCTTTAACCACCAAACCGCATTACCGCCTCTTTCATTTGGTTGGTGGATTACTATACAGATATCTCATCTTTATTTCATGAGGCAAATAATTGAGCCCTGGCTGGTGCTGGGCCCTGTGTATCTTAACTGTGGGTTAAGAGACCCTCTAGAAACCCACTCCAGTGAGGTTTAATCACCTCCTGCTGACGTGGTAAGGAAGGACAACTCGCCTTCTGAGCCTTGGAAGGTAAGCCATATTCTCTGCCATTCTCCCCTCATCCTGCAGCCTCGGGGCCCAGTTCCCCCACCCACTTCCCCTGACCAAGCCCCAAGCGTCTGCTGCACTCATTCCCATAGCTCTTACCCCCTGCTTCTCACCACCCAGCCTCCACCCCCAGGGAGTTTTGTGTTCTCTTTCTACCAGACATTTTACTGGAACTACACAATTTCTTCTCAATGACCTCCTCCTCTGCCCAGGTCCTAGCCCAGTGCTGAGCAACACGGACTGTGTGTTAGTGAGATTGCAGCCTGCTGTGAATTTCCAAGACTGATAGTGCCTTAAAGATAAGTGTATCTGTGTCCATTAAAGGTGGGTACTGCAGCGCTCGCACTGTGGCTCTCAAGACACTGAGAGCCCAGGCCCCCTCCACCTTGTTGCTCAGCCAGGCTCAGCATAAGGCTTCTCACTCTTGCCTTAAGGTGCCTGCCCTGGGTGGGTGGCCTGCGTCTGCGTTCCAGCCACAGGAAACTGGAAAGCAGCTTGTGGTCCTTGTGATACTTCTCAGAATTTGAACACAGAGCTTGCACTCACGTTCCCACTGATTGAACTGGCCATGAGCCCCTGCACAAGTTCCTAACAGGCTCTGAGTGATCAGATAAGGCTCTGGGATTCCACGACTCCAGAAGAGATCATGGATACTGGGGGACCGCCAGGAAGATCAGACCCAGCAGCCGACGTATTCTTTTCACTTGATCCTGACTCTTCTCCCCCTCAACCTCCAACCCTCTGTGTCTCACTCCTCATGGGGTTCAGGGGCCAGGGCGGCTTCTCTCCCACTTTGTGACCAGCCCTCTTCCCTACCCCACCTCTCAGGAGAACCCATCTTCATTGTTATGAATATCAATGTTGAGAAGAACTCTCCAGGGACCTGTTGTCCCCCAACTCAGAACACTTGGCATTTATGGGAATGTGTTCACAGATGGCCCACCATTGATTTACCATCCAATTTTCATATTGTGAAGCAAAAAAAAAAAAGTGTTTTCTGCTCTGTTAGTCTGTCAGCTGCTGCAGGCAGGCAACAAGGAAAGGTTCCCCCACTCCCCAGTCAGACAGTTCGGTGGCTCTGAGGATCACCAGTTGCTCAGACTTAGAAAGGATGGGCAGGCAGAGCAGAAGGTCCTGACCACGCCTCTGTCAGGGGACTCGGTCGCCTGGGTCCACTTGGCTCAAGTAGGAAAGGAATTTAATAAGCGGCAACAGGAAGCTCCCCAGCTCTCTGGGAGGGACAGCAAATCAGGCTTCTGGGAGTCTCTGCAGCCGGGAATCCTGTCTCAGTTACACTGTGGAGCTCTGCAGTGTTAACCTGAGCACTGGATTCCAGCGGTTTGGTCCCAGCTGTCTCTGGAGACAAGTCACAATGCCCCCATCACCAGCGCAGAGTCGTCACTAACCCTGCTTCTCTGCATCACCAGCTTTCAGGGAAGCCTCCACGTGCCGACTGGCCAAGCCCTGGTCAGGTGAGAGCTCTACCTGCAGGAGAGGTCGTGGAAGCCGGGGATGGGATGGCAGCTAAGACAGGAAGTCCCCCGCAGGCACTGGCAGTGTTTAGATATGAGTGTCAAGCGCCATCTGCCCCTACAAGGATTAAGTCACAAGCCACTGCAGTCACTGACCTTCAACACATCCTGAAAGGAGTTCAGGCCGGAGATCAGGAGGGAGGTGCTCGGGGCTCTGGGCAAAACTGGCAGAACACGTCACATGTTAGATATTTTCAGGAGAAGATCTTATGAGCCCAGATTCTTGCATCTCTCCGTATCTAGCAAAGTGCTAAAATCACTAACATAAACACCTGCTCCTTGTGACTGGCAACAAGCCTCTGCCAAAATACGAGCTCGACTGCAAGCACCCCCCTCATTCAGATCACTGACCTCCCTCAGGGCAGTCCATCAGAGCTTTCTGAGACACTGTCTTCTGGGGTCTAGTCCTCATTTTGCCCCCAGAAAACAACTCACAACTCTCAAGTTGTGCTTTTTTTTTTCCCAATTGACATGCAGGGCAGTCAAAACCCTGCCAAGTGTCTCCTCCAAACAGGGCAGGTCTTACCCTTCTCTTCCAATTGTATTTGAAGTTCTGAGGACAATCTTGTTGGGAAGAATTCTTGATTATTTTTCACTGTTTCTGTATCCATTGGGCTCTTTGGTCACAAGCAGGAGAGACTGGCTCTAGTTAACTTAAGCCAAAAAAACAAAAAAAAAGAAGAAGCTATGTTGGGAAGCTATGGGAAGGTCACCAGTGAAACAAATTTGTGAATCGAGTTTTTGAAAAGAGTAGAACATGGAAGCTTCGGAACTCTAGAGAAGAGCTAATGAAGATGATGAGCTGAGCTCCAGGATTCCCAATTCTCATCTGACCTGATGAGAATTCTGAGACTTGCAGGACCAGGACGTGTAGATCCAAAAGGGAAGCAACTTGGAAAGATTTGGAAGCTGAACGAAGTAACCAACCCTCTTGTTTCCTCTTACGTTTAGACTTCAATCCAACCATCCATCCCCCAGGAGACATTCATCAGCTTTTCTGGAAGAAGCTGCCTTCTGCTTACTGTCGGATATCCTCAAAGTGCCAGGAGAAGATTAGTTGATGGGAGGCTCGGATCTAAGCACAGCTGTTCCCTAGTGTTTCGGCACGAGGGATCGGTTTCATGGAAGACAATTTTTCCACAGACCCGGTTGGGGGGATGGTTTCAGGGTGATTCAAGTGCATTACATTTACTGTGCACTTTATTATTATTATATCAGCTTCACCTTAGATTATTAGGCGTCAGATCCCAGAGGTTCGGGACCCCAGTTTTAGAGAATATTGGGCTGTACCTGTCACTCCATGGAGATCCTCATTTCTCAATACAGAGGAGCTATGACCTGGAGCAGAAAAACTGAGAACCTGCAAATGTAAAACACACTGGGAGCGTAGGCAGAGGCATCGGAATTGGATCAAATTTTCCCCCCTGGAGTCCAATTTGGAGGTATTAATAGGCAGCCCAGTTTAATGATCTCAAATATTTGGTTAAAAAAATGCTATAAATGTCTGTATTAAATCCAGCTGTTGTCATATTAAAAAATGTCAGCTGGTTGTTTATTCCTATGGTTTGCTCAGAAAGCAACAAAAGCTGGTGACCTATTTTGTAAGAAACTGCACAGCAAGGAACAATATTAAATTAGGTGCCTGTCTATTCCTCCAAGCTACCTCATATTCTTTGCTTCACACTGAAATTCCTTCCCCGTTTATCCATATTGTTTCCTTCCAAGTAAAACTTATTACAAAAATTCCCCAGGGTATTTTTTTTCCCCCTTTTCGTTTCTTGACTCTGGTTAAATAAACTATTGATTTTGTTTTCAAGGTAATTTAAGGAGGGAATATAGTTCCGATTTGATAAGTATAACCTTAACGCATTCAGAGTAAACACATTTTAGGGGTTCAATTAAGGCTTAAAAAAATCAAATTGACCAGATGATTGACTGTCATGGGGATGTGGAAGAGCATGGAGCTGCATGGTATTAATAACACAGAGACAAATTAGCTAAAGGGAAGTGAATATTAGTGCCTGGTTGGCTATTCCAGAGACATGTGCTTTATGAGGATGAATTAATACTCAGTTTCCCAGAAGGAAACAAAATAAACTGTAATTTTTGAGAAGCCAACAGTGCTTGTTCTAAATGGGCCAAGAAAGACTCCGGGTTTCCAACGGTGTCATCGTTCAAGCATCTGAGCGCCCTGATTCACGTCGCCTCTGACATCAGACTGCCAAAGGCCAATGGGCACACGGGCTAGAACTGCCTGTTGAAAGCAGCCCGTCTTCTCTTGCTCACATGAGGAAATATCCAGCATCCACCCACTGGTTGCTCTATAAATTATCTTGTAGCCTCAGACCGAAAGCATTAAAATTGGGTCTCAACGTTTGCATGGAAACAGAAATAGGTATGTTTTATATGCGTTAAGTTCATCTATGTGTGCACACACCAAAGTGATGGGACACAATGGAAGATTATTCTGTGGGTTGAAAATGCAGCTGCTTATAAATCACAGACTAGCACAAGACACACTTAGACTACACAGTGCTGTACAGACGTAAAGCATCGTCTTCATCAGCATCATGGCTAGACTTTGAACACCACTGTAAGCACTTTACACTTATTTTACTTATCAATGCCCTGAAATTAGTATTGAATCTGTTCTCATTTTACAAATGAGGACACTGAGACGCAGGGAAATTAAGCAACTTTCCCAAGGTCAGGGATGGGGTCAAGTGCATGATAGGATTGACCCTTGTCACCTGTGAACTGGGAGTGGCCATGTGCCTGACAAGGGCCAGTGGAATGTGACGGGAAGTGTGTGCCACTCTGGAGAGGATGTCACGGTGATCCGTGATGTATCTTGCTTTCTTGCTGTGGTGACACTTTCTAGATGGTGAGGAACTGCCATTTCGGGTCTGTAAGTCAGGGTCTTGTGGAGTCAGATGCCCACTGCCCAGCCATGGACATAAATCTGAGTAGATAATAAATGCTGTCACTTCAAGCTACTGAGATCGTTTCTTTTTCCTCACATGTTATGGGAGGATTATATCAGATATCACAGAGAACTTTAGCCTCATCTAAATGTTTTCATTACCTATTAAAGGAACATATTCACATATCACTTGGGTAATTAGTTAATAAAAAGAAACCTAGGATGCTCTAATGGCAGAATTAATCTTTAGTTTGTAACCCAAGTAAAATAAGGCATCCTGGACATCTGTGTTCCCAATGGCTAATGCTTAATAATTAAAGCTTCATTTTATATTTAAAGAATTTTGTTATGCTGGTGTGTACTGCTCTCTTCTTTTACCTCTGATATAATTTAAGATATTCAGTTGTCTCCTTAAAGAGTAACTCGACCTAGTTTAGGTCAAAGAAATCTTTTGTTTTCAAATGCTTTTATAGCACATTTTTCTATGTGGTTAAATGCTTTGCAAATAGGGAGCATTGGTAAAAATCTGCCTACTAATGCAGGAGACAAAAAGAGTTGTGGATTTGGTCCCTGGGTTGGGAAGATGCCCTGGAGGAGGAAATGGCAACCCACTCCAGTATTCTTGCCTGAAAAATCCCACGGATGGAGGAGCCTGGCTGGCTACGGTCTACGGGGTCGCAAAGAGTCAGGCACAACTGAGCACAAATTTGGCAATAACTCTTCAAGTATTATTAATCCTCCCAGAGTTCGTGGGTAAGGAAGCCAGGATTTGGTCTACAGGTGTGTGTGTGGGCGGGGGAAGGGGGTGGGTGGGTGTACGGGTGTGTGTGGGGGTGGGGGGGCAGGGGGTGTTCAGAGTTCCAACCTTTAATTATTACTCCATCATTTTCCTAAGGATCTAGAACAACCCATCAATAATTACTCAAGTGAATGAATTCCACTTTACCAATACCTTTCATTTGAATGTCACAGCAGTCCATTGGCCAAATGTGTCATTAGTATCCCCAAGTTATAAGAACCGAGTCTTGGCAACATGATGGGAAAAGGAGGTGGCAGAATTGGGCTAGAGCAAAGAACATACTCAATAAGCCTAAGGTTAACCAGAAACTCACCAAGAAAGCTCTGATTAAGGTTGATCTTGCAGGCAGTGAGAGAACATCAGCCATTCTGGAGCAGTTGACAAGAGAGCTCGGGAAGCTGGAAATATTGATCAGTCCCTGTTGACCCTGGGAAGGGCTATCACTGTTCTTGTAGAAAGAACACCTCATGTTCCTTATCGAGGATGTGAACTGACTAGAATCCTCCAGGACTCTCTTGGGGGAAGTACAAGAGCATCTATCATTGCAACAGTTTCTCCTGCATCTCTCAACCTGGAAGAAACTGAGTACATTGGGATAAGCTCATAGAGCAAAGAACATACTCAATAAGCCTGAGGTTAACCAGACAGTCACCAAGAGAGCCCTGATTAAGGAATATACAGAAGAGACAGAGCACCTGAAACGGGATCCTGCTGCAACTCATGAAAAAAAATGGAGTGAACATTTCTGAAGAAAATTTTAGAGCTATGAGCTAACTGTTCAAGAGGAAGAAATTGTAGGATTGGTTGAAAAAATTGCTGCTGTTGAGGAAGAGCTAGATAGGGTTACAGAATTGTTTAAGGACAGTAAAAATGAACTTAACCAGTGCACATCTGACCTGCAAAGTAAGACACAGGAACTTGAAACACTCAAAGACAGGAAACGAAATGACAGCTTGTTGAAGAATGTATCACCTCGGCTTGGGAAAGTACGGAGGAGAGACTTCATGAGGCTGCCAGCAGGATGCTTAACACAGTTGAAGGAAAGGCAGTTCATCAGCATAACGCAGAAGTTCAGGATGTTTCTGGCAAAAACTTGAACAGTCTGTTTAATAATATGGAAGAATTAAGGATGGCAGCACAAAACAAAGGCCATGCTGGAAGTTCACGAGGCCTCGCGTGGTGCCCTGCTGACGTCCAGTGTGTCTGCATCAAACATCGTTACTGCAATACTTGGGTCTCTCACATCGATTCCAGAAAATGTGTCTACACTTGTTTCTCAGACGTCTAATATGATATTGAAAGAACAGTCGCTAGCAGCAGAAAGTAAAACTGTACTTCAGGAATTGATTACTGACCTCCTCAGTTCATTGGGAGCATCTTTATCCCCCCACTGTGGCATCTATCCTGGAAATCAGTAGTCAACTGAACAATATTTTCAAGACTTCATCTATTGTGGCTAATAAGATAGAAGATCAGAAGGAGGAAATGGATGGCTTTCTTAGTACACTGCGTAACAATCTACATGAACTAAAAGAAAATACAGTTTCTTCCTTGGCTGAATCACCGAAGCTGTGTGAAAACTTAACTGAAAACGTGAAGAAAGCAAAGAAAATATATTCACAGGAACTTTACCAGTTAATCAGTCTTTGGGAGGAGAGATTCTGTGATTTGGAGGAAAAGTATAAAAACATCCAGAAAGCAGTTGAAAATACAGAGCAGTAAGCTGTTTTTACAAATTAATCTACAGATTAATTGTTCCCATTTCACCACCATCACCAGGCCGACCATTGGCAACAAGAAGAACTAAGAGACATGGGGCATCAAATGCCAACTGTCACTGGAGAGGCCCAGTCGTCTATGAAGCCTCTGTTGCAAGATGGTGTCTCCTCTTTTCTTTGAACAGCGAAAGTAAGCAGGAAGCCCAATTGTGGAGAGCTCAGCTATTTTTATTCTTGGTTTTCCATTGCCTTCCTTCTCAATTCAGTTCATTTCAGTCGCTCAGTTGTGTCTGACTCTTTGCAACCCCATGAACTGCAGCATGCCAGGCCTCCCTGTCCATCACCAACTCCCGGAGTTCACTCAGACTCACGTCCATCGAGTCAGTGATGCCATCCAGCCATCTCATCCTCTGTCATCCCCTTTTCCTCCTGCCCCCAAATCCCTCCCAGCATCAGTCTTTTCCAATGAGTCAACTCTTTGCATGAGGTGGCCAAAGTACCGGAGCTTCAGCTTTAGCATCATTCCTTCCAAACACCACCCAGGGCTGATCTCCTTGCAGTCCAAGGGACTCTCAAGAGTCTTCTCCAACACCACAGTTCAAAAGCATCAATTCTTCGGTGCTCAGCTTTCTTCACAGTCCAGCTCTCACATCCATACATGACCACTGGAAAAACCATAGCCTTGGCTAGATGGACCTTTGTTGGCAAAGTAATGTCTCTGCTTTTGAATATGCTATCTAGGTTGGTCATAACTTTCCTTCCAAGGAGTAAGCATCTTTTAATTTCATGGCTGCAGTCACCATCTGCAGTGATTTTGGAGCCCCCCAAAAATAAAGTCTGACACTGTTTCTTTCCACTGTTTCCCCATCTATTTCCCATGAAGTGATGGGACCAGATGCCATGATCTTCGTTTTAAGCGAACTTTTTCACTCTCCACTTTCACTTTCAGTCAGGAGGCTTTTTAGTTCCTCTTCACTTTCTGCCATAAGGGTGGTGTCATCTGCATATCTGATGTTATTGATATTCCTCCTGGCAATCTTGATTCCAGCTTGTGCTTCTTCCAGTCCAGCGTTTCTCGTGATATACTTGCCTATAGGTTAAATAAGCAGGGTGACAATATACAGCCTTGACATATTCCTTTTCCTACTTGGAACCTTCCTTCTACAAGTATACTAGAGAATCACTGGAGACAGAAAACTATGAAGTGTTGCTTTTTAGAAATGACTATGAAAGCATCTATCATTGCTATACCCTTAAGAGCCTAAGGTCTATGCTTTTTGAAATTTTAGGGAGACTGAGCCTATAATTTCAAGATACCTTCAGTTCAGTCGCTCAGTCATGTCCGACTCTTTGCGACCCCATGGACTGCAGCACGCCAGGCCTCCCTGTCCATCACCAACTCCCGGAGTTCACTCAAACTCATGTCCATCTTGAGTAGCAAAATTTGAACGTCTTCCAAGTGCCATTCTTCATAAATCTATTTAGAATCAAGCTTAAAAATCACCACCAGCAAATCATTTTCATAGCCTATATGGCAACTGAACATTCTTCTATTTAATTTTTCAGCACTGCTTTATTATAAGACATAGGTTGCAAAAAATGAGTTATATGTATTGTAAGCTGAAAAAGAGAATCATGGAGTAGATTTGCAGCAATCTCTTCTGAGGAAGTTTGGTTTGGGGGTGCAGAATACAAGTCTTGTGGAATTTAGAGCACTCTTAGTAGACTAGAAATCAAGTCCCATATCACCGAGTGCCTTAAACGTCTCAGGTATTGGGAATAAGTATGAATGCAACAGCAACAAAATAAGATTATGATTTAAACTGTTGCCAAAGCATTTATAGGTTTGCTAATTGGACATCCTTCGCACGTTTAAACCTTTCCTGTTCCAGGTTTAGCTTCATTTCCCTTTATTTGCTTCCTTTGTGGCTCAGCTGGTAAAGAATCCACCTGCAATGCGGGAGACCTGGGTTCAGTCCCTGGGTTGGGAGGATCCCCTGGAGAAGGGAAAGGCTACCCACACTCCAGTATTCTGGCCTGGAGAATTCCATGGACTGTAGTCCATGGGGTCGCAAAGAGTCGGACACGACTGAGCGACTTTCACTTCACTTCTGAGGATAGCAAGAAAAAGAGACATTTCAACTGTGCCTTTAGATTCTCAATCAGGTTGATGGAAACAAATAAGCCCCAGGTCATTCACCTTAAAACCTAAATAAAGAAACAATAGGCCAACCAGAGGTATAGAATTGGTATAGAATTTAAAGACTCAAGAGACAGTTTTCTATAACAGGTTAACCTGGGGTATCCTCTAACGCACATTAATGAAGTCTCCTTTACATACAGTTGGGAAGGTCCCCTGGAGGAGGAAATAGCAACCCACTCCAGTACTTTTGCCTAGAGAATCCCATGGACAGAGGAGCCTGGAGGGCTACAGTCAGTCCATGGGGCCGCAAAAAGTCAGACACAACTGAGCAACTAATACT
Source organism: Capricornis sumatraensis (assembly GCF_032405125.1). Lineage (NCBI taxonomy): Eukaryota > Metazoa > Chordata > Mammalia > Artiodactyla > Bovidae > Capricornis > Capricornis sumatraensis. The sequence goes on from NC_091083.1 coordinate 79,897,632, forward strand.
ACTACTATAAGCGTCTGAGGACTTCCCTGTTAGCTCAGTTGGTAAAGAATACGTCTGCAGTGCAGGAGACCCTGGTTCGATTCCTAGGCCAGGAAGATCCGCCGGAGAAGGGATAGGCTACCCACTCCAGTATTCTTGGGCTTCCCTTGTAACTCAGCTGGTAAAGAGTCTGCCTGCAATGTGGGAGACCTGGATTCCATCCCTGGGTTGGAAAGATCCCCTGGAGAAGGGAAAGGCTACCCACTCCAGTATTCTGGCCTGGAGAATTCCATGGACTTGTAAACAGTCAGACACGACTGAGCGACTTTCACTTTCACAACATTTGAACTCCTAGTTCACAGTTCTTTCCTCCTGCACGCAGTTCAGAAAATTGATAGCCTCAGGTGAATCCAGGCCACAGGCTGTTTAAATTTAATTAGTTGGGAAACTCCAAATAAAACAACCAGGTTTCCAAGCTGTCTCTAAAGAAAGAGGGTTTGGCCACACAGGGTTTCACTCCTGTAGACAGCCACCCAACTCCTGGAGCTGGGCCCCTGTGGCCTGCCAGGCCCCAGTGACCCTCACGGCAACCTTGGGGGAGGAGTTAGCAGTCTCTCTTTACTGATGAGGAAGTTGAGGCTTGTGGAGAGGTTTAGTGGTCACAGGTGGAGGCAATGGTGTCACTCTGGTGGGATGGCTGTGGGGCTACCTGTTAGATAGCATTTGTGCTGATACTAGGCCTTCCCAGGGCCCCGGAGTGTGGACAGGAGGTAAGTAACAGGCCCTGGAGTGGGGAATGTTTCCTTTTGACCAAGATCCCCAAGAATGAAGAGAAACGATTCCCTTAAGAGACCCTCACCCTCACTAACTCCCCAGCTGGTCAAATAGAAAAAGCAGCCACTGTTCCACATCCCAAAACGGATATGAAACAAAGGTTTTCTTTTCTTCTAAGGGACAGATGATTCTGCCTCCTTCACCTAAGATGGCACCAACTTGGAGGTCTGCACTTTTAACATACGTCCCCTCTCTGTTCAGTGCTTTCATCAGCTATGTGGTAAAATCAGAGGGGGGTCTTGAACTACCCCCTCCGGGGACCCTGCCTGTTTCAGTAAGGAACCATGTTCAGGGAGGAGCACGGTCTTGTTCTTTGTGCACGAGGAGAAGTCGGCTCTGGCATCTCCTCATCTATCTTATAAGGACACGAGCCCTTACGGATTAGGGCCCTCCCTTAATGACCTCCTTCCAGGCCCCATCTTCAGATACAGTCACACTGGGGGTCAGGCCTTCCTGCCTCCCCCTCCCTCCCCCACCCGCTGAATATGCGCTAACCACTATGTGCCAGACATGAGTTAAAATACAACATGAACAGAGCCAGCTCAGCCCTCGTCCATGGAGCTCACACTCCATAGTGGAGACAACATAAAAAAGTGAAGCCACAGCCTCCTCGGGGACACCCCAGACTTCCTCTGTGGTCCCAGAGTGACCCAGGGCATCACTCCCATCCTGCCACCCCTTTTAGAAGGAAGTTCAAGAAATTGTTTTCTTTTGAACAACAACAAAAAAAGTTGGTTCTAACGAGTGGCTCTGGAATTCTACTATAGCAGACCTCTGCGTGAAAAGGGCTTGAGAGAAGCTTTCATTGCCCGTGAGCATCATCCCCTTCTACTGCTGATGCACCAGGCTCTGGTTGATGCAAAGCAAACCCAGGCCCTGAGACGCTGATATTTGCAGCAGGAGACAGCATATTTGCAGGACAGTCAAGCACAGAAGTGACAAGACCAGCCTCAGCTCAAACCCCCGCAGGAGGGTGAGCGGCTGGTGTATTTATGGGTTAGGGGATAAAGCAGCAGGGCAGGCTGTGTAGGGAGCGTGGGGAAAGGTGGTCAGAAACAGGTGCAGCCTGTCCTTCTGTGCAGGCGTGACTAAGCCTCGGGCCTCTTCATGGAACATGGGCTCACAGGTGAAGGCGCTCAGCCAATCAGAGGGTGGAGTTTTCAGCCCTCTGACATCTGAAGGTCGTTAAGGGGAGCTGGCGCATGCCCAGTTGGTGGTCCTAGCCAGTCTTAACTTATCCAATCCTAACCAGCTCAAACTAGGCACAGCTGACTCCAAGTTTCTGGAGGAAAAAAAACTTGACAAACATCTTATTAAGCTACTTGCCGCTTGGAGGACATGCGTGTCCTTGATTAATGAAGGCAGATGAAGTGGATTTGACTAATGATTTTCCATGGTCTCACCTCCAGAAATAGAGGTACAATGCTTCGTAGTGCCCTTTAAGCTAAATGGGGCCAGGAGGCACGCCCTCGATGGTTGGTGTGAATGGAAGAGGCATCGTGGGTCACTTCACTGAAGCATTTCATGGCAGGTGAGTGAACTCCAGGGCTCTCTGCCCTGAACCATGATGGAGGAGCTGGTGCTGCGAGATCCACACCACGCTTGGTGGGACACCAAGACAGAGTCCCGCCCTCAGCCTCTGCAATGGTTGAGTCTACTCAGGGACACTACCCTCGAGGGCCACCTGGACCTTCAATGAGCCTCACATGAGAAGAAAAATAAGCATCTAAGTTCATATACAACAAACACATTTTTGAATCAGTTACCACTGAGATTTGGGAGCATTTGTTGCTACGGTGTAATTTCAGCCCTCTATGTTTAATTAGGGGTTATCATGATGGGTGGAGGGCACTTGTCATGAAGAGCCTCAGCAAAACATTCTGCTTCTATTTGGAGTGTATGTCTAAGATCAATAAGATTAAAATGAAACAGTTTTGATTTTAAACATCTTTTTTTAGTGGAACTGAAGTGGAGATTGCAGAGGCTGGTGAATGCCCTTTTTCCAATTCTTTGCTGGCACTACCACCAGTAAAGGATATTAAGACAATAACTCAGGTGTTTGGGGATTTCTTAAGGGCCAACTCTTATTGCGACTTAATTAAGAAGCTCAGCTGAGAAGCATCAGGCTGTTAAACAGAGGTTGACGAAGCCTTGGTTGACTCAGAATGCAGAGAGACAGTCTTCTTTGCTTCTATGAAAGCAAAGTAGGTTTGTGTTCCACTTGGGGACTAATCCATTCGTCACTGTGAAATCTCTGAGGACAGGCAGGTCCATTTCAAACCTAATTTGCAGTTGGCTTTTCATTTTAGTGGTTTTGGAATAGGATTCATCTGCCTATCCCCTAGCGTGTTTGGTTACCTCATGCAAATATTTAATACCCACTGCGAAATTTCAATAGAACACTAACAATTAGTTTTCCCTGCTTTCAGCCTCATTTGTCAAAGCTATTGACCCAGGTCCATAAAGAAATGTCACTCTCACCCCCTTTGCAATGGTTTTATGCAAATAGCTTTTGAGACTTAATTCTGGGGAAATGTTTAGGGAGCAAGAAGGTGGGGGGGAGAGAAGATAGACCAAAATGGCAGCTGCATAGAAAGATGGAGGGGAAAGAAGAGGGAAGTGGAGGAGAGACGGGGTCATGGAGAGAAGGGAAGCAGGAAAGAAGGAACAGGTCAGTGCCAGGGGCACTAGACTTTCTATGCAACACAGAGTTCCTTCCCTGGGCACCTCCCAGACCTGCCATGAGGACAGACATGAGACAGTGATCCTAAAAGGGTCAAATACGACTCAGAACTTCTGACGCTTACAGTTCAAACAGACAGAGAAGCCAGAAAAATAATCATGGGAGTAAGAGCAAAGATTGCCTGACAGAGGAAGGCGTACCTGGGGCTCCACCTTGCTCTCCAAGGGGTGTATATATGTGTGGGCATGGCAGTTCAGAAGCTTCTGACTATTTTTGCTGCCTGAACTGATCTGCCCAAGAACACTCTTGCTACGTTCTCAGCAAGCCTGTTGCCTTCTCCCATCCCCCTGCTTCATAATATTCCTTCTCGAATTTTGCAAAAGAAAGGCATGGTTTCAGCCATCCAAGCTCTTTCCCTGGGCCTTTACCTCCAGGTGTACACACCTCCTGGGCATTAAACCAAGGGGCAACTCAGCACGTTGGCTTCTGGGCCAGGGCCCCTCTCACCAACACTCCACCACACTCTCTATCCATTTTTTGAAGAGATGCATTTCCAATATAAATATTCTCCTAACGTTTAAAAGTCATCACATTTTGCTTTTTATACTATTTTCATGAATTGAGTTCTGATAATTCAATCCAAAATAATATTTTTAGGGACTTTTCTGGTGGTCCAGCGGTTAAGCCTTTGCCTTTTAAAGCAGGGGGTGCAGGTTCAACCCTTGGTCGGGGAGCTAAGACTCAACATGCCTCTTGGCTAAAAGAAACACAAAATACACAAAACAGAAGCAGTGAAAGTCTCTCAGTCATGTCTGACTCTTTGCGACCCCATGGACTGACTACACAGTCCATGGAATTCTCCAGGCCAGAATACTGGAGTGGGTAGCCATTCCCTTCTCCAGGGGATCTTCCCAACCCAGGGATCGAACCCAAGTCTCCCGCATTGCAGGCGGCTTCTTTACCAGCTGAACCACCAGGGAAGCCCTCAGGGAAAACAGAAGCAATATTGTAACAAATTCAATAAGGAGTTTAAAAAATGGTCTACATCAAAAATATCTTATACATACACACACATACACACACACCCTTAGGGACTTCTGTTCACAGTAAATTTTAAAATTCACGTATACATTTGAATCCCACAGGGGCAGAGACCTGTTTTACCTGAGCGACCGCAAAGCACCCAGGCCACCTGCTTGTAGAGCCTCGTTTTTCAATATGCAGGTAGATCCCGACTTCCAGAAGCCACTGGAAACGTCCATATTTACAAACAGCTCTGTGGTCTCGATCAGGTTCCCTTAAAATGCAGCTATGTCACAGGAAACCTTCTCACTGAAAAACAGTTTCATGGATTGCTTTCTGTTTCCATTCAGCCTGTAGTGCAGTCTCATCCATTTCATTAATCTCAGTTGTATTTGCATCTCACGGTTTCATTTTTTCCAAAAGAGCCATTTCCTGGCTAAGGCCATTCATCTTTCAGGCTTCTCCAACTTCAAAGGCTGTGCTGAGTTGACTTAAACTACTCCATAATACTGAAAATCCCCCGAAAGACTACTTTATTATACGCAAATACCACAGAAGCCGCTGCGAGCCTTTGGGCTCAAGTTCATGTTTCTGGGATCATTTATTCCATTTAGTATCAGACTATGCTGTTAATCTGACCTCTTAAGTGTATATAGTATTTTACAAGGTCACCAGCACCTCTATAATACTGTCCCTCTTCCAAACAATAGCCAGGACCCAGGTCTTATCTTGGGAAAATAAAAGCTAAAATGTCCTAACAATAGGCATCTAAATATGGAACACTGGTGAAGACAGTTATAGACTGTAAAGGTTAAAAGGAAATTAAAAAATCAACTACTCCATAATATTGCTGCCTCAGCGTCCATTTCGTGAGGCCAGGAAGCCTACAGAGGCCTTGAATGGACACCAGCCCCTCCCCCACCGCATGCCTGCCTCAGGGGCTCCCATGCCCAGGACCAGGGGTGGTGGGAGGCCTCTTAGGACCCGGGTTGCAGAGCAGGAGGGGAGTGGGAGGCCTGTGAGCAAAGCTTCCACGGCTGCTCCCCTCACCAGCATTACTGCCTGAGGCATACCCAGCCCTCACCGCAACCCCCTTCCGCTCCCCCTGCCAAGCCTCAAGCCCCACCCCCACCCTCCCGCTCCTCTCCACCATCCTGGTCTCCCAGGAGACCGGTCCCTGGTGCCAGAAAGGTTGGCGACCGCTGCCCTACTTAAGAGCCCGCTGTGTCACAAGTAAACATTAAGTTCCTAACCTGGCTCCCGCAATGACCTTTATGGTGAACTCTTCCCCACAGCCCAGGGCCTTCTTCTTGTGTGCCACCCAAACACCTCTATCACCTCACAGCTCCAGAGCTTACCCAAACCCTTCTCTCTCTGCTTAAATTGAGTAATCCAGCCTTAGTTCCGGGTGGACCCTAATAAAGGCACTCGGCCCAGGCCCTGCGGCAGCCTCTCTGCCTGCACCCTGCCCTAGCTTCCCCAGGGGCCCCTCCGGATGTGCCACGTACTGCCTCCAGGACCTGTGAGTAATAAGCCTTCATATCTCACTGCCCCTGGCAGTCTTTTGTCGAATCTGTTTCATCCAATACGCTGGACTCTATTTAACAAATGTTCATTTAACAAAGTCGCAACAGAACGGAGGTTGGGTTTCTGTTCAGAGATGATTATTCACCAGGAATCTGAATTTTAGTCAATTACGTGGATGGGAGGAAAGTTTAGCCCTTCCTGGGTTCCAGACGTCGAGTGGTGGGCCAGCCTGAGTTACCAGCTAAAGTGGGTTGCCCTGCCCATCCGCTTTGCTGTGGGACAGTCCAATCCACGCCCCAGCAAAGCTACACATAGCTGTATGTGATGAAGTGTGGTGGTCGTCAGGGCTATTTGCTAAATACACAAGGCCCTCCTTCCTTCTAGACAGCATTGTACTTCCCCACCATATTTGAAATTTGGTGCAGCCATGTGACTGGCTTTGCCTGTGACGTATGAGTAGAAGTGGAGTGTGTTATTCTTGAACCATTCCCTTAAGCCCCATTATCATCCACTGGCCATAGTGGCATAATAGAAACACCTGTTGAGCCAAAGGCTGGGCCCTTAGTGAAAACAATCTACAGAAATCCCTGCTGTAACAGAGCTGGAAACACAGCATTCATGAGAATTAACTATTTCTTATTTCAAACAACTGAGATTTGTTATCGCAGCATACTAGGCCATTCTGACTGACACACAGAGTCATTTACTAGTTAAAGCTTCGTTTACAACTTGTTAAACCTGTAATGCATCTTATTTCGGTTTCACTGTTTAATCGCTAAGTTGGGTCAGATTCTTTTCAACCTCATGGACTGTAGCCCGTCAGGCTCCTCTGACAATGGGATTTCCCAGGCATGAACACTGGAGTGGGTTGCCATTTCCTACTCCAGGGGATCTTCCCGACCTACAGATCGAAGCTGCATCTTCTGCGTGGCAGGTGGGTTCTTTACCACTGAGCCATCTGGGAAGCCCTTTATTTTGGTTACTGTGCTTTTTTTTTTCACCTAGAGAACCTCAATCCTTTGCATGATTTGCATTTTTAAAATACATTTTAGAAAATTTATTTTTAAGTGGAGGATCATTGCTTTACAATGTTGTGTTGGTTTCTTCTGTACAACAATGTGAATGAGCTATAAGTATGCATATATCCCCTCCCTCTTGAACCTCCCCCTCTTACCTCCCCCCTACCCTAATCCCACCCCTCTAGGTTGTTATAGAACACCAGGTTGAGCTCCCTGAGTTATACAGCAACTTCACATTAGCTATCTATTTTACATATGTTAATGTATGTATATTTCAATGCTACTGTCTCAATTCATGATCTGCATTTTAAATCTGCTTTTTGGAACCAGTTCTGCAAACTGCCAAGCTTGTATTTTGTCCTTGGTATATATATGACTTCAGAAAGGACCCAAGAGTTTACCACCATGATTTATTCTGCTGCCGGCCAAAACCCTTTGACCGTGGAGTCTGTGCTCAGGGAACTAATCCTGGAGGCCATGACCTCTGTAACATTTCTCAGCAATTCCACTTTCTGCTTTGACCCAGGGTCAGAGACACTGGTCAATAAGCCAGCCCGGTGTCCATCAAAATTTGATTTAAATAAGAAAGTAAACAGGAAGGTTTTTGCAAGAGAAATGTCATGTGCAGCTAATGGAGACCAGAGAACAAGATTCATCAGCCCTGGAAACTCGAGAAAACTGGTGAACCAGACCAAAGGGCATGGCCTGCAATCCAACTCAGCAATGACAGACCCAGATGCCATCCTGCATGGGTCCATTCACCTGGTGATTAGTGAACCCGAAAAGCTGGTGGGAACCTTCACTCCTTTAAGACAGCAACATAAATACCCAAACTCCAATTTAGATAATCATCCATTTGCAGAACAATGAAAAAAACATCTCATCATGATTGAAACAATACTTTTCTCTCCATGCATGGAATTGTCTCGTTTGTCTAAGGCCTTAGCAGATCAGAGACAGCATTCTTAAACTCTGAGTGATACCAGGGCACCTAATCCAACATCAAAGTCTTGAATGAGGTCAGCTTCTCCTGGAAAATTCTTGAGGGTATGTATCATCACATTTCATCAGTTCTGGCTTTAATTTTTCCTCTCAGTTTCTTAACTGTAGACCTAATTGAAACCACGCAAGGCTACATGATCCCTCTATCTTAAAGGACAGAAGGACACCTTCTGGAGGATGAAGGGAGAGAAGTAACAACTGGAAGACTCTTCTTGCAGAACCAGCTGAACCTAGAGACCGTGTGTGTGTGTGTGTGTGTGTGTGTGTGTGTGTGTGTGTGTGTGTTGCTCAATTGTGTCTGATTCTGTGTGACCCCATGGCCTGTAGCCCGCCAGGCTCCTCTGTCCATGGAGTACTCCCCAGGCAGGAATACTGGAGTGGGTTGCCATGCCCTTCTCCAGGGCATCTTCCTGAATCAGGGATCAAACCCATGTCTCTTACGTCTCTTGCATTGGCAGGCAGGATTTTTACTGCTGAGCCACCTGAGAAGCCCCTTGAGACCTAATAGCAATCAGCTATCCAATATGACATCAGAGACCCTCTACAACCCATTGTTGTGTGGTTGCAATCCTATTATAACTACAATAATTCCTCTACATATGAATCTCCAAGTTGCTAACTTTCAAAGATATGAACACGTATCTGGCTGGAACCAGAACCTCTACCATCAACATCAGCCATGAGTGGAATTGTAGCTTGCCTTCCATCTCCTCTTGCTGACGATCCTTCAGCTCTACCCTCTCCCAGCTCATTCCAGCTCATTCCTAGGTCTCGTGAAGATGTCTCTGATAGGACACTCAGTGTGCTGTTACTAAGGTCTGATCAACAGTGAAAGGGCTCTGGACTAACCTGTCTTGCTCTCCTTCCAGTCGGTAGCTCTTCTTGCCCGTTCGCTCAATGCCAGCGTCTGTGTGCCCAGCTGTTGTACTGCACTACTGTACTTTTCAAGATATTGTACTGTAAGATTTAAAATGTTTATTTTTGTGTTTGTTATGTATCATTTGATCATTTGTGTGAAAAGTATTGCAAACCTATTCTAGTACAGTACTATATAGCTGATTGTGTTAGTTGGGTACCTAGTCTAACTTTGTTGGACTTAACGAACAAATTGGACTTACAAATGTGCTCTCAGAACTCGTTCATATACAAGGAACTTACTGTGCTTCTTGGCTGAGACAGTGGACACTCCTTTTTTTCTTTTTTTTTGGACACTCCTTTTTAAGTGTAAACATCATAAACCTGAAGAGATTGCATCAGTCAGGACACTTGGTTTCATACAACAGAAAACCTGAGTTAAATAACTTTAAATTAAAGGAATTTATAACATCAGATACCTAAGAAGCACAAAGAGTAGTTTGTCAGTTTCAGGCACAGCTGAGTCCAGTTACTCAAATGACGCCATCCGGTCCTGACGAACGTCCTGGTCTCTCACTTCCTGCTTTCCCTGTTAGGTCCATTCTTAGAGATTCTCCTACCAAAGCTGCAGGACAGACTAAGTCCAGTGGGAAAGGGTCACCGCCAAGTTCCAGTAGCTATGACGACAGTCTTGTTGCATCTCATTGGTCCTGAGTTTATCACATGTCCACCCCTGAGCCAATCAGCATTGTCAGGAAAAGAAAGCCCTGAGGCCTTAGTCCCGGGGGGAGATCTGACGCTCATAGGTGGACCTGCCCCCTCTCCATCTCTAGGCCTGGACTAGGGGAATCCTAAATCCTCCCTGCGGCTGACGGGGGCAGGTGGTGATAGCCATCTCTTCCTCTCCTGCTCCTACCCTGCTGTGAGCCTGGAATTCCATCATCAGAGATTTCCTCCTTTTTGACTTTCTACCAGTCCCTTCTCCTTGGTCGGGTGGCTGGCGGAAGCATAACTGTCTACGTTGTAGCAGGGGCTTCTGGAAGGCAATGTGGGTCTATCTCCGCAGATGGAACAGAGGGCAGAGTTGGGGGAGTCAGGAGGAAGGAGAAAGCCTTGTACATTCGAGACACCACATGAGATTTCCCTTCTCCTGGCTCTCCTGGGGGCTTACCCAAGTCTATGCTGGGAGGGGTAGCGGGAGTTAATGTCACCTCCTGTGACTATTCTTGGGGAGGGGCTGCCCCTGTTGACTGACCAATGGCTCTTTTGGAGACTTTCAGGATTCTCAGAGGGTCCTTGGAGGGCATAAGGTGGGGATAGGGGTGTGAAATGCACCCCTGCCGTTCAGCCAGGGCAGCTCTGTGTTCAGTCTGTTTCTGAATGGAATTTTTATGTAGGGTTTCATTCGAAGAAACTCTTCACACCTAACAACTTTGAGAATAGCTGCTTCAGTCTAAGTTGGGATCACTTTATTTTAAAAACAGCCATTTTCAGCAGGACATTTCAAATATTGTTCTAGTCAGGGTCACTGCCCACTGAAGCTGGCACCTGTGTATTAGTTGTCTATTGCTATAGAACCAGTTGCCCCAAATTTTAGCCACTTAAAGTCAGACATATTATCAACTATAGCTCTGTGAGTGGCGTAGCTGGACCCTCTGTCTCTGGACTTCTCATATGCTACAGTCAGGGTGTCTGCTGGGCCTGGGGCTGGGAGACCTGCTTCCAAGCTGACTCAAGTGGTTGTTTTGTTCCTCACAGGCTGTTGTTGATCTGAGGGCCTCTGGTCTTTGCTGGCTGTTGGCTGAAGGCCTCCCTTGCTTCTTAACCCCATGGGCCTTCCCCAGAGGGAGCTCACAATATGGCTGTGGGCTTCCTCAGAGTGAGCAGCTGAAAGGGCTAAAGCATGTGAGAAAGGCTGAACCCACGGGGTTGAGTTTGTTCAACCCAAATTTCAGAAGCGACATCTATTCTACTCTGTTCTACTTGTTGGAAACAAGTCATCAGGCCCAGCCCACTCTCAGGGAGGAAATCACGTGCGGACATTATACCAGGATGGGACCCATTCTAGAAGCTGCCCGACACACCGTGTCTGACAAAACGTGTAAGAGTTGTTAGACTCAATTGTGAATAATTAACAGATTGCATTTTCTTCCATTTCCCAATTTTAGGAGAGATTTCTCTCCTGGAAATAGCCCTTGTTCACACAATGGTTGTGAACAGAAATTCTTTAGCTTTGCTGGCCTCAAACCCATCGAAAAATGTGACAGTTCAGGGAAAGCGTTCCTCACTTGGTAGCTGAATTGTGTCTTTTTTTTCCCCTAACTCATGCTTTTATGGACTGTTGAAGAGGATGGGAAAATTGGATTGGGTTTTGGGGTTTTTTTTTTTCCCCTGCTTTAAAGGGAAAAGTCTTGGCTAGAGTTGAGTGCCTTCTAACCCCCACTATGAGAAATCCGACATTCTCCTTTTGCTTTACACCCTCTCTAATCTTCCCACAGCCCAAGGTGGGGTGCGTCCATCCAGCACGCTGCAATAATCCCACCCAGTAATAACAAAGGCATGCCTGAGGGCTCCAGTGGAGACTGAAATGTCCCAAGCCCATCTCTTTTCTAAGGCGATGAAAAGTTGATCTGGGCATGGCCTCAAGCGTGACTTCTCAGATTCCAAGTGGCATTGTCCCTGGCCCCTCACCCTGTGGGGTCGGGAGCTCTTGTTTGAGGGTGGGCTCCACCAGGTAAGCAGGGGAGGTGACCAGGCATCAGGCTTGGGGGTGGGTGGGGGGAGGTGGTTCAGGATCCCTGAAGTAGTTCCTGGCTGGGGCTGTTCTCTGCTTCTGGCAAAGACCAGGGCTCCATGGAGACAAGGAAATAGGCAGAGAAAATGACTCATCCTGGCTCAAAGCCCAGAAAACACAGGCTAATGCCTTCATGCAGACAAAAATAAGATTATAAGAGACTGAGTGCAGAGAAAGGCAACCTCAAATGGCACTTCTGTTTAATCCATCCGCTCAGAAACCCAATCTTTTGAGATCCAACGTGTCAAAGAGAAAACCATCACATTAGTGAAGTTGTCTTTAAGTCAGTCCTTTCCTTTCCACAACTAGTGCTCTGCTAGGGTAGACAGCACAAGCCCTCATTCGCCTTCTGGGTTCCCCTCCTCTTCCAACCCCACAGGAGGTTCACACTTCCTTAACTTGTAAAGTCATATGGAGACAGATGATCTCACATGGGCAATGGAATCTGAGAGGAAGTGACTTACTGTTCGCAGGTAGAATCATTAAAGAACTGGTGTATGATTCTCTCTGGTCTCACGGGGGCCACGGGGATGGTGGGAACATAATAAGGTGGTGGAGCCTCTGTTGCCCTAGATCCGTGAGAGGTAATAATAATAATAATAAACAGAGCCCCTCTACCAACCCTTTTATATAAAGAGAATTGGTTTTGTTGCCTGAAGCCAGGATGATGTCAGTGTTGATAATGCAACATCACCTTACCCATCCTGACTAGTAACTGCAACCTGAACCCCAATCAACTGCTTATAGAGGCGTTAAAAGCTTACAATTCCCCCTAAACATAGACACAAAGTACGTCTGGTTTTCAGGCCCCTCCAGACAAAAACAGAGTGTGGCTAGAGACAAGACAGCAGCTGGCATCGGCCAACAAGAAACACTGCCCCCAAACTTGAACATAATGAAAAGGAAAGGACCCTTTAAACTCTCTGTCACCAGGAACAGACACTTTAATGGTTCTGTCAATGGAGATCCGAAGTTGAAAATAGCCAAGTGTACACCTTTCAAGGTCTATATTTCAAACGAAACAACAGGAGGAATGAACCTGTGGGACTAAGGTGCTTGGTGCCATTTGGGAATTATTTGAGCTAAATAATTACAGTCACGCACATTGTGGGGTATATTTTTTCTTTAGATCTTTTAAGAAACAGGAAGGAGAAGGTAAGAGAAAAATATATTCTGCACAAGAGACTGGACAATTGATCATTAACCACAGCCTCAGAAATCAAAGGAGTATAGATTGCTTTTGTTCCCATCACAAGTAAGCTCTGAATAAATGTGGGAAATTTCCAAAATTATGAAGCATTAAACTATGAACATGAACTCAGGGTAGTAGGCAAATGTTGTTTTTGCTCCCCAGCATTCATTCACATGCCTTTCAATAAAATCATGTACCCATTTATTTTCCTGGGAATCTATCCCAAGCCCACGCTGGAAAACATTGATTCTACCCTCAGCTCCAGGAATGAGTTGTTATGGGCTTAGTTCAGAAACCTATTTGATTCTGCCCAGACTCGTTGATCAGTTCAGAGAGGGACAGAAACCCGACAGAGCTCCATAACGAATAGTCTTAGAATCCTGCTGGGTTATTAGAAGCTAATCTGTATTTTTCTCACTCGTGAATCTGCAGGTTAACTGAATGCATTTTGCTTCAGACTTCAGGTCAGGCTCAACTCCACGACTTCATCCTGGGCTCCTAGGTTGCTCAGAGCCTGCCCTTCTCGCGCCCCTACCCTAAGTGCATTCCACACAAGCTTATTTAAAGGGTCTTCTCTTGTCATATCCTGGCAACTCACTCCAGTATTCTTGCCTGGAGAATCCCCACGGACAGAGGAGCCTGGAGGGCTGCACTCCATGGGGTTCCAAAGATTCGGACACAACTGAACAACTAAGCACAGCACAGCAGCATGTCATATCCACTCATGTTCTGTTAGTCAAGCCACATGCTGCTGCTGCTGCTAAGTCACTTCAGTTGTGTCCGACTCTGTGCGACCCCAGAGACGGCAGCCCACCAGGCTCCCTCATCCCTGGGATTCTCCAGGCAAGAACACTGGAGTGGGTTGCCATTTCCTTCTCCAATGCATGAAAGTGAAAAGTGAAAGTGAAGTCACTCAGTCATATCCAACTCTTCGAGACCATGGACTGCAGTCTACCAGGCGCCTCCATCCATGGGATTTTCCAGGCAAGAGTACTGGTGTGGGGTGCCATTGCCTTCTCCAAGTTAAGTCACATAGCCAAGGTCAAATTACCTCAAATGAGGCTGTAGCTCTGCCCACTCTCCAGGGAAATACCAAGAGACCCCATGATGGAGGGAAGGGACTGAGAAATGCTAACCCAACCTATAGCATCCACACAGCTCTGAACCACAGTGACAAAAGCATCGCCTCTCTTTTCTGTTGAGTTGGGTCTTCATGTTACCTGTGAAGCAGAGAGTGCCGACCCAGACTCCCAGCTGGTCTCCGAGTTCCTGGCCATACTGACACGTATGTTCATTTCTCTTTCAGAAGCACCTGGGAGACTCTCTAAGAGAAACCTCAGTTGGTGAAAGATGAGTGACAGGTGACAGCAGTGGAGAGGATGAAATTCTAGTACACAAGCCCTTCTCGGTTCTCAAAGTGGTATTCGGGCACTGGCTTTGAGCTGTGAGCATGAACATCAGAGAATTCAGCCTGAGGCTAAGGCCACCCTGAATTAAAGGACTTCCTGAATCAAAGTGCTTACAAAATGAAATGAGCTTCTATTCCTTCCAGACATCCAGTCTCTAAAACACACAGTCCTCTTGTTCCCTTGTTGACACTATTACTTGATGTATGGACATGAGTCAGAGAGCTAAGCCATGCCTACGATTGGGAAGGACTTGAGAACTGTTATTAATTCTCTGGTCAATCCCTCAGAACATCTTAAATGTAAACAAAGCTGGTCCAGTTGACAGCTATCAGCCAAGATCGTTCAGGGCCAGGCCTTCCACACACAAGAGTTAGGGAAGCACCCACTAGGACTAGCCTGCCAGAGTTTAGCCCCATCTTCTCCTCCTCCAGGCTGTGAGATCTTGGGCAGGTGATTTCATTTTTCTGAGCCTCAGCCTCCTCATCTGTAAAATGGGTCCATTGCTCTCATGTCATGTGCATGGCTAAGAGCACAGACTCTGGAGCCTGAGTCCCAGGGTTGGGACTGAAGTTCCTCTACATCCCAGCCACATGACCTGGCTAAGTGACTTCAACTTCCCATCCCCTGGTTTCCTCATTTGTAAAATCCAGATGATAACAGCACCCACCTCACTGCATTATTTTGAGGATTAACTGGGTTAATAAGTAGAAGTGCTCAGAAGAGTTTGTATCACATATTTATCACTCAATAGGTGTTGCTATTACTATTAATATTAGTGGTTGTAATAGTGGAGTTTTCCTTCCTCTTAAGAAACCTTAGAATTAATCACAATATGATCATAAGTATGATGACAATTTCACGTGGTTCAAACTAACAGCAACCTTTGCTGAATGAACGTGTAGGTGCCTGACACTCTGCTAAGCCACTTATATGCCTTACCACACTCATTCTCAAATCTTTATGATGTGGAGGATAATGACAATGATGACAACTATGATGACTTATTCTCCATCAGAGATGGGAACTGTGAGACTCAGAGACACCAGGGAAAGGGACTAGGGTCACACAACAAATTGTGACAGAGCCAGGATTTCAACACAGGCCCCCTGGTTCCAGACCTCAAGTCGCCCTAATTCTGCTTTTTAGAATAGGAAAGATAAGAATGAATGTTCATTCTTTCGGTAGTATTTATTGAGTCCCTCCCACAAGCCTAGTATACAACAAGTCAGAGAAGGCACACTCACCTGTCTCTCCATGCATCCGTCCATTCAGTTTTCTGTCCGTTCTTCATCATGCATCATTCCATCATCCATCCATCTGGACATAACACCTGATAGTTCTAGGATGTAATGCCTCTACCACTCACAGAGTAATGGGATGAACCATGGATCTGCCTAAGAGGCTTCACCATATCCTTTTCACTAGAAACTGCTGTGTCCAATCTCTAATCCTAATCCTTAGTCCATATGCCAGTTGGCTGCCCCCGTCTTAAGATTCAGAGCCATCTCCAGGATACAAACACCTCTGGATTCCCAGTTGGTCACTGGTTGGGAGTTTTGATGCATCTTGTTGCTGCCCAGGGGCTGACCGTGGCACAGCTGATCCATTAACAGGTTTCCCTGGCTCTGCTCCCAGACCAGTCAAGGTGTCTGCACATCTCAAGATGTGGACGGATGTAGGCTGGGTAGCTGAGCGTCATGATACTTACTTATCAGCCTCCAACACTTTGTCAACTGTGTCTTCATTTTTTTAAATACCACGAGTTAATAGTTTCTTAAATTTTAAGATGTATTTGGTTTGAATTGGGCTACTGGGCTCGGAAATACACCTGTGCCAAATTTATCTTTCAAGAATATTTGAGTGGAACTTATCCTGTTAAAGTTGAATTTTGAAACAAAATATACCTATTCAATTCTCTAAGGAGCTGTATGCTGAGGTTTGAAGAGGCGGGTTGAAAGAAAGAAAGTTTGACATCTAGCTTTGAATCTGTGATTGCCAATCTAGTTCATTAGCACTGTTCATTTAGATGTTTGGTTTAGTACAGGTGACTAAAAATACTTATTCATATTAATAGGCTTAAATGAGTATGCTAAGTAGTCACATTTCAAAAATTTTGGAAAATAAATTTTTGGGTGGAAAAAATAAAGGTTTTGATTTATAATACAAGGTCTTCCACGGCATAGCTCTGGTGCTTTGTGCTTCTGTATTTATGAAGGTCCCTCTGTGTTTCTTAGGGATGAGATCACAAGTCTCTATAAGGCAGATCCCATTTATACATTTGAAGGAGGGTAGGAAAAATAAGAGAAGTGAGACAGGGACATATTCAGCTGTTCGTTTTCTTTTAATGGAAGATAGCTGCTGCTGCTGCTGCTGCTAAGTCGCTCCAGTCGTGTCCGACTCTGTGCGACCCCATAGATGGCAGCCCACCAGGCTCTGCCGTCCCCGGGATTCTCCAGGCAAGAACACTGGAGTGGGTTGCCATTTCCTTCTCCAATGCATTGAAAGTGAAAAATGAAAGTGAAGTCGCTCAGTCGTGCCTGACTCTTAGCGACCCCACCAGGCTCCTCCATCCATGGGATTTTCCAGGCAAGAGTACTGGAGTGGGTTGCCATTGCCTTCTCCGATGGAAGATAGCACGTTACCAAAAAAAAAAAAGAGGAAGAGAAAAGGAAAAAATCAAAAGTTCTTATTAGAGAAAATGGAGCACAGACATGACTGATTAGGTTTGTGTCAGAGCTTTTTGGCCTGTCCAATATTCCTTCTTTCTTTTTAACTGAAGACTTATTTTTATTTCAAGAAGCAGTATTCCCAGCTAAAAATATTTACCAGGTTACCTTTCATCCTGGGTATACAGATCTAGCCAATGGTTACTAAACATGTTACAAGGTGGTACCTCTAGGAAAATCCTTGAAAGGGAGCTAACTCAGCAGATATTGCTATTGTTTGTCTTCCAAAATTTGGTCTTATTGGCTGGAACTCTGGCAGCCACCTTGAGGCCATGGGGACAGGACTCACCCTAAAGATAGAGCAGTAGAAAGCCATAAGGAGCCTCGTTCCTGATGTTATCATGGAGCCATCATGACATACCAGGACTGCATACCTCTAGAGTTGTTTGACATGAGGAAAAATAAACCCCCAAGTTATCAGACTTGGGAGAGAGCGTCTCTGTAACCTGTATTCAAAGCAGACTTCGAGAAACTCTATCTCTATTTTTCAGCCACCCTTAACAAACCACTCCCTACAGTGACAGTGTGTATTTCTCCTCTTTCCAAGTGAACTCTTTTTTGAACTGAAATGACAGGTATTCATGCCACTTTTTTCAGCTGCGTGGAAAATGTCAAATTATAATGTATAATTTTCATTTCACCATCCTAACAAATCCTTTGTTGAAGGCAGTAACTAAAGAGCTCATTGAAGAAGTAATTTCCTGATCATCAAATTTTTGAATAGATATATATTTTAATTTGCTACCCCTGCTGGGATGCCTGTTGGCATCTGTGCTAAATCTTGGTGATGTTCACTGTTAATTTTCAAAGACTGATACAAGTCAGCCCTCAGATAACCTTCATATGCATTTGTTAAGAGGCATCATAGAATCAGGAAATCAAGAGCCAGAAGGAACTTTAATTAAAGTTGGGATTTGCTTATATAGCAAGGATAAAATTTATAGAAGTCATCAGGTGTCAAGGCACATTAGAGCCTTGTTTGGTCCTAGGAAAGACTTTACATATTCCAGAATTTTCCCCGGGGTGGGAGGTGAGTTTCCTGCCCATCTACTCAAATCTGATCCAAGCATCTCTGAGATTCCATTCCTCCCACTTAGTTCAGTTTGGATCAGCCATGGGTATAACCAGTGATCTAATCAGAATTAATCCCAGGTCTTTGGTGGAAGCTGCTGGAGATCTGGCCCCCATTCCTTTTGTCTGAGAATCTCTATGGATGCTAGGATGCAGGCACTGTGGACCAGCAGGTCCCTGAACCAAGATGTCCTAATGCCTTAGTGTGAGTGCTAAGCCTGGCTATATAACTGACGCCTGCCTAAAATAACCATGTAACTTACTGTCCAAACCAAGACACTTCTGTAAATAAAGGGGAACGTTCTTTATAACTATTACAATTACTAACTAGCAGGCGTAAACCAGGGCTGTCCTGGGTAAACTCTTGACTGACCTCTCAATCTATGAGACAAGAAATCATGTTCTTGTTAAAGCCACTCTATACCCTCACAACAGTGTCTTAAGTCAGCCAGAGAGTTGTTCTGTGCCTCACCGATAGGTTGACAAAAGAATTTGTTATTCAAGCTGGGTCACTTTGGAGAGTGAACGAGGCTGCTATTAATAAACCAAGGAGGCAAACAGGCGTGCATAGGGATGTCCTCACTCAAATCAGGCCATAAGCTCACACTTGGGACCCAGCATCCTGAGCGCTAGACCCGCCCTGGACACGGAGGATTCCAGGATGAATAAGACGTGAAGCACAGGGCCATGCGCTCTGCCTTGGAGACAGAAGCACCTGATACCACAATGGCAGCGGCCGATGCTGCGGGAGGGACCTCAGGCGAAACCTGTCAGCCCAGCTGCCCCTTTGAACTGTGAGCACGTTTTCCCTGTTTGCTTTTGTTCAGTAAAACCCGGCGATGACGGATTGCTGAGCACAACTGACTTGACCTCTTCCCTTCCTCCAGCATTTCCTGAAAAACTCCAGCACTTCAAGGAAAAGCAGCAGGCCATCTGCGGTTTGATGTTTTGAGCTACTTTCTGTCCCTCGATGATGAGAATTTCAGTCCGGGGGGCTTAGAATTGGAAAGCCTTCATCTTCAGGTCAAGAAAATGGCAAGGATGGAATAAAGAGAAGGCTCAGCCTCCCCTTCCACCTCTCCCATCACCTCCACCCTGGATCAGATCTACCCTGGATGGGGGTGGGAATAGGGGTGGGTCCAGATTCCCCCTACGCCTGCCCCCACACCGGGCTCAGTGACTTTCCTTCTGAAACTGAAACATTAATGTGACTTTCCTCTGCAGAGTCTTCAATGAAGTTGGGTGGGATTTATTATCTGGTACAGTGTCTAACGTGAAGTCATTGCCACATGATCCCAGGGCTGTTGGACCAAGCTGCAGGGAAGGATGAGGGGTCAATTGTGGGCATCTCCGGGAGGATCAGGATGATCACATCATCTTTTGCTTCTTGATTGACAGACACACTGGGGCTTCATCCATCCTGCCCTCCATGACCCTGGCTATATTTTGGGTCCTAACACCACCCTGGACTCCCAAAATAGAAAGGACCCTTTTATAAGCCATCCACGTACGTTGTTTCCAGGCAATATATTCAGATGGCGTAAACATCAAAATAACATAAAAAGATACTCATTTAATGGGCTCATTCCACTCTGAGTACCCCATTCTGCTCAAAGACAATTACTGTCCCGGCTTCCAATGTAGCTTTCAGTGCTTCTTCATGCGAACATGAGCAATATAAACATAGATAGTCCCACATGCTTTCCTGTTATACACAAGCACCATTTTTTGTATATTGCTATGCATCTTGCTTCTTACCATTTACAGGACTGTATATCCAAAATGTTATACCATGATCCTATATCTTTATTTTAACCCTTCCATGTTTCAGTACATGGACAGTTCATAGTTTTTGTTTGTTTAGCTTTTTGTTTTGAACCAGTTTCCTGTAATGACAAGTTTCTCTTGGTGCCTATGTTCAGTTCTCAAAAACAATATTGTGATTTGTAACCTTGATCATAAGTTGTTGCTCAGTCACTCAGTTGTGTGTGACTCTCTGTGACCCCATGGACTGCTGCACACCAGGCTTCCCTGGAGTTTGCTCAGACTCATGTCCACTGAGTCAATGATGCCATCCAACCATCTTATCCCTCTGCCATACCCTTCTCCTCCTGCCCTCAATCTTTCCCATCATCAGGGTCTTTTCAAATGAGTCAGCTCTTTGCATCAGGTGGCCAAATTATAGGAGCTTCAGTTTTAGCATCAGTCCTTTCAATGAGTATTCAGGGTTGATTTCTATTAGGATTGACTGGTTTGATCTCCTTGCTGCCCAAGGAACTCTCAAGAGTCTTCTCCAGCACCACAGTTCAAAAGCATCAATTCTTTGGTGCTCAGCCTTCTTTATGGTCCAACTCTCACATCTGTACATGACTACTGGAAAAAAACATAGCTTTGAGTAGATGGACCTTTGTCAGCAAAGTGATGTGTTTGCTTTTTAATACACTGTCATAGCTTTTCTTCCAAGAAACAAGTGTCTTTTAAGCAATCTTTTAATTTCATGTACACAAATACTTACAACTTAAACCCCTAGAGGTCAAATTGACTGGATCAAAGAGCAAGCGCATTTGTCAATTTTGTAGATATTATCAAAATGTCTTCAACAGAGTGTTACCATCTCATCCCCACCCACCACATTTGTGAGTGCCTATTTACCGACAGCTTCATCAACATGGAACATTACCAAACTTTTGGATTTTTGCCATAAGGGAAGAGAGAAATGATATCCCATTCTACTTTGTCATGATCAAAACTATCTGTATTAAAAAGTCATCTGTGTGTGCTGTGTAAGTCACTTCAGTCTTGTCCAAGTCTTTTTAATGCTATGGACCGTAGCTCACCAGGCTCCTCTGTCCATGAGATTCTCCAGGCAAGAATACTGGAGTGGGTAACTGTACCCTCCTCCAGGGGATCTTTCCAATTCAGGGACCGAACCCGCGTCTCTTACGTCTTTAGCACCGCGTGGGAAGCCCAAAAAGTCATCTAGGAGGCTCTACATCACTTGGCATCCCTGGTCACACTCAGAGAGGAGGACGACAGTGCTGACCCCTCTGAATCTGCCACTGGACGCTCCCTAGGACAGCAAGGACCGTGACTGATGTGAATCAGTGGAGCCATCTCAGGGCTGTGGGGGGGCCCTGGAGCTCTGCTTGGTTTTACTGTAGTGGTGGTTTGGTTTGTTTGGGGAAGATACAAACACGTGCCAAAGGCCACACTGATGCTGGCATCTTTTCTAAAGCTCGCCTCTTGACAGAAAGCAGAGGTCCAGCCTCCGCCCTTCCTAAGCGGGCCACGCTATGTGTCAAGTTACCAAGGGGACTTGATGAACTGGGACATGGCTCGTCATCCAACAGTGAGTGGCTGTGTTTCCTCTCCCCAGGAGAATATTGGATTTCATACCGATAACCTAAACAAGAGAAAGGCACGTACCTAACAGCTAATAGCTACAGAACACGTGTTTCTGTTCAATTTTTGCCCTTTTATCGCTCTGACGTGGTGATCCTTTCTGCTCTGTAACAGCCAGATCCCACTCATCTGTCTTCCACCTAAGTCCAGTTGAAATCTCTTAGGCAAACCTATTCCTGGCCTACTTGTGTCCCTGTCTACAAATCACTGCAGCTGATTCACTTGCACTGCAGGATTTTTTTTTTTTTCTTTTTTGGTGGGGGGGTGGGGAACCAATAGCTGAAAAAATTCTGATGATGTGAAAAGAGATCTCATATTATTTTTCATGTTGTTTTAAATAAAAGATGACAATTTGGGGTCCCCTTGGGACAACATGCCCGGGTATCCTGCATTGCAGGCAGATTCTTTACCATCTGAGCCACCAGGGAAACCCTCTGGCATAAATAATATGCTGCAGTTTTTCTTTTAAAACCAGACCACAAAGCAAGAGAAAGTATCTACCTTTATTCTCAGAAACACAAAACGAATTCTTCAGAAATATGTCTGTCTCTGGATAAACTCATAGCACCTCACTCAGATAAAACTCAAATCTTCACAACGGCCCACACGTGAGGTCTGGTCTCCCCGCCTCTCTGGTCTTTTCTGTACACCTGTCTCTTTCCTTCACTCTGCTTCAAACATGCCAGGTACGCTCCTGCCTCAGGGCCTTTGCGTTTGCCATTCTCCCCACTTGGAATACACTCTCTCCCCACATATTACACTGAGTCTCTTCCTCACGGCCTTCAGGTCTCTGCTCCATGTCAATGCCCTCTGAGGACCCCTCTTGGACTCCAACCCCACCGTCCCCTGCCTCGCTTTCCTTCTTAGCACCTGCCACCTCCTGGTTCATTCCAGAAACACTTTATCTTGTTTTCAATCACCCCTGACCAGAAGTGAGCCCCACAGTGTCAGGAGCCTCACTGAGCCCCCACTTCACACCTGGAGCCCGTACAGTGCCTAACACATAACAGACACCTGATAACTTCTTTCACTGAGAAACCAGGCGAAACAGAACAGCTACACAGGCACCAAATGCCAAGTGAAACAGGCTGCATGAACGTTAAAGAGTCCATTTTAAAAAACGCCCAAACCACAGAGTTCTATGACACCTTTTTTCTTTGTAAGTACCTCCCAATCTTTCTATTTTTTGGAAGAAACCAAATAAGTACATTTTCATCAGCCTTTCCTTGTTTTTAATAAGCATTTCTTTGCCTGCCCAGCAGCCACTGGAGTGCCTGGGTCCCACAGAGGCCCATCTGGCTGTGGGGTCGTTTACAGTTTGGAGAAAATGAGGCCGATGTGAGAAGTCGCTGCCTTTGTCAGTCAAGGCCAAGATCCACAGCGCCAAATGTCAGCCAAAGACGGCCTCTGTAATAAGGGCTGCTCTGCTGAAACATTTTGCCTAACTGGAAAGCGAGGTTAAGAGCAATAAGGAAAACTAATTGTGGACGTCCAGTGGTTTATGAAGCAGATGCTGGAAAATAGAGCTGAGGGCTTCCAGCGAGCTCAGGCTGATGCTGTTATTTGCTTATTTTTCTAGAGCAATGGAGCAACATGGGCAGGAGTGGGAAGGACAGAGTAGGTTTGGGGAAAGCCGTGGCTGTGGAGTCAGGCTGAAGTTCAACTGCCCTCTCTCCAGGGCCCTTGGTGACCACTCCTCAGGTTGTAAAAGTGGAACAACATTAATGAGAAGCTTTCTGCCTGTTTAGTCAAACCCAGTATGTTAGGGGAGCAGGCAGTATGGCAGAGGAGGGTAGCACAGAATTGGGTGCTATTTGTTACTGCAGCAGCATCTTGTCTATCCTGACAGATGCAAGTTCTTCTGTGGTCAATTGAAAAATGACGCCCCACCCTCCCCAACCCCTGGCCAAAAGCTGTTCGGATCCTAAGCCCCAGAACTTGTGAATATGTTACCTTCCATGGAAAAGGGGTCTTTGCAGGTGTGATTAAGTTAAGGGCCTTGAGATAAGAAAATTGACCTGGACTATTCAGATGGGTCCAGTGAAATCTCAAGGGTCCTTGTAAATGGGAGGAAGGAGGGTCAGAAAACGGGATGTGACCCCAGGGGTGAGAGATTTAGAAGATGCTACCCTGCCAGGTGTGAAGATGGGGGGCCATGAGCCAAAGAAGGCAGGTGGCTTCTGGAAGCCAGAAAAGGCAAGGATACAGGTCATCCCATCAGGCCAACCCACTTTAGACTTCTGATCTTCACAATTATAAGAGAGTAAACTTGTATGTTAAGACACTAAGTTTGGGGTAACTTATTACAGCAGTAATAGGAAACGGATATGTCCCCTGATGCTTTTTGTAAAACAAACAAGGCTTCAACAAGCCTTCTCCACATCTCTGATATGTGTGGGTGTTCCTCAAATTTAAATTTTTAAACACAGGATGCCTCCTACAAGATCATTTTCTTCTTTAAGAGTGAAAATGAACTGCTAAATAAAATGTCATTGAAAAGTTCTGAAATGTCTAAGATTAAATACACAAAACCACTCACTACTCTCTCCCTCCCAGTTTAATACAAAAGCTTGAGATAACTGCCATTCACTCTCCCCATGACACTTTTTGTTGAATCTGGCACAGATGTCAGCCCAGGATGGGGAGTCCCCAGACTTGGCCTGAAGGAGCTCACCGAGACATGCCCCCTCTGAAGGAGAGATAAGCCTGAGCTTTCCCCACCTGCACCTGGTACTTGCCCTGACGCACACCCTCCCTTGTATTTAGACCTGAAGCTGTAGGAAATGGTAGGACACTCACCTTGCAGGTGTCAGAGCCCCAATGTCACTTTGCATTTTGCTCCCCTGCATTTAACCCAGGAGGGGGTTAGGGAAAGTCACAAACCACCAGCACAATGAACCCAACCTCGCTAACCTTTGTCCAGCCTGTCTGCACATCCCTGTGTTTGTGGCTAAACCACTTCCCTTTAAATTTTTCTCCCCAGGAACCCAAGATGGAGCAGGACTGTGGACAAGGCTGGATTCTTAATGGCTGTTTTGATTGCTGAGGTCTGAGCCGTTCTCTCAATTTGGTCACAAAGGTTAACTGCGCTCCATCAGCAGATCAATTAATCACTAACGTATGCAGATGTGTTTTCATCCCCTTTCAGGCCACAGAATGGGTAACAGACAGACTGCCAGGTCATTTTAAAGCCATGAACATTCTAATTGCTTCTGAGCTGAGTCTATTCTAACACATAGCAATTTTGAGCCTTTCTGCAGCTGATTCTGCATAAGCTGGTAATGGGTACATGGGGAGAGTCAAGGCAAGATTGGATGGCTTTCCTTTAGGATGGCAGGAATGGAAATTTGAATAGAAGTTAAAGAATCATCGTGAAGCTTCATAATAACACCTCCAGAAATGGGGCAGCAAACTCTGTTAAGACATCTGTGTTGTTTACTGGGCACTAAACTCGGTCAATGCAACCTTGGTCAAGGTTAGAGCTCTCCAAATTCCCACTTAAAAGGTAATCATTTTCAAGGGGCAATAATAGGCATGGCTGGGGATTGTTGGGGAGGCATGTGGAGTCCAGAGAGAAGAAACTAGCTACCTGCCACCATTCACTTTCCAGAGGGATGAGAGAACGGCAAGAAAGCGAGTATTTGTCCAGCATTTAGCCTCACACAGAAATAGACATTACGATCAATAATGATTATTATATGTTCGTGTGCCCACTCCAGTATTCTTGCCTGGAAAATCCCATGGATGGAGGAGCCTGGTGGGCTGCAGTCCATGGGGTCGCTAGGAGTCGGACACGACTGAACGACTTCACTTTCACTTTTCACTTTCATGCACTGGAGAAGGAAATGGCAACCCACTCCAGTGTTCTTGCCTGGAGAATCCCAGGGACGGGGGAGCCTGGTGGGCTGCCGTCTATGGGGTCGCACAGAGTCGGACACGACTGAAGCGACTTAGCAGCAGCAGCAGTCTTTAGTGTAAACCTGTTTGGAGTTTTGACACGCCTTGCCCCAATCTTGTGGTAACTGAACCCGATAAAGAAACATAATAATGCCCCGCCCCATTGGTGCAGTTCGGGATGAGCTCCACCTCTAAGGGTGGAGCATGTGACCTGGCCTGACCAATCAGATGACAGATCCCCCCACACCTGGAAGTGGTTCAAGATGAGCCCATAAGAGAGATGGTCCAAGCAAGGGTGAATCTTCTGCCTGGACGGGGAGTGACCGGGAGAGATGTTCTCTGGGGCAGGCACTGCTGGAAGTCCACCCATTAGCTCCCCCACCACTGATTCCTGCCAGCAGAGCCCAGCCCCCAGTCTGGAGACAGAGAATGCATTACTTGCGTTTTCATCCTCCTTTGCAGTGACTTGTGGTCATGTGACCCAGTCCTAGCCGTGATCTCAGGGAGCATCTATTGCAGGGAAGGGGAGCAGTCCTGGGAAAGATTTGCGTGATCTGGAAAAGGAGAGCTGTGCTTGACAAGAGGTTTCCTTTCCTACTTTTCTTGGATGCTGCTGTTTCAGTCCACAATACTTGGAAATATGACAGCTGTTCTTTCACAATAAAGGGGAAGAAAAGCTACTCCTAGCCCTGACATTGTGAGTAACTGAATCACTCTCACAGCTAACTGCATTCAGGCTTCTTGTGTGGAAAAAAAAAAAAAAAAGAACTTTATAATTAAGCCCCTTTAAGACAAGATTTTGTTAGTTGCCTTCCATCTTGTAAAAATTGCTGCTGGGAGCCTTGTTCCCCTATTGAGATCTAGAATGACACTATTATGAAGAAGAACAAAGCTAGAACATGTCATAACGACTTTGAACCCCTAGATCCATCTGCACCTGAAGCTTTATCTCTGAGTTGCTCAACTATAAGAGCCAACTCATTTTCTTTTTTGCTACTTTTATTATGGTTAGGTTTCTCTCACAATTTAATACATCAAAATGTATAGCTTCTGTATAACAAAGGATTGCCTCAACAAAGACAAGGAGGAGGTATCTGGCTTATACACAACAAAGGATTAATTTGATATGCTTCCATAAAATAATAAGAAAAATATAAATAGTTTGCTAGAAAAATGGACTCAGGGATATGAATGAATAGTGTACAGAAGATATGCAAATGATCAATAAACATATGAAAAGATGAGAACTTGATCTTTAATTAGACAAAGGAAAATGACAATTAAATATCCTTTTTTCCACACTTGTCAGATGGGCAAAGCAAAGCTTTCCAGGCTGTAAACTGATACACTTACTCCTATTGGTCTGATCAAATAAGAATAGGCACTTTGGCAGGTACTTGGCAATAGTTATCAAATTAAAATAAGAATGCTCATACTTTTTGTGTAAATCAGGGTCCAGGCAGGAAAACAGACACCATTCTAATGTGAAAAACAAATAGCAAGAATCAGTTAGCTAGGTAAATAAAAATTGTAAAATTCCAAAAATGACATAAAGGGAAAGTCATTCACATCCTATTATTTGGGGGCGGGAGTTGGGGGGAGAGTTATACGAATTTAGCATGGCCAGACACTGCCACCACCGCCTCCTGGGGTCAGACCTGGGACCCCAGGCCATGGCATTGAGCGGGAACTCGAGCCCCGCCAACCCCATCAGGCTTGCCAGGAGATCCTCACAGCCACGGGCATGTCCCCTGGGCAGCCTGAGGCAGGACAGGCTGGCACTGCCCACGCTGCACAGCCTGGGCCTCGGTGACCCCTTTCAGGTTCCCTTTTGTGACTCCCGAGACACAGCCAGCACGTAGGGGCTGTCACAGGAAGAGCCCCCACACCACAGGGCTGGCGGGTCCCCTCCTGCCTTGGAGTAAAGTCCCCATTTCACCTTTGCTTGTCAAGAGCCGGGACCCTCACAGTGAACAGGCCAGCTGCTGTTGGCTTGAAACCACAGCCCCTTCCCCATCTGTGATCCACGTCCAGCAGGGCCTTGGCCTGGTGCACAGACAGCCCTGGGGAGCCGGTGTCCTGGACCAGACGGAACCGCAGGTCCCCACACGGCCAGCCGAGGTTTACGTTTCTTTGGTTGAGCTGCACCCGTAAATAAATACCCGAGTACATGCATGGACCCTTGCTTGCTTTGGATCCTACCCGCAACTAGTCTGTCCAAAGTAACTGAGACTGGAATCATTAAGATGGGGGCAGACCTCAGACTGTGGGCCACTTGCATGAAGGCAAAGGTCCTCCCTGAGACAATCACGGTATAGCTTCATTGCATTTATCCTGTGCCTGTCTCATTCCCCTGCCCAGCTCCAGGCTCTGTAAGAACTAAACTGTGTATGTGTGTTGTGTTAGTCGCTCAGTCCTGCCCGACTCTTTGCGACCCCATGGACTGCAATCCACCAGGTTCCTCTGTCCATGAGATTTTCCAGGCAAGGATACTGGAGTGGGTTGCCATTTCCTTCTCCAGGGGATCTTCCCAACCCAGGGATTGAACCCGGGTCTCCTGCACTGCAGGCAGATGCTTTACCGACTGAGCTACAAATTTATCCTCATTCTTATCCCTTCCCATTCCACACAAAGGTTATTGTCCCTCAAAGACAAGCGGGTCCGAGTCTTATTAAAAATGTAGCTTCTCAAATCACACCCCTAAATATTACAGTCAACCTGGGGAATCAGACATTCCCATGAGCTCTTCGAGCGATTCACAAGTATGTCTATTTGAAATACTTTGCAGTAGGTAAGAAACAGATCCATTTTTTACCACCCATGAAAACTAAGACTGGTCCTTCTCGTTGGGAATTTAATCTGTTTCCTTTGACACAATTTTTCGTATGTATGCTAAGTCACTTCAGCCATGTCCGACTCTTTGTGATCCTGTGAACTACAGCCCGCCCGGTTTCTCTGACGGTGGGATTTTCCAGGCAAGAATACTGGAGCGGGTTGCAGTTGCCTCCTCCAGGGGATCTTCCTGACCCAGGATTTGAATCTGTGTGTCTTCCTGTATTGTCCCCTGTATTGGCAGGTGGGTACTTTAGTGCTAGTGCCTCTTATGATCCAACCTTATCTTATTAGAGGATTTCCCTGCTTCCTGAAAATAGAGCCTTATGGAATGGCACAGAGTGAAGAAGCGGTTATCTTAGAGACCATCTTGCTAACAGGTGCACAAAATAATTAGAGATAAAGCAGAGATTCTCACAGACAGTTCAAGGCTACCGGGCTTGATACTGAGATTGTGAAAATGCTTCCTGGGCTTCTCTCTCCCTGCCCTGGGTGTGCCCTGACTCAATCAAGGTTTGCTGCGGGACATAGTGTTTTGGCTATTTTCATTTTACACTATTTTTGTAAAAGTGAAGATCCTCTTTGGATTTCTTTCAGTAAGCAAAAAACAGGTAGGTCTTTTGTTAAAAAAAAAAAGTGTCATAAATTAAACTTTCTAAAAGTGGGGGATACTTGTATTGATTTTCTAATTCTTTCTCTTTTTTTCCCCTCTTCTTTCCTGCCGTATTTTATTTATTTATTTTGGCCATGTTGCTTGGCTTGTGGGAGCTTAGTTCCCTAACCACTGAACCACCAAGGAGTTTCCTCTTGCCTTATTTTATATTAATCAGTAACAATTATTACTATTATATGCAATTGTCAATTTTACTTCCATCATTCTTTAGTGGATAACCTGTAGATGACAACATATTTTCTCAACTTACTGGGGTCGACATTAAATTACATCCTTTTACCACTTGGACAGTGGAAAACTTTGAGAACACTTTAAAACCATTTAATCTCCTCTGGCTGTTGTGTCACCCATGGCAAGTACTTTAATGTGACGTATACTGCAGACCTCCACAGGGTATTATTATTATTGCTATTTTAGGTACTCCTGGTTAAAATAAAGTTTCCAACATATTTACCCTTCCTACTGCTCTTTATTTTTCTGTAGTCTTCATTTAAAAGTATTTTCCTTCTTCCTAAAGAAACTCCATTTAATATTTATTTTAAAGCAGATCCACAGGGGCCCAGGGTATACATCTATCTGCTAGTAATTAAAAATTAATTATAAAATTTCAAAAGTGGCAAAAACAGAAAGATCTGCTGACAGTGAAGTAGCTGCTTTTGCTTCTATGAGAACATTTATTTATATTCACCTTCAAAGGATAACGTTAATGAGATAAAGTTCTAGACTGGTAGTTGTTTTCTTTCAGATATGTGTTTCTTTCTGCCTAGCATGCCAGGGGTTCTGTGACTTTAATCTCTCATCAACTTTGAGGAA
Source organism: Capricornis sumatraensis (assembly GCF_032405125.1). NCBI lineage: Eukaryota > Metazoa > Chordata > Mammalia > Artiodactyla > Bovidae > Capricornis > Capricornis sumatraensis. Next base: position 79,927,363 of record NC_091083.1, read on the forward strand.
TCCTCCAGCTATATATCTTCGCACAGCGCTTCTGATTTTCTGTTCCCTATCTTGTTAGGATTTAAGTTGTACGTATGTTGGAACCATTCCCATGCTCCTTGTGGCTTCATGCTCTTTTGTGTACAAGCACACCTCAGAGATATTGTGGTTCTGGCTTCCAGACCACCACAATGAATCAAATATCACAATAAAGCTAGTCACACAAATTTTTGGCTTCTTGGTGCATATCAAAGGGAATGTTGGGCTGGTTTGATCTTCTATTCAGTTCAGTTCAGTTGCTCAGTCTTGTCCGACTCTTTGCGACCCCATGAATCGCAGCACACCAGGCTTCCCTGTCCATCACCATCTCCCGGAGTTCACCCAGACTCATGTCCATCGAATCCGTGATGCCATCCAGCCATCCCATCCTCCGTCATCCCCTTCTCCTCCTGCCCCCAATCCCTCCCAGCATCAGAGTCTTTTCCAATGAGTCAACTCTTCGCATGAGGTGGCCAAAGTACTGGAGTTTAAGCTTTAGCATCATTCCCTCCAAAGAAATCCCAGGGTTGATCTCCTTCAGAATGGGCTGGCTGGATCTCCTTGCAGTCCAAGGGACTCTCAAGAGTCTTCTCCAACACCACAGTTCAAGAGCATAAATTCTTTGGCGCTCAGCCTTCTTCACAGTCCAACTCTCACATCCATACATGACCACAGGAAAAACCACAGCCTTGACTAGACGGACCGATCTTCTATTCAGACCACTAAAATTCCCTCCATATCCGCCCATCAGCTTCTTTCATTTTCTTATCGTTCGTGTGTTCACTGAAGTCGCACTTTAAACCTTCCTTTGAGCACTTCTCCTTTGCATTCACAACTTAGATAACTGGCTCAAGAGGCCAAGATTCCAGCCTGTGTAGGCTTTTGACGTGCCTTCCTCACTAAGCTTAATCATTTCTAGCCTCCCACTTAAAGGGAGAGACATGCGGCTCTGCTTTGCACGTAGAGGCCCTCCCAGGATTATCAATCAGCCTAATTTCAGTGTTGTTCCAGAGGAGAGGGGGGAAGTCGGGGGAAAGATCTGGCAGTAGACCAGCCAGAACACACGCGTGTACCAAGTTCCTCGTCTTTCGCGGGCACAGATCACAGGCCCCTGAGACAGCTACAGTAAAGCCCCCGCGATCACTGATCACAGACCACAACAGCAAATGTAATGGTGAAAAGCTTTGAACTATTGTGAGAATTACCAAAATGTGGCACAGAGACGTGAACTGAGCAAGTATTGTTGGAAAAAATGGTGCCAACAGACTTGCTTGAAGCGGGGTTGTCACAAACCTCCAATTTGTGAAAAATGCAATGTCTGCAAGGCGCAGTGAAACTACTTATGCCTGTATATGCAATCCTTTTTTGTCTCCATACTTCAAAAAGGACATTTTCAAAAAACCTATCATCAAAATCTTTGCCTGATACACCAATCTATTATATTTTTTCATTATTATGTTTTCTAGTTAGCAAATATTCATGTGAGTCCTTTTTAGATATTTCATTTCTCTAATAAATTTCTCCATCGTTTGAGCTTTTTATTGAATATGTAAATAATAAATGTTTTACAGTTTATCTCTGATAGACTCTGATAATCCATCAACTGTGACTTTTTTCCTTATTGTTTATCATTTTTTCTTCTTGGTTTTTGGTTATTGGGTCTTCTTTCTGATCTATCTGGTAATATTTTTCTGAAGGTTGGCAAGGCATTTTGTTTGAAATGTTGTACTATGTATGGATAATGTTCTATTTCCCCAGAGGACTCTAATTTGTCTTTTTGTTTTTTTTCTCTGTTAGCCACTATAGTGAGGACAGATTATTATGACTGTAATGATTCAAGACTGATTTTCTGCTTTATGGTTCTGGTTTATTTTGATTTGTCCTTACTTCCTAGAACAAGTTCTTTGGGAGACTGAACATATACCACTGTTTATTGTCCAAGACTCCACCTATTTGGCGATCACTGATCTCCAAGTTCTGCTGTATAGCATCATGATATTGGTGAAAGCTTTGCTGAGTTTCTTAGCCTTTCAGCTGCTTACTTTCTGCTTGTATTCTGAGCCCCTTGGTACAGCTTGCTGCTAAGCTGCTGTTGCTAAATCGCTTCAGTCGTGTCCGACTCTGTGTGACCCCATAAATGGCAGCCCACCAGGCTCCCCCGTCCCTGGGATTCTCCAGGCAAGAACACTGGAGTGGGTTGCCATTTCCTTCTCCAGTGCATGAAAGTGAAAAGTGAAAGTGAAGTCACTCAGTCATGTCCAACTCTTCGTGACCCCATGGACTGCAGCCCACCAGGCTCCCCCATCCCTGGGATTCTCCAGGCAAGAACACTGGAGTGGGTTGCCATTTCCTTCTCCAATGCATTAAAGTGAAAAGTGAAAGTGAAGTTGCTTAGTCATGTCCAACTCCTAGCGACCCCATGGACTGCAGCCTACCAGGCTCCTCCATCCATGGGATTTGCCAGGCAAGAGTACTGTAGGAATCTGCAAATGCTTCAAAAGGGAGAGAACGGCAGTAAAAGGGAGACTCACTGCTAGGGGCTTCTCTGAAATCTTGGGCCTTCAAACCCTGGTTTCCTTGGTAACCCCAAATATCAAAATTTATGTCCCCAGAACCATGAGCTTGTTGGAAAACGCTCAGTTTCCTGTGAATCTTGGCTCCTCTCTGCTCACAAATTGGCAGATTCCTCCAAGAGCAAAGAGGTGGACAGTGTAAAGCTCAACTCAGTGCATTTCCCTCTGTCTGCGCGGTCGGCCGCTAAAATCATGGCAGCCTCAGTCACTCTCTAATGTATTCAGATAGGTTTGTCCCCTCGTATATAGCTACTTTTTCTCTTGGATTTCTTGAAAGATGGGATTCTCTTTTTTAATACTACAGTCTTTCCTAAGAGAAAACTTATAAGGCATCTTGTGTGTGTGTGTGTGTGTGTGTGTGTGTGTTGGGGGTGTGTGCTCAGTTGCTCAGCCATGTCCATCTCTTTGCAACTCCATGGACTGCCCACCAGGCTCCTCTATCCATGGAATTTTCCAGGCAAGAATACTGGAGTGGGTCACCATTTCCTACTTCAAGGGATCCTCCCTTCCTGACTCAGGGATCGAACCCAAGTCTCCTCCATCTCCTACATTGGCAGGTGGATTCTTGGCCACTACACCACCTAGAAAGCCCTATAAATCATCTTAGTAACTAGTATCTCGTGGAAGCAATAAGTATTAATAATATTCCAAAAATGGACGCTCTCGGAGAACATCTAGCCAGAGCTTCCAATTTTTAAATATGTATGTTCTATGTTTATAGAAAAAAATACAAATTATTTCAATCTAACTACCTACTTTTGAAACACTGTGCTCAGAAAAAAATATTCAAGGATTAAAAACTTTGAGAAATTGTAGCATAGATGTTAAAGCATGGATTTGGATGTCAAACCACTTGGGTTCAGAGCCTGCCTTTGCCCCTGCCAAGTAGGTGACCCAGGGTAAGTCATTCAACCCCGTGTGGTCAGAATTTCCCAGTTTATAAAGTGGATTGCTAAGACAATTCATCTCATAGGGTGGAAGAGAACATTAGAAACATTAATATACAGGAAACACATAGAACTCAAGATCGTATGTCTAGGAAAGTGTTCATTAATCAAATAAACAAAGCAGTGTGCTGGACAGATTGACTCTCTAAGCTGATTGCAGCCCACAGGCACTATTTTGAAGCATCTGCCCTGGTCCAGTCTTTCTCTGCAGATGGGGGCATTTTGGGCACAGAAAGGGGAGAGGCCCGGCAAACATAGAGCTGGTTACTCCTAAGACTGGGTCCAGGGCTGGAATTTCCTCTTGAGCATGTTATCGATTAAATCTGTGCCCTGGAATCCAAGCAGCTAATTTCCGTAGAAGGCAGAGGTGTCAAAGCCCTCTCAAACTGTGGATAAATCTCTAATTGCCACGTCTGCCCCAACTTGGTTGTGATCATTAGCAGAGCCCCTTGTGCTCTGGCTGAGAGAGGAGAGGGAGGCCAGACGCATCACCGCTCATCTAAATTTTTAATAATGCTCCAATCTTCAGATCATCGGGTAATCAAACCCAAATTAGCCTGATACTCAGAGCCAAGAATAACAAGGGGAGGGAAAGAGAAAAATGTTTCTTTAATGAAATTTTCATCAATGCAGATTCCTCATTGCATATCAAGGTCTTGGCTTGAAGCCAGCATCAGAGCCGACTGCTGTGACATTGACCTTTGTCCCTCAGGGGAGACACAGGGCGGAGTCTGGCTGCACCAGCTCCCCGATGACACAGGTGGCCGTCCTTGCAGCTCAAACGGAGGAGGCTCTGGAGCCGGGGCCGCTCGGCCCAGGCCCTTCAGTCCTTTCCAGAAGGTTTCTCTGCACCTCAGCCCCTCCTGGACCCCACCCGCCCCCCAAGACCCCCGCACCTGACTCAGCAGCACCTCTGTTCGCCCAGCTGCTGGGGACAGATCCTTGGAGGTGACCTCGGTTCCTTTGTTTTCCTCTCACCTGCCCTGTCCCTCCAGCAGCACATCCGCCAGCCCGACCTTCACAGGTAAACCCCCAGGCCGGGCCATGGTCACCCTGCCCCGGCGTGGCCTCCTCATGGTCAGGCTGCCCTGCCCTCGGCCCGAGGGTCCATGTAAACCACACTCAGAGCACGGCCCTCCTCCACTCAGACCCGCCAGTGCTCGGGTCACACACACAGTGAAGCCAGCATCCCTTTAGGGGTCTGCAAGGCAAACACAGACCCAGCTCGTCTCCTCCCTGACCTCAGGCCCACCACCCCCCGGGTCACCTCCCCGCAGCCACCCTGGCCCCGCTGCCCCTCACATCCGCAGGTCCTGCCCCGGCCGTGCCCCCACCCTAGAGGCCCCCTCGCCAGGATCTACGAGCCCGGGTCGTGTCTCCAGGACCCCTGTCCCGTGTGATCATCTCGGCAGGTCTCCCCTGCAGCCTTTCTGGCTCCTGTCCCTCCCACCCCCCCGCGGCTCATCCTGCTGCGCTCTCCTCTCCGCGGCGGTCACCCCCAGGCTGCACATCCCAGCCGTTCTCAGGCTCGGTGTCTCCCGGCTGATGGGGGAGCTCCGGGAACAGGGACCAGGCTTGCTGTCCTTCCCGCTGCCCAGGGGAGAGCTGAGCGCAGGGAGGCATCCTGCACGACTGGCTGGGCGAACGCACACACAAAGGGCAGGGTCTGTCATGCTTTCTAGATCAAGTTCACAGTGTTAACGGAGCACCCACCAAGCACGGGGCTGGGTCAGGCCCTGGGATGCCCCCAGAGAACAAGAGAGAAAGGGCCCTGCCCTGCCCTCCAGCATCTGGATGGACACGGAACAAGCCAGCACGTGGGGACCAGGCAGGGCAACAGAGCCCCTGGGCACGTGCTCCTTTGAAGGGCCATCTGAGCTGAGCTCCAGAGAAGGAGAAAAACCCTTCACATGAAGACTGGGGGAGAGGCAAAGGTTTACAATTTTCCAGAAAGAGGGAGGAGGCCTTGCCCCCCAGCACAGTGACGAGAGGGGGTGGGGGGAGGCCATAGGAGGCTTCACAAGAAAGATACGGCTGATGCCCACGGATGTGCCCCACGAGTCACTCTGCACACGGTGTAGCTCTGAATCCCCACAACCACCTGACAAGCCGGTGCTCATGCCATGAGCCCCCTTTGACAGATACGGGAATGGAGAACGCAATTCAGCGCCCAGTGTCATGTGTCTGTATTTCTCAGCCATTGCCCCAATAATGAACCAAAACTAAACACCCGAACTCAGTGACTCTCCACACCCCACACATCTGAGCCACCCCCCTGCAGCCTTGCAGTCAGGGCCACAGAGGACGGACCTGCTCCTGGTGGTGCCTCCTTCGTCACAGACACAGGCAGTTGGTCCCCAAGCTGCATCCTGACAGCACCCAGGAACGAACACCAGCCTGTGTCCGAGAACCTCGGGCCTCCTTGCTGCAGAGTCACTGTATGTGCTGTCGTTGTCCAGTTGCTGAGTCACAGCCAACTCTTTGCAATGCCATGGTCTGCAGCACCCGGGCTCCTCTGTCCTTCACCATTTCCTGGAGTCTGCTCAGGTTTATGTCCTTTGAGTTGGTGATGCTATCTAACCATTTCATCCTCTGCTGCTCCCTTCTCCTTTTGCCTTCAGTCTTTCCCAGGGTCTTTTCCAGTGAGTCAGCTCTTCACATCAGGTGGCCAAAGTATTTGTGGTTTAGTCGTTCAGTCGTGTCTGACTCTTTGCAACCCCATGGACTACAGCACCCCAGGCTTCCCTATCCATCACCATCTCCTGGAGCTTACTCAAACTCAGGTCCATTGAGTTGGGTGATGCCATCCAACCATCTCATCCTTTGTCATTCCCTTCTCCTCCTGCCTTTAATCTTTCCCAGCATCAGGGTCTTTTCCAATGAGTCAACTCTTCACATCAGGTGGCAAAAATCTTGGGAGTTTCAGCACCAGTCCTTCCAATGAATATTCAGGGTTGATCTCCATTAGGATTGACTGGTTTGACCTCCTTGCTGTCAAAGGGACTCTCGAGTCTTCTCCAGCACCACAGTTTGAAAGCATGAATTCTTTCGTGCTCAGCCTTCTATGAGTCCAACTCACATCCATATATGACTACTGGAAAAACCATAATTTTGACTCTAGGGACCTTTGTTGGCAAAGTGATGTCTCTGCTTTTTAATACACTGTCTGGGTTTGTCATAGCTTTTCTTCCAAGGAGCAAACGTCTTCTAATTTCATGGCTGCAAGCACCATCTGCAGTGATTGTGAAGCCCAAGAAAATAAAGTCTGTCACTGTTTCCATTGTTTCCCCATCTATTTGCCATGAAGTGATGGGACCAGACGCCATGATCTTAGTGTTTTGAATATTGAGTTTTAAACCAGCTTTTTCACTCTCCTCTTTCACTTTCATCAAGAGGTGCTTTAGTTCCTCTTCACTTTCTGCCATAAGGGTGGTGTCATCTGCATATCTGAGGTTATTTATATTTTTCCCAGCAATCTTTATTCCAGCTTGTGATTCATTCAACCCAGCATTTCGCATGATGTAGTCTGCATATAAGTTAAGTAAGCAGGGGGACAATATACAGCCTTGTCATATTCCTTTCCTAATTTTGAATCAGTTCATTGTTCCATATCCGGTATTAACTGTTGCTTCTTGACCTGCGTACTGGTTTCTCAGGAGGTAGGTCAGGTGGTCTGGTGTTCCCACCTCTTTAAGAATTTTCCACAGTTTGTTGTGATCCACACAGTCAAAGGCTTTAGCATAGTCAATGAAGCAGAAGTTTTCCTGGAACTCTCTTTCCTTTTCTATGATCCAACAGATGTTGGCAATTTGATCTCTGGTTCCTCGGCCTTTTCTAAATCCAGCTTGTACATCTGGAAGTTCTCAGTTCACATACTGTTGAAGCCTAGCTTGGAGGATTTTGAGCATTACCTTGCTAGCATGTGAAGTGAATGCAATTGTGTGGTAGTTTGAACATTCTTTGGCATTGCCTTTCTTTGGGATTGGAACGAAAACTGACCTTTTCCTGTGGAAATGGAAAAGCTCCCTGGCAAAAAAAAAAAAAAAAAAAGAATTACAACCAAAAAAATGAACATGGACAATGCTGTAGGGCTTCCTTGATACACACTTACACAAAGCAGTGAACCATCACTGTTCACTTTGAGCAGAGCCCCAGCTTCAGTGAAGTCAATTTTCTACATTCTTCTGAGGCTCTATCTTACAACATCTTTGTCTTGCAGGAAAATTGCAGGTTTTGCTCTCACAACTCTGCTCCCTAACAGTCCTGGATGGAAAGACGGGAGTGCTTGAAGGCATTCCTTCCCTCTGATATGCACACACAATATATATTTTCAAGGCCCATTTCATTCCGTCTAGAAAAAAATGGATTTCATAATACAATAGTAGAATTGATAGAGGTTATTGCAGAAGGTGATAGGGATTATTTTTTAAACACTTTTTTGCTTCATGGCTGCAAACTACGAAGCAAATAAGAAAGGACATGAACATAACTCTAAAACAGAAGGGAAGTCACTGTTTTCCAAGACAATATGTAAACAGTAAGAGAATACAGAACAGTATGTGTTGGATTCTGGATCTTGCCAAAGTGAAAATGCTTTTTAAGAAACCATTTCAAGCATTGCTCTGTATCTTGATACATCATGTTCAGAGGTCTTGAGTAGACATGGGACCATAAGGGAATTCAAAGCAATATTTAGGAAGGAACTAAAAAGCTGAAATGGCATCACTTTTTAAAATTTCCATAATGAATATGAAGAGAACATTTGGACTGTAAAAAGGAAGCCCAGACAAAACAATACTCATTTTGAAATTTCAAAGAAATTAAGATTTTAATTTTATGTATCTTTTTCTGCCAAACATTAATAATTATGCATGTTGTGTTTCTTCCTCTTATAGGAAAAGATAAATGATAAAGAGCAACGTATTTCAGACTTGGGTCAGCCTATGAAGTCTCCATTTTCACAGGAAGCCTCTGCCAGATTTCCACAGCATGCAGAGCTCAGCCACCACACCAGGACCCAAACAAGTGTTACTTAAATAAGGGTTTACCCTGAATATTCATTGGAAGGACTGATGCTGAAGCTCCAGTACTTTGGTCACCTGATGCAAAGAACTGACTCATTAGAAAAGACCCTGATGCTGGGAAAGATTGAAGGCAGGAGGAGAAGGGGATGACAGAAGATGAGATGGTTGGATGGCATTACTGACTCAATGGACGTGAGTCTGAGCAAACTCCAGGAGATGGTGAAGGATAGGGAAGCCATGGGGTCTCAAAGAGCTGGGCATGAACTAGCGACTCAAAAACAATACAATACATAACATTAGAAAACTGAAAGAGGGGAACCAAAAGCCAGCCTGTTACTTCACGTGGCTTTGGGCAGTTGTTGGTAGTTAGGTTGCAAGCTTTACAGCTAAATGACTGATATTGGTTTAAAATGTGTTGGGATGTAACATAGCAGAACCAGCCCTCAGATGCAAGTTTAGGGGCCATAGACCGCACCCCTCATGGGAGGAGCATCCAAAAAACGTGCTTCCCTCGTGGCTCAGATGGTAAAGCGTCTGCCTGCAATGCGGGAGATCCCGGTTCCATCCCTGGGTCAGGCAGATCCCCTGGAGAAGGAAATGGCAGCCCATTCCAGTATTCTTGCCTGGAAAATCCCACGGATAGAAGAGCCTGTTGGGCTACAGTCCGTGGAGTCCCAGAGAGTCAGACATGACTGAGGGACTTCACTTTCACTTTTCACTTTTCATGCTTTAAGACCATCGTACAGGACAGCTTTGCATCCTAAGACTGACTTTTCCTCTTTTCCCACTTCACTCTTTCCAGTCCACTGACCCCTGTCCTAAATAAGCTACCTGCCTACAAGCTTGCATCTCCAGCTCTGCTTAATGGGGAAACCCAAGCAAACACCCAGGCCGTAGCCTCATTCCTCAAGCCTGGAGGGTCTCTCCAGGCTGACCCTCCAGGCTTATCAGATGAAGTTTAGTGCAGATATACATGAGTTTTGGGCTTCCCTGGTGGCTTAGAGGTTAAAGCATCTGCCTGCAATGCAGGAGGCCTGGGTTTGATCCCTGGGTCGAGAAGATCCCCTGGAGAAGGAAATGGCAACCCACTCCAGTATTGCCTGGAGAATCCCATGGACAGCGGAGCCTCACGGACAGCGGAGCCTGGTGGGCTACAGTCCACGGGGTCGCAAAGAGTCGGACACGACTGAGCGACCTCACTTTCACTTTCACTTTCACACATGAGTTTTAAGTTGAATTTTCTTCAGTTAGAGTGTAAGGTTGTCTTTGGGAGAAAAGCAAGCTCCCCCAGGAGTCAATTTCCACCTTAACACATCCACCGCTTTCTTCCATAAGACAACTTTATCTTGCACTTTTAAAATCTCTCCTGTTCCAGACTGTCTGCATTCCCTGAAATTCGCATCATTTAGAAAAGCTTTTTAATGACCTTTTAATTCTTTCTCAACTTTCTGATGCATCAGCGTGTGTAAAGGGAATGTGAAAAATTGCTCCCTCTTCCTGATTCAGCTTCATAGTCCCTTCGTCACCATGCAGCAGAGTCTGGTTTGACTCAAACGTCTCCATAGCTCAGTGGCCCCACTGCAAAGAAATCCCCCGGGAGCAGGAATTTGCTTTCTCTGCTGTTGATTCACATCACCCCGGTCTACATGGAACAGGCACAGTTCAGAACTGGAGGTCAAACACGGAGCTGGTTTATTTCAAAGTATTCACCGTTTACTCGGGGCTTGGTCTTCTCAGCCTCTGCTCTCCCCTCTCTTCCCTAAAAGAAGCAACCTGAGAATTTTCAGCTCTAAAGAACAGTTTAAGCATGCATAAGATCCTCAGTGATTTAGAAGTCATTTCAAAGAAAGCCTCTAATTGATTTATTTGATCTTAGTGGAAGCAAGTTTTAAAATGGGTACGTCAGGGAATTCCCTAGTGGTTCAGTGGTTAGGACTCAGCGCTTTCACTGCCAGGGCCTGGGTTCAATCCCTGGTCAGGGAACTAAGATCCCACAAGATATGTGGTATGGCCAAAAATAAATGTGTATGTCATAAGTTAGTGGTAGTGCGAGGACACCCCAGGACATGAAGGCCCCCGAAACTCAGCAGTTGGATAAGTGAGGTACAGGACAGCGTCCCCATGCTGACTGGACTCCTATAGAGCCAGGTGCCATGGGTTGAGAGAATTCTGCCTGATCTCAACACTAGGAAATCTGAATCAACAGCATCATTTGGGGGAGGTCTAAATCAGGAATTTGGAATTAACATATACACACTATATATATAAAATAGGTAACCAACAAGGCCCTACTGTATAGCACAGAGAACTACACTCAATATCTTGCAATAATCTATGCGGGAAAAGAATCTGAAAAAAAATTTATATAGATGTGCATACACATATATAGTGGTATAGTGAGAGTTCAGTTGGTAAAGAAACTGCCAGCAATGTGAGAGACCTGGCTTCGATTCTCTGGTCAGGAAGATCTCCTGGAGAAGGAAATGGCAACCCACTCCAGTATTCTTGCCTGGAAAATCCCATGGACAGAGGAGCCTGGCAGGCCACAGTCCATGGTGTTGCAAGAGTCGAACACGCCTTACTGACTAAACCACCACCAGTGGTAAAGAATCCACCTGGTAATGCAGGACATGCAAGAGACACGTTTGGTCTCTTGACTCAGGTTTGGTCCCTGAGTCAAGAATATTCCCTGGAGAAGGGAATGGCTACCCACTCCAGTGTTTTTGCCTGGAGAATTCCGTGGGCAGAGGAGCCTGGTGGGTTGCAGTCCATGGGGTCTCAAGAGTCGGACACAACTTAGCAACTAAACCACCTCAACCATGTTCCAAATACTGAGTGGTTCTGAATTTTATCTCACAACCTTAGACTCCGTCAGCCAGAAAGAAGGGGTGCAGCTGTTAGAGAGACATGTGACTGAATCTCCAGTGCCGAGAACAGGGCCTGGCACTTAACTGCCAGAGAGGACCTAGGATGAAGCGATGGAGTGGCTGGAGGGACTCATTTCATCACCACGGAGACCTGTAAATAGTACAATGGAGCAAGACCAAGAGGACAGGAAGAACTGCTTGAATCATGTGACTACTTCTAGAAACCAAGCAGTGACCACTATCCTAGTATGAGGCACCGGTCACCTAAATCCATGCTCCAGAGTGGTCTTTCCCACCACAAGTGGACAAGAGCTCTGGGTGGTAGGCATCTTACCAGGAGGGTTTGCTCTTGACATCAATGGGACAAACCAGAGGTCCTCTCAACTTTTCTCAATCCTTCTACCCCAAAGCAAGTCAGCTGGGTTCACAAACTATCTCTCTTGGGGCAGGCAGCGTCTAGAACCTTCTCCCACACTGGATGACCCAAGAAAAAGATGGAGGAGAGGCTATTCCTCGGGTCACTCTATCCCCATCTTCTTTGTCCTTGCTCCCAAAATAAATAACTCAGGACCATTTTCACCCTGATCATCTGAGACAAGATGGAGATGGGTATAGAAACGAATGTATTGATTAGGCGCTGTTCACAGACCGGCTTCCTTTTTTTGTGAGCAGCTGTAATTAGACCGCTGTGATTTTCAAGTCAGGAAAATGCTAAATGGAAGCACGTCAGCTGGTTATAAAAGAGCTACCCAAAATAACATCACAGGGAATGGATCTTTTGATAAAATATTCCTAAAGGCTTTTAAGCTATAAAATATTTTCTCCCCCAAATTGGCAGTTTTTGCCTCCCATTTCCAGATTTCCAGATTTTACATTCCAGATTGTTTTTTTTTCTTTATGTTGCAAAATCTGCTTACTTGCCCCTCTGCAGAAGTGTCTCTTTTGTGTTTTTTTAGTTAATTTTAAACCTGAGACTGATAACTTTTTTAGTGCTAAGTCACTGGTATAGGAATGGCCCAGTTGTCAGCTCTCCAGGCAGAGATAGGGGCCTGGGACCAGTTTAAAAAAAAAAAGCAACTCTCAGCCTATCCCCTAAGAGACTAACAAACCCTGCTGGTCAAGGCTCTCTGAGGAAGATTCTTCTTGTGTAGCTTTTCCTGGTGGCAGAGGAAGAGTGTCTTCTTGGCCACCTGTCTGAATTTCATTGAGTCAAGAAATATTTCCTAAGTGTCCAGGGAACATTTTAGGGATTATGAAAGAAACATAGGAGAAATCTCTCTCTTCAAGGAACCCATAAGATTTAGATGAAGTTGAGATTTTAAAACCTACAAGAAGGATGTGTGCATGTATTGTATTTGTGCCAGAGGAACATAAAAATTCAGCTTCCCATCGCTTGACCTCCAGAAACGTGCTTCCATTATGAATTGTGCTTTAATGAAGTGTCCTTACTTCCCCAACTGGACCACAGATGCTGAGACTTCAGGATCTAAGGTGTGGTGGTCTTAACAGCATCTGCTACCTCTGGGGGCTTGCCCTGTGGTTCAAATCCACCTGCAATGCAGGAAACATGTGTTCAATCCCTGGGTCGGGAAGATGCCCTGGAGAAGGAAATTGCAATGCACTCCAGTAGTCTTGCCTGGAAAATCTCACGGACGGAGGAGCCTGGTGGGTTACAGTCCATGGGGTCACAAAGAGTCAGACACGAATGAGCAACTAAGCAACAACCTCTTGAATCCAAGAATAAGACGTCCTCAGTCAGTTCTGGCTGGCAACTTAATGAGCAATTCTAGAAAGCCCAAGAAGATAAAACATCGTGTGGACTGAGAGAGTTTTAAAGGAGGAGGTCTTCATTTCAGGAGGAATCATAATGTTCCCTTGCATGGGGTTATATTTCCTCAGAAGCTGACAGGACTTTCAGGCATGAGACCCAGGAGTGAAATATGATGTATGTTTCCTGTTGAAGCCAAGAGTGACCCAAGTGTAAACCCAAGCTGGGCCATCAGTTTGCGCCTGGTCAGATGCAATTGCTCGAAAACGCCCCGATCCTACCAGTCGGAAATGATTTGTAGTCTCACATAGAGGAAAAAGTGGAGTGATCTTTCAATATTAACATTTGGAGACCCTACACACACATGCACACGCACACACACATGCACGCACATGCGTGCTCTTAGACACATCTCCACCCTGAACTGATCTGAGTAGGAATTTCAGGCTGCAAAGCAAAGCCCCATGAGCATAGGTGAACCAGACAGTTGCCAACTCTCTCCTTTATACTGTACAGGAGCCCTGGCAACAAGACAATGGAAAGTGACCAAGAAAATTAATAAAGAAAAAGGTGGTGGTGGTTTAGTTGCTAAGTCGCATTTGACTCTTGTGACCTCGAATGGACTGTAGCCTGCCAGGCTCCTCTGTCCATGGGATTCTCCAGGCGAGAATACTGGAGTGGGTTGCCATTTCCTTCTCCAAAAGAAAAAAGCGGAAACCTGAAAATAACGCGTGTTTCATTGGTGCTGAGTGTGGCACCAAGTCAACATGGGATTCGGGTCGGGGTGTTTTTGAGCAGTTGCCTACATCACTGCCCTTATCTTCTCACCTCCCTGTTCACAAACCTCCAGACCACCTGAAATCTCCCTCTTAAAAGCACCACCTGCTTTCCCAGGCTCCCCAAACCCTGACTCCATCCGCCCAGGGGCGCCCTCTCCTGTGTGGGTCCCAAGCCCGGGGAAGAGCCTGGAAGGGATGAAGTTGTCTGCACTCCTGGCTGCGGGTTGGGGCACCGGCTGCGGGTTGGGGCACCGGCTGTGGGAGGAGCCACAGGTTCTATGAGCCAGTTGGTCTGCATTTTCCCTGCCCTCCACTGCTTTTCCTGGGTCCTGACCCCTGAGGACCGCCTCTCCCGGGCTCCCGGGCTCCCGGGCTCCTGGGCTCCCGGGCTCCCTGCCCCCTGGGGTCTGGTCGTGGTCAGTCTGCTGGAGACGCTCTGGAGGGGAGGGAGGACTCGTGCCCTTTCTCCACGTGCTCCCTGCTGTGCCCAGGGTGCAGCTCCCGTGGGCAGCCCGTGCCCTGCACGGCTCTCTGGGACTCCCCAGACACCCTGCTCCCCTCCCTTGCTCCATCAGCCCCAGGGACACCAGCAGCTCCCCTCTAGCTGTTCTCTGGTGCTTCCATCCCAGATGGAGTTCCTTTCATTCTCCTCGAAGCCCCCTGCCCCCCACCAGAGTGAGCCTGTCTTTCCTGCTGGGGCTGGGGCCCATAGAAACCTCTGGACAAGGGCCCTGAAGACCATCAGTAGCAGAGATGATTGTCTGATCCTGGGGGCTCAGCGCAGAGCAGAAGAAGCCTGAGTCTGTAGCAGAACCCAGCGGCGCCCCAGCTCCTCCTGCTGCCCAAACACACAGGACTCCAGGGACCACTGCTGGGTCACTTTCTCTGTTGCTACAGCAAAGGACAGTGAGCACCTGGTCTTTGGCCCAGGAACCTGCTTGTCATGGAGCAAACGTTTGTTGAGTGAATTGAGTTTATTTCATCTGTCTCATCTCCCCAGCTGGGTCGTGAACTTGGGGAAGAGGTCTGGGGGTCATATTCTCTGTGTTGCCCACGCCCCTCAGCTCGTGACCAGGGCACATTTGATTAAGTGACCAATCAGTTCAGCCCCCTGCCGTGTCTGCATTGACTTTTCCTGTCTAATCTTGGTGAAAATAAAAACGCAAAGGCAGAAAATCCAGACAGAAGAGGAATGCAGGAGGGACATTCAGGGGACAGATGGCTGAGCGGGTTTGATCACAGCCCAACGTCATCATTGAACTCTGTCAAAATTAAAGGGATTGAAAAGTTGGGGGCATTTGGGCAAATGCCTCCACCTGTGGGCATTTCCTCAGGTCAGTGCTCCAGAAAGAGGGTGATGCTGCCAAATGGCAACCCACTCCAGTGTTCTTGCCTAGAGAATCCCGTGGACAGGGGAGCCTGGTAGGCTGCTGTCTATGGGGTCGCACAGAGTCGGACACAACTGAAGCGACAGCAGCAGCAGCAGCAGCCCTTCTGAATGAGTTGTAGAAAGGCAGCCCAGTCAGAGAGATAACTGCCTCTCTCTCCATCTTCTCTGGTGTTGATTGGATTACGAAGAGATGATTGTTGGGTGGAGAGGAGCAGGGAGGGGCCCAGAAGTCAGCCAAGCCGAGGCCTGTTCAAAAACACATTAGTCACTCAAGTCCTGGAGGTGATGGGTATTGATTTCTCCTCCGGCTGATGTGCTGGGAATCAAAGCCCTGACTCCAGAGGGCTTAACCCGAGCCGCCCCGAGTGCCCTGGCGAGGCTCTTACTGCTCCACAGACCTGCTGAAATCTGGGCCTGGGGTCTTCCTCGGCCTGCCAGGGGCCCTCCCCGCAGATGGGGATGAGGACTGGCTCAGTGGGCAGGTGGGCACGGAGGCAGAGGGTGAGGGCCGATTGTCATCATCTGAGCTTATGCCTGCAGCTCAGCCTCCACTTGGGGTTGACTCAAGCCTCATCCTGTCCCTGGAGCTCGGTCTCCCCATTAGCCAATCTGGGGTCCTGGGGTTCCACACTCAGCACCTGCATCACCACTCCTCTGTGGCCCCAGCTGCATCCTGGAGTCAGAGCCAGGTGATATCACCTCTACTCGCACTTCAAAACAGGCTAAGTGGAGAAACTAAGTGGACAAACGGGGGCCTCTTACCCATCATCTGACTCTCAGTCCAGTGGTGTTTCTGATAAACTGAATATGGGCTAGAATTTCTTCAATCATTCCATTTCAACATGGACAGAAGGTCCTGGTTTTGCAGATATTGCAGCTTTTGTCATTGTTGTTGTTACTAACGGAAGGCTTGTGGCTACTGTGCAGAGTGCAAGTCTGTCGGCCCTATTTTCACAAGACCATTGCTGCTGCTCGTCTCTGTCACATTCTGGTAACCCCCACAATATTTCAAACCCTCTGCCAGTTGAAAGATTACGACTAGCTGAAGGCTCAAATGATGGTCAGCATTTTTAGCAATAAAGTGCTTATAATTAAGGTATGTAGTTATTTTTCAACATAATGCTATTGTACACTTAATAGACTATAGTATAGTGTAAGCCTAACTTTTATATGCACTGGGAAACCAAAGAATTTGTGTGACTGGCTTTACTGAGATATTCACTTTATTGCAGGTGGTCTGGAACCAAACCCACAATATCTTCAAAATCTGCTTGTAACAATAATAGCAGTGATAACTGTCTTAGCCCAAGTTCCCCAGAAAAGAGATGAGTAAAAAGTTGATGGGCTAAAACTTAGGGGAGGGCAATCCCAAGAGGCAGGAGAATGAGGCAGGGAAGGAAGATAAGAAAATACCAACAGGGACTTCCCTGGCAGTCCAGTGGTTAAGACTTCGCCTTCCAATGCAGAGGGTGCAGCTTTGATCCCTGGTCAGGGAGCTAAGATCCTACATGCCTCATGGCCAAAAAATCAAAATATAAAACAGAAGCAGTATTGTAACAAATTCAATAAAGACTTTAAAAATGGTCCACATCAAAAAAAAAAAAAAAAAAAAAGGAGGAGGGGGCAGAAATTACAAATGTTTCCACCCAGCTGGATGCAGATCCGGGCCAGCCTCTCTTCTGGGTCTTTTTGGCCATGCTTGGAGCTCTTGTGTGAGCTGCTATAAGGGATCCTTGGGGTGGGACAAGGAAGGGTAACAAGTAGGGGTAACCACCTCTTTGGGAAACCTCATGGGCACTGCTCCCACAGAGTACAATGTCAGTGATCCCACCAGAGCCATCCAACACGGTGACCCCATGATAGTGCCCTTGGGGACCACATGACAACATGAAGAAATGAATGCGGGGAGGGGAGGGGAGGGGACGGGACTGAGACAACCTGGGGGTGCCCAGGCCCCCTTTAAAGGGGCACTTACCCCTCAGCTGGAGAAGGCAATGGCACCCCACTCCAGTACTCTTGCCTGGAAAATCCCATGGATGGAGGAGCCTGGTAGGCTGCAGTCCATGGGGTCTCGAAGAGTCAGACACGACTGAAGTGACTTAGCGGCAGCAGCAGTGCCCCTCAGCTGCTGCCCACGGTCGCACAGAAAGAGCCTGGGCCCACATTCTACAATATTACCATTTTTCTTTGAGTGTCTGAAATTGGGACTTTCCCCCCTCTTTTAACTTAATACATCTGTCTTGACTGTGTGCCATTAGATTACTTTTTCTTGTGCAATTTTAATTGAGATAAAATTCATATACCATAAAATTCAACATTTTAAAGTGTAATGTTCAGTGACTTTTAATATTTTCCCAAAGTTGCACAGTAATCCCCCCTATTTGATTCCAGAACATATAAAATCACCCCCCAAATAAACCCCATACCCATTGGCAGTCATTTCTTATTCCCATCTCCCCCCACCCAGCCAGCCTGGCAACCACTGATCTATTGTCTGTCTCTATGAACAAGCCTATTCTGGATAGGAAGTCATGCTACACGTGGCCTTTATTGACTTGCTTCTTTCACTTAGTATAAAGTTTCCAGGGTTCATTTATGTCATAGATTAGTACTTCATTCCTTTTCATGGCTGAATATTGTATAGAATGGATTTGCTTATTCATTCATCAATCAATGGACAGTACCAAGTTCCTTAAAGAGAGTTTGTGAAACAAACTCAGCTGTCCCTTCCACACGAGGGTGAGGCTGGCTTTACACTACGGCTGTCACCTAGTACGGAGGGGTACGGCCACAAGCATTCATCAGCATTGGCTGCTCTCGGGAGCGCAGAGGTGGAGACGGCTACAGAGTTTATCAGTGATGCGAACGTGACTTTGGTGCATTTCAAAGACCTGTGTGTTGGTCATTACTTTTGCAGAGCGATTTACAGGAACCATTTCATTGGCCCCCTCGGTCCCTGTCCAGGGACAGCGTAGGTGAGTTGCAGCCCCCACAAGAGAGGCGACTCCCAGGCACAAAGTAGCGCTACCAACTGAGGGATGGAGTCCTGAGCGTGAACTCTGGAAGTCAGCGTGGGGGCTGTGATGTTAAGCCCACCCATTACTGAAGACAGAGGGGAGGGGGTGCCTGCACTCTCACAGCCCTAAATCTTCTCCTCTGAAAGAGGCAATGAATCCCCCTAGTCTTTCCAGCTGATGTAATCCGACTCAGAGGCACAGGGTGGGTTGAACAGGGGTTGAGTGGGCTGCGGGAGGTCAGGGTAGCACCTATGTCTTTGGCGACTGGTGAATGAGTGGGCACGCGCCCAGCCACTTTTTCCACCTCTAGCACGATGCTGGAGATGTTTATTCACGCCACCCTCTCAAAAGCCCTTTCGTCACTGCCTTACCTGCACTCACAACAGCATATCACCTTCAGAACACTGTCAGAGGGTAAAACTTTGTGGAGAATGGCCTCAGGGAAAGAAGTGATCCCGTCTTCTCCTGCTTCTCAGCTCTATTTCCCTCAGTTCAGCTCAAAGCAGCATGTGCTAAGATACCCAGAAATCTCACCAGGGATAAATACAAGCAGATATCTTAGAAGCAGGACCGTTTGGAAATCGGGAGGACAAATATCTTACTCTCTGAGGGCTGAAGACAGTTTTCCACCTTGTCCCACAACACTCGGGGAGCTAACAGATAGAGCTGCCAACTGGCAGAAAATAGGCGGTCCCTCCGGACCAGGAACTCAGCACTCGCCGAGCTCAGCACCATTCATCACAGCAAGCCTGTCTCTTGGGTGTCACAGCCAAGTTGGGCACTCAACTTTCCGCTCCTCGGTTGTCTCCCTGAAACAAATTCTCTAAAACTGACTCTGTTGAGTCCTGTTCCAGAACTTGCCATCATTTCTCAAGCATACAAATCTCAAGAATTTTTAAAATTGGCCACCACTGTCACAGTTTCACAGTTGCCCCCATGACAAATTTCACAGGTCTCCAGACCTGCATTGATTGAAACTGAAAAGATCTGAGCTTAAAATCGAAAGAACCAAATTATCATGCTCTCTGAAGCTCAGAGAAGCATTTAATTGGGATAATGGTTGTAGAGAAAGAAATGCACCTTTGAGGTCTTTTTATTTTATGCACTTGTAGGGGAAAATTGAAAAGGGATTAATTGATCAGTTATACAGTCATTCTGGAAGCATTTGTTAAACAACTACACTGTGCAAAACGCTGCTAGGTGTGATGAGGTGTGCCAAGAAGTATACTGCGATTCCATTAAATGAGGCAAATAATGACGAGTTCCTGCCATGTGCTGAGAATCCTGCTAGACTCTGAGACGCACACGGATCTGATCAATGTAGGGACGATGGAGCAAAGCAGTGATAAAGGCTTCATGTAAAGGAGGAGACGAGGTCACGCTGGATGCAGGTGAAGGTGGGAAGTGCCTTCATTTCTGCAAGTTGGCTCAAGGGGACTGCGGTCAGGGTGTGAGCGTCGTGGGTGAGCATGGGCCCTGGTTCAGAGCCCTCGGGACAAAGCCAGCTCTGCCCACGTGAACAGGACATAGAAACGCTCTGTCCCTCGGGTGCCCAGTCTCCGAGAACTGGGCCCTCGGACCTCATTCATCGTAAATGAGACAATGCGAGTCCAGAGATGCTGAGAGCTGTGTCTGGAGCACAGAGAGGAGGTCTAGGCTGTCACTCCTGCAGGGTCACAGCAGGTGTCCACCAAGCAGGACCCCCTTCTGGTGAGAGGGTCCCCTGGGAGGCCCAGTGTCTGTGGCTGAGGTCCCCTCTGTGACCAGGATGTGGAAATTGAGGGCAGGGCTGGGAAGCGGGTCCTGGGCCCTGACAAGCCTGGGCTACCCAGAGAGCCACCTGGCCCCTCCTGCATCTGAACCCCTGACCCGGGACCACTGCCCCTGGTCAGCACCGCTCCCGTGACTGGGTCTTCATTTCCTGCCCCAGAGCCCCTGATATCCCCGGCTCATCACTACTTGTCCCTCAGGTCTCAGCTCGGATGCCGCCTCCTCAGGGACCCCTTCCTGGGTTCCTCAAGGTGGGAGATGCCTTCCTGGATGACCATCACCCTGGGTCATGCTCTGTCGTGGACAAGCCCAGAGGACAGGGAAAGGAACGTTTCCCCACTGTGTCCACCATGCCCAGTACATGGCAGGGCTCGAGGAGCCAGGGCTGAAGGGCCCAGGATTGGGGGACGCAGTGCTGGGCCGGGGGGGTGATGACAGGGGCGCGTCCTGCCCCTCAGCCCCTGGAGAGGCTCAAACTCTGTTGATTTTCAATTTGTTGAGTTTCTGTTACTAAGAAGTTGTAATCAGGCCCTTGGACCCTCTGTCCACTTCCCTCCCTCACAGATGACAAGCCCTCCCACCCTGAGAATCGCTTCCCACCGGAGAAACCCCAAAAGAAGGTCCCAGGAAAGCAGGTACGCAGACCCCGCCTGACCGTTTTTCTGGGATCGGTTTCCATCCTTCTCCCGGGCAACCCCCGGTCCCTCCCACAGTCCAACCCTTACTGCCTCGGTCTGCAAACTGGAAGCAGGGATCCAGTACGACTTGGGCTTCTCAGGCTCTAGCAAGACTCTGGACCCACTGGGGGGCTTGTTAAAACTCAGATGCTGGCCCAGCTCAGAGGTTCTGACTGAGCGGGTCTGGGGTGATGATGAGAACTGGCAATTCTAACAGGGTCCCGAGAGTTTGATGCTGCTGACCTTGGAATGACACCCTGAGAACCACGCTCTCCACCCGAGATGGTGACCATTGGGTCAAGACTCATCTCCTCTCTGCCACACTCGGGACCCCTCCTGTTTGCAGGGCCCTGAAGGGTGGGGTAACTTGGTGCCCAGGCTCCGCCGCCCTCAGCACCCCCCTTTACTCCTCCAGCTGCTCAGCCTCCTTGCTGCTCCTCCCCGAGGATCAGGGTCTCTCCTGCCTCAGGCCCTTTGCACCTGCTCTTCCTTCTGCTTGGTGTACTTTTCCCAGGGCTCGCTCACCTCCTCCAAGAGGCCATCCCTGCCCACTTATTTGAGCTTGTCCATCAGCTCTGTTTCCTGTCTAGTGGCTATCACCTCCCTACATGCCTTACAACAGTTGATTCAATGACTATTGCTTGTCCTTCAGAGTAGACAGTGATCTCCATGAGAGTGGGGACTTTGCTCGTTTCCCTGCCCCGTCCCAGCACCCAGAGCAGCACCAGCAGGGACGGTGCTCAGTGCACACCCGTTACTCAGTGACTCAGAGGAGGAGTCCTTCTCTTGTTGGTTTTGAATGGGGTTTCCTGTATTACCACTTTCCTTGTTGATTCTTAGATTGTAGAGCCTCAGAGAACTGCTGGGCAAAAAAACACACGTTTTCATAAGGAGACTAGGAGGTGGCTTCCTTGCATGGGGACAGGCATGAAAGGCCCCTCCCCCTCCTGAGAAGGGGCGTCAACCCATGGGGTTCAGGCTCCATGCAGGGCCCTGCAGTGTCTGCTCTCATTTATTTTTCCCTTTTCCGGTTCTCAGCAAGGCGGTAGCTCTCTCCTGGCTCTCACTCCATCCATTTAAGTTAGAGGAAAATTAAAAAGAAATGAAATGCACTTAAGAGAATGCCTTGAAAGGTTAGCAGACCACCCAAGGGAAGAGAATGGGCTCCTTCTGGGGTCTTTGTGACGATCAATTATTTACTGAGCCCCGATTATGTTCCTGGTATCACCAAAACAGAAGATAGGATCCATGGCGGAGGCGGGGTGGGAGTATGGGATTTCCAGGGGAAAAGGACAGTTTCCGGGGCTTAAAAATTTATCATAGAAACAGATTCTTTTTGCCCAATGCATAGCAAGCCAAACTGCTAAGATGCTGAGGTTTGCATCAAAGATGGTTTAGTCAAAGGCAGTCAAATGCCGGGAGGTGAGAACAAATCTCAAATCCATCTTCCTGAAAGCCAGGAGCTTGTGGGTATTTATGGGATAATGAGAAAAGCAGGAGGGCAGTCAGTGTGGGGAGCACAGGAAAGGATGATTGGGAAAAGGTGTAGTAATTGTCATTCTTTGCAGGTGTAACTAAGCTACCGGCCTCTGCAGCACCCGAGGGTGGAGTTTTTGGCCCTCTGACATCGAAAGGTCATGAAGCAGGGACACTCATGCATGCCCAGTTGGAAAATCAGTGGTCCCATCCAGTCTTAACCAGCTCAGCTTAAACTATGCACAGCCAGCTCCAAGCTCCTGGAAAACAACTCGGGCACACATCTTACTGCTTAGGCTATGTGTCGCTTGGAGGACATGCCGGGCTTAAAATGACCTTGATTAGTGAAGGCAGGGGAAATGGATTTGACTAATCTTGCAGCACGATTTCGAAATGTTCCAGCTGAAAAGACAGTGACATATTATGGCTCAAGGCTGCTCTATGCCTTTATTATATTTTTTATTTTTAACGATGTCCTTTTTTTTCTGACATTAAAGGCAATCGAAAGTTCATAAAACAGTTCTATAAAATAGAAAAAAACTCAACTGCAGTATTTACTGCACCTATAGAAAGTCTACTTGGTTTATAAAATTAGAATTTAAATATGCAGGCTTCAGATCCTGCCTTGATTTCTCCCTCACAGTATATTGTATGTTTCTCTGTACCATAAAGTCCTCTTCAGGGACCTCAGTGTTTATAGCTATGAAATATTCCATCGTGTTTATGAACAATGATTCTTCTATTGCTGGACTGTAAGACTGGTTTTCTCATTTCTTTTATCTTTTTTCTGTGGGGTTAGTGTAAATAACACAGCCATGAACATTCTTAGTTAGGAATCTTGAGTTACTCTTGAGATAATTTAAGGTCCTAATGGCGAAGAGGGAAAACCCAGGTTGGATGTAATCCAGGTGCTCTCAGGGCTCCATTTATGGAGAGGGATGAAGGCATGTGTGGATGCCCGGGAGCCTCACCTGGGCCCTCCCCGAGGATGTCACCCGGGGCTGCTTCTCAAGCGCAAACCAGCAGGGTGCAGGTTCCTGCTGGAGTTGACCTTCCAGTCCAGGAACCACTGGGCCATGGGAAATTCTAAATAATCTGGTGCAAATTTATCTCTTAAAACGGTGCATCTCACAGGACTGTCCAGGAGATCCAGTGGTTAAGACTCCACACTTCCACTGCAGGGGAGCAATTTCAATCTCTGGTTGCACTTCCCAGGTGGCACTTCCCGTAAAGAACCCACCTGCCAGTGCAGGAGACATAAGAGATGCAGGTTCAGCCCCTAGGATGGGGAGACCTCTGGAGGAGGGCATGGCAAGCCCCGGCAGTAGTCTTGCCAGGGTCAGAGGAGCCTGGCAGGCTACAGTCCATAGGGCCACACAGAAGAGGACCCACGTGAAGCAACTTAGCATGCTGAGGAATGAAGATTCCATATGCCACGTGGTGTGGCCAAAAAGTAAAGGAAATAAATAATTTTTAGATAAAATGAAGCATCCAGGGGTGTTCTTATCTTCTTGCTCAATACGACAGAGTATCTTTGGGGGAGCACGTCCACGAGGCTGAGCTCCACCCGAGCACAGAAGGTCCACTGAAGCGGAAACGAGCCTCCATTCTTGTATTTCCACCGAGAGAGGATGGAGGGGGCACGGGACCCGTCAGCATCACTGGTCAGGAGTCTGCCTCACCAGGGGCGTTTCTCTCGCCCACTTCTTCATAGCAGACAGGAGAGTGGCAGGATATTGGACGTCTCCAGGTTATAACTGACGTGTTAGGAAGTCTCTTTGTTCTACGAAGCCAGCTTATATATTTTGAAGCTCATTTTGATTTACTATAAAAGCTCAAACTTTCAGCCTGAGGGCTTAAAATTGTCTCTTCTATAGAATTATCCATGAATGCCTTTTCACAAGTGGTCTTTTCCCCTTCCAAAAGCTGCTCTGGGCCTGGCTCTACACCATTTCACCACAATTTCTACCTCTATGAGCAAAAAAAAAAAAAGGTTCTCCAAGACTTTATAGTCCTCAGGTCCTTTGTCACGGATCCTGGGTAAATGAGCCAGGTTGACTGGACACAACATCGTTTTCTTTGATCCATGATTCCAGAAAGTTCAGATGACTATGAGTCAGGAATGAGTATGAGTTAGAAATCTTTGCAAATAATAGGAACACAACCCAGCTTTAAGAAAAAGCTTTTAAAGAAACACGTGGGTTTCATGAGCCAGGCAGGGCAGTCGGCCCCACGGCACCTATGGAAGAAGCACTTGGTGGTGAGTATTTTCTGCTGCATCTCTCTTAATCCTAGCAGGCAGGAATTTTGCTCACAGCCCCACTTCCGCCCCCGAAGATGAGCAACTGCTGTTGCTGCTGGTGGTTCCTTAATAATAAGCTCCACGATGAGAAGAGTCATCCGGCAGGGACACAGAGTCCCTCCAGCGAAGACCTCAGGGTGAAGGAGAAAGCAGAGTGATGTATGAGGCCAGTGGGCAGCCCACCCTGCTGTGGGCTGGTCATGGGGAAGAGGCTGCCCCTGGGGACTGACAAATGCTTAGTGGAAACTGACGGGAAGAGTAAACCAATGAACTGACATCATGATGTTTGAAAGGTTTTCTCAGAGTTCCTGGGACTTGATGAGCCTTTGAATGCCAGAGGAAAAAAGGAACAAACATGGGGCCCATTGTGGCAAAGCTCCATGAACATGGACCAGAAGGTCCTGGTGCCCATCCCCTGGAAAGTGTGCCAGCCAGAGGCAGCAGTCAGTGCTGTGCATCTAATGTGAAGATGCCGAGGGACAGAGGGACATGTGGTGTAGGGTGAGTGGGGGAAGACGGGATGTTTCCCTGAGGACAGGTGGTGCGGATGCTCCGAGGGCTGCAGTGTGTTCGCTCACTGGGGTGTGTATCTGTTAGCTATTGTCCCAGTCAAGCTGTGTAACAATCCAGCCCACAACTCAGTTTCAAAAAGCAATAAGCATTTCTTTCTCCATCTCATATCTGCATGTCTGCTGGGGTTCACATCTGGGCTGGGCCTGACTCTGCTGGGCTTCAGGCTAAGGCGTGAGCCCAGGTCTGCTCTAGACTCCCTCATCTTTCCAGGACTGATGGCCACCAGCGGCAGGTCCTTCTCATAGAGAAGGCAGGAGCACAAGAGGTCAGGGCCAGCTGCGTAGGCACCTTCAGGCCTCCGCCCACATCCCACCGGCCAAAGAAAATCGCCTAACCGGATCCAACCTCGGGGAGACAAGAGGCTCCACACCTAGAGGAGAAAACTACCAAGTCACGTGACTAAGGGCAAGGATGCAGGGGAGGAGGCTGAAGAATCAGGACAGTGATGCCCAACAGTGGGGCCTCCCACAGGTGTCAAAATCCCCACCCTGGGCGTACTTCCCAGGAAACAGACTCCTGACCCAGGGCGTGGGAGCAGGTGATTTCTTCGCTCCCTGATGAAGTCTCCCCATCCGTAAAACAGGAGCAGTGATGTCATATCAAGTCATATCACGTACGTTTGTTTAAAGTTTAAACAGTGAATCCCAGAAACATGCTTAAAACAGAGCCGGGCACAGCGGGGCAGATGTTAGTATTAGCTATTAGCATTTCTGTTGATGCTCAAAGTGGTAGAAATTCCTTGAACATCTCATTAGAGAATCGCCCCCTTGGCAATTTACATTTCCTCTTCTTGAATGTGAGGAAACGCTAACTGTCACAGGCGGGATGCTCCCTCTGAGGAGTGTGTAGAAGGGGGCGGGGCCCTGTGGACCACACAGTCCTGGGTTGCAGTCCCATCCCTGCCCCGAGCAGCGAGGATCTTAAGCAGATCACCAGCCCCTCGGAGCCTCACTTCCTCATCTGTAGAATGGGTATAATCTTGGGCTCCTGTGTCGGGGTGAAGTGCGCTGAGGTTGACATGCTGAGGGCGGGCCTGGCCTGTGACGAGTGATGCCTGTGGCAGAGAGAGTGCTGAGGGAGGGGTTGGAGCTGGGACCTCACGACCTGGCGCTGCCAACCATCACCCAGGGTGGGGGGCGCAGAGAAGGCCCTCTGCCCCCTGAGCCTCTCCTGCCCCACATCCAAGGAGGTGCCCCAGATGGGCACCCCTGAATCTCTCCTGTGGCCTCTTACCGTGCCATCTGGGCACTGCTCACTGTGTTCAATGCAGGACAGACCCTGGACCGGGGCCACGCTCCACCTGAGCCCAGGGCAGCGGCATTTAGCTCTGGTTGGGGTCACATTTCTGCAACAAAGGCTGAGATTCACAGACAAGATTTCCAGGGGTTTTCTTTCTTCACTGAGGCCTCCCTCTCTGCTGGGGGCAGGTGTTCAGACCTCTGCCTGCAGGGGCCTCTCGGAGAACAAAACAGGGGCATCAACGCTCAGCTGTGGTGAGGCCTCTATCCTGCAGCCTGGGGCTGCCCTCCCCGAGGGACGTCCCCCCAGGGACCCCGCACCCCACCGGCAGGGAGAGAGGAGCCAGCCGGGCGGTTCTTCCCAGCCCAGGGACCCAGCCCTAGACTGACAGAGGAAATGCTGTTTGGGTCTGGCTGAGAGGCTGTTCTCAGGAGGAGAAAACAAGCACCCCTGTGCCCCTGCTACCCTGTGTCCTGATATTTTTCCACCACCCCAGCTCGTCTGCTCTGGATCAGCCCTCCTGCCGGCCTGTGATATTGAAATCCCAGTCATTAGAGCAGATGACTGGCCCCTCCGGCTGGAGTTCTCCCGCAGACTCGCGCCCCTGGCTTGAAGAGAGGTGGCTGCCCGGCTGCTCTCCCCCCATCGGCTTGTCAGGGGGACCGGCCTGCTCTGAACCCAGTGATGGTCAGCACCGCTCTAAGGCGCTCCCGCCTCCTTAGGAGGGAATTTCTAGGTCTACTTGAGACCTACAGCTGTGACTTTGGTTTCAACTCAGTGAGAGACACATGTTGGCCTGTTAACCATCTCAGTGGCATCTCTAGTCACCGTTTCCCATGGACCTCGTCTCTGGTATTCACGCTGAAACAGTACAGCAATGTGTCCCCAAGTGATGGTAAATGGCCCATTTTAATAATAGCTTCGTAAGCCCCAGATTATGTTTATTACAATTTGCTAGTGAGTCTATTAAGAAGAGGTAGTCAGTTCTGGGGCATCAGTGATTTTGGTTTTTCATAACTTTATAATAACTCAGAGGAGGCAGAGATCAGTTCTCAGAAGTGTGAGTCAGAGGAGAGCTGGCCTGAAACAGGCTCTAACCAGCTGGTTTGCACGCGTCCCCGGGGCGTCCCCCACCAAGGCGGTAAATGACAGGCATCTGCTCATGACACCTGCTACGGCTTCTGGAGGATGCGATGGACCAATTCAGGCTCCACCTGATGCATCGTCAGTAGGCAGTGATGCTCCCCAGAATTGTGGGCACAAGTGGGGTCCAGACACTTGGAGCAAAGATTCCAGCCTGGGGTGAATTTGCCTCCAGGGCATGTTTGGTCATTTCTGGAAACACGCTTGGTTGTCACAACCAAAGGAGGGAGGGAGGCTACTGGTCCCTGTGGGGAGAGGTCAGGGGTGCAGCTAAACCTCCCGTAATGCTCAGGACAGTCCCCACAACAAAGACCAGGCCTGCCCAGAATGTCAAGCTTGCCGAGGGTGAGACACTTTGATTTACAGCCTCCGTGGACATTTCATTCCATCGTCTGGATGTCGCCAGAAATGATACATGGCTGGAGGCCTGGCTTTTCATCTGGGTATCGCCGGCTTCGCGCAGAACCAAAACCATGCATAAATCAATTCTCCTATTTGCTCTCTGGCTTCTTCCTATTGTAATTTTCTCCTTCCAACTTTAATTATTCTCTTACTGGAGAAAAGCTGAAAAAAAGTCAAGTAGGCTAGAGAGTGGCTAAAATTTTCTCTTCTTCAGTTAAAAAGAAACTAATTGGAAGTAACTCACGGAAAGCAAAGAACCAATGAGAAAGAAGACATGGGGTTCATCAAACAGTTAATCATCCTGGAAGAGGAGCAGAGAAAAGTCTCCTGATGTGAGCCACCCAGTTACAGGAGAGTCACCCCACTGAGAGGAGCTGGCGGCGGGTGAGGGTAGGCTGGAAGGTGGGGAGCCTGGAGGAGCAGGTCTGAGCCGGGTTTGTGCCAAGCTTTCCAAAGGGCACGTCAAGCCACCTTAGCGGGACCGACATCTATTCTGTGAATCTCAACTAGCATTTAAAAAAGTGAAACAACAGAATTGAATGGAAACTATCAAAGGGCATTGCTTGTAATGAAAGTCGATATTGTTTTGTAAAATGTTAGCTCCACATATTGTGTATGTATGGGCATGCGTGTATGTACCTGTGTGTGTGCCAGGACTTGTTGTAAAATATATTCCTTATGATGAGTTATGGCCAAAACAACTTAGAAAACACTGGACTGGATGAAATGATGGAGGATTTGGAGACAACAAAGTATCTGTAAGCAATTTTGCAAGTAGAAGCAAGGAAATGATTAACTCTGGGAAAACAAAAGATGCATAAGAAAGAAAATGTAACCACATCAGAAAAATGGGCTCTGCCGTGAATATTATGCCCCTGGTCACATGATGTCCATGATGATTATGACGTAATCATCGTGATTTGCCCTCGGAGGGCGGTGGGAGGTATGGTGGAGGAGAGGAGCTGACCCCTCATCAGGGGTGCAGACATTTGAAAGAGACCAACACAGCTTGAAAGCTCCATGACTAACTCATTCTTACAAAAATCTGGAAGAAACTTGCATACACAGCTGAAGGAATAGAACAGAGGTCTCTGGAAAGAGATAGGCAGGGAACAGATTCAATGGTCTTTGATTTGGTGTGGTGATCATGTATCTTTAAAAAGGGGGCTCACACACAGGGGAACAGTACAGTGAGGATGTGGTGGGGCCTCTGAAGAGAGTCTGGGGACCCAGGTGGTTTTGGCTCCATCATTTACAGCTGTGTCTCCTCAAACATGTCCCCTCCCAGCTTTTTGACCCCTCGTGACCCGTCTCTAAAACATAGTCGGATGAGGGAAGCTCACTGTATATTTAAAAGTTACCAGTAGGGTAGATCTTAAAAGTCCTCATGAGAAGAAAAAAATAAATAAGATGTATCTATGTGCGGTGATGGATATTAACTAAACTTATTTTGGTGATCATTTCATAATATATACATACAGATTGTACATCTAACTAAAACTAATACAATGTTTCATGTCAATTACATCTCAAAATTTTTTTAAAAAGCAAAGAAAAAATAAAACACAGGCGGGGCCAAATCATACTGACCTCTCGTTCAGCCCTGTGTCTGCAGCTTGCTGTGAAGAGTCCAGGATGCCGAGCACGCCTCACCTGCTCTCTGGGTCAAGTAACGTGGGCACCATGAGCACGAGGTGCAGGGCAGGGGTCAGGAAACGTGTTGGGTTTCTGCCGGTGCTGGAGGAAACTCAGGCAGCCTCCACTCCCCGGGCTGAGGGAGGTCCCGGGGTTGCTCACCCCCACCCCCAGAGCAGCGTCAGGAGGCTCTCCTCAAAGGCTCGTTCTCACCACCTGCAGGGTGCACGCCCTGGTGGAGAGGAGATGATCTCAGGGGCCCACGGAAGGGGCAGAGGCTGCTGGCTGTCCCCCGTGTCCACCACCTCCTTCCTGGAATGCTAGAAAGTCCCGTGTTCAGCTGAGCACGCGGCCTCCCGGGCTGTAGCTGAACCTCCCATCCCACGTTGCAGTGCATCTTCCCCGGGCCCCCGCAGACGCTGGGTGCGCCCCGCCCTTCTCCCCTCCCCTCCCGCCCGATGGGACCTGCGCCCCCGTAGGTCAGGTGGGCGACAGGAGCGTCCAAAGGTGAGGAAGCAGGGGGACAGAAGAAGGTCAAGGTCAACCCCGTGCAGCTGCTCGCCCAGCTCTGGGCCTCCACACTGAGGCCATGGCGCCCGTGAGAGGCAGACTCCTGCCTCGTTGAAGCCGCCGGGAGGCTCAGCACCAAACGGGGAGCTGACACACCCGTAGGTGAGGAAGTAGACTTTTACTCTAACAGTTACTTAATCACTTTAACGGGATTCACGGGGAAATTCCAGTTTGTTCCTCAAACCAGGGATTCCATTAAGATGGGGGATGTAGTTAAAGTAAGTGGCACCAAAATGAATGGATTCATTTAGGAAAGCTTGGAATCCATCTGACTGAAAGGTAAATGTTGAATAAGATAATAGCAAGGGCATTACAAGGCCAGTGACCATGCATGTGGCCCCCGAGGGACCCAAGCTCGGGAAACGCTACGCCCGTCAGCTCCTGACTTCTGCTCGGTGGCTCCATGGATGGCCTCTCCCTGGAATCCACGTCCGCCTGGGAAAGGTGACGTGAGGGGCCTGGGAGCCGCAGGTCACCGGGTGAGGGGTCAGGGCACAGGTGCCCTCTCAGGACCGCACGAGTGAACCTACAGCCCAGGAAACACTGAGGGCCTCACGGGCACCATCTCAGCTCCTGACACCTTCAGGGGCGCTGGGGCTGCAGCACGAATGCCCCTGATGCCAGGCTGGCCCGACTCCTGGACCAGCACCGCTGGCCACCCACCGAACTAGGGAGGTGCTGTTGCAGCGCCCGCTTTGCTGCGCTGGGGCCCAGCCTCCCAGGGCCCCTCTCCAAACTGCTCTCAGGCCTTGGCTGCAGGCCCTGCAGGGAAGCCTTGTCATACACTTCCCACCCCGCTGGTCCTCCATTCACTGCATCCGCACAAAAGCTTCATTGTCCGCTAGCGCCTGACTCAGAGGCACACTGGCCTTTGGTTTCACAAATGCCCACCTCTGACCTGGGGTCAGAGGTCATCCTAAGCATCCACTGCGTCTGGGGTGGCGGGTGTGCTCCAACGATCCCAAACTGTGTGACCAGCAGCCCCAGGAAGCCCGGGCCCCATGGAACCGGAGAGAGCCCAGAAGTGGACCAGAGGCTCCGCAGGTGGGGGACGGTGGGGCATTT
Organism: Capricornis sumatraensis; assembly: GCF_032405125.1. Classification (NCBI taxonomy): domain Eukaryota; kingdom Metazoa; phylum Chordata; class Mammalia; order Artiodactyla; family Bovidae; genus Capricornis; species Capricornis sumatraensis. The sequence continues at coordinate 79,958,598 of NC_091083.1, forward strand.
CAGAACAGCGGTGGCAGGGGGGAGGTGGGGGGGTGAGCCGGTCCTTTTTACTCCATCTCAGTCCCTCCCCAAGCCTCAGGGGACGCAGGGCCTTTACTGACTGTGTCTGACACTTTCCAGGGGCAAAGGGAGGCTCCCCAGGAACAGAGATCTCCACCCTCGCTCTGGCTGGAGATCTGAAACCCCTTCAGGAACATCCTCGAATCCACAGGCGCTGAGGTGTGTGTCACATTGGGCTCCGTGTGACCTGGGCGGTCCCACGCTCGTGTCCATCCCCTGTGAAGCAGGGGCAGCTGGAAGCCGGGAACCACTGCTCTGGGGGCCGGGCTGGATCTCCCTAAAGAGGCTGGTGTTCCAGCAGCAGTGTGGGGTGAGCTGATGGTGAGGAAGGGAAGCGAGTTCTCAGGGGCCCTGGGGAAGCACCCCTGGTGCCCAGAGGGCTCTCCTGGGGGCAGGGGCACAGCCCGCCCACCTTCCCGCCCCTGGTGAACGCCCCCGTCACAGTCCCCGTCCAGTGAGTCCAGCAGGTGGAGAGCGGATGTCCAGGAGCCCTGGCCTTGCTTCTGAAGCCCCGGGCATGGCTCCCTCCTCCAGTCTGCCTGCCCCTCGTCTCAGGGACAGGACTGTGGGCCGGTTTCCATGGTTCCTTGGTGTCACAGGAGCCCGAGCTCGGGGGAAACACGTTCACCGGGAGCCACCCAGCTCAGGGTGAAGGGAGACGCCCCGAGTTCCCGCCTGCGAGGACAGCACAGCGTGACTTCAGTGGATGAAATTAGCAGCCTCAGCGATGTGAACGCACTTCTCCCAGGGGCTGTGACGTTGTTTGGTAAAAGGGATCATTAGATGTGTGCAAACATCCCACGTGCTGTGGAAAGGCTTCAGGCTCTGACACATGATAAATGAGAAAATTAGAGGCTTCGGGAAAATGCAAATATCATCCTTTGTAAATCTGTCCCTCAGCAGGAAAAAAAGCTGCTTCCCCAAAGCGCTGCAGCCCCCTTCTATTCTTTTCCCACCAGGGCAGTGCCGGGGCTGTTTCACATATTTGGGCGTGTCTGGGTTTGTCTTTCGCGTTCCTATCAGGGTCTTGGCAAAATATGGGAGGAAAAGGCTGCAGTGTCCACTGATTTTCCTCTAATTCAGTGTTTCTCAAACTATGTTTCATGATCACCGCCTGAGGAGCCATTTCAGATTTTTTTTTTCTTAATTGCCACTCATGAAAGTTTAATGCCACAGAAATACCAGACAATTGTTTATGTTCTGTAGGTACATCTGCGTTTTTATATAAAGAGGGTAACATCTTTTCAAGCCCATGAACCAAGTTTGCCCCCCTGAGGGCAGTATGGCCTCACTGAGAATACAGGATCTCATTCATTCACTCACCCAAACACACAGCAAGTGCGTGCCCAGCATCTACTCCGGGCACTGGGGACGCAGCCCTGAGCAGAGCGGGTGTCCCCGGTCCCTGAGGAGCTGACACTGTGGTCGGAACAGGGACAATGACAGGACCATGAGGCAGGTTGATGCCGTGGAGACGGTGAAGCAGAACAACAGGCGAGGGGCACACAGGTGGATTCCCGGCTGACCAGGTGCTCGGGGAAGGCCGGGCTCCTCAGGTGACATTTGAGCTGAAACAGGAAGGAGGGCAGGGAGCCGCATGGCGTTTGGCGGGAGAGGGTGTTGCCAGCAGAGGGAACTGCTGGTTCCAGGTCCTTCTCTGCTACAGCTCCAGGCACACATCTGAGGACCCTCTGTCCCTGAGGGTATTGATAAGAGAATGTCAGTCTTATTTCCAAACCTTACTTCCATTGCTGTTCTCTGTTTATTTCGGTAATCGCCTCTCTTGTCATTTCTCCAGGACACGTGGCCTCATCTCTCTTGGTGACCGTGAGAGGCTGACTCCAGATTTGGATCCTGTCTGGTGGGGTCAGTGTGCAGCACCTGGAGGCAAAGAAGCCAGGAACCAGGAAGAGACTGCAGCTTTGCTGAGGTTCGTGTCTCACGCGGGTGAGAGCTCTCCCTCTCAAGGTCTCACACCAGGTTGAAAATGCTCAAGATAATAGCAGCCCTTTCAAGTCTGCGTGGCTCCCACAGTACAGACTCTGTGTTGAATTTTTATGGTAAGACGACTGCAATTTAGGCCATTGTAAATGCCTTTTGGTTTCTCCTGAGCTGTTGACAGTGAAACTTACATGATAGATGTTCAGCATTGACCCTCCTTCCAAAGCCACTTGGACATTTCCTTACCTCTGAATCCAATCAGAACAGCTTAAGTTCTGATTTCATAGTCGAGTCTTTGGGGGAGGGAAAATCATCTTGGGGGAGGAGAAATCATCTTATAATCAATTTTTAATTAATTAATAAGACAATGATGCCAAATTGACTTTAAGGGAAAATTTAGAAAAATCATCCATATAGTTACAGGATGGCACCGTTAAGATTGGGAGATTTGGAATCAGGGAGATGGGTATTCAAATCCTGGCTCCATCACACACCTGCCTTGTGACCCTGGGGAGGACACTTGGACAAGGATGTCACTTAGCTGACCATTGATTCACCTGAGAGGTCACTTACCTTCTCTGAGCTGGTTTCCCTCAGCTCAAAGATTGTCATGAAGGTTCATCAAAATCCAAGTGTGGCCTGTAGACCAACAGCATCTTCATTGCCTGGAAGCTAAAAATGCAGACTTTCAGGTCCCATCCATGTCCTACTGAGTCGGAATTTCTAACAAGATTTCCAGGTGGCTCGTGTGCATGTGAGCGTGAGAAGCAGTGTCTTTGGATGGTGAGCTGGTGGCCAGGCTCTCCCTGAGGAACCCGGTGTGGTCTGGACATGGATAGAGGTTCGTCCCGTTTTATACTCATTTCTCAGGTAACAACACTGTTGCTCATGCTTGTGTTTTACAGTTTTCATGATAGTTCACTTCACCGTGGTGACGTGTTTGCAGAAGGCAGAGTCTTCACAGATGTAATCAAGGATTTTGAGGTGAGTTGACTTGCTAGATTAACCAGGTGAGCCCTAAACGCCATCACAAATGCTCCCGTAAGACAGAGGCAAAGAGTGCTAACACCTGGAAGAGGTGGCCAGGAGGAGGGAGGCAGAGACGGGGGTGATGTGGCCCCAACCCCAGGAATTCCCCCAGGCAGCCGCCAGAGGCTGCAGAAAAACAGAAATAGATTCTCCATAGGGAACATGGCCCTGTGGATTTCAGCTTTCCAGCCTCCAAAACAGTGAGAATAAATACCTGGTGTTTTAAGGTACCAACTTTGTGGTAATTTGTGGCCGTCCTAGGAAACAGCTTCCATCAGAAGATAAAGCTGCCTTAACTTGGTCTGATAAACAGGTGAGGCAGGAAGTGAGTGCACAGGCCTCCATGCCCTGCTGAAGGAGAAAGGGCTTTGCTACTTAGCCCCTGGTGAGGTCCTTCATCCTGAGAGCATCTCGGAGGCAGGTGGTGAGGAAGGCCACTGAGATAGAAAATAAGGCTTCTTGCAGGGCCGTTTGGGATTTACCACAGGGGAAATACAAACAGCCAAGGACCCAGAGGCCCCTCGGGGGTTCAGGACATGAGGTTTCATCTAAGACTGGCCTCTGTTTCATTTGTTCATTATTTTCTGGGCAAATATCTGCATAGTCACTCAGTCATGTCTGACACTTTGCAGCCCTTTGGACTGTAGCCCACCAGACTCCTCTGTCCATGGATTTCCCAGGCAAGAATACTGGGGTAGGTTGCCATTTCCTCCTCCAGGGGAACTTCCCAACCCAGGGATCAAACCCTGGTCTCCTGTGTCTCCTGCATTGCGGGTGGATTCTTTACCCTCTGAGCCACCTGGGGAACCTGAGCAAACATCATGCCAGGGGAATATCTAGGTCCTGGAAGACAGCCTGACCTGATACTTGGCCTTAGAGGAAGAAAGTGGAAGCCGCTCAGTCGTGTCCGACTCTTTGCGACCTCGTGGACTATCCAGTCCCTGGAATTCTCCAGGCCAGAATACTGGAGTGGATAGCCTTTCCCTTCTCCAGGGGATCTTCCCAACCCAGGGATGGAACCCAGGTCTCCCGCACTGCAGGCGGGTTCTTTACCAGCTGAGCCCCCAGGGAAGCCCTTAGAGGGAGAACCTTCTAATAAACGAAACACAATAAACATGTTAATAAAAAACCAAAATGGATAAGCAGGGCGAAATTGCTGTACAGGAAATAAACTGAGGGTTACAGTGAGGAATAGAGGCCAAGCTAGACAGAGAGTCCTAATCCATGTCTCACCTGGGAAAGGCAGGCAGTTGATTCATGTGAGTCCACCCAGAACAGAGCTGATAGCAAATGAGGTGGTGATATTTGGAAGCAAACACCTACTTTGTTAGTTCCACAGTAATCCAGGAAATGTTCTTAAAATGCTCACACACATTCACCTTCTAAAGCAATTGCTGGAAGCTGGCTCCACTGGTCCCATACCCCAGGCTGAATTTATCTGAAACCTGACCTCCCCTGCAAGCTTGCCCAGTGACAGCCACTTGTCCTTCCAGGGGGAGGGAATTCAGATGTGACAAATTCAGCAGATAAATCCAAAAAGTAGGGCACCCAGGCGGCCACTGATCCTGGAACTAGCCAGGCTGGAGCATGAAAAATCAACTGAAGGGAGCGGTCCTGTAAACTGAGAGACTTTACAGACTGAACCACACGCCGGGCAGCCCTTGTTTGAATCCTGATTTTGGGAAAGCAATGAGAAAACAGCGCCTATGAGACTTGGACTTTAGAGGTGATAAGGATATTGTAGCTATGTTAGAAAACACAAGAGGTCTGGGATTTGCTTTAAATACGTTGGCGGAAAGAAGGGCATGAACTGGACGGGGTGGAGCAGGGCCTGGTAATTGTTCAATCTGGTCATGGGTAGACGGCAGTTCATCATATTTTGGTTGAAATACTCGTAATTGTCTAATTGTATTTAGTTTATTATGTGATCGCTGTTTACTGGAGGAAGAATTGCATGATATTGCAAAATGACCAGAAATTTCCATTGTCATTTTGGCTCATCCCCACGCTAACCGCCAGGAACAGGGCATTTCCTGAGGGCCTGAGCATTGACTGTACACATTCCCACTGCTTCTGCAGACAGAACTCTGTAAACCTTCAGCCAAGCCCCACACACTGGGAAGGGATTTTATTTACCATCTGAAGCTAGCAGCTTACTCATTAGAGAAGTCCACCGGCTGCTGGCGATTTTATGCAGAGCTGAGCATAACAGACGGGGCCTGTCACCCCAGCTCTCAAGTGAAGATCCGGGGGTGTTTTCAAGCAGAAATAATGGACCATTGCAGCTTTTTAGAGAGATATGATTTATCTCCAGGACAGCATCCAGGCCGGAGCCACAGGAGAACCACCCCAGGCTCCATGGCCAGCGGCCTGTCTGCTGAGGGGGGCCAGTGAGGCTCTGCCCGCCGGGGCGACCTAGAGTTGGGGTGACCTGTACCAGGCACAGAAACACACCCTCACGGAGAGTGCAGATGTGGGAAATTTCTGTTGAATTTGAACCACATTCTGGCAAACTGGGCAACTCAGTCCAGGTGGAACGTTCACAGGATCACGTGGTTTGGGCGCCTTCATTTCTCTAGAGCAGGAATCCGTGTTTGCGAAGATGTGAACCATGTACCTTTGATTGAAAACACCTGCACACAAATGCAAGCCTTTTTCGCCCGTTAATTGGACTGGGACGGGCACTGCTAGGTGTCCACCTAGGGCCCTTCTTTCTTCCTAACAGGACCCTGATGGTCGCATGTTCCCCCAGCCTTGTTCAGCCCCCCAGCTGCTGTGCTCATGACCCCCTTCTAGCCCCAAGGCCAAGGCAGGCGGCTGCAGGGAGAAATCTCTTGTCGATGGAGCTCTGAGGGGCAGGGATCTCAGGCGACTCTTTGCTAAACTGAAGCTGCTGCCTCCTTGCAGGGACAAAACGAGCTGAGAGCCCAGAGACAATCCTTTCACCGAGGTGGCAACAGGAGAGACAGGATTGCCTCCACGACTTGCCTCAGACAAACTGCAAGTATCGGGTCCCAGCGAGGCTGGGCAGGGTGGTTCCTCACAGCCTTTCCGTCCACAGAACAACCTCCATGGACGGTGCCCAGACACTTCTGCAGCTGCTGCTTCGCTGCTTTCTGGGGGCTCCCGTCCACACCAGGCCTTGGGATGAGGTCCACATTCTAATTCTCCAACACAGGGCTTCACGGGCACCAGGCCTCTCCCAGCCTGGCAGCAGGTGGTCCCTCGGGATTCACACGCCTCCCCTTTTTGCGGCCTCAACTTATTCCAGGCCCTGTAACTCACGGTCACCCAAAGACGGTGTGTTTCCATGAACTAAGGCCTGGCCCTCCCCTGCACACGCCAGGACTGTTGGATTTCCTGCTCGGTGTGCTTGCGGCTTTTGTTATCCTCTGAGATTGTCTTGGGCATTGATTTATTTACCTCCTTCACTGCCTTCCGCTTCCCAGACAAGAACACACGCTCCCTGAGGTCGGGCTGCATCTGCCTCCTTCTCTCTCTCACTTTCCTGGAGCCCGCGGTGCCCAGGAGGAGCTGAGGGAGGGAGGGATGACTCAGACCAGGGGCTGAAGAGTGAACACACGCGTGAGGATGCACAGACCTTTGTCAAAGCTAGAGTGTTTATTTCTCACTTCCTTCTTGCCTGGCAACTCCTTCCAACCTGATGTCTGGTGGGACTCAAAATCTAGTCTGTCTGGCCAGCATTGTCCAAGAGCTCTGGGAGGATGAAGAGGTTGCATATCCATGCTGTCCAATATGGAAACCGTTCCTCACATATGACTAGTTCAGTTCAGTCGCTCAGCCATGTCCAACTCTTTGCAACCCCATGAACCGCAGCACGCCAGGCCTCCCTGTCCATCACCAACTCCTGGAGTCTACCCAAACTCCTGTCCATTGAGTCGGTAATGCCATCCAACCATCTCATCCTCTGTTGTCCCCTTTTCTTCCTGCCCTCAATCTTTCCCCGCATCAGGGTCTTCTCAAATGAGTCAGCTCTTCCCAACAGGTGGCCAAAGTATTGGAGTTTCAGCTTCAACATCAGTCCTTCCAATGAACACCCAGGACTGATCTCCTTTAGGATGGACTGGTTGGATCTCCTAGACATATGACTAACGGCACTTGAAATGAGACCAGTGTGACTTGGGAGCTGAATTTTTAAGTTTATTTAGTTTTATTCACATGAACGTAAATAGCTACTGTGAAGGACAGCACAGGACTCCACCCTCAGGGTCATTCCTGGCTGTGTTCTCCGGGTCTCATCTCCTGTCTGCCTGCGTGGCCCGCCTAGACTCCCACTTCTCACCCTCTGTCTTCAGCCTGAGGGTCACCAACCTTCTCCCAGGTGGGCAGCTCATTCGCCTTTGATTCAGGGGCCGCAGAGACTGGCACCAGGTCCTAAGCTGATGAGACTCTCTGAGGCCATCTCAGTCTGGACGCAGGTCAAAGGTTTCCCAAGAGTACAGGATACATAGGAACTTCCTTCTGCCAGCCTGGCCTTCCCTGAAAAAGACCCCCAAAGCTCTAGAAATCTCTGAGACTAAAAGGGGGGCTGAGGGGTGTCTACCAAGACTCTTGATCACAAGGGACAGAACGCTGTGCAAACCAGCATGAGGTGAAATTAAAACACTGCAGGAGTGTTTTAATGGCCTGTCACTACTGAGCTGCAGGCATGGCTGAATCCCGGGGCAAAACGGTGTGATCAAGAAGACGGCTCTTCCGTCCTTCAGGTCCCTTCCTGCTGGGTCGGCTCCACTCTCAGCCACGAGGTGTTTCTCACGAGATGGCAAAGAAGCCCCGCGTTCCAGACTCCCATCCCACTGGCCCAGCAAGGACGACGGAAAGAGAAGCCTCTTTCTGAATATTCCAGCTAAAGTCTGGGACTGACTCAGATCAGACAAGCTGGCCTAAGAGACCCCCTCCTGATGGTAAACATCCCTCCCCCGCCTGTTCGTCATTTCCTGCTCCCCCGCCCTCATCCCCTAGGACTGGTGCCACCATCCCGACCACAGAGGACTAAAGGGGAGTGAAGCCAGGAGGGTGTTTCCAGCCACAGGCCCTTCTGCTAACAGTCCATGGGTGCTTCTTGCCACGTGCCGGGAGAAAGACGGTCAGATCCTAACAGCTCTGGGGAGGCAATGTGTTTACGTCCAAGCCAAACAGGGGACCCCCGGTCCGCTTCTCAGCCTGAGTGAGAGTGAGAAGCAGGACCACTCACATTCCTGGGGCCTCTGAAGGCCAAATCCTGTGCTCTGGGCTTGACAGACAGTAAATGGACTTCAAAGGTCAGAGTGGTCAAACACAGGCAACTTCACCCGGCACCCTTGACGTGACCGCCCTCACTTCTCTAAACCCCTCCTGCGGCCTCCCCCTCCTGCCACATTTACTGAGCTGCTGCCGGGGCTGGGCTGGCCCTGGAGGTGGCAGAGTGACCGACAGACACGGCCCGACCTCCCCTCCCAGGGCTCGGAAGGAAGGAGGTGAGCGGGGGCTCGGAAGGAAGGAGGTGAGCGGCGACTCCATGCCCAGGTGATCCAGGCTGCCTTCACAGAGCCCACGGTCAAGGCAGAGAGACACACTCTGCTGTGCGCATCTCATAAACCTCGATGACTTAAAAGTAACACGTAGAGACTTCCCAGGAGGTCCAGGGGTTAAGACTTTGCCTTCCAATGCAGGACGTGCAGGTTCAATCCCTCGTCAGGAAGATAAGATCTCACGTGCCTCACGGCCAAAAAACCGTAAGACACAAGCAATGCCATAACAAATTCAACAAAGACTTTAAAAACGGTCCACATAAACATTTTTTTAAATAAATAAATGTCACATGTAACTAACAGTGGTGGGGTGGGGTGAGCAGAAAGGATTGTGAAGAAAGACCAAGAACAGCTTGGAGACACCAATTTCCCCACCAAGAGCTGTGGGCAAGATGGTCCTCAGGTCTAAGCTTAGTGGACAGGGAAAGAGGGCCTTCCATTTCCCATGGTTGTAAAGCTGGCCAACAGAAGAATTTAGAATAAAAATGCACTTAATACATCATAGGATGGTGAAAGCAGGGTGAGCGGCCACAGAGGAATCAAAATTTTCATTTTTCATAGCAGAAGAGCCAATATACATTACCAGAGATGGCAAACCTAGAAATCGGCACATGTATCATCTAGAATTGCGGCAATAACTGCCAGACAGCCCCCAAACAGCAGAGGTTACAAGGGAATAAAAAGCCCACAAGAAAGGAAGAATTTCACTTTTCCTTTACTACCACGCTCTGCTGGGCAGTATTTCATAGTCATTTATTTGCATGTTAGTTTTATAAGTGAACAGAATTAAAAGTGGTGCGTGTTCTGTGTAAATGCTGAGACTGGTCTACAAGTGCGTGAGGTGGGTAATTTCCATCTCCGGAGCGACCCCTTCCCCCACCAACCCCACCCCATATCAGTCCACCAAGAGCCACGTGATGTCTAGAGGGATAGATCAGGCAATAGAGAAACACTGTTGTGTCCTCCACGCGCATTTAAGGAGTGACTGCTTTGTGCCCTGAACTGAGTCCAGTCCCCCCACTCCATGTCACCCCTTTCCACCTTGGTACTGAAAGCTAGCAGCTCCCAGGCTCTGCCCATCTTGCTATTCCACCTTCCTGGGCTGGTGCTTTTATGCCAGCCCCCCCTCAAACGGCCTAGCCCTGGGTCTGCCTTCCAGCCAGTGGGGAGGGGAAAAGAAGGAAGGGGAAGATTCAGGGTGAGGGGCACAGACTAGAAATCAGACCCGGTGCCCCTCTCTTAGCCCAGAACTCAGACGCTCGCCATCCCAACCTGAGGGGCTCTAGCGGGCCGACCTGAGCCCAGATAAGATCTGAAGTTCTGTTCCTGTAAGAGAAAGGAAGGACTGATGCTGAAGCTCCGATCCTTTGGCCGCCTGATGAAGAGAGTCAACTCATTGAAAAAAACCCTGATGCTAGGAAAGATTGAGGGCAGGAGGAGAAGGGGACAACAGAGGATGAGATGGTTGGATGGCATCACTGACTCAACCAGTAGACATGAGTTTGAGCAAGCTCCAGGAGAGACTGAAGGACAGGGATGCCTGGTGTGCTGCAGATCATGGGGTCGCAAGGACTCAGACAGGACTTGGCAACTGAACAACAAAAACAACCCTATAGAAGGAGGGAGCAAGGACGTTGAGGGGCAGAAGGCATCCTGCTCAGAAGCCTTTGGCAAGATAGATGATCTCCCCACAGGACCACCCAGGCCTGGCCAAGTTCAAGGGAAATTAAAACAAACATCCCATGAAGGGTCAAGCCCCTTCCCAGTCCATTTTCAGCTGGAGCCACGCATGCAGACAGTCTCTCCATCCAGGCTGGAACACAGCTCCACCACTGGCTGCTATGTGACCACAGGAAGGTAACCGAGCCTCTCTGTGCCTCAGTTTCCTTATCTGTAGAACGTAGATGATAACAACCACAGGGGGTTATGGTTATGAGTGAGTTCATTCATGTGAAACATTAGAACAGGCTAAACATGGTTCAGTTCTGAGTGCTCGATCCTAGCGACACAGGCTTCCCTGGGCCAGTGGCAGAGACACTGACGAGGGGGCTCCCTCCCCTTCAATCCCCTCTCAGTTCGGCCCATGTGAAATGAGGCTGTTGGAGCCTCCTATCCTGTTTGGCTTGTTTAGTTTCCAAACAAGACACAAAGGCAGAACATATGCATGATGCATAATTATGACCCTTGGGTTTGTTTACCTTTATCCCTGCAATTTCTCAAATATTCATGCAGTTAAAAAGCACCTTTGCATAATAAGATTCTCTCCCAGGACAGTGACAGAATGACTGCCCACAGCAACAGAAGAGGCTTTACCGAGTTATTCATTCGGTCCTGGGTGCGTATGCATGTCTTATCGGTGGGCACACTCGTAACAGCACCGCCAGGCTCACTGGTCCCCTTGTATGTTTAGACAACATGTCCTTTGCATCACAAAGAGGCCCAGTGATGTCAGAGGCGCCAGGATCACAGTGCAGGCACTGGGCCTGGTATCCAAGAGCCAGCAGCCTTGGCTGCTGCTAAGTCATCATCCCTGCTGTGAGAACTGGTGGCCGTATTGGAGCCTCCAGCTGAAGGGAACTAAATTACATCTAGAATGACCCACATTGTGCTGCAGCCAATGACCCAGTTAACCTCGGGTTCATTTGCTGCTTCTCGGTGTCCTGGGAACGGGTGGTGTTTACTCGGGTCGGGACAAACCTTCATTACCCGGTGTTACCCGGCCAGCACGCTGGCTGTCCGGGGCCCAGGGCTTTAATAGAACCGGCGATGGGCCAGGGCCCTGCGGAAGCTGCGGAATAAGAATGAGTCCTTTTCTTTACCCTCTCTCCTCTGCCCTGATTTGCATGACTAAGCTTTCAGGCGGTTTCTTTTTTTTTTTTTTTTTTTATGTATTTGTTTGTTGATTATTGATCTGTCTCCTAAGGAGGAACAAATTATTTGCCCACCGGGCAGTGGCCTAACTTTGGCAGAAGCCTCAACTGTGTCTGCAGCAAACTGGATGGAGCCCAACAGCCCCGCTAGTCCCAGGGGGAAAATTCCCAGGGATGTAACCATCAGAATTACATTGGTCTCCAGCTGACTCCTGAAGGAGGATCTTGGCAAAGGAAGGCTTGATGGATAAGGTGGAAAGAAAAGATCCTCTTTTGTGGTTAAAAAACCGTCTAGCTCAATTTAACAGAAAGCTCAAAAGTGTCTGTAAAGGAAGCTGCAACTTTCCTGGGGAAAGAGAAGACTTGCTAATTTGTTAAAACGTGGGTCTCAATTCTACCAGAGCCAAGGTCACCTTTTTTAAACAAATATTTTATAATTTCCACTTCGGTATCTTGAAATGAAATTCATAGATAGTGTAACCTTACCTACATGTTTTTAAAAAATTCAATGCCCTACCTGTAATATAAAGAGAAATATTTTTTTTAAAAAAGCAATTTATACACAGTGATTTGCAATAAAACAATGCATATTTCAACATGCAAACGCTCTGGCAGGACCACACTAGAACTGAAGACTGGTATCGGGCATGTTGAGTGAGCCTCTCAAAGGCCGTGAGACACGTCGCAGCGAGTGATGTGATGGTTCAAAGGGATGAACCACCACGGGCAAATATTGTGAACAAATATTGTGAACAAAACAAATACAAGCTTCCTTTGATTTACACCCTGGTGGGTGTCCCTGGAAACTCAGGGGATGTGAAAACAATGCCCCAAAAAGCATTATTATTGCTTCCGCGTAAAATGGATTTTCCTTTGAGGGCTCAGGGCATAGTAAATAGGGTTTATTCACATGAGTGTCCAGTGGCACCTTCAAAGCTGGTGCAAGAAGCAAGACAGCTCTGCGGGGTGTGGGCCTGGGCTGTGTACTGTGGTCTCCAGACGTGGTCACTCCCACGTGCTGAATGCCCATTGCACACGGCCCATCACGGTGCCACTCACGTCAACTCATGGGGAGCGACACTCCTGTTTGGTAACCATGGCCTCACAGGTCAGCACACACATATCAGAGGCTGAAACCTACTGTTGTCCCATCTGAAGTGCTCCTTGCGTGTGGCCTTTCCCTGGCTGGCTGTCCACCCCGCCCAGAAGGAGTCAGGCAACCCAAGGCACCTCAGCTACCTCAGGGCTCCAGCCCCGACCCCAGCAAAGAGAAGCAAGGTCCTCAAACCCTGTCCCTGCAAGAGGGAGCTGCCTGTTGATGTTTGAGGGTTCAAGAACAAGCCTCCCTCAGTATCTGCAGGGCATTCGTTCCAGGCCCCTTGGCAGAGACGAGAATCCCAGGATGCTCAAGTTCTCTGCAGGCTGTCCTCCATATCCACGGGTTCCATCCAAGGTGGGCTGAACTCACCAATTCCAAGAGAGGGGCCTGAAAAACCTCCCTCCCATAAACGCTGACTTGGGAAACCCCTCAACACCAATTATGCCTGCCACGCGGGTCCTAAGGATCTCTACCAAGGGGCCGCTTTCTAATTATTTATCAGTTTATATGCATGTTTATCTTTATTACCAAAACTTTATCACAATAACTGCACATGTCAAGATAAGCATCAACCCGGCCACACCCTCACTGACACGGTGCATTCCCATGGACGGGGTCAGTTTTCAGAAGCACACTCTGATTGTCCACGATTTTTTCCCAATATTCACCCTTCTTTCCCAGAATGTGCGCGTGTTCACCCACCACTCCCGTCCCCTCCCTGCCCCACTCCCAGAGTGAGCAGCCTACCTGCCCTCTTCCCCAGCCTCCTACGCATGCCCACATTCACATCCAAATGCATTCACACTGGTAGGGGTTCCCTGACCTCTTTTTGTAAGGATCTGGGGTAGTTCTCCAAATACAATTTCACTACATAAATTACTCTACTTTGTGCTTTCTCAGTCCTAATATATTGTGGCCCTTTTCTGGATCAGCAACTCAAATTCCAACTCAACACGTTGAACCAGCTGTCCAACAGCCCATAGTGTGAATGTGCTACACTTGAATTAGGTGGTTTCCAGTCTGCGGGGCTTCCCCAAAGGCTCAGCAGGTAGAGAATCCCCCTGCAGTACAGGAGACACAGGAGACGTGGGTTCGATCCCCCAGAGGAGGGCACGGCAACCCACTCCGGTACTCTTGCTTGGAAGATTCCACGGACAGAGGAGCCTGGCAGAGTACAGTCCAAAGGGTCACAAAGAGCTGGACATGACTGAGACTAAGCAAGCATGCTCACAGAGTCTGTGATCAACTGTAGTCAATGATCAGGATTGTAATAAATATCTTAGAATACACAGCCTTGTACCGGGGAGCATTTGTTTCTATGGGCCACATTCCTAATCCGCTGGGTAAAAGAAAATGCACGTGCTTACGTCAGACGTGATGGAATGATGTGTTCTGCCGGGCGGCAGGACAGGGTAGGGTTGGTGTTGGAAGAGGCATCTGAGGCAGCTTGTGAAGGACAAAGAGGGCGTGTGGCCTGGGGAGAGTGACCCCTAAGGCAGCTGACAGAAGCCCAGTGTGCAATAAGTGAGATTCACAAACAGCCTTCCGAGTCAGTTCAGGGTGGAGATAGCACTTTTTCTGGAAATTGAAAGAGCCGGATTCCGCCTCATCGTCTGCAATTAACTGTCTGGCGATCTTGGGCGCATCCTCTCCCCTCTGGGTTCCCGCTTCCTCATCAAATGAAGCAGCTGGACCAGATGACCCTTTAGACATCTTCCTCGTGAACTTCCTATGATGAGATGAGAACCGTGTGTGATAGTTTTCTGGACCCTAAAGTATAGTGGTTATTATGGATTCTTCCTTGATGATGACCTCCATCCATTGGGTTAAATCTGACGCTGCTCTTCCTTAGGCTCCCCTGACCTTCCCTGCCTTCCTCCTCCCTCCCATCTTCTCTTCATTTCTTCCTTCTTTTCTTCTACAAACATTTGTGGGATGACTCCTATGAGTGAGGAAATGTCCAGGAAGCTGGTGTGAAAAAAACAGATGTACTTCTGCCATCGTGAACATCGAGACCACCCATCTGAGAGCTTTCTCTTGGTCTGTGGTGCATGGAAATAGGGAAATAATGATCAGGACTCCGCCCTAGCTGCCCCAGTGGGAAAGCCCCGGCTCCTCCCCTCTCCTAGTGTGCTTTCGGGGACCACCCCTCACATGGACAACTTACACTAAAACCTCTGTCTGGGGGTTGGTCTGCTTCTGGGAACCCCAACTGAAGCCACAAAGAAATCAAATAGGAATCTAGGACAAGATGATAGAGAGTAAGCCAGGTGAGTGGGGAGCTGTCAGGGAGGACTGTCCCCAGGGCACATGGAAGCTGCAGGGTGAAGATCTGGACGAAAGGTGTTCCAAGCTGAGGGTCTGCGAGGGCGAAGACCCTGAGGCTGGGACGAGATTAGCATGTTGGCCAACTCTCCTGCAAAATGCATCTGGACAGGATAGATACTAACGATAACAGCAGCCGGTGCACACAAGGCACCTCAGGCCTGTCACTGTTCTAAGCTCTTCTGGTGTGTCCTCCTGGCAGCCTCATGGAGGAAGCATCGTTATTGTCCCATTATCTGGAGGAGAAAACTGAGGCACAGAGAGGTTGTGGGCTGGGAAGAACTGAGCCCAGATTCCAGTCTAAGAAAATCTGACTCCAGAGACCCTGCTTATAACGGCTATACATACATACGCAAATGTGTGCACAAACACGTTGGCACATATGCACACGAGTGTGTGTGAGGCATGCACACACACACGTGTACACACAGAGGATGAGGGAATTAAATCCCAAGGGCTCAAGGGTTCTTCAGCTGGTTACGTAGCTCTTTAAACAGAACCAGAACTTAGTCCTAGTGAGGTAATTGGGGAGGGACCCCATTTGGAGCAGAATAAAGCAACTAATCAAGCATTGAAATGATAAATATCGGGCTTCTGTGATCCCCTCCTCCATACTCATATGTGAATATAAACCAAAGAACTGAAATCCAGTCAGGCACCATCATCACAAAGCAAGCTCACAGATCTTACTGGTGATGCTCTGAACAGGTTGGAGATCAACGCTCTTCTCAGTGGTATTTGCTTGCTCAGTGTCCTCATCTGTGAAATGGGGCCAAGAGCACCCTCCCTACCCAGGGCTGCTGTGAGAATTTAATGAGCTGACACCTGTGAGTGCCTAGAGCCAGGCCTGGCACACAGCATGTGCTCGACACCTGCTGGCTGATATAATTATTGCCCCAAGCCTAAGCGGGCCCCAGCTGCCCTTCCTGAAAGAGAATCACACTGGTCACTGTTTCATAGCCTCTTGGCTCCAAGCTCCCGATGAACCATCACAACCAGAGACTCGCCAGGCTTTATCTCACTGGTCTGGACTGATGTGACCCAGCACCCTTATTCTTTCCTTTGCCTGTTCCTTCCCTGTGAGGATCAACAGTAAGATAACAGCTGCACCTGGATCTTGTGTTTTCCCGATTTTAATAACACACAGGATATTGGGTGGCTTAGGGACGCGGCATCAGAGGGCGAGCTGTCACCGTGTGGACAGACCAGGTGGAAGACAGAAGGTCAAGGGCAGGAAGGAGAAGGACCCTCCGAGATGGGAACAGGATAACTTGATAGGCTCCAAGGGCCCAAATTAAATTAAATTCTGCGAGTGCTTTCTCCTTGTCAGCAGTTCCCAGTAAGAGGAGGCACGGGGACCTCCCAGCAGTGGTTTGGAAACAAAGGATTCGGCCTCTTTTTTTCCCTTTGGGGACAGAGCGTCTCCCCATGGGGGTTGCAAGCCTGACCTGGCCCCACCACCTTCCATCCTGACTCTGCGTCTATTCCCTGAGATGCACCCGGGGGACGTCCCCTCCCCAGACTCTGTCCTTGCTACCCGCCCGGCCCCATCTCCACGTGCCAGCCTTTGCCTCCACTCTGGGCCTCAGCTCTAACCTTGGGTCAGAGGGACAGTGTCTTAGGAGTCCCACTTTGCGGATCCACTGCCCTGCTCAACAGACATCTCAGATGTGACGTGATGTGACCTGTAAGGGACTTGAAGAGCTGATAATCGTTATCTAGAAAGTCTGGTCACTTTGGGGGCATCCCAAACAGAGCATTTTCCCCCATGATCTTTGGTCTTGTATTTTTCCATCATGCATATTTTAAGCCAGTCAAAAAATACAAAGAAGAATTTAATGAACGGCGAGGATTCCATCAGCCAGCTCCGTGAAATCTTATCAGACTGTTTGCGTCAGATGTTTTTCTTCTAAAATAAAACACACAGCTTGATTAAAGCCCCCGGGCCCCTTCCATACCCCAGCCCCTTCTCCCTCTGCCCACAAGACTCCACTTGGCGCTTGTCATGCCCCTGCAGAGCTTTATGACTTACCACATCTATGCGTCTGCAAATATTGTACCGCATGGTTTGTGTGCTTCAAACAGTGTGTGAGTGCCATGTGGCTTTCTGCAGTTGCTTTGTTGTTTAGACCTAAATACCATAAAGCATTCCCCTGGATCTACGTGTAATAAGCACATAAAAATAGACATGCTACACAGCAACAGGACATGAGAAGTAGAAAGGAGAGCAATCAAGTGGGCTGCAGGGATTGAGGGGGAGTTGGGGTGTGTGGTTTTAGAGGGCGATTGGGGAAAGCTCAATTTGAAAAGCAGACATTTAGGGCAGATATCTAAATGAATTGAGGGTGTAAATCCAGCTGACAGTGACCGCCTCATCCCAGTTTTCCAGAAACGTTTTCAGCATTGAAAGTCCCAAGCAAACCAGGCCTCCCTAAGGGCAGAGCACTCCAGGGGAGGGAATGGTGAACAGAAAAAATCAGAAGTGAGCAAGCTTGGTGTGTTGGAGAAAGAAAAGGGCCCAGGCTGGCTGAGTGGGATAAGGATTTCAGAGAGGGAAGCTGATGAAGTCCAAGGGTGTCCCCAGGGAGCACACAGAGGTCTGCACACATACTTCACATACGGGGACTGACTCCTGGAGACTTTTTTTCAGATTTTTTTTTTTTTTTAACGTGAACCATTTTTAAAGTCTTTATTGAAGTTGTTACAGTACTGCTTCTGTTTCATGATTTGGTTTTTTGGCCACAAGTCATGTGGGATCTTAACTCCCCGACCAGGAATCAAACCCACACCCCATGTGTTGGAGGCAAAGTCTTAACCTCTGGACCACCAGCAAAGTCCCCTGGAGACTTACAAAAAAAATTTTTTTAATATCATCCAGGAAAATTGATAATTTTTTCTATGTGTACATTTCTAATAACTTTGAGATACATACAACCACCACTTCCATCAGGATCCAAAACAATTCCATTATCTCCCCAAATTTCCTCATGCTGGGCCTTTAATAAACCCTTGATAAGTCTTTGTCTGTTTCCCACCACTGTCATTTTGTCTTTCTGGGAACGTCAACTAAATGGGACCATCAAAGTTCATAAATTTGGGGGACTGGCTCCTCTGTCCCCAACACAATGCTGATGAGACTCATGTAAATTGCAGCCTGCAGCGATATTTCCTCCCTTTTCACAACTGCATAGTGTTCCGCGGTTGGTTTATTAATCCCTGTATCCACTCAAGAATATTCAGGCTGTTTTCAGCTTTTGGATTTTGTATCTGTGGGTTATTTCTGAGAATTTCACAGCAGGTGTACTCTGGATATTAGAATGCCTGTGTAAAGTGCAGTAGACAGGAACTCTAATCTGTATTAGAAAAATGTCCTGCATTGATTAAGATCTTAGGGTTATAGGGAGGATATCTTCTCTCCTCTACCTTCTGGTGGCAACCCCCTAATCTGGTAGGAGGTTCACTTTAAATAGCAGAGAATAAAATATTTCCAACCCTATTTCTAGCTCTACTGCATACCTTAGGTAATAGTTTCTGCCCCTCCCCTTTAAAAGGACCAGGACTATTCAAAATGTAATACATTTTATTATGTAAGGAACCTTAAAATAACAAAATCCGAAGATCAAAGAAGGGTCCCTTGTGCTCCAAGCAGCCCAGTCAAAATACCTAGAAAATAAGAAATTCTCCCCATCCCCTGCTGTCCAGATGGAAGGATTTGGGGTTACAAAGGAACCCTCAGAATCTCACCACTAAGTCTTTTCTGTTTATGAGCTTACTCCGTCAAGCCCTGGTGGGTTTGGTTTTGTTTGAGGTTTAACAGGATTTCAGACTTTGGGGGTGGTCTCTTTGGATTTTCTCCTTCTTTTTCCTTTTGATGCTTAAAAATACCCCCATGACACCAAAGAAACAACCGTGGCTGAGAAGATTAGAATTATACAGAATGTAATTCCCTTTTACATAAATGTCGAAGCGTGTCGCCCCTTGGGGTGCGTGTGTGACTTTCCTGGCTCCAGAGGCAAAAAAAAAAAAAAAAAAAGAGTGAGGTTTGTTTAAATAAAGATGCAGACTTGGCTACATCTGAGTAGAGTAAGTGTGAGTACGTATCTGTCTATCTCCCTGCCCTAGAATAAAAGCTGCATGAGGGCAGGACTACGCCTGACTTGCTCATTATGAGTGCTGATGCCTTGAATGGTGTTGGCATGTACAGAAACCCCCTGGGCAGAATCGAGTCTGGATCCTGTTGCCATACAAACCCAGCCATAAGTGTAACTGCCATGTAGAAAAATTTCCATGTGCCATCTAACTCATTTCACCAAGCACCAGTGGCAAGCAGATCACAATTTTGCGGAGCATCACCCCAGCCCCAGATTCCCTACTTCCGTTCACTTTGGTGGACCCACCCATGCCAGCAGAGCCTTATTTCCATCTCAGGCCCCACCCCACCTTTCCCATCTAGCTGTTTCCAGGTGCAGGACCACTCACTGCCTGAGGCTAAGCCCACCTGGGACCATATCCAGTTCCCGGGGCTCCTGCCCCTTTCAGTGTGACCCGTCCCTCCTGCTTTCTCAGGCCAGGGCTCTCATCCTGACAAACTCCCTCAGAGCTGGAGATGCTGACATAATTAGCATTCTGCTTTTCACCTAGATTTGCATAAGCATGCATATTTAGTGACCTCATCTGCACTGTAATTACAGACTTTGATCTGACATTCCAAACTTCAAGTTCACGCACACATGTCTCTTCTCCCTCCTACATTTACTGCAGTGGGATTTTTACAGTGGTTTTCACAGACTCCTGGCTTTTCTAGACATGATTCTGGCTACAAAAATGCAAAAGGATCAAGACCTCTTTATGCAAGCATTTCCATCTCTAAAATCAGTGGTGAGTGGGGTGAAGTTTGATGCCATCATGCTTAATACCTGTAGGCGGAGAGGCGGAATCCTGTCATGTTTTCCATGAAAGCATATGCTCCCTGAAAACACATGAGCCCCTCCTTGCCCCCTGCAGAGACAGAAGAGTGTCCTGGTCCCAGTGAATATGATAGGACTCCATGGCCAAGATTTCCATAACAGCTGAGTCAGAGGAGTTTGCAAGCGGTGGTCCTACTGACTTTGAAAAAGATGGGTGGGCAAATTCTCTACAGCAGACTCTTTCACACTTTCCTAACTCTTATGGACCCAACCTAGACAGCATATTAAAAAGCAGAGACATTACTTTGCCAACAAAGGTCCATCTAGTCAAAGCCATAATTTTTCCAGTAGTCATGTATGGATGTGAGAGTTGGACCATAAAGAAAGCTCAGCACCAAAGAATTGATGCTTTTGAACTGTGGTGTTGGAGAGGACTCTTGAGAGTCCCTTGGACTGCAAGGAGATCAGATCAGCCAGTTCTAAAGGATATCAGTCCTGAATATTCATTGAAAGGACTGATGCTGAAGCTGAAACTCTAATACTTGGGCCACCTCATGCGAAGAACTGACTCATTGGAAAAGACCCTGATGCTGGGAAAGATTGAAGGCAGGAGGAGAAGGGGACCACAGAGGATGAGATGTTTGGATGGCATCACTAACTTGATGGACATGAGTTTGAGTGAGCTCTGGGTGTTTGTGAAGGACAGGGAAGCCTGGCGTGCTGCAGTCCATGGAGTCGCAAAGAGTCGGACACGACTGAGCGACTGAACTGAACTGATGGACTCAATATTTATGTCCTCTGCAAATTCCCAGGTTGAAGTCTTAACTTCCAGTGTGGTTGGATTTGGAAACAGGGGTCCTTAAGAAAGTAATTACAATACAATGAGGTTGTAAGGGTGGAGTCCTGATCTGACAAGATGGTGGTCTGATAAAAAGATACACTAGAAAGCTCGTGAAGAAGGCAATGGCACCCCACTCCAGTACTCTTGCCTGGAAAATCCCATGGATGGAGAAGCCTGGTAGGCTGCAGTCCATGGGGTCACTAAGAGTCAGGCACGACTGAACGACTTCACTTTCACTTTTCACTTTCATGCATTGGAGGAGGAAATGGCAACCCACTCCAGTGTTCTTGCCTGGAGAATCCCAGGGACGGGGAAGCCTGGTGGGCTGCGGTCTATGGGGTTGCAGAGTCGGACACAATGAAAGCGACTTAGCAGCAGCAGCAGCAGAAAGCTTGTTCCTTTTCTCTCCACGTGCACACACAGAGGAAAGGCCGCATGAGCACACTCAGCAAGAAGGTGGCTATCCGCAACTCAGAAGAGCTCTGACCAGACATCAACCCTGCCAGCACCTTGATTTTTCACTTCCAGGCCCCAGACCTGTGAGAAAATAAATGTCTCTTGTCCAAGACCCTCCAGCCTGTGGTCGTTTGTTTTGGTAGGTGAGCTGACCAAGGCAGTGACCCACAGTTAAAGATGCGTATTTCCTCACACATGATGCAAGCACACTTATGCATTCACACACACACATGCACACACACACACACACACACACACACACTGCATGAAGCAGGAGCACCTTACCCATACACAGGCACGAGGTATTTTCTGCTGCATCCCATCCCATCCCATTCTACTATATTCCATTCCAACGCATGTTTCTAAAAGGCTGATTGTTGTTTGGTCGCTAAGTCCTGTCCAACCCCGAGACTCCATGGACTGGAGTTTGCCAGGCTCTTTTGTCCGTGGGATTTCACAGGCAAGAATATTGGAGTAGGTTGCCATTTCCTTCTCCAGGGGATCGTCCCCACCCAGGGACCAAACCCAGGTCTCCTGCATTGGCAGGCAGATTCTTTACCACTGAGCTACAAGGGAAGCCCAAAATGCTGATTATGACCAACTAAATTGATTTCACGATCCATTAAGTGGCTGCAATTGCAGTCTGAGAACTTTGCTCTGTGATGGCACTGTACTTCTTTTGGTTTCTGAAAGACAAGCCCCTCCAGGGGCTTCCCTGGAAGAGACCCCAGGAGGCAAGCAGAGCACTTTTCCTCCAGACACCTGGCATCAGAGCATCGTGCAATAATAGGATTTTTCAATGAAAAGCACCTACGTCCCCAGAGATGCAACTAGCAAACTCCACGGTGTAAGAAATGATTCAATTTTCTTTAAAAAATAAATATCAAGGGGGGAAAAAAAGGATGTGATACACTGGTGCTGTCCAATACAGCGGCCATCAGCCATCTGTGACCACTGAGCCCCTGAAATGTGACCGGCCTGAACTGAGACATGTTCTAAGTATAAGATACACACCTAATTTTAAAGACTTACTATGAAAAAATTTTATAAGATATCTCAATAATTTTTACATTCATTATATGTTAAAAATAACATTTGGATACATTGGGTTAAACAAAATACATCAGCATTCATTTCACCTGTTTCTTTTCTTTTTAAAAAATTTACCATCTACGAAATTCAAAATTACACATGTGGCTTGTCTGGTATTTTCATTGAATGGTACTTTTATAAACTAAAACAAAGTCAAGCCACATCAACCAAGGGAAATTTGGATCCCAATTCAAAGAAACTGAAAAAAAAATGAGACAATTGAAAAAATTTGTAAACTGATTGCGTATTTGATGATATTAAAGATATTAATTAAATTTTAGCAGTGACAAATGTGTTACAGAAGAGAGCTTTTTTAAAGAAATATGTGCAAATGAAGTAATATCATATTGGGGCTTTACTTCCAAGTAAATGAGAGGAAAAAACAAGGAGAGAAAGTAGATGAAATAAGTTTGGCCACAGGTGTTGAGGAGTTCATTACATCATTCTCTTTCACATATGTTTTAAATTTTCCAAACTATGAAAGCCTTTGAAGGCTGGAAAAATCTACTACCTAAGAAATTGTAAGCAAAATCAAAGCAAACCCCAGACAGACAGCATATGTATTCCGTGTGGTAAACAGTGGCTAAAAGGGCAGATTCCAGAGAAGGACTGCCAGGGTTCAGATCAGCACTTTCCCCCACCAGTAAGCTGTGTGATCTCAGGCAAGTGACTCAGCCTCTCTGTGCTTCAGGTTCCTCCTTTCTGAACAGATAAGAGTATCTTCATGATGTGGATGTTCATTTCCAATGGCTGCTGTTACCGATGATCACAACTTCGGCGGCATAAAAAGACGCACTTGTATTTTATGGCTCCAAAGGTCAGACGTCTAGCCCACAGTGCTGCGCTCCTTCCACAGGCTACAGCGACAACTTGCCTCCTTACCACTTCCACCTTCCGCAGACCCAAGACGCCGTCTCCCATCTTCAAAGCAAGCATTGTGGCTCCCCCTCTTTTCCTTGACCTCCTGCCTTCCCTTTATGAGGATGCTTGTGATTACCTTGGGCCCACCTGGGTATTCCAGGCTCATCACCCCATCTCAGAAGCCTTAATCACACCTGCAATGTTCCTTTCACCAGGGGAAATAACATATTCACAAGTTCTAGGGATTAGAACATGGATATCTCCAGGGAGATACTATTCAGAGACCACAATGGGGCTGCTATGAGAATTTCTTTCTCCCCTGGAGAAGGAAATGGCAACCCACTGCAATAGTCTTGCCTGGGAAATCTCATGGACAGAGGAGCCTGGTGGGCTACAGTCCATGGGGTCATAAAGAGTCAGACATGACTGAGCACGTGTGCATGAGAATTAAATACACTGAGCTTACAAGTGGACCAGGCCCATGGTAACCACAACTTAAGCATTAACTATTAATATATAGTGATTATTATTACATGCACATGTGTGTGCTTAGTCACTCAGAAAAAAAGTTGCAGCCACAAGTTTAGTTTGTAACTAAAGAGGGGAAAATGGAAGCTTCCTTAGAAGAATCCTAGAGTGTGCCCTTTGTCCCCATTTGATTCCGTCTCTTCCTCTTTCGTGCTGGCTGGGCAGTGGGTATAATGGCTGGAGCTGGAGCCACTATTTTGGACCACGAGGTAACCCACAGAATGGAGGCCTCTCTTGGCAGGAAAACAAAATGAAGAAATGCGCCTCCTTGAAAGCTTGGCAGAGCACAGCTCCTACCCGTAGTCTGTTACATGAGACAAAAATAAATTTGTATTGTGCTTAAGGTTATTTTATCTGGGGCCCGGGTCACTCATAGCACAATGTAATCCTACTGCTGCTTTAATTTTAATCTGTTTCCCATAAATCATAAAAAGTGCCAAAGAAGTGCCTCTGCATGCACAGGGGCCATAAAATGAAATAAGAAAACAGCTTGCGTCTGGAGACCCAGAGGGCTTTGTTGTTCTCTTTCCAATATACAGAAGTGAGAGGGGAGCCGATGCAATCTTCCTGCTTTGTCCCAACTGGGGTTTCATTCATTTCTTCCTTTTTGATCATCTTTTTAAACATCATGATCCTTGATACAGCAAAAACAATGTGAAAAGGCTGAACACAGGCTATAAAGTCATGGGTAGAAAGAAATGGATGATTCAGGTGGAAAGTACCAGTGAGTGATGATTCTGTAGCATGAAGCCCAGTAAATCAGGGTGCTGCCTTGGTGCCCCAATCAGCCCAGATCCCCAGCAGGTGGAGTGGAGTGAGAACAGAGGCTAAAAAAACAGGGACAGGAGCAAGATAGCCTCATCTGAAAAGTGTTGACCCCTGTGGACAGACAGGAAGAGAAACAAAGATTCATCTTGCGAAGACAAACTTAATTCCATCCCGCCCATGGATGCCCATGAGAACTAGCGTGATTTTCATTCCCTGCACATCTTTGGAGGAACTCTGCTTTGGAGGAGGGAAGACCCATTCAGCACTGCGTTAACTTCATTTGGAATTCCAGCCAGTTCAGCCCAGCACACACATTCAACATGCGTAGGCTGATACTCAAGGCGATTGAGATGCCTCCGTGACTGTGCAGGGGTGGGTATCGCTGACAGCTGATCTGGCATCACCCATCCCTGTCCTCACTACTAAACGGTCCTTGGCTTGGTCAGGAATATCCTGCTACCCTCTGCATCCTAGAACCCTCAGAGCGGTGGCCCCCACCTCTGCTGCAGAGCTGCTCCAACAGTAATCCCACCTTCTTGCCTAGGATTGGATGAAATGTGGGCGTGTGACCCAACCAAGGCCAAGGGCATTCTAGGAGGCTTTTTCTGGGGCTTTATGAGCAATGCCTCTCTACTCTTCTGGGAGAAAGTCCGAAAGTGGCTGCTTTCCCTGCAGAATAGGAGCAAAGAGATGATAGGGAAGAGATGAAACTTGGACCTTGAGCAGAGACGGAAAGAAGCTGGGTCCCTGAGGACACCTTCGGGTTGCTGAATCAACTGCTCCTGCAGCTCACTGCCTCCACCCTTCCAGTGATACAAGCCAACACATGGTGTGACAGATGAGCCTTTATGAAATCTGGGCAAATTCATCTCACTTCATGTTGAGCTCTCTGTGTGTGACGGAGAACTGTGAGCTGGCTTTTTTGTTGTCATTGTGTGGTCATTATGATCACCATCATCATCTGTTTTGCTTGTCTACTTTGAGCAAAAACACCCAGAACCACGTTTGAAAGTTACCTGATACCCACAACTATGGAGATTATGAAGGTAGACCGCCAAATGATCAAGAATGAGTGGAACTTTGAAAATACAATGGTGTTTTTAAAAAAATGAATAAAAATGATCACGAGGTCTTTCTAAGATGATAAACCAATAAAGATGATTTTCACCTAAGATCCAAGCTTCCTCTGGCTCCATGGGCAGCTACAGTTGACCCTTTAAACAACACGGGGTTCACACGATGGAAAATCCACATGTAACTTACAGTTATCCCTCCCTATTATGCCAGTCTTCTGTATCCGCAGTTTCACCTCCATGGAGACAACCAGTCTTAGACTGCGTGAAGTGAAGTGAAAGTTGCTCAGTCGTGTCCAGATCTTGTGGTCCTGGGGATCACAGCTTGTGGGTCACAACATGGATCGTGTGGTCCAAGAGTGCCACGTCTTGGATCGACCCGCATTATTTCCAGTTGAAAAAAAAATTGCATATAAGGGGACCAGTGTTGTTCAAGAGTTAACTGTAACTTAAAATACTCTCTTTGGGGAGGACTGACACGACCATGTGTAAAATAGCTAGCTGGTGGGAAGCTGCTATAAAGCACAGGGACCTCCGCGTGGTGCCCTGTGATGACCTGGATGGATGGATGGGAGTTGGGGTGGGAAGGAAAGCCACGAGGGAGGGGCTGTATGTATGCATGCGGCTGATTCCCTCCACTGTACAGCAGAAACTAACACAACATTGTAAGGCAATTATATTTCAATTAAAAAACAATACAAAAAAGTAAGCTCTTTTCCTTGGGACCATTTCAAGTTGGCCCAGCTGACCATGGCTGAGAATGAAAAGCTGTGATTACACTTTCTATGTGATTGTTGTCTGCATGTGCGCAACATGAGTGTGCTAATGATACACGGAAAGACAGATTGAGAAAGGGCAACTCTTCTCCAAACTCATCGTGTCCCAATTATTTTTTAATCTGTTGAACTTCCTGTTAAGCTCCACTCCCAGATGTGGTGACAAGAGAGACCCAGACCAGGAGGATTCCTCGGGAAGATTTTAATGTTTAACATTTAAACAATTTTATATTGGAGTATAGTTGATTTACAGTGTTGTGTTAGTTTCAAGTATACAGCATAGTGATTCAGTTATACACAGCCATCTATCCATTCTTCTTCAGATTCTTTTCCTATATAGGGTATTACAGAACATTGATACTATGCTATACAGTAGTTTATTATTTTATATATAGTAATATGTATCTGTTAATCCAAAACTCCTAATATATCCCTCCCTTGCTTAATGTTGAACATTGTAACTATAATCCTATTTCCTATAGGTTTGCCAGTATAATTCTCAATCTGATCCGCATGCTTTTTTCTTCTGTTAAAAGAAAATAGGAGCTCGGTGAGAATGTTAGTCCGGTAGGTAGGTGCTCCCTGCCACCCTCCACCCGCCTGCACTCAGCACTAGACTTGCTCTGTAGGAAGGAGAGAGGCTGCGTTCAATATAAATGCAAAGCGCTCCAGACACTCAGGATTATCTGTGCTTTGCATGAATCACGACAGCAGCTTGCAAGTGGGCAGGACTTGGCAGAGCGGCCCTGTCACAAATCCACCAACACGCTCCTCGGAAGTGCCTGTGAAATCTGCCTTCAGTCGCTAATTTCACACTCCAGGGACAGAGCTACGAGCAGCTCCAGGCACAGAATTCCCGTTTTTCAGAACAGTTTCCTTACCCTCACACCCCTTTTTATGGGTTTTTTTTTCCTGCCACCTTTTAAAAATCAAAGTTCTTGGTTCCTTTAAGTATGGGCTTGCTTTTCTTAATCATCTCTTTAATTTCATGACTTTACAAATCTCAGAGATATTGTTTTGTCTTTAGATATTTTGCAAAGCTCTCGCTGGCTAGGTTGCATTTTTGAAAAATCAAAATGAATCGCTTGCATATTCTGCATTCATTATGCCCTCTTCTGCAGCTCTCTAAATAATGTAGGGACTGTAGATACTTCTGTGATGAGCAGGAATGCATTTGAAATGTGCTGTTGAGATATGCCTTTCATCTCCCTTCAGATCATAAAATGAGTTTTTTTCTCTGGGTTTCTGCAGACCTGAGAAGCACTCTTCTCATCTAGAATGAGCTGCAAGACATGGGGAGGGTCCTTTGAAACAACCGGGGCGGGGTTGGGGAGGTGGGGTGAGGCGGAGTCAGAGCTGATGAGATTGATGGACAAGAAGTCATCACCAAAGAGGGGAATTTTTAAGACTCCTGCGACCATATTTATAAACCCCAGGCAGGCTTGTATTGGGAATTAGTTCAGTTCAGTCACTCAGTTGTGTCTGACTCTTTGCGACCCCATGGACTGCAGCATGCCAGGCCTCCCTGTCCATCACCAACTCCCAAAGCCTACTCAAACTCATGTCCGTCACATTGGTGATGCCATTCAACCATCTCATCCTCTGTCATCCCTTCTCCTCCTGTCTTCAACCTTTCCCAGCATCAGGGTTTTTTCCAATGAATCGGTTCTTCACATCAGGTGGCTGAAGTATTGGAGTTTCAGCTTCAACATCAGCTTCCAATGAATATTCAGGAGTGATTTCCTTTAGGATGGACTGGTTGGATCTCCTTGCAGTCCAAGGGACTCTCAAGAGTCTTCTCCAACACCACAGTTCAGAAGCATCAATTCTTCGGCTCTCAGCTTTCTTTTTAGTCCAACTCTCACAACCACACACGACTACTGGAAAAACCATAGCCTTGATTAGATGGACCTTTGTTGGTAAAGTAATGTCTCTGCTTTTCAATATGCTATAGGTTGATCATAGCTTTTCTTCCAAGGAGCAAGTGTCTTTTAATTTCAAGGCTAAAGCCACCATCTGCAGTGATTTTGGAGCCCCCCAAAATAAAGTCTGACACTGTTTCCATTGTTTCTCCATCTATTTGTCATGAAGTGACAGGACCAGATGCTGTGATCTTAGTTTTCTGAATGTTGAGTTTTAAGCCAACTTTTTCACTCTCTTCTTTCACTTTCATCAAGAGGCTCTTTAGTTCTTCTTCACCTTCTGCCATAAGGGTGGTGTCATCTGCATATCTGAGGTTATTGATATTTCTTGCAGCAATCTTGATTGCAGCTTGTGCTTCATCCAGCCTGGCATTTCTCATGATATACTCTGTATATAAATTAAATAGGCAGGGTGACAATATACAGCCTTGATGTACTTCTTTTCCTATTTGGAACCAATCTGTTGTTCCATGTCCAGTTCTAACTGTTGCTTCTTGACCTGCACAGAGATTTCTCAGGAGGCAGGTCAGGTGGTCTGGTATTCCCATCTCTTTCAGAATTTTCCACAGTTTATTGTGATCCACACAGTCAAAGGCTTTAGCATAATGAATAAAGAAAAAGTAGGTGTTTTTCTGGAACTCTCTTGCTTTTTCGATGATCCAGTGGATGTTGGCAATTTGATCTCTGGTTCCTCTGCCTTTTCTAAAACCAGCTTGAATATCTGGAAATTCACGGTTCACGTATTGCTAAAGCCTGGCTTGGAGAATTTTGAGCATTACTTTGCTAGCATGTGAGATAAGTGCAATTGTGCGGTAGTTTGAACATTCTTTGGCATTGCCTTTCTTTGGGATTGGAATGAAAACTGACCTTTTCCAGTCCTGTGGCCACTGCTGAGTTTTTCAGATTTTCTGGCATATTGAGTGCAGCACTTTCACAGCATCATCTTTCAGGATTTGAAATAGCTCCACTGGAATTCCATCACCTCCACTAGCTTTGTTCGTAGTGATGCTTCCTAAGGCCCACTTGACTTCACATTCCAGGATGTCTGGCTCTAGGCGAGTGATCACACCATTGTGATCATCTGGGTCATGAAGATCTTCTTTGTACAGTTCTTCTGTGTATTCTTGCCACCTCTTCTTAATATCTTCTGCTTCTGTTAGGTCCATACCATTTCTGTCCTTTATCAAGCCAATCTTTGCATGAAATGTTCCCTTGGTATATCTACTTTTCCTGACGAGATCTCTAGTCTTTCCCATTCTGTTGTTTTCCTCTATTTCTTTGCATTGATTGCTGAGGAAGGCTTTCTTATCTCTCTTTGCTATTCTTTGGAACTCTGCATTCAGATGCTTATATCTTTCCTTTTCTTCTTTGCCTTTAGCTTCTCTTCTTTTCTCAACTATTTGTAAGGACTCATCAGACAACTGTTTTGCCTTTTTGCATTTCTTTTTCTTGGAGATGGTCTTGATCACTGCCTCCTGTACAATGTCACGAACCTCTGTCCATAGTTCTTCAGGCACTCTGTCTATCAGACCTAGGCCCTTGAATCTATTTGTTACTTCCACTGTGTAATCATAAGGGATTTGATTTAGGTCATACCTGGATGGTCTAGTGGTTTTCCCTACTTTCTTCAATTTAAGTCTGAATTTGGCAATAAGAAGTTCATGATCTGAGCCACAGTCAGCTCCTGGTCTTGTTTTTGCTGACTGTATAGAGCTTCTCCATCTTTGGCTGCAAAGAATATAATCAATCTGATTTCAGTATTGACCCTCTGATGATGTCCATGTGTAGAGTCTTCTCTTGTGTTGTTGGAATAGGGTGTTTGCTATGACCAGTGTGTACTCTTGGCAAAACTCTATTAGCCTTTGCCCTGCTTCATTCCGTATTCCAAGGCCAAATTTGCCTGTTACTCCAGGTATTTCTTGACTTCCTAGTTTTGCATTCCAGTCCCTATAATGAAAAGGACATCTTTTTTGGGTGTTAGTTCTAGAAGGTCTTATAGGTCTTCATAGAACCATTCAACTTCCGCTTCTTCAGAATTACTGGTCAGGGCATAGACTTGGATTACTGTGATACTGAATGGTTCAGGAAACGAACAGAGATCATTCTGTCATTTTTGAGATTGCATCCAAGTGTTGCACTTTGGACTCTTTTGTTGACCATGATGGCTACTCTATTTCTTCTAAGGGATTCTTGCCCACAGTAGTAGATATAATGGTCATCTGAGTTAAATTCACCCATTCCAGTCCATTTTAGTTCACTGATTCCTGAAATGTCAATGGTCATTTTTGCCATCTCCTATTTGACCATGTCCAGTTTGCCTTGCCGAGCGTTCCAGGTTCCCGTGCAATATTGCTCTTTACGTCCTCAGACTTTACTCCCATCACCAGTCACATCCGCAGCTGGGCACTGTGTTTGCTTTGGGATCAGGCTTTGATTATTTCTTTTGTCTGCTGTCTTGGTTGCTTTTTTCCATCAGTGACTCGGTCCAGACAGGACAACCGTTATTCAGACCATGCTCAGGGTTTTCCCCTCCTGTCACACTTCCCACTCCCCGCTACTCCTAGGAATCCTTCAAGATCAGCTCACATCCCACCTCCTCTGGGAAGGCTTCCCTACGCACGAGCACTCCTTTGGGTCTTTTCTTCTCCTGACTGCCTATGGTGCCTGCAACTTGAATGTCTCATTTGTCCTTTATCCATAACCCATCTGATGTCCCTAAAATGCAGGAGTTCCCTCTCCTCATAGAGAATTCAAAGACTTAGTCTTGATACCTACTGCCCACTCAAAGGTGCAGTTCCCCTTTGGGCAGAAGCAGCTGCAGGCGTGGCTGGATCAAGTAGCTCAAGTCATGTCAGGGCTCCGTTTCTTTTCTAGTTTTTTTTGGCTGCGCTGGGTCTTTGCTGCTGCCCGTGAGCTTCCTCTAGTTGCGGCAAGCAGGGGCTACTCTCCAGTTGTGGTGGGGCGGCTTCTGCTGCCACGGGGCATGTGTTCCAGGGCGCGCCAGCTCCAGTAGCTCTGGCGCGTGGGCTTAGTTGCTCTGCGGCATGTGGAATCTCCCCAGACCAGGGACTGAACCTGTGTCCTCTGCATCGACCGGCAGATTCTCAACCACTGAATCACCGAGGAAGTCCACAGCTCCATTTCTTGCTGTTTTCCTCTGTGTTGCCCGGACACACAGGCAAGCCCTTCTTAGCCTGGGGCCCAGTTTTATATCCTGACAGTAATGGGTGCTGGTTTCTTTTTCCAGGTAGCTCTTATTAGCCTGGCTTGGGTCACATAACCATGAGTGACTGACTTCGGCCAAGGAGAGGAGGGAGTAAAAAACACTGATTGGCCAGGCCCAGATCCTGACTAGGCCCAGATCTATGACGAGTTCTAGTCTTAGAACTAGAAGCTAGTGCATTGAATTCTTTCATGTGGAGTAAACAGAGGACGGAGGAGAAACTGGTCACCAAAAAGAAAATCAGGCTGGACTTCCAGGAGAGGAAGGAATAGACGCTGGGCAGACAAAAACAACCATGGTCCCTTTGTGAGTGGAACAGGCAGGAAGGAAACTCACACAGAGCATTGAGCACACTGTGAGAAATAAGAGGACGCAATTGGAGACAGGGAAAGAATGCATTTATGAGAAAATCAGCAGGACTACAGGCATTTTTGCTATTGTTGTTGGATTGAAAAAAGAACTGTAATGATGTGTAACACATCAGTACTCATTAATGGAGGAAAATGTACAAAGTAATGTGTGTTAAAGTATGACATATTATACATACAAAAGGCAGTGTGGAAATTACTGCTGAAGACTAAAGCCAGTAAATCCTTACTTCCCTCAGGATCCCCAGTTTCTATGGAGAGATTAAGTTTTATTTACCTGTTTTTAAATATTAAACTGGCAGTTTGGGGCCCTCATTTCTTAGCCAAGAGAAAGACTGTATATTTTTGTTTAATGAGGATCACTGGCTCCACTTCATCTAATGTTCTGTCTAAATCTTCAACCTGATCTGGAGCTTGGCTGATAAACTTTGATGTGTCTGCTCTTAGCGTCTGTTAAACAAAGGATAATACCACAAGCAGCTACTGGCTAAAGAGGCTGGGCTTCAGTAGTGGTGGAAAGACAAGAGAGAAAATTAGGGTGACCTTGAGGGAAAACATTCCCCAAGTGTGCATCTCAGCCCTAGTGAAATGATGAGCCCCCTGAGGGGGTCAGCCTCCTGTATGACGCCAGAACTCCTCAGTCTGAGCACTACTGCCATCTTGAGCCAGGTAATCTCTGTTGTGGGGCCGTCTTGTGCATTGTGGGAGGTTCACCGGCCTCCCTGGACTCTACGCATAGAGGCAGTAGCCCTCTACACCAGCCATTACAACCAGAACGGTCTGCAGGCACCGGGGAAGGGTGAGCAAAAATGCCCCCAGTAGGAAACCCCTACGTCACACCAATGCCAAGGTCAGTGCCAACTGAGTGCCCTCAATACCCTTGTTAGCCACAGCAGTAAAATTCAGTTTGACCTCCTTTGAGGGTTTTAGACCATTGCTTTTTTAAAATCCCCGCTCAAATCCCTTCAGTATCTCCCTATCATATCTAGAACAAGCTCCTTACTCTGGCTATTAATGTCCACCTGAGTCATCCACTCCAGCCACCCAGCGACTTCTGTGCAGAAAAAGTGACCAAGCCATGCTGGTTTGCCTGGGACTTTCTGGCTTTTAGAACCGAAAGTCTTAAAACCTGAGAACTCGCTCAATCCAAGGCACACCAGGACTGGTGGTCTTCAGGCTAGCTGATGAACTGATTAGAGAGAAAGCAAGGAACCAGGGGATTGACCAGGCTGTCACTCGTGGGTGAGTGAGGGCTGACTGTGCTGAAGACACCTGGGAGGACCCAGCCCACCTGCCTTCAAAGCCCAGCTCGAAGCAGGAAGTAGAGTCAAGGCGTTTCACTCCCCTTTTCCTGGGACACTGCTCCCAGACCCGGCTTGTACAGGGAGGGAAGATGGCTCCTTATGGTTGGGAAGCCTTTAGAAAGCATCTCAGGCTGTACCTGCAGATTTACTCGAGAGAGGCGTGGTTCCTTCTCCCCACCGCAATTAGAGCCTCCAGCACTGGGGCCTGGGAGCCTCGATCTGTCAGGACTCCAGGACCCGCTGCTTCTAACTCAGCTGGCAGGCTTGTGGAGGCCAGGTGGGTCTCGGAAACATGCCCCCTCGTTGTCCCAGGGCCAGCTTTTCCAGATGTAGTAAACCGTAAAGATTTTGACATTTAGAAAGAAAGAAAATAGGGGTGGGGAGTAGGGGAGATGAAATAAATTCTCCTATGACTTTCTCAATTTCCAAACTTTTCAAGTCTCACTCAGAGCATCTCAACCGTGGGTGCCATTGGCATTTTGTGCGGGGCAGTTTTCATTGTGTGGAACTGTCAGAGATACTACAGGACGTTTAGCGTCCCTGGCTTATGCCCAATAGATGTCAAGAGATCACCCCTCTCCCCCACCATTGTGACAATCCAAACGCCCTCACTCATTTCCATTCACTTGGGTTTACAGGCAAAGCTGACACTCAAAATGCCTTCGGAACTCAGTGTGGGGGGTGGAGGTGAGGATGGGCTGGGGGACACAGTGGTGGCGGCATTACTGCCTGAGGGAGGCTCGGTACACAGTGCCAAGCCATTCAGTTCTTAGCACTGAAGCCTGTCAGAGAATCCCATTAAATCCTCACCGTTTCTGCAAAGGGAAGGGGATGCTATTTACTGAGCAGTCAGCATCCCCAAATTTGACACTTGTTAACAAAATGGGAGCCAAGAAGAGAAGCGTTCACGGTTTTGAGCCAGCAAGCAGCTGCCAGTCACAGTGCCCAGTGTGGGCAAGGCAAAGAATCAAGGTCCCTGCCCAGAGTCAGGGAGCTTATGGTCTGGTCAGCAGAGAAATCACCTAAGGCAGCAACAGCTATGAGACAGCGCCCCACAACAAGGTGGTGTTTTGAAATGGGCAGGTAGCAAGCTACTGTGGGTCCTTACCTCTATCGAGTGCATCTTGGACAGTAATTTGAAGTTGGGAAAAAATGGAATGGAATAAAATGGGATAGAATATTATCAGATAGTAAATCTGTTCCTATTTTGGCTCACATATGTAAACTTGAGCATATATTGGCTTGTGATACAAAATAAGGGACTTCCCTGGTAGTCCAGCGGCTAAGACTCTGCACTCCCAATGCAGGGGGTCTGGGTTTGATCCCTGGTCAGGGAACTAGATCCTGCATGCCACAACTAAAGATCCCACGTGCCACAACTAAAGATCCCACGTGCCACTACTATGACCCAGAGAATAAGTAAATAAATAAGTGTTTTAAATACATTTTATACTGTGAATCATGGATGAAAAAGCCTTAGGAACACAGAGTAAGAAATTACAATATAAGGGGCTACTTTTGCAATAACTGATCTTAACACATATATATGGAATTTAGAAACATGGCAATGACGACCCTGTATGCAAGACAGCAAAAAAGACACAAATGTATATAACGGACTTTTGGACTCAGAGGGAGAGGCAGAGGGTGGGATGATTTTGGGAGAATGGCATTGAAACATGTATACTATCCTGTAAGAAGCGAATCGCCAGTCTATGTCCGATGCAGGATACAGCATGCTTGGGGCTGGTGCACGGTGATGACCCAGAGAGATGTTATGGGGAGGGAGGTGGGAGGGGGGTTCATGTTTGGGAACGCATGTACACCTGTGGTGGATTCATGTCAATGTATGGCAAAACCAATACAGTATTGTAAAGTAAAATAAAGTAAAATAAAAATAAAGGTACTAAAACATGTTGTGAAATGGAGACTCAGATCAGAGTTTGGAATGATTTGCGGGCGTAGAGCCCCCGTACGTAGAGCCGTGGTCCATCAGTTTGGAGGATGCCCCAACAAGCCTGAGAGAACGCAGGAGAGGATGGCTCTTCGATGCCCCACCAAGCCTGAGAGAACGCAGGACAGGATGGCTCTACTGGTCCCAGAGATGGGAAAAGGAGCCTAAGCAAGGCTGAGACACTCCCCAGAGGTCACCCAGGTGAGAGCCAAAGCCCCAGGCCTGCAGCCCCAGACTCTGACCTGGGAAGGCCCCACCCCACTAGCTGCCACCCAGGATGAAGCTTCGCCCGCATCCGCCAGGGTCCCCACTGCCTGCTACACATGCACCCCCCCAGGCGCCTCTTCAATTAAAGCCATGTAGAGAGGACTGAGGTAGAGAGGACTGAACTAGGTTTTAAGAAAGAGACTCCCCGCCAAGACTTTATGGGCACAAACTCCCCACAGCCCCCTCCTAGGTGAAAACCTTCCTACTGTGACTGTGACGTTTTTCTTCACCACCACCGACTGCTGGCTCCTAAGGACGCCACCTGGTATGAGCCCAGAATGTGACGAGCTTGCAAAATCTTCCAGGTTTTTATTCCAGCACAGCCCATGGCCCATTATCACTCCTCAGACTTAAAGAGCCAACAAAAAAATAAAGAAATGTCAGGATTTTTTCCAGAAGAGAAAAGCCACATGAAATGGGGTGGGTTGAACACCGTCCCGGCTGGGGGTGGTGAGCCATGCCCATCCCTGTTTCTGCTCCGTCCCCCTGGTGCGTGTGGAGGGATCCTGTCCACAGGCCACCTGTCCTCTTAGCGTCCTTCCAAAGGATGCAGGGCTGAGGTTGCAGTTTGGGGTGTCCACGTGCAGTGGGTTCTCAGGGCTGAGCTGAATCTCGGGTGCAGACAGCTTCCCCCTTGCAGGATGGGCCAAGGCTCCATGACACCCCCTGTCCTGTGACCCGTGTCCCACCCAGGACATGTGCCCGTGTGGCAGTGCAGCCAGCCTCGGTCTAGTGAGCAGGTTGGATGGGTGACCCTGCACAAGGCAATCACCCCACAGGCACTGTGGAGCTCAGGCTCAGTGCCGGGCACAGTTCCAGGCCCTGCGGAGGTAGCTGCGACCTTGCCCTCGAGACTGGAGACAGACAGTGAGCAAGAAATCAAAGCAACACTGCAGACAATTCAGAAAATAAGACGCATACTGGGAAGGACTTTAACCAGCCCAAAGTGATGGCGCGGTGGGCGGGGGTGGACCTGAATAGGGACTCAGGGAATGAGGAGGGGACACCAGACCTGAGTCCTAGAGGAGGAGAAGGAGGGGATTGTGGGAGCGGTCAGGGACAGGGCCCGGGCAGAGACAGTCACGGCCCACCCGCCACCCCAGCGGGACCAGCAGGACCCGTGGGGACCCAGCCCCGACCTGCCCCCGCACAAAATCCCTGCACTTGCAGCCTGGGGCTCTTTGGGGCAGGGGGGTGGGGGGCACACAGAATGGTAGTTCAAAGCCTAGACCCCAGCACCAGGCAGTCTGGGTTCAGACCTCAGCCCCATCACTTACTGATGAACTTGATCACCACTCTGCACCTGTTTCCCAGTTTAGAAACAGAACAGGACCAGCATGAGGAGCAAATGAGTAAGTCCTCACGCAGCACAGAGCCCAGGGTGGCACACGGTTGGGTTCGAGTTGCTGGATGGCCAACGAGCAGACGTCCTCAGAGGTCTGAGGAGGACCTCTTAAACCAGACCACATTCAGATCAGACCTCTGGGGAATCTTTAATGAGAAAATTGCACCTTTTCAGAATGACCAGGAAAATTAGTGCCCAGACTCCCAAACGTCTGTATTCTGCCTTGAAACCAAATGATCCTCTAGAAAACCTGGGTTTGCCCTCATACTGGGGACAGCAAGGGCCGGGCTTGTCTCCACTGGGAACATGGGTGGGGGAATAACATAATTGTCTTCAAGGGGGATCTGGGAAGGGGCCAGTGAACCAGAGACCCTGAAGGCAGGAAGGACCTCAGGGCTGTGGTAGTAGTTACAAGTCAGGGCTCTGGGGCCAGACCTGGGTTCAAACCCCAACCCACCATTTCCAGTTGTGTGACCCTGAGCAAGCTTCTTTCCCTGTCTAAGCCTGTTTCCTCACCTGTAGAATGAAGATAATCGCAGAGTGGTTGTAAGGCACAAATTTCCTAAATGCACACGTCCATCTATATATGCGAGCTTCCCCCTTGACTCAGGGGGTAAAGAATCCACCTGCAATACAGGAGACACAGATTCGATCCCTGGGTTGGGAAGATCCCTTGGAGAAGGAAATGGCAATCCACTCCAGTATTCTTGCCCGGAGAATCCCATGGACAGAGGAACCCGGCGGAGTACAGTCCATGGGGTCCCAAAGAGTCGGACACGACTGATCGACTAAGCACGCACGTAGGTAGCATCATAGGGATGTGAGTTGCTGTTGTTCATCCTGTTGCCGTCACCCAAGGTGAGGGCAGCCTGAAATCCTCAATGCTGGTGAGGTTTGCAGACAGGCCCTCGGAGGTGGAGGGACCAGACTAAGTATATTAATTCCAGGGGCCCAGAGAGAAGCCACTATGCCGCAGAGCCCCGTCCAACGCCCGCAACTGGGATGGACGCATACTTCCGTGTTCTGGTTGCACAGCACTGGCTTGGGGCTCAGCCCTCTGCTGCTGTGATCAGAGCCTCCCAACCCCATAGACTCCGGAAATTGCCAACAGCCAAGCTTCTTGCTTTGTTAATGTCTCCTTCACTGTGATGGGCGGGCGGGGGCTGGGGGGGGGGAATAATAATAATGTGCTTTTGTCCTGCTGGAGTCCTCATTTCCAATCCCAGGGCAAGGTCCTCCGCAAACCCGGAAAATCAACCTCTCGCGCTAGGACCTTCACATCCCTGCTGCACAGAAACCCAGCCGAGCAGGGAGGCAGCCAGCTGAGTGCTGTCTTGGGTCCCATCCACAAACTCCGGGAGATGTAGAAAAGCCCCACAAATGGCACAAGGATTCCACAGCAGCAGTGAAATAGCCTGTGATTAAACCGAGATGCCAAAATCAATATGCAAAGAGTGTGATTAAAAGACAAGCATGGTTGGCACCAGAGCCTCACTTTTAATTGAGCCTGTGCCTACATTTTTACATGCGACAAGGAAATTAATGACAGCGTAATAAACCTTCAAGAAAAATTAATTACCCCTGCTCCGTGCCCCTCCTCTGTGCTCTGGGTTTAACCTGCACATTCCCTCCCCACCCCCTCCCCCCACCCCTCGAAGGGCCCTGGGGTTGCTGATTGTATTACTATACCTGAGGCTGCAGCATTCAAACAGCCCCAGCTCCTCCGGAGGCTCTGTGTGAGTGTTTTCTGGCCCCCTCTGCACATATGCAGCCCCAGGAAGACAGAGCCAACAGGTGTTTACTGCAGAAGGAGCAGAAGGAGACAGGATGGGGGTCTGCACAGAGCGGGAACAGGGCTGGGGCACTGTGTGGTCTGCCGTGTGGCTTCCCCTGGGGCTAGACTGTTTTCCCAGAGGATAGGGAGAGGGGAAGGGAGAAGGGGTGAAGGTGGGGTGTCAGCAGAGACAGAGCTAAGCGGGGCGTGCTGGCCTTTGAAGCGACATGTGGATAGGGGGTGGGACGTCACCAGGGGCTTCCAGAGTCCCTGGGTGCAGGGCAGAGGCTCCAAGAAAAGAGATGATGGGAACAGAGGGGAGACAGGGGATAAAAATCCATCAGCACCCCACCCCCAGCCCCAGGCAGTGCGAGGTGGACTTTCTGTGGGAGAAGGACACCAGCCCTGCGAGCAAGTCTAGGCCGTCACTGCTGAACAGACACTGAGAACCGAGAGTCGGGGATACAGGCGTGGGGAGAGGACGTGAGCACGCAGGGGCTGTGAGCATTCTCCGCAGCGACCAAAGGGAGACCAAGTAAGTGACAGAGACCCACGGGTTCCTGCGTGCTGGCTCTGAAGGAGGGAACAGACAGAACAGGCTCTGTCTTGAAAGCAGGGCTCCATCTTGGGCCAGACTGTGGCCTTTGAGCTATATGCCTAGTATCTACGGAAACGACATACAGCTGGAAAACCAGACCCCCCACCACCCACCGATGGAAGAGTCCCAGGGCTCGTACCTAGAGTCTCCGTCACCTAAAGAATACCCTAATTGTCTGTGTAACTGAAGAGAATCATAAATTCCATTATGCTTATTGGGGTATGACCACAGGCCTATTGATAATTGTCCACTGTTAATTACCTAGGCTTAGGGCATATGAATCACGGGTTAACTTTGACTGTGTCTTTCTTTTCCTTTTTTCAGACTAGTTTCAGGGAATTTGGGGAGGTGGGTTTGGGCATGTACACATAGGGTATATAAGGCTTTCACAAAAACTGGTCGGGGTCCTTGGCTAAGAGGAGACTCTGCCTTGGGCCCGCCGGTGTAATAAACTGCACTCCACCATCTGCATTGTCCTGAGTGAGTTCATTTCCCGGAACGCGGGGCTACAACAGCTCCCCTCCCAGGAGGTCACTGTGGACCGCACGTCTGGGGAAGCAGAAGGCGGGGGGTCTGTTTCTGGGTGGCCACCTCGGGCTTGCTTGTCTCTGACATCTGCAGGGCCGTGGGCCGCCCTGGGACCCCATGTCTCAACCCCTATCACAGGGAATCTGCCTTCCCCCCCTCTCCATCTTCGGGGACTTGTCTGAGCACTGACATCTCCCTCCAGCCTTTGAGCCCTTGATGCCCACAACCTGGCCCTGTTGTCTGACTGCCCCCTGTCGTGTCCCGCACGCTTGAGCTCCCTTTGCACCCATGCGCGGCCTCAGACGGGTGCTCCTCACCCCTCCGGATGGGGAGGGTCTGAACACCGCCTGTGGAAACGGTGCTTGAATCGCTCCATCACACCTGACACCCGAGCTCCGGGAGACACAGGAGAAGAAGACGCTGAGGCCTCCTCCCACCCAGAACCATCTTCCGTGAGGAGACGAGAAGCAGAAGAGGAGGCGCCGGCAGATCCCAGCAGCGGCCACAGTTTCCAGAGCATCACCCCCTGCAGACGAGCACTCTGCCCTCGGATGCGCCTGGGCGCCTGCAAGCAGCAGATAATAGACGCCCCTGAACTTGCAGAGTCCTGCCCAGATTTCGGTCTGAAGGAGCAAGTTGCAAGAAATAATTTGCTGGATTGAGC
Organism: Capricornis sumatraensis; assembly: GCF_032405125.1. Classification (NCBI taxonomy): domain Eukaryota; kingdom Metazoa; phylum Chordata; class Mammalia; order Artiodactyla; family Bovidae; genus Capricornis; species Capricornis sumatraensis. Next base: position 79,998,702 of record NC_091083.1, read on the forward strand.
AGCCGCCAGGAATCTGGGCTGATTGGCATTCTCTCTTGGCTGCTGTTCTGGACTCCGGAGTCAGGGCTGGGGTTGAGGGCTCCCCTTTGGCCTCAGGGTAGGGGGTGGTGCCTCGCGGGCTGCAGGGAGCAACAGAGTGCACGGGCCGACTTAATGGACGTGTATGCAGCCCTGTAGGAGGCCACAGCTTAGCCTGTCCCCTCCTGATTAAAGCACAGGGGTCAGTTGTCCCCATCAGAGCTGATAAAAGAGGATCGCTTTGGTCCCAGGGAGCTTAGGGAGCTCCTCAGATGCCAAAACCTGGCGCCTGCCCCCAGCGTTCTTAAGGTGACTCTTTCAGGAGGGGGAGGTGGTTCTGTGGGGCCTGCATCCAGCCTCTGGGGAGGGGGCAGAAGGGCAATGTCCTGAACCTGACCCTGCCCTGGCCTGAGGGGAAGGGTGGTGGTCTGCCTGGAGGCGGAGCTACAGAAGCAAATACCCACAGGCCTAAGGGTCCTGGGACTCCCAGAGAGGCTGGGGGAGGGGCAGGGCCCACAGGATGATGTCTCCCCAGCACGGAGGCTGCGTGGAAACAGGCCCAGCGTCACCTGGCCTTCCAGCCGCCAGGGCAACCCCAGGAAAGCGGAGGTCGTGTCCATCCCAGGACTGCGGGCTGCCTTAGGACAGGGCCTGTAACCCTGGGCCCCACCCCTCCCCTGCAGAGAGCCCCGCTTGGCCCCCCCCAGGGGGATGGAGCAGACGCCCCTCCGAGCAGCATCAGCTTGCTGGGCAGTGCCCCCTGAACACCACTCAGTCTTGGGGGAAAAGCCCTCATGTCACACCACCCAGCCCAGCACCAACACACCCTGATGCTCACGACTTTCCAGAATGATTTTCCGTGAGTCAGAGTTTACACCATGGACCAAAACCAGCCAGGAAGGTGTCTAGTTCATCCCTCCTGTGTTTTTGGGAAAAAGTGAATCTACTGTCAACATGCGAAAACCTTGAGATTTCCCCTGGGAATCTGATTCTCTTAAGGTCTCAGGAGAGGGGCCACCCGGGCCCAGACCCTCCCCTGGCAACACGTAGCGGCCCCACGTCCAGGCCCCAGACGGGCTTGTGCTCCACAGCTTGCCCCAGTCCCCACCCCTCCCTCTCGCCCCCACATGGAGACCCGGGACCTGCCCCCCAGACCCCTGAGCTGCTCTGTCCACAGGCCCCTTGCTGGCTGTGTGTCCTGCAGTCTCCTCCCTCCCTGGGTATCCCCCTCCACAGGGAAGCTGTAACAGCACCCACCCTGCAGGGCGGGGGGATTGGCTGAGTCAATATCTGCAACCTGTTTGGAACGTGTCTGGCAAGTGGGATCCCTTCAGAAGTGCTGGCTGCTGGCCGATTGGGTCAAGCCCTCATCATTCCTGTGTCACCTGCAGGACATCGGGTTGAGACCTGCTGTAGACAGAGGACCCACACGTGGCCATTTCTCTCCAGCTTTCTCCATTGCCACCACTTTCTCCCCAGCCCCACCTCCCACCCTGTCCCACACCCAGAGGGCGAGGACACAGACCTCGAGTCCCGCCACGAGGGTCCCAGGTTCTCCACCACCCTGATCCCCACCTGCACTGCCGACCTCTTTGGACTTGGTGGGATTTTCTCCCACATCTCAATCCGCCCCCCCCCCCCCAGTGATTTCAGGACCACAGGGGAGATCTGATCAGATTTGCAATGGTGTTCTTTCTTCTGACAGCCCACATTCTATCAGTGAGACATTCCAGAAGTCACCAGATGTAATATTAATACACCACGGTAAGTACTTTGAAAGCAATCAACCACTGTAATCCAATTACTACCGGCTGTATTTGTAATGCTATTTTGCCCTCAAACCCTCATCCTAACTGTGCACCAGATTCACGTCCCCTCACACACATACACACACACACACCCCTACACACACACACCTATACACGCACACACAGATGCCAATTCTGCGCCCTGCTGCCTCACTTAACAGTGGGAGCTCTGACTAGTGAACAGCTGATCTGCATGAATTAACGCGAGAGCGCCTGTAAGCCTGGAGCTTTTAAACTTGCAAACAGGTAGCTGGGTTGCCATGGAGAGCTGTGGCCGATGCCAGGGCTCACCCTCTGGACCCACGGTCTCCTCTGATCGGCGGGGTCACAGGGGCTCTGCGAGGAGGCGGAGGCAGGGCCTCGCATCTTAATGACCTGACTTGCTGTGTCTGAGTGGCCAGTGTGTGGGGGTGAGAGAAGGCATGTATGTACAAGTGTGCGCGCATGTGTGTAAGTCTGCACGCACATGTGCCCAGGCCCCACACAAATGGAATGAAAACTGAATGGCCCCGAGGATCTGCTGGCCGCCTGTCCTGTTCTAACAGAGACCGAGAGCCCAGAGGGGTCCCTGCATGGACGGCTCGTGTTTCTGAGCCAGGGCAGCTGCTGACCCACTGCTGAGGAAGCTGCCCCTCCCCTGTCATCCTCCCTGTCTCCCCCCTCCCCTCCGTCCACCCTCCTCATTTTGTCCTGCAGGCCCCCTCCCCCCACCCCATTATGGATGATGAGATGAGAACCGCATCCTTGCCACCTGCCTTATAAATCCCTTGACACTGGTTTGTACCCACTTTTTTTGTCTTGTAAATCCACCTCAATTCAGGGAAAATATTCACATTCATACATATACATATGCCATACCCTTAGAATGCAAACAGACCAGAAGCAAGGCCTCCACCCTATGGTTCAGTTTTGGTTTCGCCAGCAGCCGACCCTGAGACAAGGCTTCAAGCCCAAGAGGTTTATCTGGGGGGCGATCACAAACAATACCGGTCAGGGGTGCGGGGCAGAGAGACTGGGAAGGATGGAGGCAATGTGCATTCTGCCCGTTTCTCTGGGAACCAGCAGAGGGCTTGTCTGCAGCCTGTGAAGCCTGTCCCTCAGAGCCACAAAGACCTAGTGCAGCTAAAAACAAATAAAAATTAAAACAAAAAAAGAAAGTGGGGACACTAGGTGGTGGGGGGCTGGGCAGGACTCACCGCTGCACCAGCCCCGGTGCCGTCTCCGCGGCCCGTTCTTCACCACCTGCATCTCCCAGGCTTTACAGTCTCCTCCCAGATTCAACAGAGCCCAGACCCCCTGGGCCCCAGGGATGACTTACCCGCCATGTGACCCTAAGGCCGTGAGCATTGGTCAAGCACATTTTAATAACAACCGCAGTGAGAAACATTCCCACAGTGCCCCCCACACACACACACACCCCTGTCCATGTGACAACAGATAAGTTTCCCCTCAGCCTTCCCTCACTGCAGACCACGACCCCTGCTATCTCCGCATCTTGTCTGCTCCGCTCCACTGTGGACTTCAAGCGTGGGGCTCCACCCTCTGAACTGATTTCAAGACCCACTAACGCATCACAACCTGCAGTTCAATCAGTTCAGCACCAGACACATCCGGTTGTGGGTGTGTTGGACCAGAAGCCGTTTGTCCTCCAGTGTGTGGGAGGGTGGGGGATGTTCACCCTCTTTCTCCTTCTGCAGTCGGGGGCTGGGGCAGGAGGGCTGTGCCCACTGGACCCTGAGCGGTCACTGCTCCAGGGTTTGCCCAGCAGCTGACAAGGCAGGCCTGAGGTTGGGGGCACAGACCAGAAGGCAGAACCTCGGCCTGCGGTTGCTCAGCCCTAAAGCCTCCTGAGCCCACCAGGAGCAGCCCCCAGACAGCAATGGGGGACGGGCTCCTGAGGGAGGCCTGAGCTGGGCCCGGCCATCTCTTCCCAAGAACCTGGGACCCATCTCCTGACCTACACTCAGGACCAGGCTCACGGGAGCCTGGAGGAGCAGGTGGTTATCCACTGTGACATCCTCAGCAAGAGCCACTCTGACCCCGCCACACGGGTGCCATCAGCTGACTTTGCCACGGCAGGTGCCCCGGGCCCCACGTGCGTGCCCTTGCTTCCTGCCCGCAACAGCCCTCAGAGGCAGAGGCAGTGGCTTCTCTCCCGGCACACGTGGGCAGCAGGTGTGACGATCACAGGCTGCTCCTGACATTCCCGAGCCCCTGCCCGCTCACCAGCCTGGTGGGCGGCAGGTGTGACGATCACAGGCTGCTCCTGACATTCCCGAGCCCCTGACCACTCACCAGCCTGGTGGGCGGCAGGTGTGACGATCGCAGGCTGCTCCTGACATTCCCGAGCCCCTGCCCACTCACCAGCTTGGTGCTAGGGGTGCGCTACATCCTCACTAGTCTGGGTCCAGGCACAGGTAGCATCTGTGTGACCCCAGGTAAATGACTTAACCTCTCTGTGCCTCTGTCTTCACGGCTGTAAATGAGGGTAATGAAGTCCTTGTCCCTAAAAGATGCATACCTAGGGCCTCCCACCATCAGGCAGTTGATATAAGTTAATATTAGCCCCACTTGACAGCTGGAGAAACTGAGGCTCGTGGTCACTGGCCTGGCAGGAAGTGGGACTCGCATCCCAGTCTGTCCAATGCTGAGCTCTTTGGCTTCCCTCCCTTATGGCCACCTTCAGAGGGACAGGGCAGGGGGCCATCACCCCCTCAAAGGGGCTGAGCCTCTGAGGACCCCACCATCTGGCTAAGACTCCCCTGCAGTTCCCAGGGAGCCACCAGTCACCCCCATGAGCCAGACATTCCAGCCTCAAACCACACACTACCCTCCGGGGGCCTCTCCCCATCCTGGGCATCCCCATCTCTGTGGGACGACATGTCTGCTGGGGGGCAGGCCTGTCCCCCTTCCATCCCCTACGACGGTCCCTCCTCTCATCCCTCTGGACGGACATTGTCTCTCTCCATCATTCCCACTTGGCTGACAGCAACAGTCTCCCTAACTGTGCTTATGACAAGGCCTTTTGGTTTCTGATAGGCTAATTTACAGCCAGATTTCCCCTGATTCCAGCTACAAGGGCAGGTTTTCCTTCCAGTCTCAACTGGATGGTTACGGAAGACAGCAGCCTCTGTCTTGCCAGAAGACTTCCCCTTTGGCTAAATTTGAGCAGGAAAGTTACTGTGTTGGGAAGAACTCCACTGGCAAGGAATTGAGGGGGGTCCCCAGCAAAACGACCCCAAAAGAACCAAATCCTGTCAACCATCACGTAAATGAGCCTGATCATGGGTCAGTCCCCAGTCAAGCATTCAGATGAGACCCCAATTCTGCAGACACCTTGATTGTAGCTATAAGACCCCCCAGCAAAGCAGTGCCCAGATGACCAGCCCACAGAAACTATGGAATAATGAATGAGTGCTGTTTAAGCCATTAAATTTGCCAAGGTTTATTACTCAGCAATGGGTAACTAACACAGAGAGTGTGTGCTCAGCGGCTGAGTCCTGTCTCTTTGGGACCCCATGGACTGTAGCCCGCCAGGCTCCTCTGTCCGTGGGAATTTCCAGGCAAAGAAGACTAGAGTGGGTTGCCATTCCCTTCTCCAGGGGATCTTCCTGACCCAGGGATTGAACCTGCGTCTGGGCTTGCAATAACTCAATGCTGAATGGCTGAAATAATTGAGCAGGAAATGCTGTGTGAGTTTAGGGAGGCATGAAGAGAGCACTTGGATAAATTTCCTTTCTTGCCACGGAGCAGAACCCATCACCTAGCAGCAGCCCCACACCTGCTCACCTGCTGTGGCTAAACATTTGCACCGGCCCGATGTGCCGGAGCCCAGCCCTTACCCTGCCCTCCCGGGGCGTCCGGGCCAGCTGGCGGAAGCCTCCAGAACCGCCTCTCCACACACACAGCTTCCCTGGGGGAGCGGGCGGAGGAGCGGGGTGGTCTGACCCCCCTCGCCTGGGAGCCGCCTCTGCAAAGCGCGTGTGGCTCACGCGGCCTGCCGGTTCCAGCCTCGAGACACCCCGCGGCCGCCTCGGCTGCCCGGTGCTCAGAGCAGGTACCTGTGAGGAGACACGCCTCCCGTTTTCACTTAATTGAAAACTCCCCATCATCACAGAGGCGGAGACGCGCAGCGGCCCTTTGTTCCCTCGCCAGTAACAATTAACCTTTAAAAGATGCTTCATGAGCCGTTGGCGGAGCCAGATTAGGGAGCGTATGGACGTGAGAAATGCCGCGAACGTGAGGCCGGGCAGAGGGGCCCCGGGCCAGCAGCCCCCGGGCCTGGAGCGGGCGGCCCGCAGCCCGGCCTGGGACCCGGGACCGCGGAGGCCCGTCGTGTCCAAGACGCGCGTGCTGCTGAGGCTCCGGAGGAGAAACGCAGAGCCAGGCGCTGCCACCCTCTGCTCTAAACCCTCGGCGGCTCCACCGACAGAGGAGAAGCCGCGTCCTTCCCTTGACGCGGGCCCTTCCTGACCCGGCCCCTCCTCGCGGCTCTGGTTCCCCTGACCCGGAGCCCGTCCTCTCTCCTCTCTGGTGACACTGAAACCCAGCTCCACGCCCACCCCGGGGTCTTCGCATGAAGCTCCTCCCCAGAGAGTCTCGGGGCTGCTCCCTCTCTGTCGCTTTCTCAGAGGGCCTCCCTCACCCCACTTTAAAATAACACCCCTCCCTCAGTGTCCACCTCCCCGCTGTATTTCTCACCAAAGCACCAAACAGCCCCTGACACACCAGCCCTTTTACCGATTGACGTCAGCCTTCCTCTCTGTATTAGGATGGATGCTCCTCCAGGAGAGACTTTTCTGTTTTGTTCACGAGCTTTGTTCCCAGTGCTTAGAGCTGGTCAGACACACGGCAGACCCTCCACAGACACCTGTGGAATAAATGAGCGAGCCAGCGAGTGAAAGCGCGAATGGGCAGAAGCGTACCTGAACGACAAAGCCCTGGGACTCGGAGGAACTTGCTGATTAAAGGGGTGAACTTCTAGGGTCCACATCCCTCCGTTTGCTGAAGGGAGAGACTGAGAAATACAATTACTGAGTCAGCCTGGTGCCCAGGGCCTGAGTGGGCAGCAGACTGGCTGTCCTAGCGACGCCCTCCACTCACAGGGACAGAGACTCCGGGGGAGGAAGCAGGGACCTCTGAGTGGCGGCTGCTCCCCCAGAACCACGTGCTGCTGGTGTCATACTCCAGCCCCTGCTCTGCCTGAGTCCTCCCAGTGCCCCCCAAGGCAGCTCTCCCCACCCCCACCCCCCCCCAAGCTCAGCTCACATCCACCTCCTCAGAGAGGCCCCTCCCCACCCCTGCCCCATCTAGCCCGCCAGCCCCTGCCAATCACGCCCAGTGCTTTCTTTTCCTCCTGGATCATCAGCCTCTGGGGTTCTCTGGTTTCCCCGTGTGTGCTGGCTTATTCTCGATCAACCCCTGTTAGAACATCCGCTTCATTTGGAAGGGGACCTTGCCTGCCCTGTTCACTGCTGAACCCCACCCCCCACCCCATGCAGGGCCCAGCACACAGTAGGTGCTCAATAAACATTTGTAAAATGAACGGTTAGAGGAAACCAAGTGTGCATACACTTTGGGAACTTCTAAAGTCATACTGGAAATGTTCATTCCTTAAAGCACTTACCAGTACCGTTTGCTGTCCTCTGGGTGAGTCAGATGTGGCCCGACGTGAAACAGTTATGAAGACAGAAAAGGGGCCCAATTAGCTTCCCCACACCCCCTCAGGCTTTTCTAGACTTCAATAAAAATGTTACATTTCCTCCTGAATCTCTGTTCTTTGAAGCACCCAGTAAAGATGGAGGAGAGCAATTACTGGCTCTTTCTTTTTCCCCCTTTAGCACACAACATGATTTTTTTACATTGATTCAGTATCTGAACCCCCTCCTCCATCCTGGGAGGACCACAGTGTCATATTCAGGGGATCGTCCATCCTAGTGGACAAACCAGGACTCTAGTGCCCCTTCTGTGCCTGCTCCCTGCCCAAGTCACGTCGCACCCCAGCCTCAGCACTGCTGCCGCCTGTGGGATGAAAAATAGGATGAAATGACCCCCAAGGTTCCACCAGCTTGAATCTGCTTTACTCAACCGGTCCCTGACAGGGCTGGGGAGAAATCAGGCTAGGGACCCGGCTCCTGGAGCAGACACTGGAGCTCTGGCCCTGCTCTCTCCTATGGATAAGGGCCTGTCAATCCTCCTTGGAGGATTTAATTAACTCTGTCTGCCCAGACCCCAAGGAGGCCCCGCCCGTCCGAAGCCCGGTGCTCTGCTCCCGGTTCCTTCAGGTCAGTCCCTCTTATCCTGACCTCAGAATCCGACCCGCAACCTCAGAACCCAAATGGCACAACTAGCACCTTTTACCAGGACAGGTTCTGAGTCTTCAGGCTCCTGAGAGGCCTTCCTGGCCCATCGCAGCTGTGAGAGCATCTCCAAGGAACGCAGGACCTTAAATCCCTAGGAAGCATCAAGAGCTTCAGGGGGAACCACCGAGGAGACCCTCAGGACCAAGGGACAGACCAGGCGGGGCACCGCTCAGGGCTCAGCACGCTGATCCAGGCCCTAGCTTCCGTTCCCCTCCCTCGAATCTCCCACCAGCAGACAAGCCCACCCCTCGTGTCACCTGTTTGACCTGAGGGTGGCCAGGCATCCTCACCATCCCCCACGAGGAGCAGGACGATGTGGGAAGTGGGGGGCAATGATCTGCATGTAAACACGGGTATGAGAAAGGTCAGGAGCTTGAAGACGTCTGGGGCTAATACTGCTCTGGAAATAAGGGTCCCTCTGGGCTTCCCCGATAGCTCAGCTGGTAAAGAATCTGCCTGCAGTGCAGGAGACCCCGGTTCAATTCCTGGGTCAGAAAGATAGGCTACCCACTCCAGTATTCTTGGGCTTCCCTGGTGGCTCAGATGGCAAAGAATCCACCTGCAATATGGGAGACCTGGGTTCAATCCCTGGGTTGGGAACAGCCCCTGGAGACAGGCATGGCAACCCACATCAGTATTCTTGCCTGGAGAATCCCCATGGACAGAGGAGCCTGGCAGGCTACAGTCCACTGGGTCACAAAGAGTCGGACACGACTGATCAACTAAGCAAACACACTGAACATTTAACTGGACGTTGATCAGATGTGTTTCCACGGGGCCCCAGCTTCAGGGGGGACTGGGGCCCATCACTCACTGTGGGTGTCACCTCACACATGAAATGATCAGATACACTCTGCTCCCCTCCCCTTCCAGCCCCCGACCCCTGACCAGAGGTCCCCTTGGGCCCAGCCGTGCGACTTCTGTTGGGGCCAAACACAGAACTTTATGGGGTCTGGGTAGTTTCATCAGAATACAAATTAAAAATGACCCGGAAACCAGGCCACACTGATGCCGTGGTGACCAAGTCCCTTGGGAATTAAGTCATTTAACAGGTGAAATGGAAGCATCCTCCTCGTTTTCCTCTTGAATGAGCCGTGAAATAGGCTCTGGGACCGGCCTCCAGAATGAAGCGGTTGGCAGGGCCTGGTGCCCAGGGGTGTCGAGAGATGAGGCACCAGCAGGACACGGTGCTCGGGAGACTCTGGCACCACGTGCAGTCGATGAATCGGCGTCCAGGGCACCCCTGCCTCGAGAGGATGGAGGGCGAGTCTCGGGTTCCCACGGGTGAATACTGACCACGTGCTAACCAGCGGCCCCTGGCTGGGTGACCGAGCCCCAGAGCTGAACTCCTCGGCCTCCCACCAGGGAGCAGGTTTGGATTCAGGTCAGAGAGCTCCCGTCTGCACCCTGGGTCACTGACGCAGTCTCCTCCCAGTGCAGGGCTGCTGGGCACAGATGACTCTCGGTCGGGCGGGGACTTGGTTTCTTTGTTGGCTCGAAGGTGGGTTCCTATCCGACCCTGAGAAGGTGGGACCCGGGACTAGCCGGTCCCTGCAGTGAACGCTCTACAGATTGGGAGAGCAACGAAGCACATCAAATCAGATTTGCAATCAGATTTGCACACCTCGCAATACGCACCAGTCAACTGAGGACAGTTGCTGGACACAGGATGCCCACCAGCAGGGGTGACCGCCTCTAAGCACAGGATCTGAGCGCCAGAGCCAAGGTGCTGTGCTCTCAGGTGACACCCACGCCCCTGCTGACCAGCTTCCCTGCGGGGTCACGTCTCCCATATCCAGCAGCAGCTGTTCTGCAGGCTCGGCCAGGGCGGGACCCATCCACCGCTGCAAGTTTCAGTTGTGATGCCAGCCCTAAGTTTCCTTGAGCCACTGAGAGTCAATTCCTATCCCTCATTCATCAAAAACGGTTCCTAATTAATTGTGAAATAGTGATTAAAAGTAATGAAGTCCTTCAGAATGTTCTTTTGAAATGAATGTCTTAATAAAAAATGTGGACACTCCTTGGCTATCCAGTGACCCGTGAGCCATCCAAGAGACAGACGGCACCCTTGGGGTCTGTTTCGTTCCTCTAAAGAATGATGTGGAATTAAAATTACATGGGTTTTTAAATGGAAAAGGAATTTGATAAAGAATAGATACATGTATATGTATAACCAAATCGCTTTACTGTACACCTGAAACTAAAATTGTTAATCAACTCTGTCCCAGTTCAGTTCAGTTCACTCGGTCAGTTGTGTCCGACTCTTTGCGACCCCATGAATCGCAGCACGCCAGGCCTCCCTGTCCATCACCAACTCCCAGAGTTCACTCAGATTCACATCCTTAGAGTCTGTGATGCCATGCAGCCATCTCATCCTCTGTCGTCCCCTTCTCCTCCTGCCCCCAATCCCTCCCAGCATCAGAGTCTTTTCCAATGAGTCAACTCTTCACATGAGGTGGCCAAAGTATTGGAGTTTCACCTTTAGCATCAGTCCTTCCATAGAAATCCCAGGGCTGATCTCCTTCAGAACGGACTGGTTGGATCTCCTTGCAGTCCAAGGGACTCTCAAGAGTCTTCTGCAACACCACAGTTCAAAAGCATCAATTCTTTGGTGCTCAGCTTTCTTCACAGTCCAACTCTCACATCCATACATGACCACTGGAAAAACCATAGCCTTGACTAGACGGACCTTTGTTGGCAAAGTAATGTCTCTGCTTTTCAATTTGCTATCTAGGTTGGTCATAACTTTCCATCCAAGGAGTAAGCGTCTTTTAATTTCATGGCTGCAATCACCATCTGCAGTGATTTTGGAGCCCCAAAAAATAGTCTGACACTGTTTCCACTGTTTCCCCATCTATTTGCCATGAAGTGATGGGACCAGATGCCATGATCTTCGTTTTCTGAATGTTGAGCTTCAAGCCAACTTTTGCACTCTCCTCTTTCACTTTCATCAAGAGGCTTTTTAGTCCCTCTTCACTTTCTGCCATAAGGGTGGTGTCATCTGCATATCTGAGGTTATTGATATTTCTCCTGGCAATCTTGATTCCAGCTTGTGCTTCTTCCAGCCCAGCATTTCTCATGATGTACACTGCATATAAGTTAATAAGCAGGGTGACAATATACAGCCCACTATAAGAAAAAAAAATTTTAATTTGTTAAAAGCCTTTATCTTCCACAGAATTTTTCTCACAATTTTTATTTACCCAGCTTGTTATTCTTGGCTGTGCTGGGTCTTCATTGCTGCACGGGCTCTCCTCTAGCTGCAGAGAGCTGGGCTCCCCTCTAGCTGCAGTGAAGACTTCTTGTCACCCTGGCTTCTCTTGTTGCAGGGCACAGACTCAATAGTTGTGGCACACTGGCCTGGTTGCTCCACGGCACATGGGGTCTTCCTGGGCCAGGGATCGAACCCATGTCTCCTGCACTGGCAGGCAGATTCTTTACCACTGAGCCACCAGGGAAGCCCCTATCTTCCAAGGAATTTGACAACATTCTTAGCACCAGCATATACGTGGTGCTAAGAGTTAAAAAGTTTTTTAAAAGTAAAAAAAAAAAAACTGTATGGGTTTTGAAACCAGACTGCCTTGGATTCACATCCCAACTGATTCTTACTGTGTGACTTTGGGCAAATTCTTCAACTCATCTGGACTTTGTTTCCCTCCTCCATAAAACCGGTATGATGCCTGCCTCACAGGTCGACAAAATGGAAAAAGAAATGGCACAGGTAGAATGCTCACCCCACACCTGGCACATCAGTTCCCTTCTTTTATGCTCCATTGTGAGTGAAAGTTGCTCAGTCTTGTCCGACTCTCTGCGACCCTGTGGACTGTACAGTCCATGGAATTCTCCAGGCCAGAATACTGGAGTGGGCTGCCATTTCTTTCTCCAGGGGATCTTCCCAACCCAGGTCTCCCGCATTGCAGGCAGATTCTTTACTGTCTGAGCCACCAGGGAAGCCCAAGAATACTGGAGTGGGTAGCCTATCCCTTCTCCAGCAGATCTTCCCCACCCAGGAATCGAACCAGGATCTCCTGCATTGCAGGCAGATTCTTTACCAGCTGAGCTACCAGGGAAGCCCTATGCCCTGCTGGGAAGCCACCAAACACACTTTCACTGTGCATCCGGTAACCATTAAATCAGGTGGTGCTGTCAGGAGCCTCCGAGGAGGACGTTAAATGCAAGTCATCTTTGATAATCTACTTTTTCTCCTTTATTCCTGACGTTGGTGATTTAGAGCCAGGCACCAAGGGAGGTGTCTGTGAGAGGTGCAGGTGCTTCGTGTCGCACGTTCCCAATCTTGGAAATGTAAACCGTAGCTCTCTCAGGGGAAGTGTGCCATCAGCTGGTGTGGCGGCAGGTAACACTCACTGAGCACTGACTGTGTGCTCTGGGGGCACACATTAGCTCATTTAATCCTCGCAACCACACTTAAAGGTCCATACATATTATCTGACCTATTTTAAGTGTGAAGAAACAGAAGCAGAACCTAAGTGATGTAGCCAAGACCACAGAATTTAACTGGCAGAGCTGAGATGCAAACCCGTGAAGTCTGACTCCAGAAGCCTCTATTTCTCCTCTGGGCTCCACGAAAGCTGGCTCGATAACCACACTTCTGCAAGGTGGCCTGGCCCCTGAGTTGATCTTCATTCCAGCCACACTGTGCCACCCTCATATGAGTCTCAAAGACCCACAGCGTGTTCCCAGAAAGGGTCAGGAAGAGTGTGCCAGGGCCATGGAGGGTGAAGAGCTGCCCTGCGGTGGGGCACTCAGAGAAGGGACACCTCAGGGAGTCTGGCAGGGGGCACCCTTGCCCCTTCAACCTCCATTCTCTGAAAGCATTCTTTCTCAGGGGAGGCAGGCTTGGAGCCAGGAGTAGGAGAGGATGAGGACTGAGCCCTCCACACCAGAGCGTCGCCACACATACAACCACTATGAGCAACGAGAGAGACGGGCTTGGATGAGTTTAGGACTTCATAGGCTTGCTCCCCAGCATCTGCCACTCCTTCTTCTGGTTCCTGAGTCTCCTTTGGAAAAGCTACCTCTCCCAGCTTGTAGTCTCTGGCGTCTGAGTAGACACACTCCAGGCCTGGTCCATCAGTATCTACTTCTCACTTGTTGTTCAGTCGCTAAGTCATATCCGACTCTTTGTGACCCCACGGACTATAGCATGTTAGGCTCCTCTGTCCTCCACTATCTCCCAGAGTTCGCTCAAATTCATGTCCTTTGAATCAGTGATGCTATCTAACCATCTCATCCTCTGTTGCCCTCTTCTCCTTTTGCCTTCAACCTTCCCCAGCATCGGTCTTTTCCAACGAGTCAGCTCTTTGCATCTGGTGGCCAAAGTATTGGAGCTTCAGTTTGGCAACAGTCCTTCCAATGAATATTCAGAGTTGATTTCCTTTAGGATTGACTCGTTTGATCTCTTTGCAGTCCAAGGAACTCTCAAGAGTCTTCTCTAGCACCACAGTTCGAAAGCTAGCCACTGCAACTGGTTCAAGGAGGAGTGCATGAGAATAATTGTTCAAATGAAACTCAATCAAAAGGTTGCTCTGGTATGAAAAAAAAAGGGGGTGAGGGAAGCTCCCTTTCCACCAGTATGACTCAGCCGGGAGAAGGTAAGCCCAGACTTCTGCCTGACTTCATCTGAAGAACATTAGACTTAAGAGATGCAGAGAAACTGGGTTCAGATGACATTTTGTGAGCACCTGGATACAGCCATACCTGAAGTCAGTCTGTCTTTGAACTTTTCAGTTACATGAGCCCTTAATTCTTTTTCATTTGTTTGTTTGTTTAAGTTGATTTGAATTGAGCTTCTTCATTTAACAGCAAGAATCCTGACTCAAACAAAGACCAGGGAAATCATGGGTCAGTCTGGTTTGGAGTAGCCGGGCTCACTCATACCATTGCTATACAAGTGTAAGGTTTTAATTATGGAAATCATCCCAGAACTCAATTTCTCAAGCTCTACAATTCCTTGGGGTGGAGCGGAGGTGGTAGAAGGAAGAAAATTATTTTTTAATTCTTATCCTTATTAAAAGTTGGCTGGGCACACTGCTTATAAAAACTCTTGTTCAAATTGCATATAATTTGATTGGATTGTGAAAGAAATCCTTCTGGAGGTTGGTCTGGATGCTGCTCTTTCCACAAAAGTAAAATTAATGACCTCTGATGAATATTATGAATTTCAATTATCACCAAAGGAGAAAGACCCTCACAGTAAAAGTACCAGCTCCTCTGTCCCTTCAAGCATGCCCCAAAGAACCCACTTATTAAAAAGGCATTGAGATTTCCCAACCCACTCAGGATTACAGTTTCAAAGGTGGGGTCCTGGTAAGAGCTGGCACCAGAGGGTTATATTTTCTCTGGGCAGCAGGGGGGTGGGTGGCAAGGGTGTTCTCACCTGAATGGCCAGATGGACCACCAGGGTAATTAGGGTTCTTGGTTGCAAACTGTAGAGACCCACATGGGTGATGAGGGGACAGCTGGCTCTCCCTGCAGGATCTTGAGCCCCACAGACTAGAAGAGACAGAGAGGACCAGGCAGGGACCACAGGACTCCGTGGAGCCAATAAAGAGCATCTCACACCGACACTGCCTGGGAGAAGGGACCTCCCTTTAATTCCTCTTCTTTCTTTCAGTTTGTCAAAACAAAGTCCCAGGAAAGAGTGTTGAGGGGTCAGGCTAAGTGCCCACCTTTCAGGAAAGACAGGTGGAGAGGGCGGGCCTCGCCCCTCAGCTTTCAGGAGGGACATTGTCACCAATGTCACCGGGGCTTAGCCAGCACCCCTCCTACGTGGGGGAGGGGCGATTCCCTAAAGGACCTTGGGCAGCTTCAGAGAGGGGAGTGGATCACAGGCAGCCGGAAATGATCCCTGTCCCCAGGTGTCACTTGGGGCCAGACCACAGTGAGCCTGGTGAGCCTCAGCTCCCCTCTAGGAGCACTGGGGGGGTGGGGGTACACAGGGGACACACAGTAGATCCTTATGGAAAACGCAGCTCTCGGGACTGTTGACTCCAACAGAAATGCTACAAGGCTGTACTCATGGGGTTAATTCTTTTTACAATGAATATTTATCACTTTCACAATAAAAATGATTTTTCATTTAGAAAATAAAAAAGCTAGTTTCTGCAAGCCACAAACCAGAAGCTGAGGCTCATAGGCACAAATGCTTGCAATCAAGTCATCAGCACACTTGCAGTCCCCACCGTGGCTCCAGCCCTGCAGTCAGTCCCCGGGCGGGGTTGGGAGTGTCAGAACAGTGTGTCTCCTGGAGACACCTGCCTCCAGGAGCCCAGCTGGGCAGAGCCTCCCTTAAACTGCCCTAATGAGATTAGCTCAGGAACAAATTACTTGCTGCTTTTGCCTTGTGGAGACACGGCCAACACACACACATACACACACATACACACACACGACCCTCCTGACCTTCTCTGGGGGACAGTGTCCTTGTCAAATTTCCATTTGCTCTGCAGGGTCCTCTCTCCCTGAGGCCCCTCGGGCTGTGCGCCAAGCAGCACGTGCTCAGGGCCTCTCCCCCCACTCCCTGAAGAGCAGCATTGAGGCCGTGTGACAGGGGGCTTGTTCCCTGCACACCTCCAGGGGGCCCCGTTCCCACCGTGGTGGGCGTGAGTGGTACCCTGGAGTGTGCAGTGCCAGCCTCTACCTCTGCCCTCTCCTCAAGTCCTCACCATCCTAGAATGTCAGATCTGGAAGGTCCTTCAGAGACATCTCGTCCGGGGCTTTCATCTCCATTCATCCAGGAGAATTCTGCTCAAAGTGGCCAGGCCTGGCCTTGGGTTTGTTGAGACATCACCCTGCAGAGAAATCTCACCATCCCAGGTCCACCATCCTCAACGAAAGAACAAGGAGCTTGAGGCTTGGAGAGGAGGCATGTCTGCCAAGGAAGCTCCTGAGGCAGAGCTGAGAGGCATTTTACAATTTGCAAAGGCCTCTCCTCCCCACATTGTCACATTTGACCTTCATGAGAGCTGGTCAGTGTCAGATGATGCTGCATTTCACACATCGAAGACAACATTGACCAGATGACGCGCCACTGTTTTACATGTCACTCAGAAGTAAAACGTTGACAAGTAGATCACGATGCAACAATGAGACTCCACCAGGTACGTGACACCACCAGATTCAACAGGTACGGACGAGGTGCACCTTAGAGTCAGTGCGATTCACTTCTTTCCATTTTACAGACTTTATTCTATGGAACCTGAAACTGACTCCAAGGTCTGGTCTGTTCACACACACACAGCTGGCCGGAGGGAAAGCCTGGGATGCAACCTCAGCCCCTGGTGCCCGTCTCCAGTCTGGTCCAGGGCAAGGAGACACGCTGCCCCAATCTCCCTTCAAGGATGGATCTGCCGCCCAGTGTGGGAAGCAGGGTCAGCAGAGAGTCCCCCACTTCTTTAGCATGATGCCCCAAGCTCACTGCAGAACAGACAGATATATCGTATTCTGTTGGCTGCTCAGTCGTGTCTGACTCTTTGCTACCCCACGGACTGCAGCACGCCAGGCTTTTCTATCCTTCACTATCTTTCAGAGTTTGCTCAAATTCATGTCTACTGAGTTGATGATGCTGTCCAACCATCTCATCCTCTGTCGTCCCCTTCTCCTCCTGCCCTCAATCTTTCCCAGCATTAGGATCTTTTCCAATGAGTCAGCTTTTCATACCAGGTGGCCAAAGTTGTAGCTTTAGCATCCATCCTTCCAGTGAATATTCAGGGTTGATTCCCTTTAGGATTGACTGGTTTGATCACCTTGCTGTCCAAGGGACTCTCAAGAGTCTTCTTCAGTACCACAGTTCAAAAGCATCAATACTTTGAGGGAAGAACTGAGATGCACCAAAGTGAGGTGTTTGAGTAAGTCCACAGGCTGGCAGGGAAGTGAAACCACAGGCGTTGGCAGGGCTGGGACCTGAACACTTGTCCTTGGCTTAAGGAACTCCAATGATGCTTCAATATTTCCACTAAATGTTGGCATGACCCCTGAGGTTCTTCCAGAAGAAAGGAGGGATAAACTCTACAAGGTGTGCCTGGATGACTATGATGCTTCCAATAAAAGTCTTTTTAACCTGAATTTTCTGGGACATCTACCCATCTTTCCCTTTCTCAGTCTATGCTGCTTTCATGAATCCTTGGACATGAATTCACACTTGCAGCTAAGCCTTCTGTTGTTTTCTTCTTCCTGTTGGAAGGAAAGCAAAGTAGAGGACATTTAATAACCTGGTTCCACTCTCTAGTTCTAGTGTTAGTCACTCAGTCGTGTCCGACTCTTTGTGACCCCATGGACAGTAGCTTGCCAGTCCCCTCAGTCCTTGGAATTCCCTAGGCAAGGATACTGGTGTGAGTTGCCATTCCCTTCTCCAGGGCATCTTCCCAACCCAGGGACTGAACCTGGGTCTCCTGCCTTGCAGGCAGATTCTTACCATCTGAGCTGCCAGGGAAGCCCTTCCACTCTCTGGCTCCATGATATTAATTTGACTACACAGGATTCTTTAATGATTCACCATCACAAAGACTCAATTTCATACATGAATGAGTCAGTGTCAAACGGGAGGAGGAGGGGGAGGGGTGTGCCATGTTTTCCTATCTCCTCCTAAATGGTTTCTTACTTCATATTGATACAGATCAGAAACTGTGGATTATGCTGACAAGCTCATAAATTATCTGCTACTCACCAACAATAGCAAGGTCCTGTTTTCTTGATGGGGTACTTAATGTTGCTTGCAAAGGATGTCCGTGAACTCAAAATTGTTTTGATTGCTATTTACCGACCAGGAACCTTGAACTTGAGACCCTCCTACTCCACAGAGGTACAGATGACATGCATGGAGGGAGCATTATCAAGGGACATAAATTAGAGCAATTAGAGTGAGATGGAGAAAGGGAAGAATGCATTACTAATTGGGGCATCATTACAGAGCATCTGAGAAGCTGAGCGAGATACAGTGTCAACATCGAAGCCCCAGAAGTGATGGGCAGAAGGGACCATGTTTAGAGCCAGAGGTCATTAACACGGGCAATTGACAGGCTTAATGACTCTGAGGGGGAGGCAAAACCACTCCGACAAGTGACAATATGTTAAAGTGGGCATTTTACTATTTTTCAGAAGCTGTAATTTTCAGATGATGACTTCGGGGATCCTTTAAGGAGGATAATTGTTTACCTGACAAAGAACTTGTAGCATTTCCTCTCACAATAGAAGAGAGACAAGCAGACAGCCCGGCTCTGTCAAGCCGAATAGGAGCATTTTTCAGAGAAAACACTGCAAAGTTTATAACAATGGAGAGCCAGAAGAAACACAAATACATCTCGCCTTCTTGACAAATAAGATTTAATTAAGAGACTCTTCATGCTCAAAAACGAAGTCGTGCCTGCGCCGTGATGGGGAAGGCCACAGGCGGAGGGGGCGGGCCTCACCGGCGAGCAGCCCTGCGTCGGCCCCTTAATTATCCCTAAACGTCCCCGTGATGGAATTCCGCTGCTTCTCCTCTTTTTAGCTAATTCTCTTTTTTTTTTTCACTGCAAATACTACTTGTGTTAATTAATGAAATAGGTAATTCAGCCCACAATAAGCACAGATGAAACAGACAGGCAGGGGTTTATCCCCTCAAGGAACTGTAATAACTTCACACTTTTGTTGCTGTTCAGTTGCTAAGCCGTGTCTGACTCTTTGCGACCCCATGGACTGCAGGGATGTGAACTGTGGGCGCCGAAGGTATTTGCACTAAGGTCACCTGTGTCTCCCGGGTCCCCGTGTAAACCTGCAGCCCTGGCGGGATCTGACCTTCCCAGCCGGTGCTCACCAGCCGACACTCCCAAAGCCAGGGGCTTCCATCCGGACCCTTCACTGGTCCCTCCATGGCCCCTGTGACTGCAGATGGTCCTGAGGCTTCTCCTCAAACCCAGCATCAGGCTGGTGGGTCCAGACAAGTCCTACTGCAGACTGACTCTCAGACCCCTGCTGGCCACGCCAGGGGTTCCTGCTGCATATTTCCTGGCCTTCTCTCCAACTTTCTCCTGAGATGTGACCAAGGCCCTAAAACTGAGCTCTGCCATGCCACCCAGGTTCTGAGCTGTGAACTAGGCTGTGATGGGGAATCGGGTGAAAAAGGATAGCCCTATACAAGAACTTCCTGTTATAACTGGAAACATCCGAAGGGCAAATCTGACCCCAGTCATCATACCCCTGCTTCAAACCTTCCAGAGGCTTCCACAGCCCTTAGGTTGGAGCCCTGACTCCCCAGGTCCCTGCCCCGTGCCAGTCTCACCTCCCCTCTCTGTGTGCTCTTGGTCCTGGCCTTGGACATACCAGGCTCCCAGCACCTCAGGGCCTTTGCACATGCTGCCCACTCCCAACTCCTGGAATGTTCCCCTCCCCCACCCAAGTACTCACCTAGTCACCTGCAGCTCCCCTGTCCTGTCTCGGATGAAATATCATCACCTCCTTGGGGGATTCTTCTGTGTCTCTCATCATCCCCCAATCCTGACCCAGGGTCTAGATCAGGCCCCCAAAGCCGCTGTCATAACACCATGGTGACTTTCCTTCCCAGTAAAGATCACACATGTGACATGAGGTCTTTATTATCTGAGGATGATGCAAACAGGTAAAAGGCCATCTGAGGCAAATCCAATTGAAGTGAGTACCAAAGCTTCACAGCACATACTTTGTGATTTAACAAACATGTTCCTGGGAGTTACTTTTGACCAAGTGCTGTTCTCAGTACCCTACACGTATTAAATTTCTCAGTCCTCCATGGATACTGGTACTACTTATCCCCATTTTACAGATGAGAACATGGAGGCACAGGAAGGCCGCCCAGCCAGTAACTGGCACCGTCAGAGTTCCCACTCTTAACCACCTCTGAACTAAAAGCTTTTTCTAGAAAAAGCGAAACTAAATTCTGCTCCGTCTCTGCTCCTCAATACCTGTCCGCTAGCCAACCCTTCCTTGGCCTTGTTCTGGGGAACGTGTTTGGTCTTTACAGGGATGTGCTGAGTGCTAGGAGCTGGCCCAAGACTGATACGATGCATGCAGTTTCCACGTTCTTCTGCATTATTAATACAATGCAGTGCCTGGCACGTGGGAATCAGCATGTTTCATCTGGGTTGAACAGGTGGGGATAATGGAGGTGGAAATGCCAACCCACTGCAGTGTCCTCGCCTGGAAAACACCGTGGACAGAGGAGCCTGGCGGATTTGCCTCGGGAGCCATCAGACGCTGAGCTGTTGACCAATCTCAGACCTCCAGTTGAATTCAACTCTTACACGAGGAAAGGGGATGTTAGTTTGTAATAAACAGGCCTATTCTTTGAAGGCCAAGCACACACAAAAAGACAACGAGAGTGAAGAGTAAGAACTTCAGTTCGAGCGACAGATCCCAGCCTATGCCGAATCATCTCTGTAGCTGAAAAGCAGACGGGATGGGGCGCCTCTGGTCACTTGCCCCCCAAGCTGTCCGTGACAACGTGCCCTCAGTGCCAGTCTACGGGAGCAACGTGGAACCACACCTCGGTCAGCAGGGCCACTTACCAAACCCTCTCCCTCCATCTACTCCTCACTCACCTGTCTCCAGCCCTCTAGCACCCCACCCCAGAGGCCAGACCTCTTCTGATCCCCACTGGGGCCAGTGGTCAGTTAGTCCCCCAGGCCAGGACTGCCGTGGGGGTGGGGAAGGGAGGATGAGAGCCCCTCAGGATGACACAACCTCAGAAAGGAACACAGAAAATACAGTCAGATCCACCACCTCGTGGGGTCTGACCACCAGCAAACCGGCTCTGCCTGCCCTGTCGGCTTTCAAACAGTGTCTGTCTCCTCCCCAGACTGTTGTCACCTGGATCCCAAAAGATGCCAGACCCCAGGAGGTGTGCACAGAGGGGTCAGATCCGCCTCATCTGTTTGACTATCTGATTGAGACCCTCCTTGTTCTGCTTCCCACTGATTTCTTCGTGCCCCACTGGACATGTCACAGGTGCTGAATGAATGTTTTCCTGAAGGAATGACAGAAACTTTGGTTTGGGAAGGTGCTGCTGGTTTTTGACCTTGGAGTGAGAATCACCTTCAATAATCAAAAGATCTTTGATTTTAATTTGCTCATCAAAGATATATTTTTCCTTCCTGAGATGTTGATCTGGACCCTCTCTCAGCTGCTTTGTCCATGTGGGAAGCAGAGAACTGCCTGAACGTGGAGTCCTTGGTAGAGTGGCCGTAATTGGCCAGCTTGCTTCTGCCTCTCCTGGGGCGGAAGCAGAGAGCGTCCTCCTGGGATGCTGGTTACACTGGCGGGTGTGCCCTTTCCTTCTGCGCTGCAGGTGGCCTGGGGCGGGGCGGGGGGAGGGTGAAATACAGCCCCATCCCTGCGCATGCGCAGTTGCAGTGTCTGACTCTGTGACACGCGCCCCCCCGCCCCGCACCCCTCCGTGGACTGCATGTAGCCCGTGAGGCTCCTCTGTCAATGGAGTTTTCCAGGCAAGAATACTGGAGAGGGTTCTCATTCCCACTCCAGTATCTCCACTCGTTCACCCCAAATAAAACATCCTAATTCTCACACGCCAGCCACTACATCGTATTACAGCAGAAAGCAAAAACCTGCGTGCCTCGTAACAGTCTTAGGAGCTTTTCAAATGGAGGAAGCAGCCCTTTAGTTTCTGCTCATGGAGCTTTGAATCCCATGCAGCACTAGACAGGGGTCTGGAGGCCATCTAAACCAGACCCACTCTCCACCCATGGGCTCAGCCCAGCAGGCTGTGTCCCCACGGCCCTCTTTTCCTGCTGTAAAGTGAAGGGGAGGAGCTACCTGCTGAAGAAGGTGCACCAGGGCAGCACCCAAACAGTTTATCCTGCAGAGAGGACGTTACTGCTTTCCCAGCCCTGCCCTCGGAGTCCAGGATCAGCCTCAGTGAGAGGTCCAGGTGTCGCCAGAGATGTTTCAGCCCAAAGGACCCAACCCTTCCTGCTGCAAAGATAGCAAAACAGATAAACTCCAGTCAGACTTTAAAAATCTCTATGCAGGAAGCTTTTGATCCTCTCTCTTTATGATCAACTGGATTAATTAGATTTCTCTACTGGCACCTTTATCTGAGATGATGGGGTTTTAACCAGGAACAAGTTTGTGACTTCTCTATGTCTTGATTTTCTTGTCTTTTAAGGGTTGGAGCTATATAAATAATGTAAGAGGAAATAACCAACAGTGCCTGGTTAAGACATGCAATTAACAAATTCATGCCTTTAGTTAAAGCTTCACTCACTCCATCCCACCCTACCTCTTTTCCTCGTTAGCTCTTTTTCAAAAAACATTATTTCATTTACTTACTTTATCTTTCGGCTGCCCTAGTCTTTGTTGATGCACTCAGGCTTTGCCTAGTTGCGGTGAGCGGGCGCCACCCTAGTTGCCGTGCTCGGGCTTCTCATTGCAGTGGCTTCCCTTGCTGTGGAGCACGGGCTTTAGGGCACACGGGCTTCAGTAGTCGTGACACATGGGCCCAATAGAGCACAGGCTCAAGCGTTGTGGCGCACGGGCTTAGTTGCCTCATGGCGCGTGGAATCTTCCCAGACAAGTGGCCGATGCAGGAAACACTGGTTTGATCCCAGTGAATACTTTACCACTGAGCCACCAGCGAAGCACCCTCATTAGCTCTCTCTGTTCGATAAGAGACAGAATTGTTCTTCAAATCTGTCTAGATGTAATATTTGGAGGTTAAAAAAAACTGGCTAGTTCCTCATGTCATAGCATCAGCTCCAGCCTAGGACATGGGGGCTACCCACAATCCTGACCACAATCCCTTCTGAATTTTTTTTTTTTGGCTTTATTTCCCCCCTAATTTATTTTTTTTAACATCAAACCTATTTAAAAAAAAGTTTGCAGTCATACAGTTAGCAGCCACATACCCTTCATCAAGATTCACCAACTGGCGCTACCGGGCGACACATGGGTCTTCCCTTTCTGTGGGCATTATTTATAGAGTGTGTATGCTTGTGTGTACGTGTGCATGTGTGTGTAGTTTGCCTTTTCTGTCTAAACCATTTGAGACACTGGTGCAGAGACCACAATATTTCATTCCTAAACACTGCAGTATCTAAGGAGAAAGACATTTTCCTACATAATATCAATCCCATTTTCACACTCAAGACAGTTAATGTTGACACAGTACTATACTCTAGACAGTCCAAATTCAGTGCTTTTTTTTTTTCATTTCAGGATCACGCACTGTATTTGGTTGTCACGATTCTTTCATTCTCTTTAATATGCAACAATGTGCATTTGTTCTCACCTAATGTTGACATTTTTGAAGATTCCAGACAGTTGCTTTGTACCATAGATCCCAGAAGTGCTCAGAGATGATGCGAAGGGGTCAAAGGAAACAGAAACTATGACAAAGGGCTTCTCCTCGACAGCACTGAATCATTTGAGCATAAAAAAGCATGGAAACGGATAGGAACACAGTGAATATTTTTTCTGTAAATCTATGAGTTCATAGTGATATTTAAAAGATGACTGGGACTTCCTTGGTGGCCCGGAGGTTAAGAATCCACCCGCCAATGCAAGGAACTTGGGTTCGATTCCTGGTCTGGGAAGATCCCACGGGCCTCGAGGTAATTAAACCAGTGCTACAACTGCTGAAGCCTGTGTGCCTGGAGCCCATGCTGTGCAACAAGAGAAGCCATTACAATGAGAAGTCCACGCTTTACAGTGAAGAGTAGCCCCCCACACCACAATTAGAGAAGGCCCAAGCAGCGACAAAGACTCAGCACAACCAAAATTAATTAGTTAATTATTTTTTAAAAAGATGACTGAGAGCCAGGGGCCATTTTTTCTGAATAATGCCAGCTTATGTGTCTAAGGAATGATAGAATTGGAAAATGTAATAATTGATTCAGGTGCAGACCATCCGTGAACTCTAAAACCTTTGAGGGAAACCACTCTGGGGAACACAAGATCCCAAAGTATCACCCTACATGTTACTTAGCAATAATAAAGGGGGAGAAAAGATCCTCTACAACAGAGAAGTATGGTAAACACCACTTTAACTAAGAATTAACATCCCAATGACAGAAGAACAGCCTGTGATGGGCTGAGCAGAGCCTCCGTTTGCAGAAATCCTGGCCTTAATCCCTTGGGAAACAGTCACACTCACCCATCATGTGGGACGTCCTACAGGCTCCTGTCTGACCTCACCTGGGCTACCAACACACACTCCCTGCTCTGAGCTCCGCCTCATGCCAGGCCCTGTGCTGGTGCTGGGGATGGAGAGATGGACCCTGGCCTTCAAGGATGGAGACAATACTCAGGAGTCTGGGTCCTCAGGGTCTCCGGCATCCGGGTGACCATCAGATGACTTCTAGACGATTGCAATTTCTCCACCAAGAGGAAAAAAGAAAAGTACACAGATGTGCTGTTTTCTTCTCTGGATCAAACTAGGTGGGCTGGTTTCAGAATAATCTGTCACTAGAGAGGCATGCTCAGGAGCAATTTGTGGGCTCTTGGTCATTCCATCAGGCGAGACAGCCAGGGTAATTGGACTATTACCATCAGGGCTGCCATCAGCATTTGTGGTTATGACAACATCAAAGGGCATCCTCCAAGCACCTGCTGGAACAGGAGCTTTTATCCATGAGTCAGAGTTGCTCTGCAGCGGCGCTGCTGTTGAGAAAGCAGACCCAGCCACAAATGGCAGCAGCTTCAGAACCAGCCAAAAAAGCGACGGGAGGAAGGTCTGCAAGATGGTGAAGTCAGATCATTCGGTCTAGAATTGGGGACTTCTAAGGATCCTCAATCTCCTGCTCTACAACCTAAGAGACAGACCTCAGAACTTTGACTCATTCATTCAGCACGTATGTCAGGAGGACCAACTATGTGCCAGACACAGCTGTGGTTCCTGAGATGCAGCAGAAAACAGAAACAGGCCCCAGCTTCAGGAGCATAAAAATGTTACAAGAAAATCTGAGATTCTGCAATTACAACTTGGAGAGGCTGGCAAGACTTGACAAAGCGAGACAGATAACCCTGAAAGCACAGAAAGGTGGGGGGGGAGACATATTGAAAATACTAAAATTTGGAACTTTTGTACATAAAATGATTACACAAAGTCTCTATATATGTCTGTAAAAGTATTTGCAAGTCAATAATAGATGAAGAATTCACTTAATATAGTTCAATATATGAAAGAACTCTTATGAATTGACAAGAAAAAGAGGCAACAGCTATAAAGAGACAATCCATGGGAAAATATACCTCTTCTGAGCTTACAACTTGTTGGCAATACATCCCATAGAAGTAAAACTAAACTACATCTTGTACCAATAGACATAAGGATGTCACAACAGTACAGTTTTAAGTGCCCTGGATCCAGAAAAAAAAACATTAATTCTCTTTAATAATGGAGTGGCTTAGTGCTTTGCAAGTATATCCACCTGGTGGAATGTTGCACAGCTGTTGTAAAGAACTGCTTTAATTTAGAGCTATTAAAGGTGATTTTAAGTATTTCTACCAGGAATTGAGTGATAAAACCAAGATGCATAAAAATGTTAGTTATGGGTTTATCAATTCTGCAATCTTCTTTTTAAATTTTTATTGGCGTATAGTTGCTTTAAAACGTTGTGTTATTTTCTACTGTACAGCAAAGTGAACCTGCTATACATATACAGACATCCCCTCTTTTTTGGATTTCCTTCCCATTTAGGCCACCACAGAGCACCGAGTAGGGCTTCCTGTGCTATGTCGGAGGTTCTCGGTAGTGACCTGTTTTATACACAGTATTGTATCCACGTCAATCCCAATCTCCCAGTTCATCCCACGTCCCACTTTCCCCCCTTGGCGTCCATATGTTTGTTCTCTAAGTCTGTGTATCTATTTCAGCTTTGCAAATAGGTTCATCTGTACCATTTTTCCAGATTTCACATATATGCATTAATATACAATGCTTTTTTCTTTTTCTGACTTACTCACTCTGTAGGGCGGTCTCAAGGTCCATCCATGTCTCTGCAAATGGCACAAGCTCATTTCTTTTTAAAGGCTGGGGGCTGAGCAATATTCCATTGGGTGTATGTACCACATCTTTCTTGACCTTTCAGCTTTGTTAATTTCATCTATTAACTTCGGTTTTCTATTTTATTGGCTTTAGTTTCTTACTTTTATTTTACTTATCTAGTGCTTGCTTTCACCTTGTTTTCTTACGATGGAATCTTAAGTCATGGATTTTTTTCAATCTTCTTTTATAACATCTGCATTTTAAACTATAAATTTTCCTCTCTGCATTCCTTTACTTGCATCCCTCCAATTTTGATGTTGTATCTTCATTATCATTCACCAAAATTTCTTTTTAAAATAAATTTATTTTGAAAAAATATTGAGTCAACTTAGAATAAAATATAAAGCAAATAATTCAGTTGATACACAAATGTGTCCAAAATTATGAAGGAAAAACAGAAGTTACTGAGGTTTGGGACATAATATTGAAGCACTAAGTTGAAAACAAAAAAAACCCTTTTGCTTGAAAATTTGTCAAAGAGATTAAAAAACCAAATAATCTCCATTGATCAGAAATAAAACTGAAAGCTATTTGAGAATGTCAGTTGAGATAGTAGGATCTTGTTTGTTTTACACTGAGTTGGTCACCTTATCTGCTTACAGTAACTATCCCTGTTATCTGTACATCCCTTCTTCCTTTAGTAACAGACACACTTGGCAGCACAGACTTAGGACTACAACTTCAAGCCTGTCTTGCAGCGATTTGCTTTTTGGCTTTTTGTTGTTTTTGTTGTTTGTTTTTCTTTTTCCTTTTTTGACCACACCACGCAGCATGGGGGCTGTTCATTCCCTGATCAGGGATGGAATCTATGCCCCTTGCAGTGGAAGCACGGAGTCTTAACCATTGAGCCACCAGCAAAGTCTGCCTCCCTTGCAATGATTTGTGGCCAGGTAAATACAGCTTATTTAACTTATATGCAGAGTACATCATGCAAAATGCTGGACTGAACGAATCACAAGCTGGAATCAAGATTGCCAGGAGAAATATCAACAATCTCAGGTATGCAGATGATACCCCTCTAATGGAAGAAAGGGAAGAGGAATTAAAGAGACTCTTGATGAGGGTAGAAGAGGGAAGTGAAAAAACGACTTGAAAGTCAACATTCAAAAAACTAAGATCACGGCATCTGGTCCTATCACTTCATGGCAAATAGAAGGGGAAAAAGTGGAAACAGTGACAGATTTATTTTCTTGGACTCCAAAATCACTGTAGACAGTGACTGCAGTCATGAAATTAAAAGAAGCTTGCTCCTTGGAAGGA
The DNA here is from genome assembly GCF_032405125.1 of Capricornis sumatraensis. Lineage (NCBI taxonomy): Eukaryota > Metazoa > Chordata > Mammalia > Artiodactyla > Bovidae > Capricornis > Capricornis sumatraensis. Next base: position 80,026,184 of record NC_091083.1, read on the forward strand.
AAGCTGTGACAAACCTAGACAGCATATTAAAAAGCAAAGACATCATTTTGTCAACAAACGTCTCTACAGTCAAAGCTATGGTTTTTCCAGTAGTCATGTACGGATGTGAGAGTTGGACCATAAAGAAGGCTAAGTGCTGAAGAATTGATGCTTTTGAATTGTGGTGCTGGAAAAGACTCCTGAAAGTTCCCTGGACTGCAAGGAGATCCAACCAGTCAATCCTGAAGGAAATCAACCCTGAACATTCATTGGAAGGACTGTTGCTAAAGCTGAAGCTCCAATACTCTGTCCATCTGATTCGAAAAGCCAACTCATTGGAAAAGGCCCTGACGATAGGAAAGACTGAGGGCAGAAGGAGAAGGGGGTGACAGAGGATTAGATGGGTGGATGGCATCACTGGCTCAATGGACATGAGTTTGAGCAAGCTCTGGGAGACAGTGGAGGGCAGCGGAGCCTGACACGCTGCAGTCCATGGGGTCGTAAAGAGTGGGACATGACTGAGCAGCTGAACAAGTGCCAGTGGAACATGAATACAGGTGAGGGGTACCCCTGCCAGCCTGTGCCCATGAAGGGAAGTGTGTACCCTATCCTTTTCCTTTCCTCTCTTCTCAGTGTTGAAATGCAGACAAGTGTGGGGCATCTGGACCAAATGGGTCAAACCAGTGGCCTTGGTATAACAGAGCAAAAAGATAGAAGGAGCCCAGGCCCCTGACAGCTTCATGGGCCAAAACTGCTATGAACAGCTCAGCTGTTCATGAATGAGAAATAAACTTCTATCTTGTACAGACTTCCTAGGTGGTAAAGAACCTGCCTGCCAGTGCAGGAGACACAAGAAACAAGGGTTCAATCCCTAGGTGGGGAAGACCCTCTAGAGTAGGAAATGGCAACCTGCTCCAGTATTCTTGCTTGGAAAGTTCCATGAATAGAGGAACTGGCAGCCTATAGTACCTGGGGTCACAAAGAGTTGGACACTACTGAGCCAATGAGCAGGCACACTTGTATAAGCCGAAGTCTCTATCAGAGTAGCCAAAGCTAACTCCTAGTTAATTCAGAGCCCACAGACACTGGATAAAGATCTTACAGACATTCTGATTAGGGCTGTTGAGATATTTCCTACACAAACCAAACCTACAGAATAAAGGAGTCAGATGGACCAAGACTCTCTGCTCCTATTGCAAGGGGCCGGGGTTCAGTCTCTGGCCAGGGTACTAGATCCCACATGCCTTAACTAAGATCGAAGATCTCACATGTCACAATGATTAAATAAGAGCCAGTACAATCAACGACTAAGCGACTTCACTTTCACGCACTGGAGAAGGCAATGGCAACCCACTCCAGTGTTCTTGCCTGGAGAATCCCAGGGACGGGGGAGCCTGGTGGGCTGCCGTCTATGGGGTCGCACAGAGTCGGACACGACTGAAGTGACTTAGCAGCAGCAGTACAATCAAATAAATAAAATATTAAACATAACCCATGGTAGCTGATTTTGTGGGTGGAAAAATTGAGTCCAAGGCAGATGAAATGAATCATTCACCAAAGTTAGATGCAAATTTTGCTACTAAAGCGGGCAGGTGATCAGTCTACCCCAGCCAGCAAGTAACCAACCTGAGGCTACATCCTGCCAGGAGACCTGTTTGAGCAGTCCTCAATTCACTGATCTGTGCAATTGGTTCTTAACATTAAAAACGAGACGATGCCACAATATATGTATATCAGATAATCACACTGTACACTTCAAATATCTGACAATTTCAGTTGTCAATTGTACCTCAATAAAGCTGGGGAAAAATAGGCACGATTCCACATTAAAATCTAGATTTCATTTCCTCTGAAAACTCAAAGGCAAAGCAGGCTAGATGCACCTTCTATCAGGCAACTTAAGACCTGAGCAGGTCAGGGCTGCCCTCAATGGGCTGAGTAGGCAGCTGAACTTGACACAGTGCTCAGCACTCTCTGTTGGCCCTGAGAGTCATTATTAGTTATTATCTCTGACAGCTGGGCTTTTTTGCAAACAAACCTCTACCCATCTCTTTGCTAAAAACAACAGAACAAAAGACGAATCGAGAAAGCCAAGTGTTTCAAGAAAAAATGAGAGCTCTGATTTACTATGCAAACAAAATACAATTGTGTTAGAAAAACATACTGAACCAGCTACCCTCAAGGACACCTCCTCTCTGGGAGAGGCCTTCTATAGACATGTGAGTTTAGATCCCATATGCACAATCTCTGGATACAAGCCCCCTTCTAACAGCTCTTCTAACCAGAGCAGGACTCCAGGGCCCCTGGATTCAGGGAACCCGCTCGCTTTTTCCAGATGACGTCATGGTGTCTGGAGCCAAGTCCCTATTTGGAGGTGTTTTCTTTGACTTTTTGCTTTTTCCTTCTTGGACCCAGGAAGCAGCTCAAGCCAGGCTTGCTTCCCCAACACGTTAACACAAACAGCCTGCTTCAGAAACTAAAGAGGCACATGCTACCTTAATTACACGGTTGCTATTGAAACACTTGCGTGTTAGACAAAACCCTTCATTTGGGAGGAAAATTAGTTGTACACGAACAAGAACACATTTCATCTTCAATTAAAATCTGCGACACTCCCTTGGCAGAGAACTCTAGCTATTTCTTTTCTTTTCTGCGTTCCACCTCCTCCCTCCCATGAGGGATTTTCTTGGCAATAGGGCCAGTCTTTGTGGCCTCAAGAGGGTCCCTCCTGTAATCTTCTTCATCAGCCATTCCCTGGCCTCTGTTGAAGCTTCAGTTGACCCAGCTCACCCTCTCTCCCAGCCCTGTTTCCTCTTGTGCCCGGCCCCTCCCCACAGCCCCTGAAGAGTAAAAACTGTCAAGTCAGGGACAGCTGCCCTGCCCAGTGCCTGGCTCCTGGAGGGAGACCAATGATTAAACATGATGGATAACAGTGAGTGGAAGGGGAAGTGCCCAAACTCCCAGATTGATTGCTGAGTGCCACAAATAATGAAATTGTCCATCTTCCATCCACTAAAGAGGAATCTGCTGCAGCTCGTTGGAAAAGGGGAGTGAGAAAAGTCCTGCCTCCTTCTTGGAGTGATTCTCGCTCTGCGATGTTCCTGCTCCCACAGCCCAGCCAATGCCCAGACCCCTGGGGACTGTGCAGGTGCACCGCCCCCTGGAGGTCTTCCCCGAGGAGGAGAGGGGTCTCCAGCACCCTCACCCACTACCCACAGGGGCAGGTGGTCCTTGCCCCACAACCTGCTAACTCACTTATGACTTACCCTCAGTCCCCACAAGGAAAGGAAGCCAGTCAGCCCCTGCTTCCTCAGTCATGGCCACACTCGTGTTACTGACATGAAGCCACTCAATTTTCATCTTTTCACTGGGAACATCTCAATAACACTTTCCCAGGGACGTGGGATGGAAGTGCATTTCAAGGCTGCCAGAATCCAGGACATGCTTTCAGAACTTTCTATCATCCCAATGACCAAACTTTAGGACGAGCATCAGAGTCCCAGCCTTAGCAGCCAAAGACGGCCCCCACCTCACCTCCACTGTCCACCATGAAATACACCTTGCTGTTTTCTTCCTCTTCACTAGTTATTACCTGAAGTACTCAAGAATTTCATCAAATCTAAGGTGCCTGGGGAAGAAAACATGGGGATGTCAGACAGCAAAGAAGCACAGACCAAACCAGGAGACCCCAGAGGGAACGCTCCCAGCAGAGACAAGAGGGGGTTGGGGGATGGGGTGGAGATGAGGTTTTGGGTTCGGGGTGGTATAAGCAAGGACATCTGAAACTATCAACACAATTAAGATCGCCACACTCAGGGAAAACACACGAGGCATTTATCGAGGGCGCAAAGAGCAGGAGGTCATTAAACTAAGGGCTTCCACAAGACAGTCATTTCATAAACGGCCCTGACATTGCAGAGAAATCTAAATTAATTATTTGTTTGGCTGTTCATGGAAGAAGATGAAGAGGTAGTTGCCGGAAATAAAAGATAACCAAATTATGTGATTTTTTTTAAAAAAAGAGGCAAAATATATGTGTGTAAATATACAAATATAGGAGAAAGTAAGCAAGAGCAAGATGAAGTATAAAAACGAGAAGGAAAAGGAGCCATGATGAAGGGAAATCAAGGTTACTCATTTCTTGCTGTTGTAGGGGGAATTCCTCTGGCAGAACAAAACTTAGAAGCCACCTTCGCCCTGCGCTTGGATCAGATGCTGATAGCTGTATACCCGAGGGGGCCGGCTCTGGCTGGGACCACGGCGGCCCCACAGAGCTCCGAAGGAGCCAGCGCTGAGGCCACGTCCACCGTCCTGTGAGTCCCGCAGCCCCCAGCTGCCGGCATAGGGTCCCCCGACTCACTGCTTCCCACCCCTCCCAGCTCCCCTCTCCAGCTTTAGAGCTTCACAAACGGCAACGCAAGGGGTCATTTCACGAGACAAACACTGCCTCCCGTACGCACTCTTCCTCGCCTCTCCCAGTGGCTTCAAAGACAACATCTTGATTTGGTGCTAAGATGCCTTCAGCACGTCTCTAAGCCTCTTTTTTCATCCTTTGGAACAGCAACAACAACAAAAAAACACAACAGGCCCTGGGCTTAGTGCAGAATGCAGCCCCTCCATTTAGGTGTATTTTTATTTCTGTGGTTACCATCCTCCTGCAGCAAAGCATGCTGGTTTTCCATTTACACTGGGATATGGTTTCCCTTTCAAACCAGAGTCTTTTAGTGAAAACAAACATGGGCTTAAAGAAAAACATTCAGTGAATATTCAGCAAACTACCTGTTTGTGTAAATGAAACATTAGTGGAACACTGCCATGCTGGTTCATTCACATGTTGTCTCCAGCTAAGAAGAGTGAAGCAGCCACACTAGAAAGCAGGCGCCTCACCCAGCCTCAGAGTTACTCTCGGACCCTTCCTAGAACACATGCACCCACCCCTGGAGTAAGGGCTTTTCCCAGTGATGTGTGGGTGTGGCAAAGTGGAGATGGTATCTCGGTGATGATTTCAATTGGTTGACCAGTGAGCACCAGTTTAGGAGCTTGGGCTGCAGGATGAGATGGCACCAGGCAAACTCCAATTCCCTCACTTACCATCAAGTCCCTTCTCCTGAACCATCTTCAGCTTCCTCATCTGTCAAATGGGAAAACAGGCCCCACCTCATGGAGTTCTGGTGCAGAATAATGAGATCATAAGGAAAAGACACAAGCCCAAAGCCTGGCATAGAGCAGACACTCAGGAGGTGCCCATGGTAATGATCACAAGTGCTGATGGGGAGAAAATACATCTCCTACCAGTTGTGCAGCTGATGCAAGAGACGTGGGTTCAATCCCTGGGTCAGGAAGATACCCTGGAGTAGGAAATGGCAACCCACTCCAGTATTCTTGCCTGAGAAATTCCATGGGCAGGAGAGCCTGGCAAGCTAAAGTCCATGGGGCCACAAAAAGTCAGACACGACTGAGTGACCGAGCATGCAGCAGTGGGATGAGAGGTGCTCAGATTAGCGGAACTTCCACAGTTGTGGGAAAATTATACTGAGAAGCCAGTCGGGCTTGGAGAATGGAGCCACCAAACTGGGGGAAAGACCTCAATGAAATAACTACTCAGACATAAGTCTTGATATGGAGCTGAGATCAGGCGGGAGAAGGTAGGAGGAAATTTGATTGCTAAGCAACACATCCTGACGCTGGGGTTGGCAAAACGACAGGCCAGAAGGAGAACGGTGGGGAACCCTCCTGAGAAGCACCACCCACAAATGACTTTGCCCTCTTCCTGGGACTCCCGGGGATCCAGGCCTTCCCTCTGTGCAGCGGGCTCTGTCCCACATCACACACCAGAGACGGGTGCTGAGATGAGGGCGCCCCCCCCCCCCTCGGGGCCGTAACTCTCCCCATCGGGTTGGAAACTCCACCCTTTGAACGAGGTGCTATTTATAGCTCCATGTGTGCAGTCTGTCACTTGCTAAAAATAGACTGTCTTGTTTCTATCTCCACAGGTGCAGCTGAGTTTGGGGAAATAACACCATTTTTAGCTCTGACGCAAGTAGCTGACTGATCCTAGACTCTGGGAACCAGGTCAGTCTGCGGGGGGACTTCTTCCCAGGAGTGTGACCCACGGCAGCGGGCCAATCAAAAGAGGTTCTGCGACCCACCACGGGCTCAGCGGGGGGCGACGACATGGGCGGACAGGGCTCCCAATCAGCCTCGCACATGGAGGCAGCTGCAGAGCTGGAGCATCGGCGCTTGGCCACCAAAGCTGAGAGCCACCCGTCATCCAGGCAGGAGGGAGGTGGTCAGAGCAGGGCCCTGGGGGGTGTGGGACCCAAATCCAGGGAGAAAGCCAGGAAACAGGGGCGCTGGAGTGAGACAGGGAGGAGTGACTTGAAGACAATAGAGGTGCACGGGGCAGGGGGAGAGAAGATTGCGAAGTTTCATTCATTCATTCACTCACTCAACTGAAAATGTTTATGCCACAGGCTACCCAGGTGGCTCTGGTAGTAAAGAATCCGTCTACCAAGGCAGGAGACACAGGAGATGTGCGTTTGATCTCTGGGTTGGGAAGATCCCCTGGAGGGAGGGCATGGCAACCCACTCCAGTATTCTTGCCTAGAAAACCCCATGGACAGAGGAGCCTGGTGAGCTAAAGTCCATGGGGTCACGAAGAATCAGACATGACTGAAGCCACTGAGAACGCATGCACGCACTGTGTGCCAGGTTTTCTGCCAGGTGCTGGATTGAAAGGAACAGACAGGATCCCTCATTCACTTACTAAGTTAATATTCCAGCAGACACACGCTGAGCCAGACCCTGCCCTAGGGATGCAACGGCGAGCAGAGCCCCTTCCCTCCTGGGGGAATGGGATCATGGGGTGGGGGGGGTCCAATACCCTCCTCCCCCAGAAGCAAATGAACAAACATCATGACCCAGTGATTTGAGCAAAGGAAAAACCCACTTCCTGGGAGACCAGAGCCCACCAGGTGCCAAGAAAGGGGTGGGAATTGGAGAAACAGACATGGTCTCTACCATGAGGGATCTTCCTGATCCCCAGGGAAACCCGACGTTGGCTGCAGCCCAAGAGAAGGACCCAGGGCCCCGGGGCCCTGAGTTCCCCTCAGAGGAGCACCTCCCAGCACCCGAGGGTGGCCCCAGACCAAGAAAACTCCCGCACTGGCCCACCCCATGTGCCACAAACCCCAGAGCCAGAGGGGTCTCAGACAGGATGCGGGCTTAAGAGGGTCTGACTCAGCATGTGCGACTTTGTGAATGGAGGGGGGTTGGGGGGGCATAGTCATAAACTCCTCAGAATTCCAAGGAGGACACAGCTCTCCAGCCAGCTTAGACTCAGGGAGCAGCTGCTAGGCTCCGTGTGGTCAGAATGGTTTGCCAGGCTGTGTAGACACACCGTGTAGACACGGCACCAGCAGCCTGAGTGTGCAGACAGCAGGGTTCCACCCAGCTCAGACAGACTTCACCTGAATATCTAACAGCCTGGACCCTGGAGATTGTTTCTGTCTTTACTGCTCTGGGACTGAACCTCTGCCGAGCTCCTCCCCCCTCCAGCAGGCATTTCTGTGAGGGGGTCGGGGACCAGCCTCAGGAAGCTGCTTCAGCCCAGCGGGGGCAGGTGTCCCCCAGACACAGAGCTGGGCTCGGGTTCAGCTGCTCCCTGACCCTGGGGAGGGGCCATTATTGCCATCCTCTCTGGTCTCGCATGAGAGCCGAGAAACCTCTCAATCCAGCAATCACCGCCCAAAGCCCTTCGTTTTCCCCGCTGCAGGTGGATGCCAGCATGTAGCACGAACTGGAGCACAGACCATCCAGGTCGTAAAGACCATCTGGGTCGTAAAGCGACAGATCCTGCTCATTCTCACCTGGAGGTGGTGGCCCGAACCCCCTGACGATTCTGCAGCCCCGCCCCGCAGGCTCTGGGGGTCAGGGTTTGCCTGTTCTGAGCCAGGAGCAGAGACTGGGAGGTCACAGAAGGGGAGGATGGAGTCTGGAAAGGAGGAAACACCTGGGGGAAGTGTTTCCATTTTGCCTTTTTGGAGGTCAGGTGTTGGAATGCCAAGAAATGTGACCTAAGAAGGTCACAGAGTGAAACAGTTCCTGAGTCTTTTCTGTGCAAGAAGACAGCGCATCCCAACAGTCAGCGTGCTGAGAGCACAGCCTCTGCAGGCGGCTTCTCTGGGTCCAAATCCCAGCCCACCACTCACTAGCTGTGTGACCTCGGGCTTTATGTAACGTCTCTGTGCCTCAGTTTCCTCGTCTGAAAAGCAAGGATAATGACAGCCCCTGTGGCACAGAACCATGGGACGGATGAGGGCAGGAAGGTGCAGTGAAGTGCTCAGCAGGGTCCACCCATAGGACACAGGGCTTAAAATGTCAGACGACCTCATCATCACCATCACCATCACCAACACAAATGCATTTGAGGACACTCTGGTGACCTTCATTCCTCACCTTATCAGCTCCATGTGGTATTTTTTGCTGGGATCCCCTGGTTCCGACCTTTATCCTGCACAAATGCAGGCTGAGAAGGATGCGCTGAGGTCATCCCTCTCATTGCCATCACCATGAGCAGCCTCAGTCATCACTGAGCACATAGCCAGTGCTTGCCCATCGTCCCACAGATGGCAGCACTCAACCATTTGCAGAGCACGAGACTTCTCATCCCCCTCCCAGCATCAGCTGACCCTCAATCCCCTCCCTCAACCTAGCCTTCCTGCCTCCCCTTCCTGCTCAGGAGCCACCCCTCTTCCACTGGGGCACAGTGAAAAGAACCCTTTCAATGCCTGAATCAGATCATAGCACCTCTTTGCATAAAACCCTTCAGTGCCCCTCACACAGGGCATGGGGCTGACAGGCCAGGCCCTGCCTCCTCTCAGACCCTGTCTCTGTCCACACTCCCCACAGGCCAGCTGCCCGGCCCATCACTACTGCACCCCTACATCCCTCAGGCTTGTCCCAGGTCAGGTCCCAACTCCAGGAATGACCTTCCCTAAATGCCTGCTGTCAGCTGCCTCCTCCTTAAGACAAGGCAGTTCAACTGGCCCCTCCTCAAAAGGCCTCCCATATCCTCAGTCCAAGGCTGGCCACCCCTCCCACGTGCCATGTCAGCCCTCCTTCCTTTCATGGGACTCATCGCAGTCTGACTCCACCCCACACTTATTTCATGCACACATTCACTCTCTATCTCCCCCATTCAAATGCACGTTCCAGGAGGACAGAGACACTGGCCAGCACCATGTCCCCGGCATCTAGTAGGTGCTCAGTAACATTTATGAACAAATGATGACTCACAGCAGCCCAAGTTGGCGGGAGGGGGCAGTGTGCCGTTATTATAATGGATGGTCCTAATAACAACATCACCTCGTGTTTACAACCTGCTTTATAGCCTGCAGGTACTTAAGCATCTGCCAGCCCTGAAGGGGAAAGAGAACACAAATCTCGACATTTAGCCAGAATAGGGAGGAGGCAGAGATTTAAGAATGTGTGAGGGATGCATTTTCCGACATGGAGAGGGAGCATATGTTTCTTCCTGGTCTCAACATAAAAGAGGGTTGCTCAGAGGAGGAAAAACCCTGAAAAGTCAATGCCTTTGCCTGAAGATTAGCCCACAACAGAGTCTCAGGGAATCTGCAGTAATGGAAGCTTTAGGATACTTTATTTTTTTTAGAAGCAGGATGAGAAAGAGCAGTGGGCCCTGAGCCCAGAGCTTAGGAAGATCTGTCTGCGTCTGGCCGCCTGACAGCACCTCGGGGTGGGGCCATCCCAGGGAGCCAGGCCCCACAGCTCTTTCTGCTCTCAGCTTAAAGATAAGCAACCTTATATGGCTTGTCTCTCGAGAGCTATTGGAAGCAAAGCTGCCAATTACGGGCTAAATCTCCAAGCATCCCTACAGAAATCTCTCCTCCTAAACCCAAACACTTGTTTCCAGGGAGGCCTCTTGACCAGACTCACCTGTGACCCTGATTAGTGACCCGCTGACGACAATGGGCTGACCTCGCAGGGCACTTATCACCTGGCACCTGGGCTCCCGAGTGCTCCGGTGCATTAGCTCGTTTAATCCTCACCTGGACGCAGTCTCAAGGCCCCTTCAGGAGCCCAGGGGAAGAGTGAGGCTGGGGAGGGCCAGCTCCCCTGGGGCCCCAGCGCTGACCCCTGACCAAGCCGCACGCTGGCTATGTAGGTGCTCCCATCTCCTCTTCCCAGGATCCTCCAGGGGACTGGCGACTTCCCTGGAGGACTTGGAATTTTGGCTGAAGTCCCAAAGCTTGCAGTATTGGACCCCACATATTCTAAAGAGAGTGCGGGAAACACCATGAGAGCCAGTGACCACCACCCCCATGGGAGAGAAGGAGGACGTGTGGAAGGAGACTCCCAGGAGGGGATTCCCAACAGGAGACGCTCTTCAGCCCAGAGCAAGGGAGGGGGCTGCGAGAGACCCGGGGACTGTGAGAGACCCCGGGGGGCTGCGAGAGACCCAGGAGACTGCGAGAGACCCGGGGACTGTGAGAGACCCCAGGGGCTGTGAGACACCCCAGGGGGCTGCGAGAGACCCGGGGGGCTGTGAGACACCCCAGGGGGATGCAAGAGACCCAGGGGACTGCGAGAGACCCGGGGACTGTGAGAGACCCCAGGGGCTGTGAGACACCCCAGGGGGCTGCGAGAGACCCAGGGGACTGTGAGAGACCGGGGGGGGGGGGGTTGTGAGAGACCCAGGAGGACTGTAAGAGACTGGGGGGATTGTGAGAGACCAGGGGGTGCTGTGAGACACCCCAGGGGGCTGTGAGAGACCCCCGGGGGGGTGGCTGAGAGAGAGCCAAGGACTGAGAGACTCGGGGGACTGTGAAAGACCCGGGGTGGGGGCTGTGAGAGACTCGGTGGGGGGCCGCTGAGAGAGACCCGAGAACTGTGAGAGACTGGAGGGGCATGCTGAGAGACCTGGGGGGCTGTGAGAGACCCCGGGGCTGTAGTGCTGCGGGGTGACTACCGAGTCTCTCCCCTCTTCCATACATTCCCAGGGCTGCCACGAATGCTGAGCTGAGGGAAGCCCCCCTCAAGAGCCCAACTGGGGTTCCCTGCAGGTTGGGGGCGAAGCGAGATCACCCTGTACCCCTGGAGAATCATACAGCTGCTGAATCAACCCCCCTTAAGTCCCTCTGATGGCTGGTCTCTATCCTGGGAAATAATGAATTCCCTCTCCACGTGAGTCAGATTCATTAGGCGCTGCTCTGACTCACAGCCAAAAGCAAGCTAATGGACACAGTATCCCTTCCAAAAGCCTTCTCTGACCCTCCTCTCCACCAGCAATGCCTCCCATCTGTAAACCTCAGAACCTTGTCCCATACCAACCCTCTCACCCTGTGTGATCTTCACGTCCGTGTTCACCTCCTCCACCAGTCAGGGATGTCCTGAGAACAAAATCTGATTCATTTCTCTCCTATTTAACAAGGGCCCTGCACTTAGTAGGTGCTTTATAGATTTTATTGCACAAATTAGAAGACGGGTATTTCTGTTTTCATTTTAAAAGCTAGATAAATGAGTTTTCTTTTTAAAGAAACACATCAGTGTCACATAAACTGCTCTTTCAGAAGGTACTGCAGTATGTTGAAGCCAATAGTAATGGATATTAAGATGTGTTTATTGTGATAAACTGGGGCCTCCCCAGTGACTCAGTGGTAAAGAATCTGCCTACAATGCAGGAGATTCAGGTTCGATCCCTGGGTCACGAATGTCCCCTGGAGAAGGAAATGACAACCCACTCCAGTGTTCTTACCTGGAGAATCCCGTGAACAGAGGAGCCTGATGGGCTACAGTCCATGAGTCAGCTTGCCACTCTTTATACAGACTGACAACATTGTGATAAACTACATGTCCTCAGAAGCCCCTCCCCCTTTTATGCCGGGTGATGGCATATGAAGATGCAGGGATTTTCCTCTAGCAAATACCCCTGTAAAGCTCACACTCCCCTTCAGAGAGGTAGCACCTCCGACAAATGCACCTGGACAGCTGACTCCGGAGACAAAGCTCTGTAATGGGCCCGGGAGACTCGGGACCACTGATGGGAGTTTCAGCAATCCATCCCTTCATTAACTGTGAGGGCTGTTCATTCTCATCAGGAATAAGCCTCAACATCCAGGATTCAGCGCAAGCTAGGCTCCCCAGGAAACCCTGGAGCTGGGAAATCAGGAAGGGCTGTGATGAATGGGCTTTCTGGGACCCACCATGCAGATGGAAAAAGGCTGTGGGAACCAAGGGTGGGGACGGCCCCCGGTCTCAGGACCTCGAAATGCAGGTTTCAGTAATCTCCATCTCCCCAGAGCCTGCCCCTCCCATGGTCTTCCTCAGCACAGTAAACGACAACTCTGCCTTCCAGTGGTCCAGCCACATCTACCGCCAACACCAAACATCCTGCATCTCCTCACTGAACTATTACAGGTGCCTCTTCACTGGCCCTGGCTTCCACTCCTGCTCTCCGTACAGTTAATCCCCCACCACAGCCAGAGGGAGCTGTCATCAAGGCCTCTATCCAAACCCCTTCTGTCCTGTCCTACCTCATCAGAGTATAATCCAAATGTATGTATCATGTATCATCTAGGTTTGCCCAGGGCTTTCCCAGAGATTTGAAAGTTCAGCTTCCTCCCAGGCCAAGGAGCCTTCCTAATGCAAGTTTCTCAGAGCCTTGGCCTTAATCCCTTCCTTCATCACTCCTGGTGAGTCAGTGGGGCAGGGTTATTAGAGTCCAACTTGGCAAGTGAGGAAAACTGAGGCAAGGCCAAGGTAAGTGATTCACCTTTCTTCAAAGGGCTCATTACCAAGGGGGTGATTACAGGTGGTTACAGTGTGGGCCTGTGCCAGAAATCTGGGCTGGGTCCTGGCTCAGCCACTTTCAAGGTGAGAAATCACTAACCTCTGTGTGCCTTGGTGTTTCCATCTGTAAAATGGGTAATGTGCATAATTGGCCCCTGGCTTTTTATGAGCGTGAGGAAATGCAGGCATCACCATGGGGAGGAGCCTGACTCTGGGACTGGGACTAGACAGCGGATCAACCCACTAGACAACTGGTCAACCCACCAGCCCCTCTACTTGCTCCAAGACCTCAGACACATCACCAGCTGCCATCTGCTGATGGAGATGATGGCATCACACACACAGTCTCTCCCTCTCTCTCTCTCCTCTCTCTCAGGGACTGAGCACCTGACCCAGAGGGTCTGTGCCAACTCTGGATAGTTACTATCACAGTTGAATTGAATTGTTGGCCACCCAGTTGGAGAATTGGTGACTTGTGTTTTCTAAACACATCACACATAGGAAGTGAAATCAACAGGCATTCGATTACATGATAGAAACGAGGAAGAGGGTATTTCTGACTTAAACAAACAGACGGGTGAAGGTGCCATTCTCTGAGAAGACAGACATAAGAGGGGAGCATGAATGGGACAGGGGGCAGGAGATCATGGGTGGCAGCTCACGCTGAGCCTGAGATACATTTGGATCATCCTGGTGGAAATGTCAGAAAGCCGAACAAACTGTACCTAACTAGGTCTGGAACCCACAGAGGCATGAGCCATTGAGGCCACCTGCCTAGAGATGGTAAATGAAGTGAAAGGACCTTTAATTATGGACGGGGAAACTGAGGCACAGAACAGGAAAGAGGTCTGGCAAGGTTCACACTACGAGTAATAGGGTTGTTATTTAGTCACTCAGGTGGGTCTGACTCCTTTGTGACCCTATGCCCTCCAGGCTCCTCTATCCATGGGATTCTCCAGGCAAGAATACTGAAGTAGGTTGCCATTTCTTCCTCCAGGGAATCTTCCCAAATCAGGGATCAAACCTGAGTGTCCTATACTGGCAGGCAGATTCTTTACCACTAAACCACCTGGGAAGCCTTGAACGGGTAGGTTAGGGACACAGTATCTTTGTATTGGTAGGCTGAATGATGACCCTCCAAAGATGTTCACATCCTAATCCCTAGAATTTGTCAACATTTCCTTACAGGGTGAAAAAGGACTTTGCAGATGTGATCAAGCTGAGGATCTTAGCTGGGGAGATGAACCTGGATTATCTGGGTGGGCCCAGTGAAATCCCTGGCTCCTTATAAGAGGGAGAAGGCCAAGTGAGAAGGGGTGCAGAGGTTAGACTGATGCAGCCAAGGGATGCAGACAGCCTCTAGAAGCTGCAAGAGGCAAGAAACAGATTCTCCGTGGAGACTTCTGGAGGAACCCGCCCAGAGACACCTGGATTTTAGCCCCACAAGACTCATTTCCAGTTTCTGCCCTCCAGAACTATAGGAGAGTAAATGTGTGTTGCTTTAAGCCACTAAAGTTGCGGTAATTAACTACAGCTGCCTCGGAACACTAATACCATTGAACTTATCCCTTACCATTGAGAGCGTGAACTTGGCTCTCCTGGGGATTCTTCTGGCCAGAAGTAACACTGCTCTGAGGACATTTACTGTTCCCTTAACAAGAGTTTCTGGGGCTGATTCAGCAGCTCAGGCTATTTCCCTCTTTCTTATTCTTCAGGATAGTAAAGTCTCTGCCCAGAATGAAAATAGGGCTGTCGTGGGACTGCCCTTGTGGTCCAGTGGTAAAGAATCCACCTTCCAATGAAGGGAATGAGGTTCAATTCCTGGCTAGGGAACTAGTATCCCACACGCAGCAGAGCAACTAAGCCCACACACCCCAACTAGAGAGCCTGTGCACCCCAGCGAGAAGCCCTGGCGCTGCAATTAGAGAAAGTCCATGCACCATGACGAAGACCCAGCACAGCCAAAAAAATAAAAAATAAAAATAAGGAATGTAGTAGGCATCCTCATGAGGGAAATGGAAATCAAAAACCACAATGAGATGTCACTTCAAACCCACTAGGGTGGTGATAATAATACTTAAAAAAAAAAAGAAAAACAGAAAATAGGGACTTCTCTGGTGGTCCAATGGCTAAGATTACAAACTCCCAGTGCAGGGGACTCAGGTTCAATCTCTGGTCAGAGAACTAGATCCCACATGCCACAACTAAGAGTTCAAACTCCACAACTGAAAAACCCATGTAGCCAAATAAATAAATATTTTAAAAATATAATAAATGTTTTAAAAAATAGGACTGTCATAACCCCAAGTATCATGACCTCAAATGACAGCCCCTAAAGCAAAGAAGGGGACAGGAGGCTGGGGTCTCCACATTTTGATGACCTCTTGATTTAATAGAAAAATATTTCTGCAAAGCCCCAGAAGACTTTCTTTTCCACCTCCTTGGGCAGAACCACTCACATGCTCCTCCTGGGATGACACTGATTGGCTTACAGCAGTGATGATCTGTTTATTTAAACAGGAGCCACTGTTGTCCAGGAGAAGGAAATGATCCTCAGAGTAATGCTCTGAGCTTACTTCCAAGGTCCTGAGAGACTAACCTCCACCCTCTGGATTCCTTCTGTGAGTCCAAGGTTCTGAGAACAGGACATAGTGGATAGAGACTGGCCACCTCACAAGAAAGTTCCTTTCTACAGGGTTACAACACCTGTCTGGTCAGAGCCCACAAAGAGGCAGCTGACACTCCCCAGATCCAGTTTCCTTCCCTTATGAGCCCGATCATCCCTGTGTTTCGAGAGGATCTCCCTTTGAGGAGTTGCAACATCTATTCCATTGCAGTTGGAGTCTCAAAGAGTTTTTGAAAGTTCAACAAGAACCCCCCAAAGAGCAGATTTTTATTAGAAGGAAAAGGGGGAACTGGATATTGGGAAAGTGACCAGTAGTTGCTGCCAAAAACTCTTTGTAGTGCTCACTTATTACATTCATTTTACCACTGTGCGTGCTAAGTTGCTTCATTCGTTTTACCACTGTGCATGCTAAGTTGCTTCAGTTGTGTCCGACTCTTTGTGACCCTATGGACTGTAGCTCGGCAGGCTCCTCTGTCCATGGGAGTGTCCAAGCAAGAATAGTGGAGTGGGTTGCCATGCCCTCCTCCAGGAAATCTTCCTGATCCAGTGATCGAACCCGAGTCTTTTACATCTCCTGCACTGGCAGGTGGGTTCTTAACCACTAATGCCACTTGGGAAGCCTCCATTTTACCTACTAGACTTTAATCCAGTAGGGTTCAGCCAAGGACGACTCTATCCTCTAAAAAACATTGACAATCTCTGGGTCATATCTGGTTATCACAGCTAGAGAGATGTTGCTATCAAAGCATTTTCCTCCGCAGCTCCAACGCACAGGGCCCAGCCCCTCCCCACCAGGCTCAGTGATGAGGCTCCCTGCAAAGCAGCTCACATGTCTTCCCTCTAAAAATCTCCTCCAGGGAAGGAGGCCTGGCTTCCTGCTCTGAAATACACTGTGTGATTAGGACTCAGCCAGTGGGTAACCCCAGGAGCAATGGCTGTTTGAGGGTTGCCTACATCCAGGCTGAGGCAGACAGCCTATGGCCTTTGGTTCAAGACAAAGTTTGTGGACCCTGGGGGTGTGGTCCCTGTCCAGAGAAAACAAACAAGCCCTCAACCCACTTACTGTCTAACCAGACGATAGCCAGAGCCCCTGTGGCCTGGCTTGAGATTTCTTACGAGCCTGAGTGAACGCAGCTGTGCTCAGGCCATACCGATTCCTTATCCACAGGGGAAACTTTTAAAAGGCAGATAGTGAGAAATTAGATTCATGTGGACCAACAGCCCTGGATTTTCAGTCCAGTCTTGCAGACTCTCGGGTAGTCTCTCAGGGCCTATAACAATCCATTTCCGATTCTGATTCAATGAACACTCGTGGTGCACTGTCTGTGACCCAGACATTGTACGTGCTTTTTATCCTTGTTAATCTCACCTAGTTCACACACCAACCTGCAGTGTCCTCAGTATCATCCCCATTTTCAAGATAAGGAAAGTGAGGCCCAGGGAGGTCAGCTAAGGCATTGCCAGCCAGTGGGATCAGGGTTCAGGCGGGTTAGAACCTCAGTCCTGGAGCTGCTCTGCTTTCATTAAACACCACCAACATTAATCATCTCACAAGTGCATTTTCTGAAAGGTGATTGGAAAAAGAAGTGTGCTATCAAGAGAGACTAAATTGAATTGCCCTTATGGTCAAATGGACCCTGCTTTTCCCCTTCAGAAAACAATCGACCCACCAGCTCTGCCTTATCCACAGAGACCTGCAGCTGTGCTCATGTTAATACCGCAGTACTCATGTTAACACTCAGCTAGTGCTTTCCTGGGGGTCAGGTGGTTAAGCATCCGCCAACCAGGGCAGGAGACCCAGGTTTGATCCCCAGTCCAAGAGGATCCCACACGCCCTGGAGTAACTAAGCCCGTGCACCGCAACGATCGAGCCTGCGCTCTAGAGCTCGGAAGCCATAATTACTGACGTCCTCGTGACCTAGAGCCCGTGGCCCGCAACAAGAGAAGCCAGCGCAGCAAGAAGCCCATGCACCACAACTACAGAGCAGCCCCTACTCACCACGACGACAGACAGGCCCACTCTGCGACGGAAACCCAGCACAACCAAAGATAAGCAACTAAAATTATTTTACTAAATGCTATACGGGGACCAAAACTGTTTGGTGTCTCCTTCATCACATAGGAAAATTCATGTGTTCTACCACGCACATCCACTTCCAAAAGCGAACCCTTGGTGGACAGTTAAGCAGCTGGACAAATCGTCACGGGTATCTGTATTCTTAAACAGTGTCCTAACTGGAGGTTGCCCCTCTGTCTTTCACTGATAAGAAGTTTGATTAAATCTCATTGGTCTCCAGCCCTCAGGAGGCTGCAATTATTCCTGTTTATGATTTTCCACCTCCCAAACTAACCTGATGCATTTTTAGGCATCAGGCAGTAGTATAAATTACACTATACAATTATTTGTAATTAAGGGAGAAAATGTGTACCGTGCTGCAAAGATGAGCCCTGTTTGGCTGTAGTTAATCACGTCTGTGCCAGAGCACTGACCCAGGGAGGCAGCATGAAACACGATTAACTTTCATCTGACTTAATGGAAGTTTATGTTGCTGTTTTTCATAATCGTAATATCTCGAGACATATAAACAGTTTTTCTCCAATGTAATTGCATTTCTACCAAAAAGACAGCTTCGGTTTAACTGAGAGTTTGGGCATATTCTACGGATGATACTAGAATTTTGGTATAAAACCCAGGCAGGACTGCCCCTGTTCAGGAGCTGAAAAACTCATCACAACCCCCAGCGGGAGACCCTGCAGCCTCTTCTGTTCTCCTGGAAACATGTTCAGGCCCAATTCTGTGAACCATTAAAACCCCGTGCTCGAGTTCTATGCCCTTGTGCTCCAGAGCCCCCAAATGCATCCCAGGCCATATTTTTCCTACTTTCAACATTTCTCCTTCATACATCGATTTGTTTGAGACACATTAAAAGCTCGACCTTTACAACCCTCATAAAATCCCCTATGATCCAAGCTCAGACCCACACTTAGCCAGAAAGTGCTTGGACAAAAATGGCTCAGATTGTATTTCAGCCCCTTGATGGAAAGACACACACACAGCCCTGGGTGTAAGTCAGGTTTTTGCCACAAAAATGCCTCCAAGAAGGACACAGAGGGAGAAATGAAGCTTATACACATCGAAGGAAAGGTCCCCTCGAGGTTAAACCAACAAGGAGGTGGGGAGTAGTATGTGGAGCCTGAAAAGCCCAATTATCCAGCCAGGATCAGGACAATCACAGAGAGAAGCCATCAGGGTGAGCAGGGACACAGAGGAGAAAGGCCATTGTAGAGAACGGGGCTGAAGACAGCAGGGGCTATAGAATCAGGAGCTGGGAGGGTCTGAGAATTATCCTGAGCCCCCACCCAGGTCCCTGCCCAGTCATGACTGAGCGACTTCCCAGGCTGGGGGGCATCTGAGCCCCTGAGGCCCCTCGTGTTTCCCAGGAGGAACCTGCGCTCCCGAATGGAGCCAGGAGTCCCCACCTGCCTGCAGAGAACCTGGGAAACTTAGGCCGAGGCCTTGGACCGAGAGAACTGGGAAGTGAGCTACGGGGAAGAACACGACCAGAGGATACTCTGCAGATCCTCTGATCCTGCGAGTGTCTGAGCTGGTGAGTTAGGTCCTGACCTGAGGCCTGATCCGCAGCATCTGCCTGCAGCGGACACACACATGTGCTTACACGTGAGAATATACATACACACAAGTACATGCCTGCACACAGGCACTCACATGCAAACACATACATGTACACGAGCATACACACACAGGAACATGTGGCATCACTCAAAAAAGAAATCTTCCCCTCCTCCCTAATAAAAGAAAAGAAGCTAAACACAGACATCACCATGTCTGGTCTTTGAATGACAACAGTGGGAAAAGTCATCAGGTGACACCAGCTCAGCCCAGCCCGCGGCCCCCACTACTGCTGTGAGTCTATTCTGCCCTGCCTCCATTGTCAGGTTTCCTGGACAGAGAGAAAGAGACAGAGCAGAAAATTGTGGGCAGGGCTCAGCCCGGGGAAGGAGCCTGAGGCCCGAAGGCAGGGAGCATGCAGAAACAAAAAAGAAAAGTCTTTGAGAGCTATCTGACTCCTTTAGGAAGGATGACATTAGGGTAGTGTGTATCCCAGAAGAGGAAGAAGGTGAAAAAGAAGCAGAGGGCTTGTTTAAAAAAATAATAGCTAAGAACCTCCAAAACCTGGTAAAAGAACTGGATACATACGTCCTTGAAGCTAAGAGAACACCTAATTGCCTCAATGCAAAAAGATCTTAAACACACATGATATTAAAATGATAAAAAGCCAATGACAAAGAATTTTAAGACTGTCCTGGTGGCACAGTGGATAAGAATCTGCCTGCCAATGCAGGGGACATGGGTTCGGTCCCTGATCCTGGAAGATCCCATATGGCCACAGGGCACCCAAGCCCATGCACCACAACTACTGATCCCGCCTGCTGCAACTACTGAAGCCTGCACACCTAGAGTCTGGGCTCTACAACAAGAGACGCCACAGCAATAAGAAGCCCAAGCACCGCAACAAGAGAAGACCCCGCTTGCTGCAATTAGAGAAAGCCCCATGCAAAGCAACAAGGACCAAGCGCAGCCAAAATAATAATAATAATTTCAAAGGTAGCCAGGGAAAAAGGAATGGTAATCTACCAAAACTACAGCAACAAAAGCCTTTATATTTGTTGTTATTAGCAGATTTTCACCAGAAACTCTACAGGCCAGGAGGAAGTGGAATGACATTCTCAAAATACTGCAAGGCAAAAACTGTCACCCAAGAATCCTGTATCCAGCAAAGTTATCATTCAGATATGAAGGAGAAATACTTTCCCAGACAAATCATTAATCATCCTAAATGTAAAGGGATTGAATTCACCAATCAAAAGACAAAGAATGGCTGGATTAATAAGAAAACACAAGAATCAACTAAATGCTGCCTCCCAGAGACTCATATCAGTTCTAAAAACAAAGGTTCAAAGTGAAGGGATGGAAAATGCTACTTAAAGCAAATAGCATCCAGAAGAAAGTGTGTGTAGTCATACTCACCTCAGACACAATAGACTTCAAGCCAAAAAAGGTAACAAGAGACAAAAATAGTATACAAAGGGAACAATTCATCAAGAAGACATCAGTTCAGTTCAGTCGCTCAGTCGTGTCCAACTCTTTGCGACCCCATGAATCGCAGCACGCCAGGCCTCCCTGTCCATCACCAACTCCCGGAGTTCATTCAGACTCACGTCCATCGAGTCCGTGATGCCATCCAGCCATCTCATCCTCTGTCGTCCCCTTCTCCTCCTGCCCCCAATCCCTCCCAGCATCAGAGTCTTTTCCAATGAGTCAACTCTTCACATGAGGTGGCCAAAGTATTGGAGTTTCAGCTTTAGCATCAGTCCTTCCATAGAAATCCCAGGGCTGATCTCCTTCAGAACGGACTGGTTGGATCTCCTTGCAGTCCAACGGACTCTCAAGAGTCTTCTCCAACACCAGAGTTCAAAAGCATCAATTCTTCGGTGCTCAGCTTTCTTCACAGTCCAACTCTCACATCCATACATGACCACAGGAAAAACCATAGCCTTGACTAGACGGACCTTTATTGGCAAAGTCATGTCTCTGCTTTTGAATATGCTATCTAGGTTGGTCATAACTTTTCTTCCAAGGAGTAAGTGTCTTTTAATTTCATGGCTGCAATCACCATCTACAGTGATTTTGGAGCCCCCTAAAAATAAAGTCTGCCACTGTTTCCACTGTTTCCCCATCTATTTGCCATGAAGTGATGGGACCAGATGCCATGATCTTCGTTTTCTGAATGTTGAGCTTTAAGCCAGCTTTTTCACTCTCCTCTTTCACTTTCATCAAGAGGCTTTTTAGTTCCTCTTCACTTTCTGCCATAGGGTGGTGTCATCTGCATATCTGAGGTTATTGGCATTTCTCCCGGCAATTTGGTTATTAATATATATATACATAATAGAGGTGCATCAACTTATATAAAATAGTTATTATCAGATCTAAAGGGAGAAACTGACAGAAATACAAGAGGACCTTAAAACCTACCTCACTTACAACAGTGGATAGATCATTCAGACAGAAAGTTAACAAGGAAAAGAATGTCCTTAACCGAAATATTAGACCAGATGGGTTTGATACACTTGTATAGAACATTCCATCCAAATGCAGAAAAATACACATTCTTCCTAAGTGCACACAGAACTTTCTCAATGATAGATCATATGTTGGAACACAAAACAAATCTCAGTAGATTAAGAAGGTTGACATCATATCAAGAATCTTTTCTAAATGCAATGGTATGAAACTCGAAATCAACTCCAAGAGGAAAGCTGGAAAAATCACAGATCTGTGAAGACTAAACATCACGCTATTGAACAAGCTATTGGGTGAACTAAGAAATCAAAGGAGAAATTGAAGATTAGTCAAAGAAAAATGAAAATACAACATACAAAGTCTACAGGACACAGCAAAAGTGGTGCTAAGAGGGAAGTTTCTAGCAATACAGGAGAACCTAGAGAAACAAGAAAAGTCCTGAACAATCTAACTTTACAACTGAAGGAGCTAGAAAAAGAAAGCCCAAAGTCACTAGGAGGAAGGAAATAATGAAGATCAGAGAGGAAATAAATGGAACAGAGACTAAAAAGACAATAAGAAGGATCAATGAAAACAAGAGCTCATTCTCTGAGAAGATAAAACTTACAAACCCTTAGCTAAACTCGCTAGGAAACAAGAGAGAAGGCTCTGATAAATAAAATCATACATGAAAGATAAGGAACAAAAACAGATACCACAGAAACACAATGTATTTTAAGAGAATACCATGAACAGCTATATACTAACAAGTTGAACAACCTAGAATAAATGGACAAGTTCTTAGAATCATGCAACCTTCTATGACTGAATCATGAAATAATAGAAAATCTGACTAGACTGGATCACTAATATAGAGATTGAAACAGTAAAAGCAAACAAACAAATAAAAACTCCCCAAAAACAAAAGTACAGAACCAGATGCTTCACAGGTGAATTCTACCTAACATTCCAAAAAGATTTAATCTCTACCTTCTCATGTTGCTGCAAATAAATGAAGAGGAAGGAATGCTTTCTAATTCATTTTATGAGGCCAACATCACACTGCTTCTGAAACCAAACAAAAAGAACATGCAAAAAAGAAAGTTATAGGCCAATATCTCTGATTAGCATAGACGCAAAAACCCTTAACAAAATATTAGCAAACCAAATACAACAATACAGTAAAAGAATCATATACCACAATCAAATGGGATTTATTCCAGAGATTTAATGATGGTTTAACATCCACTAATCAATGTGATACAACACATTTTTTTAAATGAAAGATAAAAACCATATAGTCGTCTCAATAAATGCAGGAAAGCATTTGGCAAGATTCAACACCCATTTATGATAAAACCTCTCAATAAAGTAGGTACAAAAGGAATGTATTCTGATGTAATAAAGGACATATATGACAAACCCACAGCTAACATCGTACTTAACGGTGAAAAACTGAAAACTACCCCTTTCAAATCAGGAACAAGACGAAGTTGTTCATTTACATGGCACTAATCCAACATGATATCGTATTAGAAGTCCTAGTAAGAGCAACTGGGCACTAAAAAGAAATAAAGACATCCACATTAGAAAGGAAAAAGTGAAACTGTCACCCTTTACAGACGACATGATTCTGTATATAGAAAACACCAAAGACTCCACCAAAGGAAAAAAAAAACTATTGTAAATAATAAATAATAAATGAGGACAGTGAAGCTGCAGAATGAAGATTAAAACATGCAGAAATCTGTTGCTTTTCTATACACTAGTAATTAACTATCAGAAAGATAAATTAAGAAAACAATCCTATTTACAATCGCAACAAAAAGAATAAAATACCTAGGAATAGATTTAACCAAGGAGGTGAAGGATCTGTACATTGAAAACTGTAAGACATTTTTGAAAGAAACTAAAGAAGACACAAATCAGAGGAAAGATATCCCAAGCCCGTGGATTGGAAGAGAGAATATTGTGAAAATGTGCATATCACCTAAAGCAATCTACAGATTCCGTGCAATTCTTACCAAAATCCCAAGGTCATTTTTCATAGAAATAGAAAAAAAATTCTAAAATTTGTATGGCCCCATAAGACCCCGAATAGCCAAAGCAATCCTGAGAAAAAAAGAGCAAAGCTGGCGGTATCATACTCCTGCTTTCAAACGGTATTCAGTTGAGTTCAGTTCAGTCGCTCAGTCATGTCCACCTCTTCGCCACCCCATGGACTGCAGCACACCAGGTTTCCCTGTCCATCACCATTAGTCTAACTATACTAGTCACAGTAATCAAAGCAACATGGCAAGGGCTTCCCTGGTGAGTCAGTGGTTAAACCACCTTTTGATGCCAGAGACAACAGTTTGACCCCTGGTCAGGGAAGATCTGAAATGCCAGAGAGCAACTAAGCCCATGTGCCACAAGTACTGAGCCCACATGTTGCAGGTACTGATGCCCAAGCATCTGGAGCCCATACTGCCCACAAGAGAAGCCACCGCAATGAGTCCATGCACTGCAGTTAGAGAAATCCTGTGTACAGCAACACAGACCCACCACAGCCAATAAATAACTCAATTTAAAAAAACAGCATGGTATTAGTAGAAAAACAGCTACATACGCAATGGAATAGACTTAAGAGCCCAGAAATAGACTCACACACATATGGACAGTTAATTTATAAGAAGGGAGTGAAGAACAATGGAGAACAGACAGTCTCTCCAACATACGATGTTTCGAACACCAGGCAGCTACGTTCAAAAAGGCAAAATGACCACTACCACACACAAAATCAGTTCAAAATGGTTTAGACTTGAAGATAAGACGTGAAACCATTAAACTCCTAGAAGAAAACATAGGTAGTATGCTCTTGGACGTAAGTCTTAACAATATCTTTCCAGACATGTCTCCTCAGGCAAGGAAAACAAAAGCAAAAATAAACAAATGGGACGAAATCAAGCTACAAACTTCTGCACAGGAAAGGCAACCATCAGAAAAATGAAAGACGACTTACTGAATGGGAGAAGATGCTTATAAATAGTATATCCAATAAGGGGTTAATATCCAAGATATATAAAGAACTCATACAAGTCAACAGCAACAAAAAACAAACAACCCAATTTAAAAACAGGCAGAAAGGCTGAAGAGACACATTTCCAAAGAAGACATACAGATGGCCAACAGGCACACAGAAACATGCACAGCATCACTCATCACCAGGGAAATGCAGATCAAAACCACAATGAGACATCACCTCATGCCTGGTAGAAGAGCTGCTATCAAAAAGCCAGGAAATAACACATGTTGGTGAGGATGTGGAGAAAATGAAACTGTCATACACTTGCCGGTGGGAATGTAAATCGGTACAGCCACTATGGAAAACAACACGGAGGTTCCTCAAAAAATCAGGGATAGCACTACCATTTGCTGTTGTTGTTCAGTTGCTAAGCTGTATCTGACTCTTTGTGACCTCAAGGACTGCAGCACACCAGGCTTCCCTGTCCTTCACCATCTCCCGGAGTTTGCTCAGACTCATGTCCAGCTATCCCACTTCTGGGTGTTTATCCAAAGAATACAACAATAGTAATTTGAAAAGGTATAGCCACCTCTATGTTCATCACGGCATTATTTACCATAGCCAAGATATGGAAGCAACCTAAGTGCCCATAATAGATGAATGGATAAAGAATATTATGAAACATATACAATGGAGTACTACTCAGACATTAAAAAAAAGAAAATCTTGCCATTTGCTACAACATGGGTGGACTTTGAGGGCATCATGGTAGTTGAAGTAAGTCAGGGAAAGACAAATACTGTGTGATTTCACTCATATGTGGGATATTTAAAAAATAAAAAACAAAATAAATGAATAACCAAATAAAAACAAACACATGGACACAGAGAACAGTGATTACCAGAGAGGAAGAGACGGGAGGGGGATGAAATGGGTAAAGGAGATCAGCTGTATGGTGATGGGTGGAACCTAAATTTTTGATGGTCGGCACATTTGTGGCTCAGCTGGTAAAGAATCCACCTGCAATGTGGGAGACCTGGGTTCGATCCCTGGGTTGGGGAGATCCCCTGGAGATCCACCCCAGTATTCTGGCCTGGAGAATTCATGGGGTTGCAAAGAGTCAGACACAACTGAGTGACTCTCACTTTCACTTTTTCACATTGTAGGATTATACAGAATATAATACTGTACACATGAAACTCGTATCATGTTATAATCCAGTGTTACATCAATAAAAAATAAATTAAAAAGGCCAAGACTTGTTAAGCTTCCAAATGTACTGGTTGAGTGAAGAATTAACTAGAAAAAGCCTAGCTTAGAGGATGAGTGTATTTGTGTGTGTTTGTCCAAATAAGCCTCTGTGTGTCTGCGCAGAATGTGGTTCACATTCAGTGATGTTGCAGGTCCAATTCATGTATTTATCGGTTCGGTTCAGTTCAGTTGCTCAGTCATGTCTGACTCTTTGCACCCCCATGGACTGCAGCACGCCAGGCTTCCCTGTCCATCACCAACTCCTGGAGCTTGCTCAAACTCATGTCCATCAAGTCAGTGATGCCATCCAATCATCTCATCTTCTGTCGACCCCTTCTCCTTCTGCCTTCAATCTATCCCCGCATTAGGGTCTTTTCTAAGAAGTCAGTTCTTCACATCAGGTGGCCAAAGTTTTGGAGTTTCAGCTTCAACATCAGTCCTTTCAATGAATATTCAGGACTGATTTCCTTTAAGGTTGACTGGTTTGATCTCCTTGCAGCTCAAGGAATTCTCAAGAGTCTTCTCCAACACCACAGTTCAAAAGCATCTATTCTTCAGTGCTCAGCTTTCTTTATAGACCAACTCTCACATCCGTACATGACCACTGGAAAAACCATAGCTTTGACTAGACAGAACTTTGTTGGCAAAGTAATGTCTCTACTTATTAATATGCTGTCTAGGTTGGTCGTAGCTTTTCTTCCAAGGAGCAACTGTCTTTTAATTTCATGGCTGTGGTCACCATCTGCAGTGATTTTGGAGCCCAAGAAAATAAAGTCTGTCACTGTTTCCATTGTTTCCCCGTCCATTTGCCATGAAGTGATGGGACCGGATGTCATGATTTTAGCTTTTTGAACGTTAAGTTTTAAGCCAACTTTTTTACTCTTCTCTTTCACTTTCATCAAGAGGCTCTTTAGTTCTTCACTTTCTGCCATAAGGGTGGTGTCATCTGCATATCTGAGGTTATTGATATTTCTCCCAGCAATCTTGATTCCAGCTTGTGCTTCATCCAGTCTGGCATTTCACATGATATACTGTGCATGTAAGTTAAATAAGCAGGGTGACAATATACAGCCTTGATGTACTCCTTTCCCAATTTGGAACCAATCCGTTGTTCCATGTCCTGTTCTAACTGTTCTAACATGAATTTATATGTCCAGTTCTAACATGTATTGATATGTGTATGTACGTCCGGTTCTAACATGTATTTATAAAGGCAAATAAATAACGAGGACTTCCACTGATATACAGAGGTCACTCGCCGTGATCTGAGGATAACTCCTCTCTCCACTGAAAAGGTAAGTGCATTACAAGGAAGGACTGAATGGGGAATATTCCCAGCCCATCCTGTCCAAGGACAGACATTGCCTATTCTTAGGCCTCATTTCTCAGGGAAGCAGGGCCTTCTTTCCACCCAGAGACCACTCTGTTCTGGATGTTTCATGCTCTCTTGCTGACTTTGAAACACAAGTCGTCATCTCTCAGTGGCCCTGCCTTCTGACCCACAGCTTCATCTAATGAAAACCCTGGTCATAGCTTTGCCTACCGTGACCCTGCTTGTGACTCAGCTGCATTCTATCCCAGCCCTAGAATCGCTTTATAAGCAGCTCCCACGTGTGTGAGTTGATTGGCTGGGCCATACCCCTGAGGACCAAGAAAAAGTACCCAAGTCGTGTTTGGCCAGGTGGAAGCCAGATGTGTTAGGGTGGCCAACAGCCTTCCTCATTGGCTCCCAGTACGTGCCTCGCGGGTGACCTGATCCACTTTGGTGGCCGCAGGAAGCGAGCTTTTTGGCTAAAATGTTGCACAGAAGTTCAGGAGAGGTTCATGCTCTGGTGAAAATCACATCAGCCAAAAAGCTGTGTGTAGCCTGCGTTAGAGGTGGAGACTGTCCAGAAGACACCAAACCTCTGAATGCTGTGCATCTGGCTGTTTCAGGGCACAGGGAACCCTTGTCGGGTGGGGATTCTTAGTGCCTTGGAGTCCTGACTATTTGAACAGGAATCAGGATTTGTTCAGCTGCAAGGCAGTAAATAATTAACAGTGGTTTAAGCCAGTGCTTTCCAAATTTTAATGTGCAGACAAATCTCCTGGGTTCCCTGTTAAACAGCAGCTTCTAATTGATTAGGTCTGGGTTCATGGCTGTAAGAGCCTCCCAGGAGAAGCCCAAGCTTCAAGTCCAGGGACCACACTCTGAGTAGCAAGCGGTTGCACACTGCAATCACCTGGGGAGCTTTAAAAGCCCACCAATGCCTGAGTCCTAACCTCAGAAATTATGACTACTATGGAGTACAGCATGGGCATCCCTGTATTTAAATTCTCCCCAAGTGCTTCTAATATGTAGCCAAGATTAAGAACTGCTTGCTTAAGCAAGACAGACATTTAATTATCTCACATAAAAATAAGTACAGAGAGAGGCATTCCTGGGGTTGGGTTTGGAAGTACAATGTTGTAATTAAGGAGCTCAAACATCCTCATCTATTCTCAAACTTGATGCCTAATGGTTTCAAGATGGCTGCACAGTTCCAGACATCACATTCTAACACAGAGGAGAAATGAACAGTAGACTCTTTGCTATCTTTCTCTTAAGCAGGGATTAAAGTCTCTTACAGAACCCAGCCACCAGCTGCCCCACCCATTCCCCCTTAGACATCTCATTATGGTTTTTTTTTTTATTCCCAGAGAGGGTTCTAATAAGGTTGCCAGATTTAGCAAATAAACATAGTCTGTCCTGAATTTAAATTGTGACATACTTATACTAAAAAACTATTCATTGCTTATCTGAAATTCAAATATCAGTATAGCAGGACACCCAGTATTTTACCTGGCTCTAAGCACGCACCCAGCCATTAACCAATCACTGACAAAAGGAAATAGGAGTATCACACTTAGCTGAGCCTCCAGCACCCCCAAGTGACCCATCCCTACATCTTTTTCTCAGCCTGAGTACTTCTCTCTGTTTGGTCAGATCTGGGTCACATGTCTGTCTCTGAGTCAATTGCTGGGCTTAGTGGAATGGAATGTGCTGACTGGCCCTGCTTGGGTCACATACTGCACCCTTCACAGGGAACAGGGAGAAGCCGTGCCCTCAAAGCACGGTTGGGAGTGCTGTCAGCAGGAGAAGGGTGAACTAACCCTGTCTTTAATTTTCTATATTCTGGGGCCTCGCTAATCCTGGAGGAACTGCCCCTCCCAGGGATGGCCAACTCCTAGAGATAATAAACAGCTTGCCTGTGAGTGTACTTTTCAGCTACAGGGCAACCAGTGCAGAGCCTACATCCCAACCATCTTTTTCAGGCCTTCACACTCTAGGCCACTATCCACCTGCCCTTGTCACCCCAGGGACAGCATCAAACAGCCAGAGACAGCTCCTCTGCCCCCACATCTGCTTGCCAATCCAAAGCCTGCTTGCCCTGCTTCTTCTAATCCTTCCCACAGAAACCACAGGCTCCTGTCCACAGTGCCCCCTTCGTGTGCCTCTGCCCCACCAGGCACTTCCCACTACGGCCCCCAGTGGGTGGCAAGCTTCCTTGGAAACTGTGAAAAAAAACCAAACTATCTCTCCAGGCTTCTCTGGTGGTGCAGTGGTTAGGAATCTGCCTGCCAAACACAGGGGAAACAAGTTCAATCCCTGATCCAGGAAGGTTCCTCACACCATGGAACAGCTAAGCTCGTGAGCACAGCTACTAAACCCGCGCCCTGGAACAAGAGAAGCCACTGCAGGGAGAAGCCAGCACGCTGCAAGTAGGGAGTCGCCCCCGCTTGCCACAATGAGGGAAAGCCCACGTGCAGCAGCGGCGAAGACCCTGCACAGCCAAAAATAAATAAATAAAATTTTAAAATTACTTCTTTAATGGCAGCGATTCTCTGATCTGTTGGCCTTCCCATACCTCAAATTCTCTGTTAACACACTACATTATAAAACAGAGGGGAAGAGGGTTTTTTTTTCTCTCTCATCCATATACATGAGCACCTACTGTATGCCAGGCACTATTTTATCACCTGGATATAGCCATGAAAAAAGCCCACACAGTGCTTCTGAGACACACGTTCTCATGGGGTCGATCAGCAAACACATAAAATAGATATCACATCAGAGGCTGGTAAGGACCAGCAGGGAGGACAGGACATGGGCAGGGACGGGAAGCGGTGGCAATTTTAAACAGAGCAGCCAAGGAGGGCCTTACTGAGAAGGTGACATCCGAGGAGAGGCCTGAAGGAGGCAAAGGAGAGAGCCGCTCAGATAACTGTGTGAAGAGCAGTCCAGGCGCAGGGAACAGCAAGTGCAAAGGCCCTGAGGTCAGGCGGGGTTTTAACTGGCTCACCTTGGCTGTTGGACGGAGCAAAGGATTTCAAGGGAGAGAAGTGACAGTGGTCATCTGCGCAGGACTCAGCTCTTCCCAGCACCCACCACCCAGTCCTACTGTCAAAGAGTCAGGGAGAGTCATCACATTAGAAAATGAATACATGCAATCATTTCAAAGAGAAAAAAACGGCTAAATCTGGCACACAAGGAGGGAGGGATGTCAGACGGCAAAGGTGGGAGAGGCTGCCACAGAAGGGCAATCTAGAAAGACTGAGCAAGGCCACGGTGAGGATTTTATTCTATTTAGATACTTATTTTTTACTTATTTA
This sequence comes from Capricornis sumatraensis, assembly GCF_032405125.1. Classification (NCBI taxonomy): domain Eukaryota; kingdom Metazoa; phylum Chordata; class Mammalia; order Artiodactyla; family Bovidae; genus Capricornis; species Capricornis sumatraensis. Next base: position 80,056,568 of record NC_091083.1, read on the forward strand.
GATTTTGATGCACTTAGATTTCATTCTAAATGAATGAAAACAGGGATAGAGACTTCAAAGGGGAAGGGACGGGAGCTCTCACGGTTTCCACCAGGTTCCCTGGCTGCATGTGAAGAGCGAACTACAGGGACAAGGGTGGCAGCAGGGAGACCACATAAGACGCTGGTGTCCTTGTCAGGCAGGAGCTAATAAAGTCTGGACTAGGGTGTGCAGGGCAGCTGGTGAGAAGCGGCACTGTACAGGCTCCATCTGTACTTGCGGGACAGGAGGTGTGGCTTGAGGCAGAGAGAAGAACAAGGGTAACACCCATCTTTCAACTTGAATCCCTAGGTTGATGGCTGAGCACCAGCTCTTCTCTCTTGGAAGCAATAAACATTTGCTGTAGGATCCGTGATTCCAATAAGCTAGTATGTGGCTCTGATCGTAATTTTGCGTCTGTGACTCTTCGTGAAAACCAACAGAATGTCCTGGCTTAAGAAACTGTAATGGGGACAGTGGGGAGAGCTAAACAAAGAAAGCTATGAGAGCCTTAAAATACATTAATATTTTTTCTCTCCTTATAAAAGTGGAGAAACTGAGGCACAGTAAGGCAAAGAAACGTGTTCGAGGTCACACAGCCAGTGAGTAGTAAAACCACGATTTGACCCCAGAGGCCATGTTCTTAACCACTGCCTTCAACAACAACAACAACAACAAAGTTTTCAGGGACTTCCCTGCTGGTCCAGTCGTTAAGATTCCATACTTTCAAGGCAGAGGGGATGGGTTCTACCCCCAGTCGGGGAACTAAGATACCACATGCCATGGGGCATGGCAAAAAAATTAATAAAAATTTAATTACTGCAGTATTTATCCAGTCTCCTGGTAGAGGATATTGAGTTGTTCCAATTTGAAAGGTTATTTTCCACTGTTATAAATAACGTTGCTGACAACACCTATATAATTGTTTCTCTGCATCCTTGAGCAGGAGTCTCTGGGGATGAGTTCCAGAGAGTAGAAGCAGCGGTCTTGGGGTCCCACACATTCTGTGGCATCGGTCAGCCCCCACCTGATGACTCTCCATTGTTAGATCAGGGCCTGAAAGTCTTTCCCGCTATTAATATGAAGGAACTGGCACTTCCTCCCAGTGGCTGAACCAGCCCCAGAAGAGGCTGAGCACCTGAACAGCGCCAGATCAGCACCGCCCACCCCCAAAGCCCAGCACATGATCTCAGAGTTGGTTACAGCCACTGCACAAAGGGGCCCCTGAAAAAGGTGCCATTTCTTTTCGGCCCATCCATGTGGCAGCTCTGACATCTCTCTGGGCTGGAGATTTCTTGGCTGAGATAATCTCAGGCTCCCTTCCAGTCCCGGGGTGGAGAACAGCCGTCCATCCTAATGAGGGTCTGCTTGAGAGGACTGCTGCCAGGACACAGCAAAAGAGGAACTTGTCCTGTTTCCCGTTTGCAAGGTGGTGGTCTGGGGACTGTAAACCACGAATGTCTCTGCCTCTCCCCCCATGGAGCAGTCACGCCTCCCTGAGTGGTCATGTACTGAAAGCTCAGAGGAACAAGTCCATGAGCTTATTGGTCCATATGTGGCCTAAGTGTCACCAACTCTTTGAACTGATTACAAAAATCCTTATGTTTCGGTGATACTTGGAGACCTTAGGGTTTTGTCACCAGGAACTTAAGAGAGGAAAGTGTGGATGCTGCGGCCTTTGCTGGACACTGTCCAGGTGTTACTGGCTTAATTCACTCCAGGAAAAGCTGCGTTGAGTCTCCCTGGGTGCTCGGCTCTCTCAGGCCCAGGGGAAACTCAGGTGAGCATGGCCTTCACCTTGAGGAACGAATTATCCATCTCTGGTCCTACCAACATCAGCCATCCGTCTCCGACCTCCTGACTTTGCAGCATGCCAGTGACATCTGAGAACAAAAGGATGCTTGCTGACGTGCAGTACTCTGTCCCCCTTCCCTGGGGTGCCCACGAACCTAGCCTGTAAGGGCAGGGGTGGTCTGTGACGAAAGCCAGCAGGAATCCCTCAGGAGAGCAAGACAAGAACTGCTCAGTTCTCACTCGGATTTTCCCCATGTGTGCATCAGCTACCCAAGGGAAGCAGGTCCAAACATGCAGCAGATGCCAAATCCCAATACACGATGGTTGTCTGGACTCAGTCCTTTCGGATCCTGAGTTAATTCAGCATTTCCACAAGGAGGTGACCTGCAGGGACACTGCAGCGCATAAGGTAATTTTACACGCCAAGCCCACAAACGTTATTTCTTTTCAAGGGATGGATTTATTTCAAAGTCTATTAGAAGAAATAGAAAACGTGAACATGAACTCCATGATTTCACATCCATAACTGCATGGGCTGAGGTTTAATTTTTTTTAATGTTTCCATTTAAAGAGGAATGTTAAATAATAGTACAGGTAGTAGTCCATCGAGATGGTCCAGAACAACTGTGGGCTGGATGGGAAATGCTGAGCTCCTGGCAGGCTGGCGTTTGATCCCTGGAATTCAAGTCCCATTGGTCTGGGGAGGCCCCACCCCAGCCCATTAAAGTCACAGAGAGAGGTGTCAGGGTGACCTCACCCCTGGCCCAGTGAAATAGGAAGGTTTGCTCATGGAACAAAATTGGGTCTGTTTTTCTGCACGTGTCCCCAGGCTAATAGTGGAGAAAATGAATTTGGGTTGACTCGTCTGGCTTCACTTATAATATGTAAAACTGGCTTCCTCTGCCCTTCGTGGTGACGGCTTCCAGATGCTTTACCTCCCTTCTAACCTGTCTGCAGCAGGGCAGGGCTGCCGAAAGAGTTTAGCTCAAATGTTTTTGTGGAAGAGATGCTGATTTATAAAGTCTCTCCATTAACCACTGTTTTAATGAAGCAGATTACCGTCCCCAAGGGGAGACTTAACATCCAGTGTGACTTGTGTGTAGATGCTGCTGTCATTTAAAAGGATCGCTAAAACTGTGTTTTAATAGTGAGCTGACATAAACCTTCCACCCACCTGCGTGGACAGGGGTGAGAGCATCTAACAAGTAAGTGTGCAAAGGCACTTACAGACAAAGACACCCAACAGTTAATTGCCTCTTAAATGAGTAGGCTGGAAACATAAGCACCCAAGACCCTGGTTTTATGTCTGGTAGAAATCAGAAATGGTTCTGCAGGCCGCCTGCTCTTTGCCCACATGGCACTTACAGCTGCTGACTGCAGCACGTGAATTATTCGCCAGGTGGTAGCTCTCCCTGCGCTCGGGGAGACAGGTCTAACCAGTGGATGGCAGCCAGGTTTTGCTCTTTTTGCTTCTCACATTGTCTCTAGAGACTCACAGAGGAAGAGTCCTCAGCACAAACTGCTTCATTATGATTCATGAAGAGCAAGCGAAAGGTTGATTCTGCCCAAGGTGCCCTAGATTCTACATTCAACAAGTACTTATTGAGCACCTACTATGTGCCAGGCACTGTTCTTGACCAGGCTTTTAGTGGAGAGATAACATGGACTGAAATCCCCCCTGGCTGCGGGGTGGTCCCTGGGAGACAGAGGGGTAGAGTGGATGTGATGAGGTGGGTCTGGTGGTTGCTACGACTGCTGCCTCCTCCAACAAGTAACTAACGTTTAGCTCACTTTTGCAGAGTCCTGTCCCCTACCATATGTGAGGTGTGGTTCTAAGCCATCCACCTATGTGAATCACTTTATTTAACCCTCACAGCCCAAGAGGTGCAGACCATTACTAGCTTCATTTTACAGGCAAGGGAACTGAGGCACATAGGCATTAAGTAATTTAGTAGAATTTGAGCCATCGTTCAGTGAGTTTCACAATCTATTTTCACCACTCTGCCATGATGCCACTTCTTCAAGGAAATGCAATGGCTAAAAAACAGATGCTGAGCCCTGACATTCAACAGGGCTTCCCACCTGGCTCAGTGGTAAAGAATCGGCCTGCCAAGCAGGAGACACGAGTTTGATTCCTGGGTCGGGAAGATCCCTTGGAGAAGGAAATGGCAACTCACTCCAGTATTCTTGCCTGGGAAATCCCATGGGCAGAGGAGACTGGCGGGCTACCGTCCATGGGGTCGCAAAGAGTCAGACACGACTTAATGACTAAACAACAACAAAATTTAATAATCAGGACCCTGGAAGGATTCTGTCAAGACGGTATGACAAAAAACAGACAGGAACCAACTGCTAAGCAACCCACTTGTTGTCAATGAGCAGCTCCTGAGAGCGGGGTCAATGTTATCAGGTGATCAAGAGCTGACCAATCAGAGCACCCCATTCTCCAGACTGTGGCGGCTGGCTCTGGATGTGAGTCCCAGAGTTGCTCCAGAGGCAGTGAGCCTGGGACTTTTCGGTGATGTTGGGAAAGAGGCATCTTCATCTGCTGGGGTGAGTAAGCTAGGAGGATATCAACCCAAAGCTGCTGGGCGTCATCCCTGATGCTTCCAAGAGAAGGCCTGCCTTAGCATAAAGCCACACTATGGAGATAGAGTCCAGACGACATTGTCAATGTTCGGATTAAGCTGAATTTTATGTAATCCAATAAATCCTCTTTGGGCTTAAGCCATCTTGTTGGCTTTTACATCACTTGCAACCAAAAGTGTCATGACAGATATTGTAGGAAAAGCATTAGTGCTCCCATTTGACAGGTAATAAAACTGAGACTTCAAGCAGAAGACAAGGGAGGGAACTGATAGTTACTATTTGCTACTTGCAGTCCACTCTCCCATTGCTTTATCTAATAATATGAGGCTGGATTGCAAACCCTAGTATGTGTGACACTGCCTCACAGTGAGACATTGCAAGTCATATCATTCCAAGCCTCAGTTCTTTATCCATGCAATAACTGAGCAGGGTTCTATCAGCTTATCCCCAAGGATGTTCCCTGTGGTGTTAGCACCTTATAAAGCTCTGCTCTGGAAAGGTTCCATGGTCAACAGGTCCAGGAAAAGCTGCACCCTCTGGCTTCCTGTTTAGAACATTACTGCATTAGATAGAGGCTCTGAAAAGCCCTGTAGTCAAGACACATGTGTAGTTAACCTAGCATTTCCAAAAATGTATGAGTTTGGCTCTGAATTCATCATGGATGTTAAAACCACAAATAGGAAGAAAGAAAAGATGATACTCAGTAAGTAAAATCCTGTTGTTTTCTCAAAAACTGTCATAAGGACTGAATTTTTCGATTCACTCTGGAAAAGCTCATTTCAAGTCTCTCAAAGGCTGAATAAGTGGGGAGTCATCAAGCTGCAGCCCGTGAGCCACAGGTCAGACGAAGAACTGTCCTGCACAGCAAGCTGCCAACCTAGACATGGAGTAGTTAGCCCCTGATAGGGAAGGACATTCTTGCTCTATCAACATAATGCAGAGCACAGAGGGTTGACCTACAGAAGCCCATATAATCGAGACTCTCCCATGTCTGTCCATTCCAATTATCTGAGGTTTCTCAGTATTATTATCCCAAGTGATTAACCCTGGATGGATTGGAGCTAGACAGGGCAATTCTCCCAGAGGTAACCTTTCCCTTGACCCTTGCTCCATGTCCACCATGTATGAAGTTGAATTTCCTCTGCTGGCTCACCTATGCTTGTGTCTCCAGACAGATCTCATACCAGCAGCTGCAGCAGTTCCTATCCCAGCCTGGGTCCTAGCAGGAAACAGATGGCAAATCTCAAGAGGGAAACTGAGGAGGGTGTGATGGAAGAAGTGTTCACAAGATGACTACAGGTTAAGGAAACCAAAAAGGGGGCTTTCCCTGGTGGTCCAGTGGTTAAGAATCTGCCTGCCAATGTGAGGGACGCGGGTTCGATCCCTGGTCCGGGAAGATCCCACGTGCCGCGGGGCAACTGAGCCTGTGCACCACAACCACTGAAGGCCGCCCTCTAAAGTCGGCAAGCCGCAACTACTGAGCCCACCTGCTTCGACTGATGAAGCCCACGCGCCCTGGAGCTCATGCTCTACGAGAGAAGTCGCTGCAGGGTGAAGTCCACACGGCGCAGCCAGAGAGTAGCCCCTGCTCTCTGCAGCTAGAGAAAGCGCGAGCGCAGCAACAAAGACCTAAAACTTCTATTTAAATAAAAAGAAAACCAAGAAGGAACAGTGAGGGCCCTGAGGATTAGCATCAGAGGAAAGCAATGACCTCCGTAGGCCTGAAGACAAAGGAAGAAGCTGACGCAGAGCCCAGAGAGGGCTGTAGTTGCAGGAGAATGTGGTTGGCCCAAGCAAGGGAAGAAGAGAAGCTTGGCCTTTGCCAAACTCTGCACTGCAAGTCCTTTCCCCGGTATATTTCGGGGGGTGGAGTTTTTATGAAGTCCAATTTACCTTTCTTTGTAATTGTTATTACTAGGTATGTCCTGCCTAAGGAATATTTGATTTAATCAATATATCAAAGATTTCCACCTATGTTTTCTTCAAGAGTTTCAGCTGTTACGCTTAAGTCTACAATCCATTTGAATCCATTTGAAGTTCATTTTTGTAGGGTATGAGTAAGGGGTTGAAGTTCATTTTTCTCTAAATATTCATTTATTTCTGAACCATTTGTCAAAAAGACTTTCTTTTCCCCATTGAATTACTTGGGCATGTCTGTTGAGTATTATTTGAATGTATTTGAGTCGTGTATTTGTGGACTTTCTCTTCTGCTCCACTGGCCTCTGTGTTTTTCCTTATGCCAATACCACCCTATCTTGATTATTGTAGCTTTATAATAGGTCTTGAAATCAGATAGTGTAAGTTTCCGAACTTAGTTATATTTATTTATTTTTGATGATTTCAGATCCTTTGTGTTTTCATTTGAATCTTATAATCAGCTCATCAATTTCTCAAAATGTCTCCTGGAATTTCAGTTGGGATGCCATTAAACCTATACATCAATTTGAAGAGAATTACCATCTTAACAATAATAGTAAGTCTTCTAAATCCAGGAACTAGGTATATCTTTGCATTTCTTTCAGTGTTTTGTGTGTGTGTGTGTGTGTGTGTAATTTTTAGAACACAGGTCTTGTGTATATTTGGTTAAATATATCCCGAGGTATTTTAACCTTTTCTGATGGTATTGCAAATGGCATTTAAAAATTTCATTTCCCAATTGTTCATTGCTGGTATATAGAATTTAAATTGATTTTTTTTTATTGATCTTCTACCCTGTGATCTTTCTAAATTTACTTATTACTTCTTGTCAGTTATTTTGCTGACTCTTTAGAACAAATGTCTCTGTTGTCCAGCCTTGGTCCCCTCCTTCAGAGTAACCTCTGTGATGTGCTAATGCATTTTTCTGGATCCTTTTTCCATATATTTTCCCCATATAAATATGGGCCCACACAAAGGACTTAATATTTTTATCTTATCTCATGTGAAAAGGAAGTGAAAGTGAAGTTGCTCAGTCATGTCCGACTCTTTGCGACCCTAGTGGACTGTAGCCCACCAGGCTCCTCCGGCCATGGGATTCTCCAGGCAAGAATACTGGAGCGGGTTGCCATTTCCTTCTCCAGGGGATCTTCTGACCCAGGGATCAAACCCGGGTCTCCTGCATTGCAGGCAGATGCTTTAACCTCTGAGACACCAGGGAAGCCCCTTACGTCATGTAAGTGGTATGAAACTGTGTTTTCACTCTTCAACTCGTTTTCACTCAACAGTACATCTTGAAGATGACAGTAATAAAGATCTACAGTTTCTGTCAGGTCTCTGTGTTATTTAGATTGGAGAAAATCATAAAATTTATTGGCTGTTCTTCTGTTGCGGGACATTTAGGTCAATTGTAATTTTTTGCTATTACGAGCACTACTGCAATGAGCATCCTCAGACGCATCTCCGGGCCCACGTGGGTAAGACTTTCCCAGGACGGACGGTGACTGAGGTTGGACTAGCAGGTCATGGGGTACACACAGCTGACGTTCTCAGCGATGACGACCTCCCTCAGCCTGGGGCTCCTGGTGAGACTTGGGCCTGCAGGGCATTGTGTTGAGCCCAAGAGGGAGAGGGTGGAGGGCCTTGCCCTGCAGCAGGGAAGAGGGATACATGTGTGCGTGGCGAGTGGTAAGTACACACGAGTACGTGTCTTTTGCACGGGGGACACAGATTAGGGTATGCATGCATGCACGGAGATGCATGTATACACAGTGTGCATGGGTATATGAATGCATATGAACATAGCGTGGTGCACAGGGTCTGTGTGTGGGTGCTGATTTTCAGGAGTAACAGGCAAGCATGCAGCCCGGACTTGCTATGTTTCTGTACATGTGAACATGCATCTCCATGGATGTGCTTCCCAGACCCGTGTCAGTGCAGCTGTGGGAGGTGCAGGTGCCTGCAGGTGGGTGCTCATTGTGGGCGCACATGCAGAAGTGTGTGGACACACGCGTGGGGCTGTGATTACGACTGGCCTCTGTTAAGAGCCCCCATTGTTCACCAGACATGCTTCTAAGCACTTCCCATGCATAGACTCATGGAAGCCTCACAACAGCTTCACTGAGATACGTTCTTAGGTGTAAGGAAACCGAGGCACAGAAGGGTTTAATCACACGACCCAGATCACAGTTTGGTGCTGGGATCTGGACGCAGTCTGGCCTCAGACTCAGTAATTCAGTCCCCTATATGTGAGGTGTATATCCACAGCAGGGCACTGTGCATACCACTATTACAAGCACTGTGTCCACAAGTGTGTGTAAGATGGTGAGAAAATGCTCTACACGTGCACATGCATGGTTCCATGAATGTGCACATACAGGGGAGTGTACATGTGTGCAAACACATGCCTGTGCTATAGACAAGCTTTGTACAAACGTGGATACACACTCGCATGTATGTATCCACAGCATGCCTGTGGGTGCATGTTCAGGCAGACACACTCATTTGGAGAAGAGGTGTGGATTTGCACTCAGGCATTGTGGAGGCATCTGAGGGCCCTGGAGGCACTCTGAGGGAAACTGACAGCCTTCCTTCCCTCTCCCCTCTCCCTCCTCCCCACACTCCTCACCCAGAGGCTTCTCCTCCTCCTCCCGCTGTGTCCCTGCAGGTCCTCTCAGCTGCGGAGGAGGAAGGCAGCCTGACGGCTGAGTCTGCATTAGAGGCTGCTGCTTTGTGTTCCCCAGGCTGTGGGTGGAGCACCAGCAGGGAGCCAGCAGCCCCTCGGGAGGAGGGCGGGCTTCCTGGAGTTGCTCCTATGTCACAGGGTGCTTTGGGGGTGCACATATGAGGCTTGCCCTCATAATCAAGGGGTGTGGTTTGAGAGAGGCTTCCACTCACGACTGAGTGTCTCCTGGGAAGTTTACAGGGGTCATGGATGGAAAAGTATGAGGACGCCACTCTCCCAGGCACCACTGCACGTGAGAACCGAGGCTGAAAACCCTTCTCTGGACAGCTGGAGCATCTTGACCTTGGCTGAGGCATGTCCCACCTCGCAGACTCATTCTGCTGTGAGCTAAGGAACCTCACTGACATCATGATTTCCGTGTCTATCTCCACCTTTGATTTCCCTCAGGACCAGGCCTCCCTCACACTGAGCCGTTGGGTGGACTGGGTGGGGCTGACCCCACTGAGGCGGGGGTGGGACCTGGGTGTGGCCAAGCAGACCCACCCATCCTCTTGCATGCTATAATTGGCTGTGGGATGGACATGTGACCCAGAATGGGCCAACGGGGGGCCTGTGTTGGGGTTTTTGCTGGATCTGGTGGGAAGGGACTCTGTGCTATGGGGGAGTCTGCTGGGCTGGTGGGACGGAAGCTGGCCACCCCTCAGTGGAGACAACCTGCCTGAGAGTGAAGCCCAGACATGGAGAGAGACTGAGTCACGATTGGGTTGTTGGAGTCCCTGGATGCAGCTGGGTCAGAAACCCAGTACACCCGACTTTAATTCCCTGAAACAATTAATTTTCTCTTTTCACTTAAGCCTGCTTGGATTGAGTTCTGCCACTTGCAACCAGAAGAATCCCTAATATTAGAACCCAGAGTTGGCCCTGGGGACATCTAAGCAGTGGGTCCAGGCAGACACGCAGAAGGGGGACTGCTTCAGGAAGGCTGTGTGCTTGGTGTCTGAGGACCAGGTGGGCTTAGGACAGGGTGGTGCTGAGTCCCCTCACCCACCCCAGGACGGCCCCAGGGCCCAGGGGACCACAGGGAGCCAAGCACCCAGCTCACAGCCCTCTTTCCATGGGCCACATTGGTCCTGCCAATTTGGCTGTGCCAGGCCCAGTTGGGTGGCACTGGGCAAAGACAGGCGGCTTCCTGGAGGACAGAATCTGAGTGGGAGGAAGGAGAAGAGGTCCACAGGACCCGTGCCTGCTTGGACAATGAACAGCTGCCCCATCTGACGCTGCACACCGTCCTGTGTCCTGCATCCTTTTCGCCACAGCTCTGCAGTCATGAGTACAGGTAACTAATAAATTCATGCATTTCGGTTTTGTCTCTGCCCCCAGACTAGGCTGGATGTTCCATGAGCGCAGGGATTTTCATCCATGTCCTCACTGCCCAGCCCTGGCACATAGTGGATGCTTTCTACAAATATGGTAACTGAAGGAACGAAGTCTCCCTTCTGGCACAGCACCCCCAATTGTCCTTTGGAGAACCTCCATCCTGCACTCTACTCACCGGCTATGAATGAAGGAAGCCCCACGCCCACTGCACTGGGGCCCATTACTCAGGCTTGGCAGTCCGCATATCCAAGACCGCTGGCCACACCTGGGCAGGTGGCACCCACACAAGGGGCTGATATCCCTGCTTCTCAAGCCTGAGTCCTGGCACAAGACTTGCTTCTCCCAAGAGAAAGGGGCACCCTTCCTAACTGACACAGAGCACCTCAGGGGGCAGCCCTAGCCAGGAGCAAATCTCGTCACCTTGACCCCAGTGTGTGAGTCAGAGACGGGCACGTAACCAGACAGGTCCAACCGGGTGAATCCTAGAAATCCGCAGGTGCCACTGTTACTGGCAAAGCCTATTAACAATTCTTGGGAAATAAAACTAGAAATAGAAATCTGAGTAATGAAGTCTAACCTTTTTCTTTTCCTTGGTGCTGCGTCTGGTTTTGCTTGCTCACAGGGTGCCTCACGCAGATGTCTCGCAACTCGCACTTCAGACCAGAGTGCCTGGTGGGAAAGGGCTGCGTGGGCACCCCAGACCCCCGGTGTGCAGGAGCACCGCCCACGATACTCAATCCAAGATGGTGGCAGTGGGCCGTGTGCAGAGATCCTCCGACTCTTTGCCACCCCATGGACTGCAGCATGCCAGGCTCCTCTGTCATCCACTATCTCCTGGAGTTTGCTCAAATTCTTGTCCATTGAGTCGGTGATGCTATCTAACCATCTGATCCTCCACCGCCATCTTCTCCTTTTGCCTTCAGTCTCTCCCAGCAAAAGCATCTTTTCCAATGAGTCGGCTCTTTGCATCAGGTGGCCAAAGTATTAGAGTTTCAGCTTCAGGAACAGTCTTTCCAATGAACATTCAGGGTTGATCTCCTTTAGGATTGACTGGTTTGATCTCCATGCAGGCCAACGGCCTCTAAAGAGTCTTCTCTGACACCACAATGCAAAGCATCAATACTTCGGTCCTCAGCCTTCTTTATAGACCAACTCTCACATCTGTACATGACTACTGGAAAAACCATGGCTTTGACTAGAGGGACCTCTGTCTTCCCCACTAACAAGACCCTATAAAGCAGCCTTGCCCATGGCCTGTGAGGGGTGGGGCATGGGCTTTAGAGTGGGACTGCACACTCCTCCATTCTTTAATCAAAAAATAAAGCTTTCCTTTGCTTCTGGACTGAATTCTGTCTCCCTCTATTGGCTTAAACAAAACCAGGCATGAGGACCCTTGCTCAGAATGGACACAGGGGTAGAAGGAAGAGAACTCGGGTTGCTGCACTGGTAGCGATTTCTTCCCCCAGAGAGGGAAGAAGAGGGAGAAACTGCAAGAGCCCTTGGATCCAGCCCTACCTGAGGCCGGAACTATCCTCCAGCCTTTTCAGTTCTATAAGCACAACGATACAGTCCTCTTTTGTTCACATCTCCGGCACTGGATTTCCTGCCCCTGACATCTGCTGGAGACCTATCCGTCTGATGCAGGAGGAGGGGCAAAGACACCCTGCAGGGCAACTGTGCAGCTAGAGGAGACCCAGTCCTTGAAAAGTCTTTTTTAAGCACTTCATATAGGAAGGGCTCCTGAAGGTGCTGGCAGACTGCGACCTCATCCCCACCAGCCCTCCTCTCCCCACCAGGTTGCCCCTTTCAGGAGTCCAGACCCCTCCCCAGGGCAGCCACTGCCCCCTCCTCCAGAATGAATTTCAGGTACTCACGGCTCCTCTCTTTCAGCCCAGTGACTTTCTTCTTTCCCATTCTGTCGTCTGGAAAGATGGCAAATTGAAGCACTTAATTTTCCTCCTTCAAACCAATTAATATGAAAGTGCACAGCACTGAAGTACAACAGCGAAGGCAAGTCATTTATATCAATTAGCAAAAATAAACATGAGCTTTGTGGAAACTCAAAATAAAGAACAACCTCAGAAGCATGAAGCCCAGCAGGGAAGCCTAGGAATTAGGAGCCTCGTGGAGGAAGCCGGGATTTGAGGGTGCTATTAAAATTGCATCTCATCCCATCAACCACCATGTGCCAAGGTAAACACGTCCAGGAATCAAGAGAATTTCCAGGCAAAGTCACACCTCACTGTTCCCAAATTTCAGCCCAGCCAAGCTGGAATGCTGAGTCTATCTCCAAAGCGTGTCCTCTGTTCACCCACATTTCTCCATGGCCATTGCCTCCCTGGGCTGAATTCCATCACCCATCGTGGCCTTCCTGGATTATAACAGCCTCCTTGGCTTCCATTCAATGCCCTTCAATCCAAAGCTCTGGTCATTCAACACATATTACAGTCAGAGCAAGCTTTAGAAATGTAAATTAAATCATGTCACCCTCCACTCTGAAACCTTCAATGGCACCCCACTGCTCTTGGAATAAAATCTAAACTCCAGATCATGGCCTCCAAGGCCCTGCATGGTCTGGCCACCTCTCCAACACATCCCCCTCCCGTCTCCCCCGGCTCATGGCAGGGCAGCCATGCTAACCTCTTTACTGTTCCGCCAACTCACCAAGTTCAATCCTAGCCCAGGCTCTTTGCACCTGCTGTTTCCCCACACCTTTTCCTGTGGTCTTTTCTTGTCTTTCCTGTCTCAGCTCAAATGCGACAGCCCCACCCACACCCTGCAGGTTAATGTCACTGCTGTTTATCTCCTTCACATTCACTCAGTCCACAAAGATCCATGGAACATGAGCACCAGTCACATTCTAGCCCTTGTGGATACAGCAATAAACAAGACAGACAAAAACGCTGCCTGGTGGAGCTCCATTCTGGCCTGGGGAATGGGGTGGGTAAGAAAATCAGCAAGTACTCCAAAAAAAATCTATCAAATGGGTGAATCCCCTGAGTCCTGAGCAGACAGAAAGCCCCTTGTCAGGGTCAGGGTTAACTGGAGAGGTGACTGGTATAAATGCCAAGTCCCAGAACCATAGATCAAAGACGGGGAACTGAGGCGCCCAGAAGAAAGCGACAGGTGTCACCAGACCTTCTTCAGAATTCAAAGAGGGCAAACAAACAAGTGTCAATGAGACGTTTGATGTCTGCTCCAGCTCGTGTGCCAGCTGCAGGTCAAATTTATAAGCCAGAGAGAGTTATATTTTAAAGTGCTGTGTTTTAGTACACAAATCTGTGTAATCAATATGTTTGAAGTCCTGGTGCATATGTTCATTGTTTAAACTATTGATGGAGATGGGGGTACAGTGTGGGGGTCTCTGCTCCCCATCCCCCGCCCCTGGGGAATTCAGCAGAGCCCAGGGCACTGGCAGTGCTCCCTCAGTCTGCCGAGTAGCCAAATAGTAACAAAGTCTTCCAATTAAATGCACACATACTACACGCCAGGCCCCATGTCAGTGATCACATGTGTGATTTCGTTGATTTCTCAGGACAACCCCATTCTGCCAAGTCTTGTTATTACTTGCAAATGAGGGAACAGAGGGGTAGCATTTTCGACAAGGTCGCACAGCTCTTAAGCAACAGAGTTGGGACTTAAACCCGGGTTCACAAGACTTATCAAAGTCAATTCGTCCCAGTTCGCCCAGAACTGTCCCAACTTGAAGACTGAAAGTCCCACATCCTGGAAACCCCTTGAGCCCCAGAAAACCCAGGACTTTTGTCACCCAAAACAACACTCATACTTTGAACCACAAAGGTAAATGGTTCCTTTTTATTTTTGGCTGACCTTGGTACACAACTGTTAACTAGACTGCAGACCTTATCCAGTTTCATCATTAGCTACATGTGCTCATTTGTGTGTCCGTGGGCGTATGCACGTAGGCACATGCATACTGCCCTATGCAATTTCATCCCACATATAGGTTCACGTACCCATGACAGCCGTCAAGATAGAGGATTGTCCCTTCACGACAAAGGAAAGCCCTTGTGCTGCCCCATTATAAAATTCACACCCACTCCACTCGAAACCCCACTCCCATTTCTACCACCCGGCAACTACTAAGGTGTTCTGTCTCTAGTTTTGTCATTTCAAGAGTGTAACGGAATCACACAATTTGTAACCCTTTGCAATTGTCTTTTCCATTCAGCATAATGCCCTTGAGACCCACCAGGGCTGCTGCGTGTATCAATAATTCACTCCATTTTATGACTCAGTCCTATCCCGTGGTTCCACGACAGAGATGTGTGCGTGTTTGTTTAAACATTCACCTCTGGAGGACATCCGGGTTGTGTCTTTTTCATTTGATGGCTTGAGCTCTGCCAGAGGTAAAGAAAGAGTGTCAGGATGGACAGAGGCTTGACCCTGTCAACCTGCGCAGTCAGAGCGGAGTCTGAACGAAGGGACAGCTGGGGTGCAGGAAGCTGTGTTCGCGAGGAGGCCATTATTCAGGTACAAGTCACAAAAACCCAAAGCAAAAGCGGTAGATTTTTGGCTTATGGAACTGAAGAGGGCAAGAACTGTACTGCTTCAGGCACGGCTGGATCCAGGGACGCCAATGATGCCGTCAAATCTGGTCTTCCTCATCTTCTCTCTCTTCCTCTCCTCTCTCTCCCTTCCCTTCCCTTCTTCTCTCTCTCTCCCTCCTTCCCTTTGGCTCTGCCTTCCTTTCTGCTGACTTTATTCCCCAAAAGCCCACTCTGAGTAGAGACACAGGAAGCCCCCAGCCTCCTTCAGACCCTCTCAGTACCCTCAAGGAAAGGGAGTGTTTCTCTCCAGCTGGTTCCAGGCGCTCCAGCTCCTGAGCCGATCACTGAGGCTGGGGGAACACACCACTCCGATAAGCTAGACCTTGGTCACGTGCCCTCTCCTTGAGCCAGAGTAGAACTGGCCTGAGAGTGCGGAGCGGAGATTCTCCAAGGGAAGCCTGTGTCAGTGTCACCAGAAGACAAAGGAGGGATGAATGCCCGAGGGGCACCGCATCAGGTGACTGCTGCTGAAGGAACGCTCTGCCAGTGTGTTCAGGATGCCCTGCAGCTGAAAAGACAGTGACTGGCACAGGCCAGCAGAGAGGCAAACGAGGCACAGCGGGAACACTCCGAAAGCTCACGATCCTCCCAGGCCCACACAAATACTTTAGTTTCTTTGAAAATCATGAAGAAAAAAATGAAATAATCCATCTTGAAATACATTCGTCTTTATACTAACAAAGTCATAAAAATCATCTTTATTTATTAATTTAAGAAAGAAGGGGTCTGTGACTCTTACCACAGTGGGACTAGAGATTTGCTTGGACATGGTGGACAAAAGGAGGCAATTAGGAAGGTGCCCAAACTCTGCCCTGGCATTTAAAGGAATGGTTGGCTCATCTTAAGGAAGTTGAGTGAAGAGTTCAGTGTCAGCTGACTTAGTTGAAAGTACTAATGCACTCATCTCACACACTAGTAAAGTAATGCTCAAAATTCTCCAAGCCAGGCTTCAGCAACACGTGAACTGTAAACTTCCAGATGTTCAAGCTGGTTTTAGAAGAGGCAGAGGAACCAGAGATCAAATTGCCAACATCTGCTGGATCATGGAAAAAGCAAGAGAGTTCCAGAAACACATCTATTTCTGCTTTATTGACTATGCCAAAGCCTTTGACTGTGTGTATCACAACAAACTGTGGAAAATTCTGAAGTAGATGGGAATACCAGACCACCTGACCTGTGTCTTGAGAAACCAAATGCAGATCAGGAAGCAATAGTTAGAACTGGACATGGAACAACAGACTGGTTCCAAATAGGAAAAGGAGTACGTCAAGACTGTATATTGTCACCCTGCTTATTTAACTTATATGCAGAGTACATCATGAGAAATGCTGGGCTGGAAGAAACACAAGCTGGAATCAAGATTGCAGGGAGAAATATCAATAACCTCAGATATGCAGAGGACTCCACCCTTATTGCAGAAAGTGAAGAGGAACTAAAAAGCCTCTTGATGAAAGTAAAAGTGGAGAGTGAAAAAGTTGGCCTAAAGCTCAACATTCAGAAAATGAAGATCACGGCATCTGGTCCCATCACTTCATGGCAAATAGATGGGGAAACAGTGGAAACAGTGGCAGACTTTTTTTTTGGGGGGGGGGCTCCAAAATCACTGCAGATGGTGACTGCAGCCATGAAATTAAAAGACGCTTACTCCTTGGATGAAAAGTTATGACCAACCTAGATAGCATATTGAAAGGCAGAGACATTACTTTGCTAACAAAGGTCTGTCTAGTCAAGGCTATGGTTTTTCCAGCGGTCATGTATGGATGTGAGAGTTGGACTGTGAAGAAAGCTGAGCACCAAAGAATTGATGCTTTTGAACTGTGGTATTGGAGAAGACTCTTGAGAGTCCCTTGGACTGCAAGGAGATCCAACCAGTCCATTCTGAAGGAGATAAGCCCTGGGATTTCTTTGGAAGGACTGATGCTAAAGCTGAAACTCCAGTACTTTGGCCACCTCATGCGAAGAGTTGACTCATTGGAAAAGACTCTGATGCTGGGAGAGATTGGGGGTACGAGGAGAAGGGGATGACAGAGGATGAGATGGCTGGATGGCATCACTGACTTGATGGACATGAGTCTGGGTGAACTCCGGGAGTTGGTGATGGACAGGGAGGCCTGGCATGCTGCAATTCATGGGATCGCAAAGAGTCAGACACGACTGAGCAACTGAACTGAACTGACTGAAAGTTGCCAACTTTGGGGTTTGAATCCTGGATCCATGACCACTTGGCAGAGCAGCCTTGAGCAAGGCGCCTAACCTCTCTGAGCCTCCTGTTGCCTGTCCATAAAATGGGCACAAGAATTATTTTCTCTGAGTTGTCATGAGGATTAAATGAGACACTGTATGAGCTGAGCAAAGAATTCAGCATTAGTCAGTGCCTAATAAATAGAAGCAGAATCTGAGTTTGTGGAACTCTAAGATTAGAATCTGAGAGACCAGAAATGAAGGGACACCTGAAGCTATAAGCAGAGGAGCTGCTGGAGGGAGCAGGTAGAGAGAGGAGGGGGCGGCAGAATTCTGGGACATGCAGACATTAGGAGGAGGAGACAGCAAGAGATGAAGGAGGAAATACAGACCCTGAGATCTTGGAAGCCAGGAGAGTAATGGGCATTAGGAAGCTGGAGGTCACTACCAGAATTGGATCCAGCAAAGCAGTCCAAAAGAAGTGATGGAGAAAGAATTTGGAAAGAAATAGATATCTGTGGTTCTGTCTGAGCAGTTTCTAGGCCCCTTGCTTTTTACTAACTGTTTCTTCACGCAACCAGCAAATACTCACTGGGCTCACTGCATTGGGCATTGGCCTCAAGGTCCTCCACCTAGGGTATCCCTGCTGCACGGCTGTTCTGGAGTGCTCCTGAGTTCCACCTGTTTTAAGTCTATTTCTCAGCCGTCTAGGATCATCTGAGCAATCTTATTGCATCCAGTAAATTCCCATTTGCCTCAGTTCACTGAATTCAGCTTCTGTTATTGGAAACCAGGGAAATCAAGTGGACAGCTAAACCCCCACAGTTGGTCTACGTGTTTTTGGAGGAGACAACTCCCACGCCCTGTGTAAAAATGGGCATGACCTAAGCCTGGCCAATCAGAGCAGACGGTCCTTTAGGCAGAGGGAGTGGTTCTCACTAGTCCAGTGAATCAGTCTGGGATATTGCTGGAGCTCTCACAAAGAAGAAAGTATTTGGGGGGTTGCTAAGCTGGTGGCATAGCATGCTACAGTTAGTGGGGACCATCTCCGCCACTGTGAGAGGACAATCTTCCAGCGAATGAGGGACGAGAGATAGAGACAAAGCTCCTGGATCCAGCCCCTCCTGAAACCCCTGACCTTGCCCACGAGTAGGCCAATAACTTCCCATTTTGGCTCAAGTGTGTGAGTCGGACTTGCATCTTTTCAGTCAAAATAATCTCTGTCTACTACAAAGATTACAATGCCATAAAAGCAAGGGGCATTCTCCATGGTTCTTCCCGGGCAAATGGCTTCATAGACGAATGTTATAACTAAATGTGAAAACACAGTATGCACAGTAGGTCCTCCATATTTGCTACTCACCTCCCACCACCCAGGTGGACTCACACATGAGTTTGCCAGTAAGAAGAAAAGGGAAAGGCGGGGGCGGCGCAAGCTATTTTTTCAAATCAACAACATACCAAGGTCGACAAAAGGAATTTCATATCTCCCTGCTTACTAAACTCAAACACCTTTCCACATCAGCTTTTTAACACAGTCTTGGGCCACTCAAATTATTCCAAAATAGATATCCTAAATTCTAAGAACATAAGCAAAGCTAGTGTTAACGAAATGTTGAATGCCTGTTATAACCCATATGTTAGTTTTACTTCAAATTTATAGGCCTAGAGAGGTACATTTATAATATATGATGTGTACATTTTTATTACATTGGGGGACCCACGTATAATCAACATGGACTCCTGATTTATCACCATCTTTATAAAACTTGGAGTATAATTTCATTACTTTTAAATATTTACAGAGGTTCAAAGTTGTAGCTTTGGTTTTATGACCTATGGTGAAATAACATGGTCTTATCTGTGATTTGGTTGATGCTAAGTCCTTGGTTAGGAAACAACCAAAAAGAAGAATCTTGGGCCTTAGGGTGGTGCACATAGTGTTCTGACGACCCTGTGGGGAGGCAGTGTCCCGCAGCAGGGCCTGGGGAGGAGGGAGGGCATTTATGCGGAAATAAACCGCAGAGAGTGGGCCAGCAGGGCTGCCTCAGAGCTCGGAGAAGACCCCCATTCCTGTGAGCCAGGGGCCACAGAGCAGACCTCAGGGAAGAGGCAGGACTGGGCTGGACTGTGAGGGGCCAGTGGGTCTCGGGAGGTGGAGGAGCTGTGGGAAGAGCTTCCCAAGGGAACCATGTGACTGGCGCCATTGTGGGAAAGCCTCCTTCCCTCCCAAGATGCTGTGGTTGACGGCCCCAGGCTCTAAGAAGCTCAGGTTTCACTCGGTCATTTCTTCCGTAAATCTTCCCCAGACATTCTTGGATTAGAGACTGAAAGGACAGGGAGTAAATCCGTGAAGGGAGGACGATGCTCTTTGTCTGGAGGAGGAAGAGTCTAAATAAAGCCCTTGTTCTGGAGTCGTGGTTGTCAGCGGGACTAGTGGGTGGGCCCTGGATACAAAGTGGGAGTTTGTACGCAGTATGCAGCTCCTTCCGAGGGATCTGAGTGATGCCATTGGGCAGAATGGGTCCTGCTAATGGTTCCCACAGTGTGTGCATGCGTGCGTGTGTGTGTGTGTGTGTGTATCAGCAGAAGATTCAACTGTAAGTGACAGTAAGTCCATTTCAGAGTGCCTTAGGCAAAACACAAGATAATTTCCTCTCTGGCTAACAAAACCCAGAAGTAAGCAGCCGGGGTTAATGGGATGGCTTCACTCTAATCAATGATTCAGGCTCCTTTTATATTATCATTCTGTCAACCACAACACAAGGCTTCTACCTCATGATCCAAGATGGCTGCTTGAGCTCCAGCCATCACACTCACGTTGCAGTCAGCTACAAGGAAGAAGGCGCAAAAAAAGCATGTCCCTCTTCCTTTAAGACACTTTCTGAAAATTATATATGGTACTTCTGGTGTCATTCCACCGGCAATGATTTAATTACTTACCCACATCTAACTGCAAAGGAAGCTGAGAAATGTAGTCATTATTTTGGGCAGCAATGTGCCAGCTATCGTCTTTCTTCCCTAAGGAAGAAAGGGAAAACAACATTGGGGGAACAGTCTCTTCCATACTGTGCCTGAGTGTTTAGGTCCCGAGGTATACTGAGTGGATATATACCTATCTTTGTTTGTAACAAGACTCACTCTAAGTTATTAAGTCCCCACTCCATAAATACTGCTGTATGAATGAGAGAGCAAATGACCAAGAATGGTCTGTGAGTGTCTTGGAGATGAGCGTGTGTGTGTGGACAGATGGGTTAAGCATGAGTCTGTGTGCTCATGCATATGTGTGTACTCCCTAATTCACTCAGCATTCAGCTAATATTTACTGAGCATTTACTATGTATGGACTGTGCTGCACACATGGTAGTCAAGGTTCCTGTCCTCATGGAATCAGAGTCCAATGGAAGACACAGACAAAACCCAAGCTCATCAATGAAACAAAATAATATTATAATAACATTAGTGGGATAAAGACAATCAACAGTGTGGGGGAAACAGAGGCATTCAATAAGGACAGAAGGATTGTGAGTGGTGTCCCTGAGAAGGTGACGTTGAAGGAGACACATCAGCCCACACACCCCTAACATCTGCCTCCAGTTCAGACCCTTCTCACAGCTCCAGGCTCTGAGCTCCAGATGCTAACTCAACATCTTCCCCGAGGTCCATTCTGACTCCAGGTCTATGTGGCTGAAGGGGAAGTTCCTGTTTCTCTTGCTCTCAAACCTGCCCTTCCCTCCCTCGGTCTTCCCCAGCTCTGTCTGTGGCCCCACTATTTACTGAAAGATAGGAGGAAGAGGGAAGGCGTGGGAAGAGCCAGGGAAGAAGCCTCGCAGATAGAGGGAGCAGCAAGCGCAAAGCCCCAGGGGCCAGCAAGATCTTCCTGGAGTGGAGGAATAGAGAGAAGTTCAGGCACAGCCAGCCC
Source organism: Capricornis sumatraensis (assembly GCF_032405125.1). Taxonomy (NCBI): domain Eukaryota; kingdom Metazoa; phylum Chordata; class Mammalia; order Artiodactyla; family Bovidae; genus Capricornis; species Capricornis sumatraensis. Next base: position 80,077,620 of record NC_091083.1, read on the forward strand.
AAGGGGACCAAGGAGTCAGCCAGGCAGGTCGCCGCCTCAGCACCACCCTCCCTGTCCTGCACACCTTCTGCTGGGGCTCCCCACAGGTGGGACCAGACTGACAGCCCAGAGCAAAGTCTGCAAACACCTGCAGGGATGAGCAGTGAATGGGCCGCCGAGGGGCTGCAGGAGCACGTGTGCCCCGTGTACAGGGGTGGCTGCCCCTCGACTCTGCCGGGTTCTGCGTGAGGCAAGTCGGGCCCGGTGCTGCTCACTCGTCTGTTTTTGAATGAAGTCAGGAATTGTGATGTGAAATATACTAGTTTCTTTAAAAAAAAAAATTGGCAAAAATACAATCTTTAAAAGTAGCGCGCAAAGGCAAGAAAAATGACATACATACTGGAAAAGAGAGCTAAAACTGTCCTTATTTGCATCCATATGATTGCTTATATAAACAATACCAAAAAAATATACACATACACAAACATCTGCAAGTTGAGAGTGAGGCCAGCACAGCATTATCAATCCTATTTCTATACAATAGCAATGTACAATTAAAAAGAATTCCAAGTACCATTTACAAAAGCTTTCCAAAAATGAAATATTTAAGTATAAATCTAACGAACATACATACAATTCCATGCTTTAAATTACAAAACCCTTATGAAAGAATCAAAGAAGACCTAAAAACATGGAAAGATATACCACGTTCATAAACCAGAAGACTTGACAAAGTCAAATGTCAGTTCTCCCAAATTCATTTACAGATTTAATATAATATCAATCAGTATGCCAGCAGAGTTTGTATACACATAGATAAGCTAACTGTGAAAATGTAGAGGCGAGGGCGAAAGAATTAGACTAGCTCAAACAATCTGGCAAAGGAATAATAAGGTTTGAAGAGTCACCACTCTTGGGACTTCCCTGGTGGCCCAGGGGTTAAGAATCTGCCTGGTAATCCAGGGGATTTGGGTTTGATCTCTGGTCTGGGAAGATCTCACATGCTGAGAAGCAACTAAACTCAAGCACCACAACCACTGAGCTCATGTGTCTAGAGCCCGTGCTCCGCATCAAGAGAAGCCACGGCAATGAGAAGCTCGCACACCGCAATGAAGAGTAGCCCCTGCTCATTGGAACTAGAGAACGCCCGGGCACAGCAACGAAGACCCAGCACAGTCAATAGTAAACACATGATTGGGAAAAAAAAAAAAAGACTCCCTATTCCTATGGACTTCCCTGATTGTCCAGTGGTTAAGACTCCATGCTTACACTGCAGGGGGCACAGGTTCGATCCTGAGCCGGAAAAGTTTCTCATGCCACACAGTACTGCCAAAACAAAAAAGCACTATTCCATTTAGAGACTAAATATAAAGCTATGTCAGTCAAGACAGTGTGGCATCGATGAAGGAATGGACACACAGATTCACAAAAGAGAGTAAGAGTCCAGATCAGTCCCACAAAAATATCACCAATTGTATTTGACAAAGTACAAAAGCCAATCAATGGAGAACAGTTCACTCCACAAACAGTGTTGGAACCACTGGCTGTGTATATGGGAAAAAAAATAAAATAGACCTCACCTTCAACCTCACATCCTGCATAAAAATTAACTTAAAATGGATCACAGATCTAAATGTAAAACAAAAAACTACAAAATTCTCTCACTTCCACTGGAACGGTGGCTTAGAATAAGTTATTAAATGGAGGTGGTGAAGGGAACAGGATGGACTTTCTGCTCACCCAGCTGTATGGACCTGCGCTCAACCCAGAGTATGACTTCTGCTCATACCTGTGGGGCAGGAATGTCACCAGGGTGGGGACAGGGTTCCCTTCTTCCCTGTGTCCCCAGCACAACCCTAGACCAGAGGTGCACACACACTGCCTCCGCGTGGCACGTCCCAGGGAGGGGTCTGCGGGCCACCTCTCCCCCCACCCCCTCCACAGCCTGGGGCCCAGCAGCTTCCAGGCAGTTCCTCAGCCCCGGGCGTGTGTCTGCCCGGACTCCTCAGTCCCTGACCTCTGGGGGCTCAAGTGTCAGCTGTGCTGATCAGAGAAGGAGGTGGGGCAGGGGCGGGGTAAGAAAGAGGAGACAAGCAGACAGAAAATCCTCGGAGGCCCTAGAAAAGCCCCCTTTCAGCAGCTGCTGGGGCTCACGGTGCACTCAACAGGCCTCACCAGCAGCTCCACAGTCCTCACTGCAAGCCCGACACAGGTCACAGCCGGGCACCCCAGGGCAGACCCAGCTGTGGGTGAGCAGGGCTGGAGGGTGTTCCACACTCAGATACAGGGAAGTCAGGAGGACAGCAGGCCTGAAGGAGTGGCACTGCCCAGCGGATGCCTCCCGTGTAAGGCCTTGCTCTGCCCCGTGCCCTGTGGTCCTGCCCTCATTTGCCTGCACATCCTGGCACCCCCCAGGTGCGACCAGCAAGGCCCCTGTCAGAGCCACTTTCAGAGACCTGTGTCCACCCGCCTGCCAGGCGTCCAGGAAGCCAGGTCCCCAGTGTCCCTCCTGTCACAGCCCTGGCCCTAAGTACCCAGTTCTGGGAAGCGGCCCCCTGCCGGGAAGCTTCAGCTGACAAAGTATTGATCAGAGCACTGGTGGATGGGAGCCTTGAACTGCCCGGCTTCCTGCAGGACCTCGTGACCCTCTGCTCCAGGAGCCTGTCCTCCCGGGGCCAGAGGAGCATCCCGGAGGCTGTGGCAGGAGGCAGGTGGGCACAGGAAGAAGAGGACCCAGGGGACTCAAGACCTGAGGTTCTGCTCTGCCACCATCTTGGCCCTGAAAGTCGGCATTCTAACTTCTCGAGCTTTATTATAAGTAATTAATAGGAGCAGCAATTTACTCTCTGTGAGTTACAGATGCCTGGGGTCCAGGGACAGTACCTCACAGGTCCTGGGATTCGTGCTGCTGAGACAGGCATTTGAGACTTTTTCCCCACGGCCATATTCACGCAGTATCTAGAAACAGCACCTGGTACTTAGTAGGAGGTGGGCAAACAACAGTGGAATAAATGAAGGCACAAACATGAATAGAGAGGGCGCAGACTGCGGGTGGGGACACTGGGTAACACTACCATGGGGTCTCTTATGTGAGGGCACCTCTCTGGGGCTCTGCACCTTATTCATTCATTCATTTAGTATTTCATCCAAACAAGTCTTTACTGAGCATCTACTATGTGCCAGCAGTTCTTGCCTGGAAAATCCCATGGGCGGAGGAGCCTGGCAGGCTGCAGTCCATGGGGTCGCTAAGAGTCGGACACGACTGAGCGACTTGACTTTCACTTTTCACTTTCATGCACTGGAGAAGGAAATGGCAACCCACTCCAGTGTTCTTGCCTGGAGAATCCCAGGGATGGGGGAGCCTGGTGGGCTGCCGTCTATGGGGTCGCACAGAGTCGGACACGACTGAAGCGACTTAGCAGCAGCGGCAGCAGAGGTATGAGAGAGAGGTACAGCACATAGTGTGTCCAACGGTGGTGCGGACCACGGGGAGAACTGAGGTGGGAAGGAGGAAGTATCTGGGGTCAGAGGTGGGACTTTAAAAAGCAGTGGCCAGGGACTGTCTCACACAGAAATGACCTGAGTCAAGGCCTCAGGGAGGCTGTTCCATCCTTCCAACTACCCTGTGAGAGAAACAGAACAACCATCTTTATTTTCCACGCAAGTAAAGTGAGGCTCAGACGGGTTCAGTTACTAGCCCACAGCCACACAGCACCGAGGGGCAGAGCATGTTCCAGCCCCCATACCTGGAACTTGGCTCCTTCCCCGTCTCCCCCAGACCCTCGGGGCGCTCTGGGTCTGGGGGCGTCCCAGGCTGTGTGTCCCCTTCCCCAGCTCTGGGGTGGCTGTGGCAGCTGCCAAGGAAGGAGCGGAGGACCCCTCACGCTTCCTCCTGGGGACTCCGTGTCCTCCCCCCTGACCATCCCCATCACCACCAATTAGCTAACAAGCAAGGAGGAAAGACGTTGAGAGCACAGCTAGAATTCACTTCCATATTAATTCTGGAACCTCATTTTTAGCAGATAATTAAATTACTTTTTAATTACAAACAGAATATGTGTGCACTGCCGCTGAGTGGGCGCGGGCGAGCGTGGACGGGAGGGGAATGAACACAGCTCTGCAGGAAGGGCCGGGCGGGCGTCTCCCGTCCACGTCCCCACACATCAGAACCCATGCGGGCCGCCCTGCGGGGCCCAGGGATGAGGGCGCCTCCTCGGTCTCGTCTGCAGGTCGTGTGCGGGTCCAGGTGCCCCCGCTGCCCGATCGCCAGGGATACCCCTCGGGTCTCCCCGCGGCTCCGCCCCTGTGGGCAGCGCTCCCCACAGCCGCTTCCTTCCACGGCCCGGTGGCTTCAGAAGTTTCAGCTGAAACCAGGAAAAGCATCGCTCTGTGTCCTCGCCGTCAGACCCGCTCATGCTCGGGGGGCATCCTGACCTGGGGGCGTCCGAAGCCAGCGCGGAGCCCACCCCAGCGCCCAGAGTCCCTGCAGGAAGCAGCCGCAGACCTCCCTTCCTGGGGACGGGGGCGGCCACGCACTGGCAGAGGCTGGCTGTCCCCTCCTGCCCCTTCCTGGGGAGACCTGGACCGCCCCGGCTGGAGGGTCCAGGCCAGGTCAGTGCTGGAGGGAGTCCCCGGGGAGGACAGCCTCCTGGTCACCCATAGGTGATTCCCGGGGACCATCCCCAGCGCTGGCGGCCCCGTGACTGAGGCAGGATGGCCTGGTGGGCAGACCCTGGCTCCACGGCTGCCCCTGGGGGCTGCTGGGTGCCCGGGCGTCGGCGCAGCCTGGTCGGGGGGCAGGAAGGGAGCCCCTGAGGGGGCCGAGCCCAGGCTGTCTGGAGGGCCGGGCACAGATGGTGCCGGAGCAGCCCTGCCCCGCAGAGCCGCCCTCGCCCTGAAGTCGCCTTCTGTCGGCTTCCCCGCCATCCTTCACCCTCCACCCCTCCGGTGGGACCCAGGTCTCGGCACAATGAGCTCCCCAAGCAGATGGCGGTCCCCAGTCCCCGGTCACGTCCCGCCTGCCTTTCACATGAAAATGGGGGGAGACGGCCAGACAGATGTCCACCAAGCCAGCCCGGCCGGGCAGTGGGGACCCGAGGCCATGTCCTCACCAGGTGCCTGGAGCGGCCCCTGGACAAACAGCCTCTGCTGGGTGCTTCTCCCGCCCGCAGCCTCGCTCCCCCAACCCTGTCCATCCTCACTCCAGAAAAATGACACCTGTTTCCCCCTCCTCCACACCAGCCCCTCCTCTGAGACCACAGGATGGGACTGCTCAGCCGGCTGGACTGTCTCAGGCCTGGTGAGTGTGCGCAGGGCCCCCCATTTTGAGCAAGGCCCCCACCCCAACACAGCGCAGGGCAGAGCACACGCCATTCTCCTCCCCTTCACTTACCCCAGCCTCAAGACTGTCCAGGAAGCCCTGCTTTTCCTGCCCCCAGAACACTCTTCCCCAGACAGATGTCTCACCCCTAACCTCTTTCGGGTGTCTGTTTAACTGGCGTCATCCCGGGCCCTCTTTGAGCACCTTGCCTAAAACTGCATAGCGACCCAACTCCTGGCGTTTCCTACCCTCCCACCTCCACTTCGGCTTTCTTCTCTCCATAGCACTTGGCATCCTCTTAATGTTATAATAACTTCTCTATTTCGTTTACCGTCTCTCACTTCTCACGGGAACATCAGCTCCAAGAACGAAGGGGCTTCTGTTTGTTCTACTGGCTGATCTATCTCATGTCCTTTGAACATCCCTGGCACATAGATGGTCAGAGAAAACTTGCCACCTGGCACATAGATGGTCAGAGAAAACTTGCCACCTGGCACATAGATGGTCAGAGAAAACTTGCCACAAGAATGAGGGAGCTGGGGTGAGTGGGCTGGTAAACAAGAGAGGACTTCCTAGAAGCGGGGACGTGGGTTGGGATGGATGGGATTAGGAAAGGCTTTATGGGAGAAAATTCCAGGCAGCATAACAGATTCAAAATCAAATGCAGTTTCCCCGGGGCCCGGAGTTGGGATATCACAGGTACAGACTTCCTTTCTGTCCCCCTCAAATGCTTAGATCTTATGCTGTCTGACGATGGTTCTTTGAAAATTCATTCAATGTTTTATTCATCCTTAAATTCTTTAACGCCGCAAATCAAACAGTCACTGGGTGCTTTGCTAACCAAGTTCCAGGCTCCTGTGTTGCAAATAACTGTGCTCTTTTGCATACCAAGCAGACCTCTCTGTCCCCGGAAAATGAATTTCTCCTGGTGTTCATCGCTCTAATTGCATCCACAGTGGGGCAGAGCAAACATCTTCTCTTCTCGATTTGCATTATGCAAAACCTTAATCTCAAGTTTCTGAAAACAGTGTGAATGATTCACAGCCTTCTGACGCCAGGAAATGCACTGCTTAATCTGCCAGTCCATATAAATGAGATTTATTGGGGGGAAATAAAGGAGCCTTGATACTATAAACTATAGGGGAATAATCATTCGTGAGTGTGGATGCTCCATAAATCTGCTTCTTAGGGAAAAAAATGGGGCAGCTGACCACACACATATGGCTGGATTTATGGCCTCCGTTCAATAATCAAATTGAAAAGGACAGTGGACTTCTGTCTAGGGCAAACTCCTGTGCTGTCTGGGGCAGGGCTGGCCTTCTGTGAACCAGGGGCAATCTGGCCTAAGAAAGGCCCCTGGAAGGTAAGGCAGGAAAGGATGCTCAGGGTTGTAGCAAGAGCACACAGTATGAGATAGATGACATTTTAGCCACCCTGGGGATGTTCACTGCTTTATGACATCAGGCAGGTGACTTAAGCCCTCTGGGCTTGAATGTCCTCACCAGGCATTGGGAATAATGAAATCTACCCAAACCTACAAAACCTACCAAAACAGGTTGTTGAGGGTTAGATGCAGGTCTGAATGGAATCTCTGTTGGGCATGTAATCTGCCAGGCCTGGGTCTATGCCCTGGGGAAACAGGAGAGAGCACGATGGACAAGGCCCCTGACCTCAGGGTCAGGGAGAGAACAGACCAGGGAAGAAGCCTGCCTCCCTGGGGAAGCTCAGACAACAGTAAGGTCTAGGAAGTGAGTGCTACGGGGCCTGTGACAGTGACCACGGAGAGGGACAGTAACATCAGCCAGATGACTCATCAGACCCAGGACTGCGACAGTTAGTGTGGGCGAAAACAGCCCTCTCACATGCTGGCTGAGGTCGTCAGTGCCAATCAGCCACAGAGCCGGGCAGATCTGCTCTCCAGTAGCTACCAGCTGTGGGTGTGCTGGGTTCGGTTACGGGGTGTCAGGACGAAATGCAACCAAATATATTCATTAACAGATTTATTACTATTACTATTTTCATTACCATTTACAGATGAGGAAATTGAGATCTACTGTGGAATCTACAACCAGCAAGACATTGCTATTTGAGGACTTCCCTGGTGGTCCAGTGGCCAAGATTCCATGCTCCCCGTGCAGGGGGCCTGGGTTCTATCCCTGGTCAGGGAACTAGCTCCCACATGCCACAACCAACAATCTTGCATGCTTCAATGAAGACTGAAGATCCCATGTGCTGCAACTAACCCCCAGCACGGTCCAATAAATAAATAAATAAAACTTCTCTTAGAAAAAAAAGAACCTACCTATTTGATACACAATCTATCTTCCATCTCTCAACTCATTTGCCTGGATGACTAAGGAAAGGAATGCCTTGCACCTTTCACCAGGTCTTAAGCTACTGTCTTTCTGCTGAGAACCCTCCCTTCTACGTGCAACTCTGTGATCCTGGGGTTGTCTCTGAAAGCTTTGTTAGCGCTCCAGTAGGGAGGGCTAGAGGAAAACTTAAGAGACTGGACAGGAAGAAAGGATTTGCTCTTTCCTACCGGCTACCTGTCCCTGTTTTGCCACTTCTTCCTGTTTTATTGTTCCTGTTCATGTCACCCTAGTGCCCTGAGACCCAGCAACACCAACCAGCCAGGACTAGGTGCTTCTCAGCCCCACGGTTCCAGTTCTGCAAGGCCCCTCTCCCAAGCTTCTGTTTTGCTCGTTTCAGCCCTTCCCTCGGTTCCCCAGCCTTAAAGGGGTAGCTGAACTTCCCTGGTGGTTAAGAATCCGCCTGCCAGTGCAGGGGACACAGGTTTGATCCCTAGCCTGGGAAGATTCCACAGCTTCTGAAGCCCGCACGCTCTTGAGCCCACGTGCCACAGTTACTGAAGCCGACATGCCCTAGAACCCATGCTCTGCAACAAGAGAAGCCCCTGCAACGAGAAGCCCGCACATTGCAACAAAGAGGAGCCCCTGCCTGATGCAACCGGAGAAAGGCAGCAGGCAGCAACAAAGACCCAGCACAGACAAATAATTTTTTTTAAAGGGGGTATCTGACTACTGCAGTTGCCACTTCTGACACCTTAGTGAAGGGATGGCATTTTTTTTAAGAGCCATATAGTAAATACTTGAGGCTTGCAAGCTACATGACCTCTGTCACAACTATTCAGTTCTGCCCTTGTAATGTGAAAACAGCCACAAACAATATGCAATTTGTGGGTGTGGCTGTGTGCTAATAAAACTTTTTTGCAAAGAGACAACTCACCTGTGACCAGTGGTTTCCTGATTCCTCCCTCTCTTTGCATTGCACTTCTTTAATACCTCTTTAACAATTATATAAATACACTATTACTATTGTTGTTAAAAATAACTAGCATGGTTTCTGATTCCTGACTGGACTCTTCCTCCTACAGAAACTGGAACCAAGGTCAGGGTTCACATTGGACTTACTAAAGAAGGCATTTAATGTGCTTGCTATTTTTGGCCCAGTTGGGTCCGAACAGCTGAATGCCAACAATGCAGTGGAACACTGTGATATTTGGTACAATGAAAAAAAAAATCTCTGACGACCATATTGTGGCAAAATGCAGAAGAGCTGGCATAGATCAGAGGCAAGATTTTGAATGCGGACTATTAGCTCTGAGTGATAAAAGCAAACTGTTTCTTATAGTCCTTGCAAATTGGTCTAGGGAAAAAAATGAAACATCTGCCAGGTCAATAGCTGCATTGGAGGAGTCGGTGGGGGCGGGGGGGTCACTGATCTACTCAAACAAAGATAACATGTCTGCAACAGCAGCTGCAACTGAGCTCACCACCTGACTGGGTTTACAGTAATCCACAGTCATTCTCCAAGGACCATCTGCCTCTGTACAGACCAAATGGGTGAATGAAATGGAGATGCAATGGGATTCCCCACCCCTGCATCTTTCACGTCTTGGAGGGTGGCAGTAATCACAGCAATTCACTCCAAAATGCTATCCTGATTAGGAAGGAAATTCCCAAATGGTTTCACTTGGGTCTTAATACTATCATGTGCTGGGAGCCAGCGTGAGGAATCCCACCCGTGACAAGGTCATGCGGAAGGAAGCCTGACAAAACGCAAGGACGTGATGGGCTTCAGGGGTTCCCCCTGGAATTTCCTGAGCATCCACCCCCCAAGACCAGAATCTGCCTGCTTTACTGTGTTATGCTTTCCACCTACTCTTCTGTCATTAACAGGGGGCTGTCCCCCCACCACTTTTTTTCTGGAAAAAATTAGAGCTTTTAGATAATAACTCTCCTGGGCATAATACGAGTGTTTCAATCCAAAAACCCCTCTGATGGCTTTCTGGCCTGCCTGTAGGACTCGTACAGCTGCCCATGTGATTGTTTGAGGCCTCCCGACTGCGGGAGGCACAGGCAGCTTAAAACATCCTAGGAATGTAGGGGCTTCTGAGCAGTCAAAATCATTAGAATAGGACTGATTAAAGGTTTCATTTGTTGAGCCAATACTTGCTGCCAAATTTTCATATCTTTTATTTGTAGAGATAGTTGGTATATAGAAAAACAGGCAGTAGACCTGGTATGAGCAACATTAGATCTTTAAGTACTTTCTTTGTTACAACCCACTGCACCTTTGTTCTACAGGAATGTAACTTTATTTAGTACTTTGGGGGTGATGCAGAGTAAAGAAAAAACACTTCTAGGGAAAAGGAGTTTTCTGGACAATTATCCAGGAAGAGAGCCATAAAAATGTTAACAGGCCTCTTGGCCAGAAGATAATGTAAACCTTTTGTATATGGGAGGGTATGCAAAAAGAAAGCTTTGTCTCAGTGAGGGTCAGGACTGCTGCCCCTGCATAACTCTGCATATTCCATTATTTCTTTATGTACAACTTGGGGTATTAAGCTGATTTTGAAAAATAGTTCTTGGAGTCTTGCACCGATGCTGGGCTTCCCCATGGCGTTCTTCTCTTTTTCCAGCCGAATTCCCATCTGGAGAGGGGAGGCTCACCATGTCTACTTACTTGTCCCGGCTTCTAAGGTCCGTAAGAGAGAGAGCCCAAGGTGGGGCACTCTCCGATATTCAAACGGGTGCCAGCGGCCTAACGTAGATGGTGCAGATTCCTTGTCTGGAATTTTATTGGTTTTCTCCATAAGCCAAGTTATTCAGCCTTCTTTTCTCCACTAAATTTTCCTACTACACTATTTCTTCCTAATCTAATCTTATATTAATAAATAAATGTCTTTCCTCACCAACACCGTCCCCACTTCGAATTTCCTGGATCCACCAGGGCTGGACCCCAGCAATCATGGACTTTATGAGTCCTTCTAGCTGCCAAGAACCTTGGGAAATGGTATGAAGGGGAATCTGTAAACCTACTGGGTCCACTGGGATTTGAATTTGGGTCAAAATTCAATGTATTAATCTTAGGATGCCCCAATGGCACCCCACTCCAGTACTCTTGCCTGGAAAATCCCATGGGCAGAGGAGCCTGGTAGACTGCGGTCCATGGGGTCGTGAAGAGTCGGACATGACTGAGCGACTTGACTTTCTACTTTTCACTTTCATGCACTGAAGAAGGAAATGGCAACCCACTCCAGAGTTCTTGCCTGGAGAATCCCAGGGAGGGGGGAGCCTGGTGGGCTGCCGTCTATGGGGTCCCACAGAGTCGGACACGACTGAAGCGACTTAGCAGCAGCAGCAGCAGCAGCAGCAGTGATCCAGTGGTTAAGAGTCTGGCCGCCAATGTAGAGGACACGAGTTCGATCCCTGGTCCAGGGAGATCTCATACGCCATGGGGCAACTAAGCCCACGTGCTGCAACTACTGGAGCCCACTCGCCTGGAGCCTGTGCTGTGCACCAAGAGAAGCGACCGCAGCGAGAAGCCTCCGCACCGCAGCTACAGAGTAGCCCCCACTCGCTGCAACTTGAGAAATCCCATGAGCAGCAATGAAGACCCAGTATGGCCAAAACTAAATAAATAACTTCTTAAATTCAATTTATTACCTGATCTCTCAAAAAAAAAAAAAAATCAGACAAGAGGTCATGACTCTCCATTGCAGCAGTTTCTGGCCACCGGATCTTTTTCTGTTCCATAGTTCAAATAATATTTCAGTTCACCGCTCACCTATTTCATTTCTAATGACACCGTGATGAATAAGCCATGAAAAGATTTCCTGAGACAGTCTGATGAGCACTTCTTTTCTCCTGGAAAATACTGTAAGTGTGTCCATCTTGTGTTTGGGGGATCAATGCTGTCACTTGTCCTCATCCCTACATCTCCCATCTGGTCTCTCCCTCTGGCATCTCCACCGTTACATCTGGCCTCCTGAGAACAGCCACACGGAGACTCTCGAGAATACAGATACCCCCTCACTGACAGATTCCTTAATGCCTCAGTGAGCAGAGTGCCTGACAGACCCCCTGGGGGGCATGCAGCAGGCTGGGGGGCCGGTGGTGCCTACCATTCCCAATAAACTTACTCCAGCATCCTTACATCCCTAAGCCTTTGGATTCCTTCATTTACATCAGGCAAAGAATACTGTCATCCCAACGTCATTAAATGACAGCCACCATTGAGACCAAGGTTTGTCACCAACCAAATAAACAGTCAGGCTTCCCAGGTGGCTCAGTGGTTTTAAAAAAAGGGGAGGAGACTTGGGTTTGATCCGTGGGTTGGAAAGATCCCCTAGAGAAGGAAATGGCAATGCACCCCAGTATTCTTGCCTGGAGAATCCCATGGACAGAAGAGCCTGGAGGGCTACAGTCCATGGAGTCACAAAAAGAGTCAGACTCGCCTCAGTGACTAAAAACAAAACAGAGCCACTTTCAGCTTCATGAACTAACCATTAAACTTTGAGCCCCTACTAAATGTACCCAAGTCAAAAACATCCCTTGATCCAATGTTATTGGCTGTCCTCTTATAATCTAGTCCTAAACATACTCCCCAGGTCTCTGCCAAGATGCATCAGCCAACCTTGCAATGATTTCAGTGTGTATGCTGTTTCCTCCCAGGTAGGACTGTGCACTTGTCCCCCTAGAACATGCTGACCTCTGACCCTCGTTTAGTAACAACAAGGGTGGTTGGGGAGCTTGAGGGGAGTAGGTAGTTCCTTGCAAGGAAACCTTGTACAACCTCATAGGGAGACCTAGGAAGGAGGCCACCTCTACTTCTAGCTGGACCCTGGTTCCTTTTTTTCAATGTTTGTGTGATTTCCAGTGCTCACTACAAGGACACGTTTAGTAAGTACACAATAAATATTTCTTGAATGGATTAACAGCATTTTAAGAGTAAGAGTCAAGCATTTGAAATTCTATTTTTAACTCATAACAAAGCAACTAACTGCCCTGCAATTGTATCATTTCACATGCTAGCAAGGTAATACTCAAAATCCTCAAGTTGGCATCAGCAGTATGTGAATTGAGAACTTCCAGATGTACAAGCTGGATTTTAAAAAGGCAGAGGAACCAGAGATCAAATTGCCAACATCGTTGATCATAGAAAAAGCAAGAGAATCCCAGAGAAACATCTACTTCTGCTTCATTTACTACACTAAAGCCTTTGACTGTGAGGATCACAACAAACTGTGGAAAATTCTTAAAGAGATGGGAATACCAGACCACTTGACCTGCCTCCTGAGAAACCTATATGCAGGTCAAGAAGCAACAGTTAGAACCAGATATGGAACAACAGACTGGTTCCATATTGGGAAAGAAGTACATCAAGGCTGTATATTGTCACCTTGCTTATTTAACTTATATGCAGAGTACATCATGAGAAATGCCAGGCTGGATGAAGCACAAGCTGGAATTATGATTGCCAGAAGAAATATCAATAACCTCAGATATGCAGATGACACCACCCATATGGCAGAAAGGGAAGAAAAACTAAAGCGCTTTCATCAAGAGATGAAAGTGAAAGAGGAGAGTAAAAAAGTTGGCTTAAAGCTCAACATTCAGAAAACTAAGATCATGGCATCTGGTCCCATCACTTCATGGACAATAGATGGGGAAACAATAGAAACAATAACAGACTTTGTTTTCTTGGGCTCCAAAATTACTGCAGATGGTGACTGCATCCATGAAATTAAAAGACGCTTGCTCCTTGGAAGAAATGCTATGACAAACCTAGACAACATATTAAAAAGTAGAGACATTACTTTGTCAACAAAGGTCCATCCAGTCAAAGCTATAGTTTTTCCAGTAGTCATGCATGGATAAGAGTTGGACCATAAAGAAAGCTGAGCACCTAAGAACTGATGTTTTCAAATAGTGGTGCTCAAGAGGATTCTTGAGAGTCCCTTGGACTGCAAGGAGATCAAACCAGTCAATCCGAAAAGAAATCAACCCTGAATATTCATTGGAAGGACTGATGCTGAAGCTGAAGCTCCAATCCTTTGGTCACCTGATGCAACGAGCCGACTCACTGGAAAAGACCCTGATACTGGGGATGAGTGAAAGCAGGAAGACAACAGAGGACAAGATGATGGCATCACCAACTCAGTGGACATGAGTTTTAGCAAACACTGGGATGTGGTGAAGGACAGAGAAGCCTGGCATGCTGCAGTCCACGGGGTCAGAAAGAGTCAGACACGACTGAGCGACTGAACAACAGCAAAGCAACCATCAGAACTTAGCCTTTTTTTCTTGCTAAACCTCATGTAAATAGAACCCCCAGATCTTCACAAGTGGGAATGTGATTCTTGGAACTGAATAGATCCTCAGTAACAGCTGAGTGAATGAACATGGGGGACTGCCTACACCAGTCTCTTCCAGAACCATCCATCTCTCATGTACTGCGACTCAGTGGCAGCTAAGGGACTGTGTATGGGTGATGAGTCTGACACCATGGGTGCCAACCCAATAGCCACTCTCATGCTCCAGTCTCAACCCGATTCTGATTTAGCTCAGGCACCAGAAGCCTGCATTTCCAAACACAGACGCCCCTCTCAGCCCCAGGGTGTGAATGTTGATGGACGCAGGCCATGACTTTCAATCCGTCAGACGCAGTGACCTCTCCAAAGAAGACATGTATTTAATGACCTTTCTACTGCCCTGAAATGGAAGTCATAAATAATTAATCTACGACATCACAAGTACTTAAAAACCCATTATAATGCTCTAAGTGGATTATAAAAAAGAAATAAAAGAAAATAATTTTAAAGAACATAAATCATATTTCAGCATGCAGATGTACAGCTATAGACACACAAAAAGACATGACGAATGGTCAGATCCTTGCCAACATCTGGAGAATAATTGTGGCTGTAAGGGAATAAGAACAGGAATCACCCTACAACAGAAGGGCAGGAAAAAGCAAAGAGAGACTGGAATATAAACAGCATATCAGTATACATTAAAATATTGCAAAAATGTTTTGTTTAGATATGAAATTGACACAGGTTCTAAGCTCAGATGATTATAAAGTGGCTCTTCACACCTGCAAAAGACCACTCTGTCCTGAGGAGACTGTCCAACACATTGTGGAACATCAAGCTTTCTTAGCCCCACCCTCCTCAATGCCAGCAAAGTCATCAATCATTGAGACAAGCCAAAACACCCTCTTCTCCAACACGTCTCCTGGGGGGCATACCTCTCTGGTAGAAAACCCCTAGCCGGGACTTCCATGTCGGTCCAGTGGCTAAAGATTCTGCATTCTCAACGCAGGGGTCCTGGGTTCGATCCCTGGTCAAGGCACTAGGTCCCACATGCTGCAACTAAGAATTCACAAATAAAAGATCCCCCCATGCCGCAACTAAGACCTGACGCAGACAAATAAATAAATATTAGAAGAAAAACCATTTCTTTCGCCAGCAGCTGGTCTAGGAACAAGCATGGTATGCAAGTTTGGCTGAAATAACACAAGAAAAAAATCCGCTGGGAGCTTCTGGAAAAGGTATCCTGAGTCTTATAAAGAAGCAACAGGAAGAAAGACACATTTTTCCTGTCTTTATGCTTCTGGGCTCTGTGGCCTGAGGTTGAGATACTTGGAGCTGTGGAACTTTCCTGCACAGATCAGGGGAAACAGCTGGGAGTCGAACCAATCGAAAGAAGATGGCACAGCTGGAAGCTGGAAGGAACCTGGGTCACAGACATAGCCTCTGAGCTGGCCAAACCCAGAGCTACCCCCTGGCTCCCTTGGTTTGCTGCCGCTGCTGCTAAGTCACTTCAGTCGTGTCCAACTCTGTGCGACCCCATAGACGGCAGCCCACCAGGCTCTCCCGACCCTGGGATTCTCCAGGCAAGAACACTGGAGTGGGATGCCATTTCCTTCTCCCTTGGTTTATGGCATAACAAATTGTCCTTCCTATTGAGCTACTCATTTGGGAGTTTTCTGTTCCTTGAAGCCAAAGATATTCCATCTGTGACAGGTAGGGTCACTCCTGATCATTACCATCATCCCTTCTATTTGGTGAGCAAAGCCTGCAATTTACAAAGAACCAGGACTTTGAAGTGTGGGTTACGATGCCCATTTACATGTACGAATATTTAGGCCAAGGAAGTCAGGCCACCGGCTAAGCAGAAACTAGCTCTGGTCCTGTGCTGAGTCCCACCGCAGAGATCCTTCTCCAGTCCACGCTGCATCTAGGACGCCTGGTCAATTCTGTGATTGATGTGTCTTCCAGGCCTCCATCCCTAAAATATCCACATATCATCATCATCACTTCACATTCTCATTAGTGGGGTAACTTCCCTGGATTAAAAACCGGAGCCTCTAGACAGTCCTCATTAAAATATGTGTTTCTTATCTTGAAAGAACTAATACGTATTTATTAGCACAAATGAGTTCTTCATTAGGTCTCAGATGTGGCAAGCATTGAAAGAAAAGAGACATGGGACAGGTAAGTTTGGAGCTGAGTCTGCTTATACTACCAGGATGAGCTTTTATTCATTCACTCATTTTTTTCATTCATTCATTCCTGCACTCATTCAGTGAAAACTTATTAAGGGCATCCTAGATTGTAGAGGCTGTGCTATGACCTGGAATCCCAGCCTTGGCCAGCTACTGTTCCGCCCTCACAGAGTTGGCTTTCAAGTGGGAGGAGATAGTCAATAATCACATGATCTAATAAACCCCATGAAGAAAATGCTCCAGTGTGATGGAACAGGAAGAGACTCCATAGGAGAGAGGAGCTTCCTTAGACAAGGTGGTCAGGGAGGCCCCAGGAGGAGGAGCTAAGACCTACTTGGCGGGCCCCTCTCCCATGGCAACATGGGCCTCTGAGAACGGCCCCTTGGGCCCAGGCGGCTGGCCTGAGGCATGGGCAATACCAAGCAGAGGGGGATTCAGGAAGTAAAGGATGACACAAGAGGCCAGAGACAGTACCCCTCATCTGCACTTCCATGGGGGGTGTGAAATTAAGGAGTACTGCGGGGCCAGGCAGGAGCACCAGGGAAATCCAGAGCCAGGCTGAACTGTCTTTGCTCTGGAATTTCCTATGCCCAAGAGGGCAGAGTCTCCAGCGTGCAGAGTGGAGCTGGAGAGTCACTGTCCAAAGGGAGGAGGAATGAGGACCATCAACACGGTGCTCCTTCAGAGTCTGCTGTGGGGGATCCTGTTTGTTTAATCAGGCTTCTGAAGGTAGGGGGCACTGATCGGGTTGGGGGAGGGTGTTGTGCCAGCTTAGAAGTCTTGTGAAAGATACACACACACCCATACACACACACACATCCACGAGTGAGGCTACTATTTATTAATCGCTGTAATTAAGACGGAAGCTCTTTCTGGAGCAAACACGTCTCTTTGGGAACTGACATGGAGACAGAAGCACAATTCCTGCAGAATCAAACAAATCCTGTTTCTACCTCCTCACTAGTTAGTTCTGCAGTATCAAAGGGATTATCCAGGAGGGAAGATCTGAAGGAGAATTAGCTACAGGCCATGCTATTCTCCACCGAGGCGCCTATTGTTAAACCTGAGTCATAAATGGGGAGAAGGAAGTGGCCCCCCTCCCTTCACCAGGCGCCCCAATGGACCAGGATAGTCTATCACAGGTCATGCTCTTGTAGGCGGTTACCAAGTTCTGGTTCCCAAGGAATCTCTGGACGTCAATGGCGCCGTCCCCCAGACACACACAGGGCTGCACTTCTGGTCCCCTATGGCGGTGGCCACGTGACTCCTCCTGGCCAATGAGCGGTGAGCACAGTGATCAGGTCAGCCACAGGCTGGGGAAATTAACAGCCAGGGCACGACCCCTCCCCAAGCTCCTCTTCTTTCTGCCAGGTCTGTGGTGACATCAGAGAGGGCAGACCCCTTCACCCAGGGTCACGAGGAGGAGACTGAGTCCAGCTCCCAGCCACGCTCTGAGGACCTGCAGCCTGAGCCAAGAAATCAGCCTTGATGGTTCAGGCCTGTTAGCTGAGGAGACTGCTTGTTAGGCAGCATAACCCAGCCCACCTGGCTGTGTATCAAGTGTTCAGTATCAAGGGGAGAACCGTCCCCATTTGCTGAGCTCCTCCGTGGCCCAGGCACTGTGCTCAGTCGTACGATGTATATAATGTGTATGACAAATATCTGTGTGGTAATTATTCTTCTCCACTTTAGAAAGGAGGAAATAACAGTAACAGCTGCATCCCCTGAGCAGGGATGATGTGGCAGGGACTCGTTACAAACGCACTTGAACAGAACTTCTTCAGGCCTCATACTAGCCCTGGGAGGGAAATGCTTTTATTTATTCCCATTTTACAGATAAGAAAACTGAGGCTCAGAGTGGTCATGCATATACCCAGGACCACAGAGCCAGTAAGTGGCAGAGGTGGAATCTGAACCAAGGCCTCTCTGACTCATTTCCGGTTCCTGCTGACGTCACCCTGGGTCTCTGGAGGGGACCTGAGGGCTGGGGCAGGCTGTGGGGTGCAGATACCCAGGGGCCGAGTGTTCTACACTCTCTGCCACTGGAGGAGGGGGTCCACCGGAAGTGCTAGTGTCGGAGCAGCACAGGCTTGCATCCTCAGTTCCTGGAGGCTGGAGGGAGATGATGCCCATGGGTAGAGGCTGTGTGGCCACAGAACCCTTCACCCACTTTGCATTCAGCCAAGCAGTCTTCCTCCTCTAATCTCCATGCCTCTTGGTCTGGAATGGACCCCTCCTTTGAATAAACCTCATTGATTCCGCCTAATTAGCTCCTCAAATGAAATCACGGGTTATTTTGGGAGCAGCATCCTCACAAATGTTTCCCTGGAGCATTCAGGTGGAAAATGCAGATAAACTCACCTCTTTGTAAAATAAATGAACACATTTCGTCCCCAGTCCCCAGGGCCCCAGCCTATCCCAGGCCTGGGCTTCACCTCCACAAAAGGCCTGAATCTTAGACTCTGGAGTCGCCTCAAATAAGGCTGTGTCTTGAGTCAAAGAAACTGTGGGCTACGCTTCCAAATAGCCATCGTGGCTTTCTGGGCAGTTCTGTGACCCGGTGCTGGTCACAGGCTTTACCTGTGCTCGTGAGCCAAGACCCACACCAGCCCCGAGAGGAGCACGTGGCCGTGAGCCCACGCTACAGACGGGGAGACTGAGGCACAGAAACCGTCACTTGCCCGGAGTTTGAACCCAGGAAGTCAGGCCACTAAGTTCAAGCGCTGAATCACCTGCATCTTCACTTGTCCGTCTGTCCTGGTCCTCATGTCTCAGTGCGCCTGGAATCAGTGTGGTTGTTTTTAATCAATGCAGCTCTCATTTTGTGAATAGTACATGAGGGCTGTTCATTTGTTCATGTCAACATTTCAGCCAGCCCATGGTTTTCAAAACCCTGTTTTGCCATTTCTTCATTTTTTATATAGCAGAAGCCCCCCAGGAGGGAGTCACCCTGAGGCTCCCCTCTCTGACAGATCCCACGCTCAGGAGCAGCGTCTCTCATTCTGCAAGCTGCAGGCAGGCCTGGGGGTGAGGATGCCGTGTGCCCAAACCCCACCCCTGGTGTGCCTGAGCCCCAGAACCCTGAGGGAACCCTCCAGCACCCCCCTTCATCTCCACGGCAGGAGGACGGCAATCACAGCGCCCCTCACGGATCTGCTGGGAGGAGTCAAGGAGGTGGCATGCACGTGGGAACCGAGCCCAGCACCTGTTAGGTGTTCAGTTAGCTCGGAACATCACATCGACTGTTCCATCTCAGACAGGCAGAGGGATCCCACTCCTCTGTTAACTGGGAGGAGAGAGGTTAAATTTCCTTCGTGCCCACCAGGCAGGGTCAGACACTCTGGATGCTGCCATTGAGTCAGACCAGTGCAACAGAGGAGGGGTTCATGGGGGAAGGAGGCAGGGTGGTCCCGCCCCTTTGCACAGCTGAGGCTCTGCACACAGGACCCTGGTCTGGCTTGGCCACGGATAGGACACAGACTTGGCAGCCCCTCCCACGGGCCCCCCAGGCGACAGCACCAGGACCCCCACCAGCTCCCTCCCAGCGGGTGCGGGAAAGATGGAGGGGCAGCCCTGCCACCCGCATCTGAGCCCCCCACCCCCACCTCCGGAAGGGCTGGTGCTCTGCAGCCTGCAGCTCCATCGTCCTCTAGAGTGGAAACAAGTCCCACCCGCCAGGGTCGTCCCACGCTCTCTTCCTCAGGGCTGCTTGGGCCAAAAGCCAGGAAGGAGAGTGGCCAGCCTGTGCGGCCCCCTCAGGGCTGGCCATCCTCCCCATGGCAGGTCTGCGGGGTCCTGTCCCCAGGACAGCCCACCCCCTCCCCATCATATGTCACCCCCACAGTCCAGGGGGATTCTGGGAAGCACAGAGTTGACTGGAGGCAGCTCGGAGAAGGCAATGGCAGCCCACTCCAGTACTTTTGCCTGGAAAATCCCATCAACAGAGGAGCCTGGTGGGCTGCAGACCATGGCGTCGCTAGGGGTCGGACACAACTGAGCGACTTCACTTTCACTTTTCACTTCCATGCACTGGAGAAGGAAATGGCAACCTACTCCAGTGTTCTTGCCTGGAGGATCCCAGGGACAGGGGAGCCTGGTGGGCTGCCGTCTATGGGGTCGCACAGAGTCGGACACGACTGAAGCGACTTAGCAGCAGCAGCTCCCCGTTACCCAGGGACCCTCAGCAGGGCCAGAGCGAGGGGGCAGAGGACGGGGAGGCTTTGATGGAGAGAGAGGACACAGCTAAAGGATCTGGAAAGATCTGGAGGCTGAAGCCAAGGCAGCAGGGCTGGACCCCAGGAGGGAACCTGGGCCTGCAAAGTGCTGGAAGGAAACAGCAGGGAGGATGGGGCAGTGCCCTCCTGTGTGCTGGGCAGAGGCTGGCTGAAGCCTGCCCAGGAGGGGATGGGCTTGTGGGCCCGGACTCTTCGCCAGAGCCCCTCAGGACTTCTGGGTGGGAAGGGACAAGGGCTGAAGGCTGTGACAGGGACTCAGGGAGAGGAGCCTCCGACCTCCCCTCCCCATTACAGCCCATTACTGCCCCTGGACCACACCCCAGCTGCGACCCTGCACTCAAATCCTAACCACTGTCCCTGTGCAAGGAATCGAGCTGCAATAACAGGAGATGAAACTGGTGAAGGTGCCGACTCCTGGCCCTTCCTTACCTCCAATCAAGGAGAATCCTGGAGCAAGAGGGCCATGGCTGGCAGGGACTCCACTGAGTCATCGGGGTCCCAGCTCAGGCTCCCTGTTTGGCTCTGCTAGGCTCGGGCTGACTCGTGGAGGGGATCCGAATGAGCAGGGGCGGGAGCCACGGGGATTCCCGGGGAAGAGCTCTGCAAAGGCCCAGCTCGTGCAAACAGCTCATTCCTCCCTGAAGAGCACTGAGGCCAGAGCGGCAAGGGGCAGAGTGAAGATGGAAAGAGAGGCAGGGCAGGATCTACAGCGGCCTTGCAGGGGGTGTGAGGTCTTGGGCTTTCACTCAGAGACGGGTGGGAAGTTCCTGGAAAGTCTGAGAGAGGAGGGACAGGACCTGACGGATCTGATAGGATTTCTCTGACTACAGTTGTGGGGAGGGGTTGTAGGGGGAGCGTGGGAACTGGGAGACTAGCGAGAAGCCCGGGACGTTTGCGGTAAACGAATTATTATCTGGATCAGGGTAGTAGCAGGAGGTGAGCACCAAGTGCTCAAAATTCAAAGGATGGCAAGGGCCACAAAGAGAAAACAACACTCTGCAGGACGCCCTCTCTTTCCAGGGAGAAAAGGTTTTCCCAGAAGGCCCCAGAGCACAACGCTTGCATCTCATTGGTCAGACGTGAGTTAACATCCACCAATCAAAGCAAACGGGCTGGATCCTAAGGTTGGCTAGTATGATGGCAAGGTGGCAAAACCACCTTTATAATCTGTAGGGCCCACTGCAGAATAAAAATGTAGAGCCCTTTATTTAAATTATTACGAATTTGAAGGCTATGACAGCAGAGCCTTAAGCTAATCACGAGCTCTTCTGAGCACAGATCCCTACGGAACTGCATAGATCACACAGCCCGGAAGACACCCCAGACTCCTTAATTCACCCCCTGAGCTAAGCATGGGGCCCCCGCAGACAGACTGCAGGAAGGAGGGCAGTGGGGAGGTGGCCCCAGTATGGGCTGCAGGCTCAGCAGCCTGAGATCCAGGTGCATGAGTTACGGCCCTTATAGCAGGATAAAGGCCAAGGGAGATGCTGGGAAGGTGTGAGTGACCTACATCAAGTGTTTAGAATGGCGTCTCTTACTAATTTCTTTACCTCTAAGGAGGAGATCCACGTCTTTCCCAGCCTGCTGGTATCACATGATTGTAACCTCAGGACTCCAAGAGAGAGTTTCCCTTCCCGACCTCCACCACCAGCCTGAATGCCTGCAGTTCCCCCATTAGTCAGTACCTTGTCTCCAGGAAAGCCCATGAACTCCCCTGCCTTGGAGTTCATCAGCGAGGCGGCTGCAGAGAATAGACAGAAAAATAATTATATGTCACCATAATGCTACATATTTCATGAAACACAACAGGAAAAGCACAGCATATTTAGAAACAAATGTTAGAATCCCACTTCCGTTCCGGAGAGTGCTCTGGATTTACTTTTGAAAGCAGGCCTGGAACGCAGGGAGCTGTGATGGCTCTTTTCATGTGAGAAAACTGCCTGTCCTTTGCCCAAAGCCCTCCAGTGCTCTCCTGGTCCTAGCTGTAATCCCCAAAGCCACCGGCCTGCTACGTGCCCTGGTCCCTGCCCACTCTGGCGTCAACATCCTCCCCACCAGCCTCCCTGCCCAGTGGCCTTCTCACTCCTCCCGCAACTCACCGGGAGGAGAGCTCCCACCTCTGGACCTTTTCACCTGCCGTTTCTTCTGCCGGGAAGCAGCTATCTCTGCTCCTCACATCTCTATTCCAAGGTCCGCGCCAGCAAGGTCTTCCCTGGGCATTTATTAAATTAGCTCCCACATCCGTCCCTGCCCTCCCTCCTGCATGATTTATCTTACTGGCCTTTATGCCATCTGACATACTACACACCCATGTGTCCATTGGCTTTTTTGTCTGTGTCCTTCCAGTAGAAAATGAACTCCACAAACTCTTCACTGGTGGGACGGTGGGCCTAGAACAGGGCCTGGCACTCAGTAGGCCCTCAATAAATATTTTTTTAACGATACTAGTGAGGATGAGAGATGAGTCCAAATGAGTTGCTGAACCAAACACAGAGTCACATATAGGCAGACCTTGGAGATATTGTGGGTTGGGTTCCAGACCATCACAATGATGTGAGTCACGTGACGTTTCAGTTTCCCAGTGTATATAACCGTTGTATTTACCCTATGCTGTGCTGTGCTTAGTCACTCAGTTTTGTCTGATTCTATGTGACCCCATGGACTGTAGCCTGCCACGCTCCTCTGTCCATGGGAGTCTCCAGGCAAGAATACTGGAGTGGGTTGCCATGCCCTCCTCCAGGGGATCTTCCCAACCCAGGTCTCCTGCACTGCAGGGTATTTACACTATACTTTGGTCTACTAAGTGGGCAATAGGATTATGTCTTTTTTTAAAAAAAAAATGCACGTGCCTTAATTGAAAAATGCTTTATTGCTAAAAAGCGCTAACCATCATCTGGCAATGTAGGGTTGCCACAGACCTTCCATTTGTGAAAAAAAACCACACAGTATCTGTGAAGTGCAATAAAGCAATGCTCAGGGAAATGAGGCCTGGTTGTATGGGTTTCTGCACACCTCTTGTGTGCCAGAGCACTGGGGGGGAAACATTCTGGTGGGTGTCCTCAGCCCAAGGTGGCTTTGCATCATCTGTCATGCCCTCCTGCCAAACCAGACCCAGCACTCAGTGACTCAGACCCAGCCTGATGGAAGAATATTCCTGTGGGAACACTCAGCTCCATCCCAGTTTCCTGCAAGGGGCCTGAGGCCCCAGTGAGGGCGAGAGCACAGCTGCCAGTCCCCAGTGAGGGGAAGAGCAAAGGGCAGCGAGGGGGGCTGGTCAGGCCTCAAACTCACAGGCAGCAGAAAGACACAACTGTGGGCACTCCAAACCGGAGGATGAAACTGGCATCAGCACCTCCCATGGGAGGCGGGGGGTGTATATTAACCGGAATCCTCCTTCATTCACTGATTCTGCCAAAGTCAGTAAGGATTGACAGAGCACCTAATATGTGCCAGCCGCTATGCTAGAAGCTGCAATACAGCTGTGAGTAAGGCAGGCCTGGCCCCTGCCCTCCTAGAACCTGCAATCTAATTGGCATAGACAGACAGTTTCTTATTGTTGCCGTTGTTGTTTAGTTGCTAAGTCATGTCTGACTCTTTACAACCCCATGGACTGTAGCCCGCCAGGCTCCTCTGTCCATGGGATTCCCAGACAAGAATATTGGAGTGGGTCGCCATTTCCCTTCTCCGGGGGATCTTCCTGACCCAGGGATCGAACCCAGGTCTCCTGCTTTGGCAGGCAGATTCTTTACCGCTGAGCCACCAGGCAAGCAGACAGATAATACATGAGTTTAAAAATACCCCAAAGTAAATGAAATAAAGAGTGGGACCTGTACCATAGCAGAGGAAAACAGCACACTGTGTTAGGGAGTCCATAAGCGATGCTATTTTTACTCAATCAGGAAGGCTTCTCAGAGGAGGTGGTTTCAACTGAGACCTGAACAGTGAAAAGCAAGCAGCTACGGAAGAGTCAGGTGGGAAGAGGGTTCCAGGCAGAGAAAGTAGCAAGTGCAAAGTTCCTGTGGTGGGAACAAGGAAAGAGACCAGGGAGCTTGAGGAAGAGAAAGAAGGCTCTGGCGGCTGACCGTCAGTCCAGTGAGGCTGGGGGCAGGAGGCGGGGGGAGACTGGAGAGGTCAGAGACCCCTGCTGCCTGTTCAGCTCCCCCAGGAGGCCTTGGTGGTGTTGGAGGAGTTGGGGCACTAGAGTCACCCCCTCCGGGTTCGAACCCTAAGGCTGCATGAACTCCAGCTGGGCACGTCACACTCTTGGCCTCTGTTTTCTCAACTGCAAAATCAGATTAAGAATCCCGGGCACCATGAGAAGTGATGAGGTTTAGTGATCAGAATTCTTGTCCAACAGGGCTGAGCTGTCCTCCCAGTCTCAGCCACTCATACACTGATTCATTCCAGTCAAGCCAACACGTACAGCTTGAGCGTGTGCCACAGTGCTGTGCACCAGGCTCTGTGCTATTAGCCCAGCACCATGACGCACAGTAGGTGCTCGAGGCAGGGCTGCTACCAGGGTCTGTAGCCGTTCCCGATCTGCCAGGCCTCAGGCGGGTCTCCTCTCCCTCCGTCTTGGTGACAGGCCCAGCCTTTGGGACACGCGGTGGGGGGCAGTCTAGGGCCAGCACTGAAGTCATGCCCTCCTCTGGGAGCTTTATGTCCCGAGGAGAAGACCGTCAGAGACTCGGGAGGCTGCTTTGTCATTAGAAGGCCCTTCCCACCACACTCCAATGCCCTGGGGTCCCTACTAGATGAGACGGACAAGAATCCCTGCCCTTGAAGGGCGGGAGACAGAAAATGAATAGATACACGGCAGGTTTCGGCCAGGTGAGAAAAATTAAAAGGGTGAAGGGAGAGCCTAAGAGGAAAGAATGGAGGGTGCGGTGACATTCGAGCAGCCTGAATGAGGGGGCAAAGCATGAGGCCGCCTGGGGGAATCACAGGTGCCAAGTCCCTGGGGCAGCCCCCCTACAGCAGGAAGGCAGCCGAGCACCTTCTACTTACTCAGGACAACCATCCTTTCCTTAGTAAGACCTCTTCAACCTTTCACTCCCCTGACCCCATTTCTGCCAGGTCCTACCAGGTTCTCCCATGGTGCACCTGGGCAGAGAGCCTATGAAATCCAGTGGCCGCTGTATTTCCCACTCGCTAAAGGTATGACGTTGCTACCACTGCCCTGGATTCAGCAGTATTTCCGAGCTGTGTGACC
The DNA here is from genome assembly GCF_032405125.1 of Capricornis sumatraensis. Classification (NCBI taxonomy): domain Eukaryota; kingdom Metazoa; phylum Chordata; class Mammalia; order Artiodactyla; family Bovidae; genus Capricornis; species Capricornis sumatraensis. The sequence goes on from NC_091083.1 coordinate 80,103,184, forward strand.
GCAGGCAGGTGACTTAACTGAGTCCATCCTGTCTTCTTAAAGTCAGGCCTCAGTAGTATCTATCTTAAAGGGCTGGTATGCGAATTATAGGAGACGACACCTTTACGCAAACTGACCAATAGGCGCTGAGAGATCAACACGTGAGAGATTTTGAACGTTGCTATTGGTCTTTCAGAGAAGTCTAGGAGAGGCTGACTAGAAGAGCAGAAGTTCTTTCTGAGGAATTGAGTTCTCTCAAATATAGGTAACAGAACTGAGGCACAGAGGACAGGGCTCTGCCCAAGGTCACACAGCACACCAGGGGATCCCAACTCGGGCCCTGCTGCCCTCTCCTGTCCACTCCCAGTCCTCTAGGCGGTGTTACTAGTGCCCAGAGAGGGGCAGCTTTCAGCGAGCCTTTCTGATTCACCTCTCCTCCAAGTTCCAAAGCCCTGCAGACTTGAAGCGAGAAGCGCTTGCAAGTTGTCCTCAAGGTTTGGCCAGGACGACCTGGTCCGCAGCGCCACCTGCTGGTCAGCGATTCCACGCAGGTCAGGGCTCCCCGCCATGGAGGAGGGCACATTGCTATTAACCATTTCAAGTTCCTGATCACAGCCCTCATGAACATCTGTTTTACAGTTTACTTCCTTCTCACACATCCACTTGCAAGGGAAGAAAGACAGGAGAGGAGGAAAAACGTAAGAGAAAAGAATATTAAAATAAACGGTCTAGCTCACATACATGTATTGTGGGACAAAGAAAAACAAAAAGCTAGGAAGGAAAGAAAACCGACGGGAAAGAGACCAAAATAATCAAGAAAAAGACAGAAATAAAGGGGGGGGGGGAAAGGTTTGACCAAGAAAAAGAGAAAATATCCACACCAAGTCAGGCCAAGCCCAGATAAGACGGGCAGAGGACAGGACCCATATTGCAGACAGTCTCAGCCACTGCTGCCTCCGTCCCAAAGGTGTGCACCCAGAACAAGCGTTTGGGTGGGAAGCCTGGCAAGCAGGAGCTGGCAACACTCAAGCCCTGGGGGTTCTGGACAGGACACGGTCCCTGGCGCCACCTGCTGGACGGGTGGGGGTACCACGTCTATCCCCGGGAAGTTTAGATTTGGATGCAAATATCTCCATTTCTCAGAGAAGGAAACTGAAGCTCCAAGAGAGATGGTGACTTGTTAAGGGATGGTCACTCAGCAAGTACAGCAGCCTGCCAGGTACAGATGTTGGAAGATGTCTGACCTCAAAGGTCTCAGCCCAGGCCCTCCCTGTCCTCAACAATCCAGCCCAGTCCAAGAACAAGGCCAGGTGCCGAGCATGTGGTCAGGGGCGCGTGCTTTGGCCACACGCAGCTAGGATATGGGTTGCTGGCTCTGACAGTGATGAGCCTTCTTTTGTTGTTATCAGTGGTTCACTGACACCCAGCACTGGGCCAGACCTGGGACAGAGCAGACAGCATGGATGTGACTCCTGCTCTCGGGGTTTCACTGATGGCAGAGAATGGTAAACATAGAAGCAGTTACATTTAGATAAAATCACAAAGTGGCCAACACACTCCATACCACCTTTGGCTTTCCCAGTGGCCCCCAACACAGCCCACGCCAAGGGACCGTATCCAAGTCAGCACCGTTTGACAGGTGGATAAACTGAGAAGCGGGGGAGCAGAAAATGGAGGGTTGACAGACTCACCAGCTGCAGGGACTCGCCCATCTCTCAATGCTCCGTTGGTCAGCGCAGCCACTCCTGGTCACCAGTTCCTCCCTCAGCCAACATCGCCATGGCAACTCCAGAGCCGAAGATCTGGAGATTCAGGAGGCCAGCGCTGGCCAAGCTCGCCCAGGCAGGGCCATCCCAGAGACGAGCAATCAGGTAAAGAAGTGTGCTAGGCCGGGTGGGAGATGGAAAACTGACTTTGCCCAAAGGCAGTGGCCACACCTCAGCTTCAGGTGACATGTGACCAGGCAGGACACATGGTCCCACAAGGGCCACTGGGACCAGAGCATCTGAATTTTCAAAAGAAACCCAGATTCAGGATTTGGAAGTGAAAGCTGCTGGTTCTTCAGTGTCTAATTCAAAATATCAGGAAAACAAAAACAAAACCACATCAGTTTCCAAGTTTCAGCTTGCTCACCACCGGTTCAAGATGTCTGGTCATTTGCAAAACACCCCTTCTCTGTAAGCAGGCCTTCATGCTCCACTTTGTACCGAGAAAGGCCTTCCAGAGCAAGAAACAGCCCCAGGCTTCCACCCCATTTGCTGAGGCAGCTGTTGTCTGAGAAGGTATGTGACTTGCTCAAGGCTGAAGAGACCTTAATTCTCAGTTCCAAACCAAAGCTGCCCGTGTCCATCACTGCAGGAGAACTCACTCATCTCACTGCAGGCCCTCTGGGTGCAGAACAGGGAGACCCTTCTGCTTCCTGTAAGTGTCTGCCTGGAGGAAGGCAGCAAATCCTCCCTGTTGACCCCAAATATATATCAAGGTGATGGCTCTCCCCTTAGAGTGATTTTCCCGGGATCCAAATACAGGCTTCAGATAATTCAAGTAATCAGTCCATCCCTGTGCCCCAAATCCCACCAGGATCTACTCTCATCTATTACGTTATTGAGTCTTTCGAAACCTGTAATTGAAAGACATGAGGCTCTCCTTCCCGGAGAGACCCAGAGCCTGGTTCTGGAGAGAATAAGCTCTGAGAGCTAGTCTGGAAGGAAAGGAGATGAAAAGAGAAGGGGCTCTGGTCCAAAATGGCAGGACTCAGGGAAGGCCCAAGCACGCCCATGACAGTGAGGGCTTCAAGAGGAAGGCACCCTCAAAGAAGCCTTTCATAGAGATCAGTGTTTTCCAAAGTGTGGGAAAGGAGGGAAGCGAGAGGGATGGGGAGGGAAGGAACAGGGTAGGGAGGAGGGAGGGAGACGGAGAAAAGCATAGGGGCAGACAATTCAGGCCTGAGGATTAGATTTCTCTGCCTGGGCAGACAGACCCAGGCAGCTTCATAAAGATGGCTCAGGGCCTTGGCCGGTGAGAACCTGCGGACAGCCTTGGGACCTAGACCACAGTACCCAGTGAACGGTACCATATCTGCATGGCTCTGTTCTGATTGGCCCGTGTGTGGCCAGTGTGAACTCTGATTGGCCAGGAACCAGCCAACCACGTTTTGAGCACTTGGAGCTCTGCTCGCGTGGGATTCCGGACCCACTGGACCTTGTAGGTTGGGGTGACGGATGGCCCATCCCTCAGACCACCCTGATCCTCGGGCACACGTGAGACAGGGAGTCCTGGCATGACACCAGCAGGAGGCAAGGGAATGCCTGGAGAAATAGTCCCATTTTTCCACCATCACACTGAAATGAGTATTCAGAATCCAAAACACAGGCGAAATACACATATATAAAGACAGTGATTTTCTTGGCGCATCTGAGATGCAGACCCACCCCGTGATCTCAGGTAGTCCTCACCACTCCCCTGCAGGGAATATATACGTACTGCCCTCATTTTAGAGGAGGAAACTGAGGTTAATGTGGTAACTCACTGTACCGAGGGAACCGTCCTCTGCGCCATCTTCACGGCGGTTGCTTACTCCGCCTATGACACGTGCAGGCCCAACCACCCCCAATGCCACCAGGGTCAGCCCCGAAGGAACCCACCACAGATCAGGATCTTTGTATTATAAACCAACTTTTAATAATAATAAAAAAATCTATCATGAATTGAATGAGAAGATCTGTACATCGTAAAGTAAACCAGTGCACAACGCCCTTGTCCGCAGGGAACACTCTCCCTTTCTGCCATGGGGGTCCTTATTTGTACCAGGCTACCTCTGTCCAGCGACAAGCTCACCTCTTGCAATCTGATGCAGGGTGGCAAGAGAGGGAAGGCGACTCCTGGGGATGCAGGGAGCCAAGATGTTGATGCGGCTTCAAGCCTGCAGGGCAGAGGGAAAACTACACCTGATCTCACCCATCAGCCAAGGCTGGAAAGACATGTCTCTGCTGGTGACAGGAGCTGGAGGGACAAACTCCAGGGATGGGGAGGGTGGGGAAGGGGGCCAGACAGGGGGTAGATCCTGCGTAGGTTCCTGTGCCCAGGTGGCCAGGGTAGCTTCCGGTCTCTCTGGCTGGCTGAGAAGTCCCAAATGCCCTGCTGCTGCCTTGCTCTGGATTAACATTAAAAAATAAATTACAGAAGCCACCACTCAGGGTATCCCTGCAGCCCCTCTACCACAGAGGACAGACACTGGTGTGGGACTGCCTCTTCAGTGGATAGTTCAACTCCCTCCAGCCCCTAGGCCTGGCCCAGCCACCTCTGAAACCCTTGGAGCCAGCCATTCAAAGAACAAAGTCATTCACCCTAATACAGGCCAATGGCTAGAGAACTGAAGGTGGGTAGGGAAAGGAACCCTAGTCGATACCTGTAAGCAATATCTTAAGACCCTAATACTTAAAAAGATGAAATACCGACATTTCTTCAATTTTCAATAATTTAGTTTTTTTTTCTTTTTTTTTAGTAGAACTGGGAAAAGTTGTCAATACTACTTTATGTTGGTCCCCTGTTAGACAATATAGCTTTCTTTGAAATTTAAAACACAAATATATACTCACACAACCTGGGGGGTGGGGGGCGGGGGATGGTGGGGGGAAGCGGGAATCTCAACACAACCAACGACAACATAAAAATCCCAAAATAAACCATAGAGAGTTCACGCCATATAAATAAAATTGGGGCAAATCTTGTGCCCTGGGCTGATGGCTCCAGTTCTAATGGCGTTGATAGAGGAAGCCAGGGTGGCTTTCAACCGTCCTCTTGGTAATAAGTGTTGTGCCCTGTCCCTCTGTCTTTTGTGGCAGAGGTCTGGCTTTTCTGAGTCCATTGGAGAGGTTAGTACAGGGTTAAAGGGGGATCTGGAAGCTAAGGTGAGGAAGAGACACATGTGGTCACCTGGAATGTGGACTTAGAAGGAAACCAGAGGTTTCCAAAGTGCAGGCTAAGCCACGGGCCTCCAGCTGCAGTGCCCCTGACATCTCCCGTGTCCTGGGAACTTCCAGACAGGAGCCCAGGCCCTGGAGGCACCCATCAGTTCTGTGGGTCCCCAGGACCCCCTCTGGCTTCTGGCAGAAGTGTGGAGAACGTGCCGGCCCAGGGCCAATCGCCAGTTCATCCGCGAGTCAGGGCACCGTTTATCCTCCCAGGAGGTGACGTGATGGAGGAGGCTGGGCAGATCTCGAGGCAGGCGGAGTGGAGGCCTCGGGCCAGCTCTGGAGAAGGCCGCATGGCCCCCTGTGTCCTTGCAAACCCCGGCTCCAGAGGATGCAGCCGGGCATCAGGCACCTCGGCGTTTAGAGGTCTCCGTCCACCGGTGGCTGGCAGAGGCGGTAGAGCCTGGTGGATGGAGGTGAAGAGGATGAGGGGCGGCCACGGCTCGTTATTATTATCGTCGCAACGTGATTTATGTGAACGTGCAATCATGCCCAGAAAGCAAAACTCAGCAGGTGTAAGAAGATGCAGAGTAAAAAATTATTGAGGTCGCCCACACTCTCCTCCAGCAGGCCAGTCCCCGCCCCTCAGCAGTCTTGCTCTCTCCAGATCGGCATGGGGTGTGCAAATACAGACGCAAACACATGCACCCATTTGTGTGTCAAGATACGCATGTGGGTGTGTGATTACACGTGTGGGTATCTGTGCATTTTTCCACACTAATGGTGGCCAAGGAGACCCAGCACTCTGCCCCTGGAGCTTTTCATTTAATATATCTTGGGGGCTTCTCCCTGTAGCACGTGCAGGCCTGCCTTGGGTTTCTTTCTGCACTGGGAGGATTCTGAGCCCCACCTCACGTAGAAGGAGTCACTAAGAGGTTTCAAGCAGGAGAGAGCATATATGCTGTGTGAGAAGGATAGCAGGGGGACCAGACAGGAGGTGGCCGCAGAGACACAGACAAGACAGGGAAGCAGCAAGGTGCAGGGCGTCAGGAAGGGGATGGTCTGGGTTCAGAAGGGCAGCTCTGATTCTGTGTGTTAGCTGTGTGCCCTCGGACAAGACACCTAGCCTCTCTGGGCCTCACTGTCCCCACTGTCCATGGCAGATAACACAAGTACCTTGCTCACAGAGTTGTTGTTTAAGCAAATGAGTCAATATAGGTAAGGAGATGGGAATGGTGCCTGGAGCAGGGGAAGTGACATAGAAAAGCATTTAAGGGACTTCCCTGGTGGTCCAGTGGCTAGGACTCACACTCCCGATGCAGGGGCCCAGGTTCAGTCCCTAGTAGGGGAGCTAGATCCCACACACCGCAACTAGGAATGCGCAACTAAGAATCTCGCACGCCACCACTAAAGATCCTGCCTACCATGATGAGGATTCCGCACGCGGCAACTAAGACCCGGAACAGCCAAACACATAAAAAATAAAGAAATAAATTTTGAAAAGTATTTAAAAGCAACATGGGCCAAGAGTGTAGGCAAAAGCTAATGGAACACATGTAAGATCTGAATGAGTTCTTGTATCGCTCCAACACCGTTTCCTAGTCTTGACAATGTCCTGTGGTTACATGAGACATTATCCTGGCTGAGGGGGGTGGGCGTTGCTACATGAAGGACCCCTGAAAACTCTGTATTATTTTTCTAACTTCTTGTGGTCAAACTATTTCAAAATAAAAAGCTATTTAAACAGTGTGGGCCGATGTCAATAGCAAATCAGGACAGTGTGGATGGAGAGAGAAGACGCACTAAAATGAATTATTCCTAGGACAGGGGTCTGCGCACAGGGCTACAAGAAGGTCTGGCACTGACTCGGGGACGACGGGGCCATGAGGACAGGAAGAAGCAGTGGGCTGAGGGCTCCGAGGGCAGCAGAGAAACAGCAGTGGGCAAGCAAGTTGGGGGGCACACAGATCATTGCCCCACGCTTCACTCGGGCCCGGCCTCACTTTCCCAGCCAAAGTGGGAGCCCTGGGAGGTGACAGACTAAGTCGTATTTGTTGTTTCCCAAAGTAGGGGATCCCATAAATGAGAGGGGAGGATCCATCCGAATGCCAGGGCGTCTGTCTGGGGTGAGCCCAACCCCAGGGAAGGGAGCAGAGGGAAGGAGTTGGGGGGCGGGGGAGGTGACAGCCACTCACCGCGGGGCGCCCTGGGGCACCTGGTCCTTGACCCGGAGGTTTTTGGCCAAAATCTCCACCCTGGGGCCCTGGAAAGAGAGAACAGTGAGGGCCCAGCTGTCTCTTGGTGGAGCGCAGGGCGCTTGAGGAGGTGGGTGGGTGTGGGTGGGGTGACTGGGAGATCCCCAGAAGCTAAGATCTGCAGCCCCTCCAGAGGGGACACGGTCATCAGCCCCATCCCCAGACGGCCCCTCATCCCACCCGGGCTGTGAGCCCACCACGCCCCGGCCTGGGCACCTCCCCTGCAGCCTGACGGGGCCCTGGGGCCTAGACAGCCCACCTGCTTCCGCATGATGTCTGTGGCCTGCATGATGCACTTGGGCAGCAGCCCGTGGCTCCGCGCCAGGATGGCCGCCTGCTCCAGGGAGAGGCTCAGGGTGCTCCTGCAGTGGGGCGGCAAGGGGTGGGGGGCAGCACGTGAGACTTGGGCGACGTCCTGCCCCCCACACAGCACCCAAAACCCCGATCGGAGCAGCAGGGACAACGGACAGAAGCGAGAGAGTGGTCCAGCCCGGCCCCAACCAAGACGGGCGCCCATTCCTGCCAGTGTTCTACGGATGCTCCAGCAGAACCAGGGGCCTCAGCCGCTCGGTCACGCCAGCCAGAGTCAGGGGGCTGGGAAGTTCGGCAGCTCTCCCAGGACCACCTTCCCCTGAGGTCCCATCTCACAGCGGGCAAACTGAGGCCGAGAGTGGGCCCTGGCCTTGTCTGGGCTCAACAGGGAGCGGAAGAACCAGGTTTCGAAGCAGGCCTCCAGTCTCCCACCTTGGGGCCCCAACCCCCAGGGGCACGCCCAGCCCCCTCCCGGCCACGCCCCCACGCTGGGCCCCACCCCCTAGAGGTCCGGCCACGCCCCCCTCCGCACCTCTGCATGCCTGTGCCGCACATGGCGATCTGGCAGGCCCCCAGGCGGTAGCAGAGTTCGGAGGAGATAGGGATGAGGCCGGCGCCCAGGCTCCCGGCGGCACCAGACTTGGGGTGGACCAAGGACTTCATGAGGCGGCAGAGCTCATCCAGGGCGTTGATGGGGCGAATCAGCTGCGAGGTGCACAGGCCCGGATGGTCAGAGGAGGGCCCCCGACCCGGCCTTCCGCCCCAGTCTTCACCTCCGATCAAGCTCTATCACAGCAGGTGTCTTCCCCACTCTGTCACCGGGGTGACAAAGCCAGGACTCTTCCACGAACCCTGCGGCTGCCCCACAAGCTGGCATTCGGCACTCACAGTATGTTTCAGGCCAAACCCTCCCATCTAATTCTCTTCCCCTGCACAGGTGAAGCCAAGAGCCAACACCCCTCCCCGTCCTCTCCAAACAGCAGCCCCTCCCCGGGAACAGTCTGTGGCTCCCCCCAACCCCCGGCTTGTCTGGCATTGCCAGTGCAGGCACAGAACTCTGCCAAGGCTTTCTGTGTCGTCTTTAGACTGCCAGCAGACTACAAACTCCCAAAAGGCCGTGTCCACCCCTTCTCCTGGAACCCCAGCCTCAGTCTGAGGCCAGGAGCCCCCATAGTACTGTCAAAATTGAGGCCCCATAGTGCCTGGGCAGAGGGAGAAAGGCCTGGAGCATGCAGGGGACGGGGTGGGGCAGGAGGTGGGGGAGGGTGGGCACAGCCCCTCGAAGGCCAAGTGTGACACACAGGAGCGTGGCTGGAACAGCCAGATCTTTCCATTGCTCAGGACAGGCCAGAAGCCTCCGTTTTATGGGAAATCTTTTGACTTTTAAATGCTGGCAACAAATAGGAAACAAACAAAAAGAACACTGCATGGCCATGTCTGGCGTGGGGCTCCAGTCCCAGAGCGATGCTGCAAGGAGTGGGTGCCAGGGAGAACACATCACCTAAGGAATTCTAAAGCGGGTCAGGAAGAAATTGGAATTTCTAGAATGGGGAGGGTGCTGGAGACCCCAGGAGACGTCCTGGAGAAGGGACTGCAGAGGCAGTGTCCCAGCCAGCATTCTGGCTGGGTGTCACCCTGGTCGCTGTCCAACCAGGCAAACCCCTGGCCCTGCCCAGATTCCACGGCAGGTGAGGGGAGAGAGGGCACACCTGGTCTATCTTCACTGCCGTGGTGCTGGCGTCCGTGGGCAGGTTAGACCGTTCCAGGTAAAATGCCCTGAAAGAGAAGAAAAGTGTGAGGCTGGGGCCGCCACACCCACCACCCCATCCCCTTCTCCCGCCCCTGCCCCACCACAGCCGCAGCCTCTGTCTCCCAACAACTCAACGAAAGGAATCAGGGAGAGCGGCTGACACAGCTCTCCGTGCCCACAGTCATCTGCTCCTCCAACAGCCCAGGAGGAAGCAGGAAGGGTGCTCAAATGCCACCTCGCCCCACTGCCCATCTGAATCAGCACCCCACGCTCTCTCCCGTGCTGGTGTGTCTCTCCTCTGACACCACCATCACTTGATACGTCACACTGCTCTGTTTACTGGTTTATTGCTCATCTCCCCTTCTAGAACAGCACTCAGCCAACTTTTTCTGCAGAGGCCCGAACAGTTGGCATTTTAAGCTGTGTGGACCAGTCTGTCTCTCTAGAGATGCTACACAGCTCTGCTGCTGCAGCACAAAAGCAGCCACAGACGATACATACACGGATGAACATGGCTGTGTGCTAATAAAATCTATTGACAAAACGGGGTGGTGGGTCCAGGGGCCATGGCTGCTCTAGAATCTATACTCCATCAAGAACAAGCTTTGTTGTCACTGCTGACTCCTAGGCAAGCACCCAGAACAGAGCCCGGCCCACGGAAGGTTTCAACTGACAGGTGCTAAAGAAAAGGATGAATGCAGATCACAGAGACCGTATTTTAAATATTCAGCAAACGGCAGAGAACAGACCGATGGCATTGATCGATCCAAAGAGATGCCAGATGTAATAACAGAGGTGAATGTTCTCCCTGCACAGACAAATGAAAGTATCATTCTCCCATTTCCAAATGGTAAAGCTGGGCTAGGCCCCCTTACCACACCCTGACACCCTGGTGTCCTATTTCTTAGCCCACCTTCTTCATGGTGGGAGAAGGTGAGGCAGAAGGAGGAAGGGGCCAGAGTCGGGGTGGCAGGAGTGGAGCTCCTTCCTTGGGCCCAAGGCTTCCTCCTGGTGAGTGTGGCCCCTATTCTCCTCTTCTCCTTGGGGGGGGGGGGGGTCTCCTCTGAGCAGGACCAAGGCCCTGGGGTTACACCCCTCACTCACAGGCAAGGATCCTAGGGCCCCCGTCACGGCTCCCTCCCCCATGCAGAATGAAACAGGCATCTCCTCTCAGCTGGCAGGACCTTCTACGAAGCCAAGCAGACCCAGGTCAGAGCTCAGCTCAGCCACTGTCTAGCTGCATCCCTTGGGTGTGCTCCCTGGGCCTCAGTTTCCCTCATCTGTAAAATGGGTTAGAAAGGTAACTTCTGTGAGAATCTGAGGAGCTCGTGTAGGCAGAGGGACTGACACACAGCAGGTGCTCAAGAAACGGCACTTTGCCCGCCCGGGCACTGGGGGCTCTCTGGTGCCTTCCATGCAAAGGCCCCCTCCAGATGACAGTGTCCAGGATCCTGGCCCCAACATGAGGCCCACGCAGGCACCTGAGTTTGCGGTAATACTGCTGGACCTTCTCCAGAGACTGGGCGTTGATCTCCTGCTGCAAATCTTCCACAGCCTGGCTGCCTGGAGGAGGCGAGACCTCCACATTCTCCAGAGCTGTGAAGGGAGAAGATGGGCGAGGCAGGCGCTTGGCTCCCAGCGGGCACAGCCGTTCCCCTGTGGGGCCCCCACAGCCCGGCTCCGCAGCTCACCTTTCGTGAAGAGCACAGTGTGCAGCCTCAGGCTGGCCCCGCTCTCCAGGCGGGAGGGCAGCTTGGAGAAGTGGTAGCTGTCCAGGTAGAGGACCACCTTCAGCGCCTGCCGGCTGCCCTCGATGTGGTAGAAGACGTTGGTGTCTGTGGGGGGACATGGTGGGCCAGGGACACAGCTGTGGGGGCAGCTTCAGACCCTCCTTCAGACCCCAGAGCCGCGGCTACAGGCCTCCCTGCCCTCCCATCCAGGGGCGCCTGAGACAGCCCCATCGCCCCACGCTCAGAGGAGCAGCCTCTGACCTTCCTTTTCCCCCTCCCTCAACAGGTCTGTTTCCACTGCTTAGTTCTGAGGCCTGACACTGATTCTGTCCAGCTGGGGAGTCGTCCACGCTTGTCTTCAGAGCCTCACCAAGGCTCCTTGCAACCTCGCCTGGTAGCCTCCACCGGGCAGAAGCTGCCTTCAAACAGCACCTGCATCTTGCTTACACCCATAAGGAAGAGCACGCGGCTGGGTGACATTGGCACCCCATCCGGTGCCCGTGGCAGATATCACTAATCAAGGTGATTCTCTCTGAGCCCAACTTGGCCTCTAGACAGGCAGCCACTGTTAACCAATTCCAACAGGCACCTGAAACGAAACCCACTGTGCAACTAGGCTCCAGTCCACATATTCTCAACAGGGTGCTATTGCCTCTAAGGAGGTGAAAACTGGTTCTTATGGGGAAAGCAAAAAAAATTTACCCTTTTCATGTATAAAGCACAGACAGACATACAATACCTAAATGGATATATAGTATATCCATCATACTAAAACTTCATGGGGGTGTGTGAGTGAAGTCGCTCAGTCGTGTCCAACTCTTTGCGACTCTGTGGACTATAGCCTGCCAGGCTCCTCCATCCATGGGATTTTCCAGGCAAGAATACTAGAGTAGGTTGCTATTTCTTTCTCCAGGGGATCTTCCTGACCCAGGGATCGAACCTGGGTCTCCCACACTTGCAGGCAGACTCTTTACTCTCTGAGCCACCAGGGAAGCCCCATGGGGGTGTGTGGCGATCAGCAAAAAATTGTCTAAATAGGCTTCTCAGTGAGGTGATAAAACAACAACAACAACGAAAAGGACCAGTGGTTCTCAAATTTTGCTGCTGCGTTCAGTTGCTAAGTCATGTCCAACTCTCTGTGACCCCACACCAGGCTCCTCTGTCCTCTACTAGCTCCCAGAGTTGGCTCAAATTTGCGTCCAGGTCTTCAAACTAGCATGCTTCAAAATCACCAGGAGAACTTATTAACACAGATTTCTAGGCTCTGCTTCCAGTTTTGGATTCAGGAAGTCCTGGATGGGGCCCAGAATTAGTTTTTCCAACAATCCTCCAGGTGCTGGTCCAGGGATCACAGAGAACCATGACTCTGGAACTGAGCCCAGTGGTTCTCAGTCCTGGCTGTACATTTAAGTTTTCTGGAAAACCTATCTAGAATCCCAATGTCCAGGATTCATCCCACAGACTGAATCTGAATTGCCAGGGCCAGGAGTAGGACCAAGCCTCAGTATCTGAAAAGCTCCCTGGCTGATCCCAGTGCTGTCAGGGCTGGGACTGGGCAAGACTGTGAGATCCAGGAGGGCAGAAACCACGGCCACGTCTCTCTCCACTGCAGCCCCAGAACCTAAAACTGAGCCTGACACACAGGATGTGCTCGTAATTACAGTGATGTGGATAGATGGATGGGGGGTTGGATGGATGGTGGACAGATGGGGTAAATGGGTAGAGGGATGGGTGGGTGAATGAATACATGGATGGATAGATGGGTGGATGGATGAGTAGATCAATAAATGGATGAGTGGGTGGGCACACAGAAAGATGGGGGGAGGGAGGGAGAATGAAAGGAAAGAAGAAAATTATGGTGTTAAATTCTTAGAAAATCTTAACACATCTTCATTCCAAAGAAGGGTATCTCTGGGAGTTTTCATTAAGAACTGGGTACTGGCTGTTTTTCCCTCCTAAGTGCTGTTGGAGATGGCTGGGTTTATATGAAATGAGACCCCCTTCTTCCACATATGTTGGGAGCAGGCAGTTTGAAAGCATTGTGTCCCAGGTCAACCTTAGGCAGCTGGCCTGGTGGCAGAGGGAGGAGCAGGGTGACCCCAGAGCAGTCCCTTCTACCCCGGAACCCGGACTCTCTCAGTGGGGGTGAGAGGAATCACTCACTGGCCACACAGTTCTCATCCAGCTGCTTGAAGGAGAAGGTGACGTTGTCCAGCTCCGAGAGGGTCACCCAGATGTCCTCCAGCATGGTCCGTTCCTCCTTCTGCAGGAGGAAGACAGGGTGGAGGAGTCTCAGATCCCACCCCTGCCCCGGGTTTTATTTCAAGATGCTGCAATTCAACTCCGTTTGACACACCAGGCTGTGGCCGTTCCAGGCAGGAGGTCCTGTGCGGGGGTCTCCAGGGCTGGACAGGAGATCACGTTCACTCCAGGCCTGTCCCACCTCTTCCAGGTCAGAGCCCACCTCTGCTCTAACGTGCCAGGTGGCCCTCTTTCCTGAGCCCTCCCACCAATCCCACTGAACCGTTCCAACCCAGCACCCAGTTCAGAGCCTGCATGTCTTGACGACTGGTAAATTAACACACGGGGTCCCGGTGACCTCATCTAAGAGGAAGGAAGTGAGGACTGGGTGTTCACGTCCAGAAATCAAGTGAGAAGGGATCTGCCATCAGGCGGGCGCCCGTCTGCAGCATCGGCCAGCAGAGGGAACACCAAGGCCACGCTTTCCCAACCGGCCGGCAGTTGTGACTTCTCCTCCCACCTGGGAAAATGTCTAGGAGGCTCAGAGCTACAGAAGCCAGGGGAGCTCCAGCCTGGGCGTGCGGGTGGAGGAAGAAATACCACAGAGCAGGTTTTTACTCCTGGGGGGCATCGGCTCTAAGTACCAGTACCCAACAATGCTGAGTCACTGGCTCTGCCCTCACCCCCAGGGGCTGGTGGAAGGACCACCCTGATACTGAGCCCCGAGAGTGAACAAGCAGGGCAACGAGGGATAAAAGAGAAGGTGCAGAGAAAGCAGATCAGCTGGGGGAACTGGGCTTAGCATCGGGCTCCCACAGTTCACACCCGCTCCCTGGGCCTTAGTGTTCTCATCCTTAAAAAGCGGGTATACTGCCTTGGGGCTACTGCAAAGACTAAACCAGAAGCTATTTGCACCAAGGAAGTTTCCCTGGATCATCACAAAAGTCTGCTCACGGGTCTCCCAGCCTCTGCCCTTACCCCTCCACACTCTTCCCCACCCCGCAGCCCCAGGTGATCCTTTAAGTGCCAAAGTGAGATCCTGTCCCTTCTCTGCTCAAAACCCTCCCCTGGCTGCCACCCACGCGAAGGAACAGCCAAAGTCCTACAAGAGCCTGCGAGACCTACACAGTCAGACCCCGGTGGGTTCTCAGGACTTGCTGCCCCTCGCTGGGCTCACTGTTCCAGCCATGCTGGGAACCTTGCTGTTTCTCAAACACTGTGTGCCTGCTCCAGCCTCAGGGCCTTTGCACCTGCTGTCTTCTCTGCCTGGAGGGCTCCTCCCCAGGGTCCGAAGGCTCATCCCCTCCCCTCTTTTGGTTCTTGGGTCAGAGGTCACCTTCTTCGTGAGGCTCCCGGCGGCCACCTTATCACACTTTCAACTGCCACTGCCCACAGACCTTCCTGCCCCCTCCTCTGCTTTTCTCCTTCCCCCTTATCGCTTTACACGAGGATTTCTCAACTGCAGCACGACTGACACTTGGGGCCTAGATAATTCTCGGCTGAGGGCTGGGGTGGCTGAGCACCCTGGAGGAGCAGCCCGGCCCCTGGCCTCTACGCACCAGACACCAGTACCTCCTCTACCGAAAATGTCTCCAGACATTGCCGCGTGTCCCCTGGGGGCAGAACTGCCCCGGTGAGAACCAGAGGTCTACACCATCCATGTCCTCGGCTACTTATTTTGATCTCCCCAAAATCAGGATATAAGATTCCCGAGTATAAGAACGTGGTGCTATGTCCAGCGCCGGGTCCCCGGTGCCTAAAACAGGGGCACCCAGCAGGTTCTCAGCGAGCCGCTGCTGAATGAATGAACGAGGAGCATGACGGTGGAACGAGCTCTCCCCCGGCCCCACTCACCACGGCCGGCGAGAGCAGGGACTGGCAGTGCAGCAGGACGCCTGTGGCCGCCACCTGCTCCAGCCACTTGCGGCTGGCGTCCCGGCTGCTCTCCTCGTACTCGCCGTTGTTGTTGTAGCGGTAGCTTAGGGCTGCCAGCAGCTGCTCGGAGAAGGCGCACACGGCGGCCACCAGGGCCTGGCAGAAGATGCCGTCCCGCCGCAGCTGCAGCTCTGTGTCTGCGGGCGGAGGGGGCGGAGGGGCCACGCGGGGCCATCAGCAGGCTGGCACCCCGAAACCCCGAACTAGCCCCCTCTCCCCTAACCGGACCACCCATCTGGGCCCAGCTTGCCAAAATTCTCTTCATCCCCTGGCACCAAAAGCCAACTCCATTAAAAACTGACTCTCCAAAAGCAAGCCGATCGCGGCAAAACTCAACTCTCTCAATGACCCATCTGCCTATTAAAAATAAAATAAAATAAAACCGGGGCTGCTTTGGTGGTCCAGTGGTGAAGACGTCACCTTCTGATGCAGGAGGTGGGGGTTCGATCCCTGGTTGGGGGGCTAAGATCCCACATGCCTCACGGCCAATAAACCAGAAGCAACGTTATGACAAATTTAGTAAAAACTTAAGAAAAAAAACTAATCCTCATAAAAAAAAAAAAAAATCTTTAAAAAACAAACTTGTGATTTCCCTAACAGTTGCCCCAAACCCCTACCTTCAGCTGTTCCTTTATTTATTAGGAAATGTCTCAGCCTTGACCAAGAATGACAGTGACAACAAGCTCCATGTTTGAAGGAAGGCAGTTTACCATTTTGTCTGTTTTTGAGACGTATACCTTCTTCCTATCATCCCTCCCCCCCCACCTCCAATTCCTTGGCCCCTGCGTGTGATGTGATTTTCAGAACTGGCAATTTCAGGCAATTGGTCATTTAGGCCCCTTAATCTTCAGAAAGGGATTTTTTGTTTTTCTTTTGTCTGCACCACTCGGCTTACGAGATCTTAGCTTCCCCCCAAAAAATGCTAAACCCGGGCCCCTCACGGTGAAAGTGCCGCGTCCTCACCACTGAACCAGGTAATTCCCTGAAAGGGATTATTGTTGATGACTGGCAACAGCCAACAGGTTTTCTGTGCCCAATTTTGACCTAGATCCTATTCTAGCTGCCCCATGGCTGAGAATTTCTAGAAGGATGGGACAGAACACCTCCAAGATTCCCCTGGGCATCCATCACCCCTCTTCCTTCCCACCATCTGTAAGGGCAGGAAGCCCCAGGCTGGGGCTGAGGGCTCCACCGGCAGGAAGCCTCTGAAATCATCACTGTTGTATGCTGGGTCCTCACTGAGATCAGCCCAGGCCTGGGAGGTGACAAGAGAGAGTGCTCCTAGCTCCAGGGCCTGAGACTTGTCCCCTAGACACAGGAGGAGGAAATGAGATCCGAGAAGTTCTCAAGGCGCTGGAGGCCACAGGGCTTCTCCCCCGCAGGCAGGCCCCAAGGACCCTGCGGAAGTCAACCTTGGTCGGCAGGAGAGGCCTTCCCTGGGCTGCGGTCACGAGCACCAGCTGCTGGGACAGCCTCTCCTGGATATACCCAGCATATGCACCTTGCAGACCGTTGCCCTTTCAAAGCTCTCACCTGTGCACTTCAGCAAGGCCAGGAGCAGCTGGTTCTTTCCATCTGGAAGGAGAAGGGACCGAGAAGGGAGATGCACTAAGTGGAGTAAGCAGAAGATGCCGGCAGAGCCAAGCCTGCCCCCCGGCCCACGTGCTCTGGCCCTCTTTCCTGTGAAGCTCAGGGTACAGACAGCCAGGTTCAGGAAGCTTTGAATGAGCGTTGAGTAGATTCCAGAAACCTCAGACATCCAGGGGTTGAAACCCCAACTGTTATCTGCACCCCAGTTGTTTATATACACCCACCAAACAAAGACTGAAACCAGCCCCTGCAACTCCTGGGCCAGAGCCCCAGCACAAGCCTTGTACCTGCTCAGGCACATATGCGTATAGGTGCTCACATAAGTTCACACGCATCCTAAGGTACCTATTCACGCCACCCTACACGGCCAAGCCCTGCCCACATGCAGACAAAGCTCAGATCTTCCAGACACAGGCTAACAACCTGATTTCTTTCCTTCACATAAAGGCTCTTGGGCCCAGAAGGGGCTTAGAAAAACCTGAAAGGCCTTTGGGTCTGGGCTCTTGTAATACATTCTGTCCTGGGGAGGCCCCAAGATGCAGGGACGGTGTGATAGGAACACCAGCGTCTGCTTACTGAGGACTTACTGTATGCCAGGCACTGTACCAAGTGCCTTATTTGTACTGACTCATTCACTCCTCACAACAACACATAAGGGAAGGCGCCCTGTGAACCCATTTTACAGTGGAGAGACTGAGGCACAGAGACATCAAGAAACTTGCCAAGATCACACAGCCAATAAGTGGGAGAGCTGGGGTTCAAGCCCTGGCCGTCTGGCTCCAGAGTCCATGTTAATAACCAATGACAGCTTTGGAAAACAGGACAGCTCAGGGCCAACCCAGACTTCCAACTCAGAGGGGGCTGTTCCTGGGGTCATGAGCCTGGGGCCAAGTACCCCCTGCTATGCTGATCAAATGTCTCCCTGGCCTGGGCTCCTTTTAACCCAGGAGCCTCAGGTTCAAATGCTGCCAAGGGCCAGGCAGGTAACATAAGGGGCGTGAAGCAGACCCTGGCCCACAGGGTATGGCGGGGTCCAAGAGGGCTGGAAGGCTCCCCTCCCCAAACTAAAGATGGAGGCCACCATTCATCTCCAAGCAAGTGTGAATGCAGGGCTGCAGGCCTGTTACTGCCAGATCATCTGATTTTTCAAGAATAGCCAGATGTCTAGACTTCTTTGTGGGCTTTCAGATTATAAATATTCACATTTTTTAACGCTAGAGCATCCAAACCTACCTGTCGGCCCAAGTCTGATAAGGACCCTCTCTCCCCTCAACACACACCTGTATCCTTGATCATAAACAATAGAAACCTAACTAAATCCACAGCTTTGGAAGCTGGGAAGGAACAAGCTCGGCCTTCTTAGCCTCCTGATTCTGTGAGGGCGCCCCCGGGCACCCCAGATGAGCAGTCCCCTGACCACGTGTGTACTGTCCCAGGGCCTTGAGAAAGGGGCACTGGCTCTTCCTGTCCTCTCCCTGGGCCTAGAGAGACATGGGCACAGAGGTGGACCCACTGCTGACCCCCCCATGTCCCACACTAAGAACCGGAGGCCGCAAGATCGCCGCGTGACAGCCTTCCCTGCCCGACTGACCTTCCACGTATCTCTGGATGTTGTCCACCAGGGTCTTGATGGAATTGGGGAGGTTCCAGGGGTCCTCCTGAATGCTGATCTGGATCAGGTTCCGGCCACGGATTGTACACTCCTCTTTCTGTTTGAACTCTGGAGCAGGAAAGTAACAGTGGGGCAGAAAAGAGACAGGGAGCTTTGAGAAATGGTGCCACCACGGCCTCTGTCCCATTGCTAGATTCCAAAGCTCAGAATCTTAGGTCAAGGAT
Source organism: Capricornis sumatraensis (assembly GCF_032405125.1). Classification (NCBI taxonomy): domain Eukaryota; kingdom Metazoa; phylum Chordata; class Mammalia; order Artiodactyla; family Bovidae; genus Capricornis; species Capricornis sumatraensis. The sequence goes on from NC_091083.1 coordinate 80,121,725, forward strand.
GCTGGCGAGAGCCTTGGGTATCATCTGGTCCATGGGAAGGCAAATAGATTGTAAGTGTGCTGCTAATGGATAGTACTATACCCATGGCAGACATCACTACTCAATCTCAGCACTCCTTTCTACTAGTCTGAGGATGGGACTCCTAGCAGGCGCAACCAATCCAATGCAGAATCACAAATGAATCTCAGCATTTTCTTCTCCTGAGCCTGAATGTAGTCACAGAAGCATCCTCAGGTCCCACCCCCTCACAGCCACAACCAAGCTGGCACATGAGCTATAACCTAGCGTAACCTTTTCCCTACACAGAGGAGGAAGCCGAGGCACAGAGTGGGGAAAGTGGCTTGCCTAAAGCGACTCATCAAGGCAGTGAGCAAGATGGGACTTGAATCTGACCCCAGACAGGCTGACGGAGGCCTCTGTTCCTTTGGCCTCGTGTCTGCTACACAGTCTCAAGTTTCTGAGATATTTTATGGTTTCGGCTCCTCTGAGTTTGACATTTCTTCTTTCAGAGGTCCATCCCAGGCAGAGATGACCCTGAGACTGTCGGAAGGGCTCTGCTAGGGCACCCCAACCCCTCACCAATTCCGACCCTCACTTAGAAGCAACTGGTTCTTTATCTCATGCACCCTACTGGAAATTCCTGAAGGTCAGAGGCAGTGTCTCGTTCATCTCACAAGACCCAGAGCCCACCACAAGGCTGAGCACAAGTTGGTTCTTGGAAATTACTTACTGGATATATGGATGCATGGATGAGCAGACAGATGGATGAATGGGTGGATGGGTGGGCATATGGTAGATGAATGGATGGGTGGGTGAATGGATAAGTGGATGGTAGTGGGTCAGTGGGTGGGTAGAGTGGATGGATGGATGGATGGGTAGATAAATGGGTGGGGGGATGGGTCAATGGTAAACAAGAGGAAAAGCAGGTAGAAAGACATAAATGTTGATTATTTTTCTCTCAATCATTTCGAGAAGAAAGTCTCAATTTGGTGCCGTCAAGTCCTTAACACTTCTTTAACTTGTTAACCCCTCTCATGAATAAACAACAAAGAGCTCTGGACAGACAACAGTGCCTAACTACAGTACAAGGGCAGTTTTCATTGTTGGTTCCACTGGAGTTATTATTTTATGGCATATTGTGATGATTTTCCACTTACAGGAAGTTTAATAAATTCTTTTCAAAATTAAATTTGTTAAAGGGAGACACTTTTTCAGACAAGATCTATCGATAGCAATACAGGCAGCAAATGAATATAGTTTAAAAACTGTAAAGATGTCGGCAGAGTCTGTGACTATGTCTAAAATGATGAAGAGGGTTAGGGGTTTTTGAGGGCTGGCAAACTGTGCTCCAGCCCTTTCCTTTGTGTTATACATGGGCAGACGGAGGCCCAGAAGGGCTCAGGGACAGCCCAGGGGTCCACACACGTTTTCTGTAAACGGTCAGATAGGAACTGATTTAAGCTTTGCAGGCATTTGGCTCCTATCACATGTTTTCTTTTGTTTTGTTTTGATGACTCACGATAAATAAAAAATCATTCTCAGCTCACAGTACAAAAACAGGCTGTGGGCTGGATTCAGCCCATGGGCTGAGCTTGCTGATCGCCCCTGGACTGGCCCACAGCCATTCGGCAGGTGAAGGGTACAGCGGGCAGTGTGCGGCCCAGGCAGCCTGGCCCCCATCCAGCACACAAGCCACATCACAGGCTGTGTCCCTGATGGATGCGGGCTGGCATCCCTCACCATGCCTGAGGACTCTTCTCTGCTCACCTTGTAAGCTGTGGTCCATGGGGAAATGCTTGGTCTCTTCAAAAGCTCTGCTCATGACTGGCCCCTTAAGGAGTGCGTGAATGGAGTCCACCTGGGCGAAAGGAAGCCCCGGGTTAATTTGGCCCTCAGGGCCCTCCAAGTGGCTAGAACCTGTGACCTCTGGCCCCTGCCCTGGCTCCTGACTTACGGGTTCTTACCCAGGGTGATGGGAAGAACGCAAGGTCAGGCCAGGGTTGGGACAAAGAGCCTACCTGGTTAAAGAGATGCTCTAGGCAGCCATGAAGCTTGTCCTGCTTGTCTGATGGGATCCTCATGTCACAGGGCAACTCATCCCCTGGCAAAAGGAAGAAACCACAGCCATCAACTATTCCTGCCCCATCGCACACCTTCCCAGGCTCTCTCACAAGAAGGCAATGTAGCTACAGAGCTCCGAAACCCACAGCAGACTTGGAGCCTGACAGATCCAGGTCCTAGCTGTGCGACGCTGCACAAATCACTTGACCTCTTTGAGCCTCAGTTTGTTTATCTGCAAAATGGGCTACAGGAACTAAAACATTACACAACTGTAAGTCACTGTTACTATTTTCACTCTGAAACCGAGTGAAGGAACCAGAGCCCACATCTCTCATTCATCCCCCAGCCGTTTCATTGAAATCGCCTTCCTAAAACCTCCCCAGGGGTAGTTTTTGCAGCTGAATAGCTTCTGTGATGAAATATTTATCCAAGTTCAGAAATAGCTGTGATATTTCCTGAGCTTCTTTTTCTTCTGCCAAAGTGAAGTATAATTAAAATTAAATTTTTATGCACAGACACCTCCGGAAGGGCACACACGACAGCAGTGGCAGCAGGAGCCTGGGAACCAGGAGGCCGGGGAGCAAGGATGGTAGGGAGGCTGGTCACCACCCACCCTCTCCCACTCACGCCTTTCGAATTATGAGCCATGTGACTGTCTATCCCTTTCACAAAATAAAAACGTTAAAGGCTGAAATCCATGGAGATTAAAACAAATTTCAGTCTTTCGGTAAAAGTTGCAAGTAACTTACAGTCGAATGTATGTGCTCAGTTGCTCGGTCATGTCCAGATCTTTTGCAGCCCCATGGACTGCAGCCTACCAGGCTCCCCTGTCCATGGGAGTTTTCAGGCAAGAATACCAGAGTGGGTTTGCCCAGGGGATCTTCCCGACCCAGGGATTGAACCTGTGTCTCCTGCATTCGCAGGCAGATTCTTCACCAACGACCCACCCTAACTTATAAATTCTTATTTATGTCTGTCTGTCTCTCCCTCCAGCCATCCACTCACATTTCTCCACCTCTGTGCAGAAATACATGTTCACCAGTGATCCCCAAATATCCTCAATGGTCATTTCTGTGGGAGAGGCTGAGATTCTGACTGATTTTCAGGTACTTCTTTTGTGTTATGTGAATTTTGGGTTTGAGCACATGTCATTCCTGGAAACCATCAGGTGGCCCTATTTTAGCAATGCGGGAGACCGCATCCCACCTGGTAACTGGATCAGGAGTGTTTCTATCTGTTCTGTGTCCACAACATTCACAGAGAACATGAGCTCTACAAGGGCCTGTCTTTTCAAAATGCACAGCTGTGGTCCCAGCACATAACAGGTGTGCCATAAACACATGCAAAATGAGTGAAGGAAAACCATTACCAAACCATGCAAAGCAACTGAAAACAAGAGAATGTATAGGAAAGTGTACCAAAATAAAAACAAACAGCACGATCTCGCCAGGGGACCCCCTCAGCCCTGGCACTCACCGGAGCCCATCTCGTCGCTGCCCAGGTAAGAGCTGTTACTTCTCACGCTGGTGTAGGACAGAACAGAGTCCCGATTGCTGTTACACTCACTGCAGAATGGCAGAGAGGAAGGTGTGAGTCAGCCCTCTGCCTCCCCGCTCAAAGCCTCTGGTCCCAGCATCCGGAACCCACTTTCTGGAGTGTAGACAAAACCCTTGGGTAGATGACGGGCCCAGAGAGAGCACTGTTGGCCAAGCACCAGTGCCAGAGATGGGGAAGTTTGTCCCAGTGGGATCGCTAGGTCCCACCCTGGAGGAACCTCTCTAGGCCTCGGTATAGAAACACAGAGATGGTAGGTGGACAGTGACTCATCTTCATTCGGGTATAATTACCGTCACTGCCCTCGTGGGACAGTCTTGTCCCGAGACACATCTGTACCCCTACACTCGACCACACGGCCTGGCCGGAAACCTTCTAGGAACAAAGACTGTGTGTGCTTAGATTGTGTCCCAGGAACTCAGAAGGTATGGGGGAATCAAAAACCACAACCCTGAAATTCTTTCCTTCACTTTTCTGACAATTAAAAGGAAAAATTGGAGGATCCAAAAATGTCAGAATGGAAACGCAGAGATAAGATCTTGGTCTGTGGACACAAGGTTCCAAGAACACATGGGACCCAGTCAGCCAGACCATCTCATTACACAGGACACCAAGAAACACCAGGCCCCTTGAAGACTGAAAGGCTATAAATGCCGGGAGGACGGGGCCCAAGGCCTTGCCAAATTCTATCAGTTCTCTTTTTGCCCCAAACCATATGAAGTGTCCCTCCAAGGTTCTAGTTTAACCACAACCGTCAGATGTTAGAGAGCCTTTTCACGGGGGGCCACAGCACTGGTTTGTGGTATAGAATTCCATTCACTCCACGGTTTATTATAGGAAATTGAGTTTTCAGCCTGTTCAACCCACTAATTAAGACTTCACCCATCTTGTTAATAATTAACCAGAAGAAAACAATTCAGATCCTCGAGAGTTAGGAGGGAAAAAAAAATAGTCTTACTCCCTGGATCAAGGGAAAACAGTGTTGCAAAAACCTGAGGCCTGACGTTGATTTTAAAACACACAGATCTTGACTTTTTCCTGGACTACATTCCATCAACGTATGGGGACAGAAATCGAGGTGGAAAGGATCAGTGGTGACCCCAAGGGGGCGGGCCCTGAAACATTAGTCTGGGAGGAGGGAGGCTGAAGAGTGGATCCAGGGTGTGCTGTGGGACTCAGATAACTCCCCAGAACCACAAACCACACGGGTAGGCAATAGCACCCTGTCCCACAGCTTCCTGAGAAACGTCCTCTGATTCTGACCTTTCCACAGCCAGGGCCTCAGCTATGCCTCCACACCAAACCCCACAAGACCCTCCCAAGCCAGGCCTGCCCCCACCTGTAGGAGTCCCGGTAGCTCATGGTGTCATGACCCGAGTCCTCCTGATCCTCCTCGCACACCTTGAAGCACACCTTCTTGCTGCCCCCGTGGTCGGTCCTGTCCATCTCGCTCTCTTCACTGACCAGCGGTGGGGAGGAGGCCTCCTCGGCCAAGGTGGGGTCGCAGGACCCACTGGAGGTGGGCTCTGTGATGGTGGACAGTAGCCTGTGGGAGCAAAGACTTGTGAGCAAAGACACAGGCCCCCCGGTCATTTGTCACCTAGAACCGCCCACCTTCTGGATTTAGCCAACTTCATCCCTGAGGAACCATTTCAGCCTCCCTTATGCCCCGCATCATCTAGCCAGCCTAGAACTTCGATCAGAGAACTGAGCGACTTGTGTTGGTGAGAACGCTTTGTTAGGTGGTGCTGTGCGTCCTGCTGCAAGGCACCGAAAGGGCCATCACGTCCAGTCATCTTTCTCTCTCTGCAGTGTTGAAATAATAAAGATCCCCCCAAACCTTTCACCGACAGTTTCAGCCTCTACTGACGATGCTGCCTACATCCATCCTTTCATTAGAGCAGCGGTTCTCAATCAGGGTGATTCTGCCCCTAGAAGGCCTCTGACAACATCTGAAGACATCTTAGGCTGTCTCAAGTAGGGAAGGGAGTGCTACTGGCATCTGGTGGGTAGAGACCAGGGATACCGCTAATAACCACTAATGGACAGGACACCCCCCCACTCCAAAGAATAATCCTACTCAAAATGTTGATGGCCCAGATGTTGGGAAATCCTGACCCTGACACAGGGCTCACCTGTTGATCTGAGTGACATATTGCTTCATCTCCTTCAGGGCCACATCCAGTTTGGTAAAGAGCTGCAGGTAGGCATCCTGGATCTCACGGTCCTCCTGCTTGAGCAGGAAACTCAGGCCTCGGTCCTCCTGGCCAAGGGCTCCACTGGCTGGCCCAAAGCTGCTGTCGTTGGGACCCTGACGTTGTGGGTCCCCATCCGCAGCAGGCAGGCACTTCCAGGATGGGGCAGCCATGGTGGTGATGCAGTGTTGGGTATAGGACATGGGGTTCAGGTGACCTACGGTAGGGAGGAAAAGTTCACAAACCTATTTTAAGGATCTCAGTAAATGAAAAAAGTTTCCCTTTAAAATATTCTTTTAATACATTAAACTGCTTTAATAAGAAAGTTTCAATTTGGTGCCAATACACTCTTAACTACTATGATCATTTTCCTGCCTGGAATGTAGACATGATGGCTGGTACTCCTGCAGTCATTTTATACCATGAGGCATCTTTCAGGATAAAAGCAACATTTAGAGATGGGGGCATAGAAAGATAGGAGGAATCTGGATCCATGATGACCATAGAGCCACCATTCCAGCTCTAGCCTGTTGGCCTTCAGATATGCTTCTGTTTAAGTATTGTACTATGAGACCTGAACGCATTTTTGATGGACACATGCAATTACCTTGCTCTGGGTCAAGGCCGATGAGGGAGGGTTTGCGACCAAAACGGATGCTGAAGGACCTCCCAACTGAGGGAGTGGTCTTGGGGTAGGATACTTCCATGATGTTGACGTGGCAGTTGGTGGGGCAAAAGTCCAGGCCACATAGTGGATGGGGTTCCAGGAGTGCTTGTTTGAAGGGTGGGCTGATCCTGCTTTTTAGCTGAGCTGCAAACTGAGAAAGGTCGGGGGGAGGCATGGGGTTATTACTTAAGGGTCTGGGAATTCTGGCACACCTCCAGTACCCACTTTATCCTAGCTTAGGCCAGACATTCCAAATTGAAAAAAAAATGCCAATAAGTCCAAATGAAAAAGTGAATTCCCCTGCACTGCCTTTCACTGGACCCAGATTTCAGGGAAGTCCTGGAGGAATGTGAGGCCTCCAAGTACCTACCCACCTAGATGTCTCCATTTCAGCTGCACCTGAGGTGTCCTGGAAGAACATCTCTCCCTGACCCAGCATCTGTGAGGTTCAAGTAAGGCTGCCTCCCTATTCCTGCAGAACTTGCACAGGCCCAGGCAGGGGACCCAGGCCAAGCCAACAAGAGCTCTCATCACATTCTATTTCTACTCGGGTTGCTAAGGCTAAAGCTACTGAGGACCATTTTATCATCACATGAAAAGGGCCTGCCTGAGAGCAAAACCAATAAGGAAAACAAAGTCAACAGGAGAGAGGTCCTGTTCTTGTAACAGTGTGGTATCTGTTTGAGTGCTGGATACGACCATACCTGAAGCTTACCTATGGACATTTCGGTAATATAAACCAGTTAATTATCCTGTTTGTTTAAGCTAAGTTGGGTTGGCATTTGACATTTACAACTGAAACACCCTGGGTTGAGACCCTGTAGGGTGTAGGCACCTCCTGGTAGCGGGCGATCCTCTGGCCGATGCTCTCCAGCTTGGTGTCACAGATGGTGCGGAACTCGAAGTGGGACATGGTCCTCATGTTGCTGCTTAGGGCCATGAGCCGCCCACAGTTCTGCACGAAGACACTGTCATTGGCAGCAAAGGCCTCAAGGATCTGCAGAAATATCAACTGCTACTGAGTACTCACTGGGCACCTGGGAGAGTCTTAAGGGGTTTATCTTGAGCGACTACCATACACCTTGTAATACACGTGTGGGTCAGGTCTATTATTGGCCCACTTAACAGATGAGTAAACTGAGGCTCAGAGATAAGAAGTCAGTCTCCTAAGCCCCACAGCTACCAAGTGGAGGGGCAGGAATTAGGACCAAGGTTCCCCAGGCTAACTCAGAGGACATGGGAGTCAGGCTGCTCCACCCACTCCCCCCCTTCAGGGCAGGGCCACAGCCAGCAAGACCTTGGCAGTGAGGCTGAAGCAGCCGCGGGGCTCCACGATCTTCTCCAGCACATGGCACTTGATGCCCGCCGTGCTCACGTACTCGTACACAACGCCGTGCTCCAGGTGCACGTTGTCCACTGTCAGGCTGACCAGAGGGCTGTCCTCGTGCTGGCTTGGCTGGGGGCCCAGGGACATCAGGGGGAAGGCTGGAAGCCAGAGGGACAGGTGACCCTGCGGAGGGGGCACCACCCCACGCCAAGCCAGCCCCCGGGGCCCAGCACCGCAGACCACCTACATTAGCCAGGCGGGGAAACTGAAACCTGTGCTGTGGCTCTTTTCACTTTTGCCAGCCCACTGTCACTCACTCCTTATTCTAAAAGGTTTTTCTTTCAGGAATCAAGCCTTGAGTCTCATTCACAGTCTCTGCGGCTCCGAAAAGGAGACTCGTTTGCCATCCATACCCTCCCCCAGAGGCAAAGGCCTGGCCATTCAGCATGTTTGATTTCCTCTATTTACAGTGACTGGTTCAGGAACAAGCATGTGACCCAAGCTGAGCCCATGAGAGGGAGATCTGTCTGGATCTACAAAGAGAAGGAGACATCCTCTTTTTCAACTGGATTTCCAGTTACCAGAGCCACTAGGTGGAGAAAACAGCATGTAAGAGGGAAACCAACTCAGAGGGAACAGAGCTGAGAACTGGAGAAAATGAAGGCCTCCTCAGTATATGAAATGCTGGATCGAGCCAGACCTGAGCTCATTAACCCTACTCAGCCTTTTTAGTTTGCTGAGCCAGGGTTTTTATGGAGCCCAGTTTCAGTCGAGATTAAGAGGGTCCCAGAGAGACTGTGACTCCTTAGAGGTCACACAGCTAGGTAGTGATGTATCTAGGAAGGAGGCACTTTATGGCATGAAGCGGTTTCCTTCCCACCTGCTCCAAAGAGTACTCTCTGCGCACACACTTCACCCTTTCCCCCTCACCCTCCAGGCTACGTCACCAATTATCAACTTTTTTTGTTCTTTTGTTCGTTATCTCGTTCCCCTCATGTCAGTGCCCTAAGGGCAGAGACCCCGTCTGCCTTGTTCACTCCTGTTTCCCCAGCTCCTTGAACGTGACCTGGCACATAGTAGGTGCTTCTACTTATTGAATGGAAGTTTCGAAACCACCAGCTCTTCCCAGTGTGCTTTACCCTCGTCATCAGTGGGGTCACCCATGTGCTGGGGGAAGGAGGCCCACAGCCCTTTGTTCTCAGAGGGGCATAAACTGAGCTCAGAGCGGGCCTCCAGTCTCTCCCTCTTCCCATCAGCCTGTCTCCTTTAGGACCCCTCTTTCAGGCTGTGGGTGTTTTAGCAGCAAGGGAACAGCTCCTCGAGGGCAGGGAATTTTTTGTTTTATTCCTTACTGTATCCTCCAAACCTAGAACTGAGGCTGACACATAGTAGGTGCCGACTAAATGCCTGGAGTTTGACTGATAGCTCCTCCTCTCCAGTCGCTTCTGTGCTCTTGCTAGGCTGGGGGCAGGAGGAGGCGTGGGAAGATCAGGGGCTTTCAATGCCATGGTGTCTGACAGCTCTGGGCTCCTTGCTGGTGACTTTGGGGTCAACAAAGAAGCAGAGTTTACAGGGATGGCTGGGGAGCTGTTTCCCTGAATCAACCAAGTGAAGAGCCACAGAAGGAAACGCAGGCCTGCTGGCACCTTGATTAGAGCCCAGGGAGACACCGTTCAGACCTGTGACCTCCAGAACAATAACGTAGTAAATGCATGTGGTTTTAAACCACCAGGTTCCTAGTACTTTGTTACGGCAGTGATTGGAGACTGATACAGAAATGACAGCATCGAGGAGGGCTGGATGGGACTGGGAGGAGTGTGGACATAGAGGACCCAGTCCCCACGGGCGTCTCTCGCTCACGGCCTGCCTGTCCCGTTACCTGAGTCGAGCTGGTCTTCCTCTCGGGCCCCCTCACCACCGGGGTCCTCGCCGGCAGCCTCCCGGGCCTCCTGCGCATCCTCGTGGGTGCGGTGGACCCACTGGTACAGGCCCTGTGTGGGGAGCCGAGTAAGGGGGCGCCACGACACCCAGAGCCCAGGTGCATGCTGTCCCGACTCCAAAGCTCAGGGCTGCAGCCTGTTGGCGACACCACCTTCAGAGAGCCCTCCCAGACTTCACTCTGGAAACTTCCTGAGGGATCTCCAGCCACACTCGGCCCTCAGCATCCACAGTCTACGCTCCTCACAGAAGCCAGGGGAGGGGGAGCACTGAAAACGTAAGTCAGCTTCATGGGAGCAGAAAGCTTGTCTCTCCTGTGGCCCCAGGGTCTAGAAACATGCCAGGCAGACAGCAGGTGCGCAGGAAACGCTTATTAAATAAACCAGTGAACCACTGTCCACAGAACCCTGGGTCCCCAACCAAGTACAACATCGATTTCTTATCATCAGTGTGACTAGTTGCCCAACGTGCCTATGTGGTAAGAAAAGAGGGTCTTATCACACCCATTTCACAACTGTAGAAACTGAGGCCATGAGGTTCAGGAAGCAGAAGGGTCCTAGAGCCCAGGCCCAGCTCAGCCCTCAGGTCCGCAGCCCCACCCCACCCAAAACCCTGTGGTGCCTGCAGGCTTCTCCCCAGAGAAGGGAGGGTGCCCTCAGCCTCCATCCCAGTGAGCAGGGCTTCCCTGATCCCCTTGGCTGCCAGGCGGCTCACCAGGGCCTCTTCTTGGCGGCTCCGGAATGCCTGGAAGTGCTCCAGGACCTCTGAGGCTCCGTCATTCATCACATTGTTGCCATTGACCTTCAGGATGCACTGGCCGGCACAGAGCCCCGCAGCCGCAGCCTCAGAGCCTAAGGGGGACGGGAACGCTTGAGGCTGGATGCCAGGCGATGAGAGGCCGGGGCGGTATCAGGCAAGGGCGAGTAACCAGATGCACCTGTCCCTCACCCCACACCAAAGGGCACCTCCATCCTCCCACCTCGCAGCCACTCTCCACCCCGCGCCAGTGGGCAGGACAGGCACTGTCATTCCCATTTGGCAGAAGAAGAGACTGAGGCTCAGAGAAGCCGCAGTGAGCCCAAGGTCAGGTGGCAAGGGAGGCTGGCCTTGAACCCAGGCACATGTCACTCCAGAGCTTCGTCTCCTTCGCGTGTGTGCTTGCTACTCACTTCAGTCGTGTCCAGCTCTTTGCAACCCCATGGACTACAGCCCGCCAGGCTCCTCTGTCCATGGGATTCCCCAGGCAAGAATACTGGAGTGGGCAGCCATGCCCTCCTCCAGGGGATCTTCCTGACTCAGTGAACGAACCTGCGTCTCTGGCCCTGCAGGTGGATTCTTTACCGCTGAGCCACCAGGGAAGCCCTCTTCTGCTTTAGGTCCCACAACAACCCCATGACACTGAAGCCAGGATCAGCCCCATTTTGCAGATAGAGAAACACAGGCTCAGAGAGGCAAAGTGGCTCTCTCAAGTCATGTGTCTAAAAGAAGCCAGGTTTCAAACCCAGGTCTACCAGGCTCCAAGGGCATGTTCTCTCAGCTGTCCCATGAGTCTCAAACTGCCACATTCCTGCCTGGCAATAAGGAGCTGGAGCTGAAGAAACGCTGCCCTGTTTCGAGTGAGTGTGCACTTTTCTCACTTTGCCACAGTCCTCACCAGTCCCTAGTGCTTCCTTTCAGCTGCCCATGTGTAGCTGCCCAACCCCCATAGGCATGCATATTTACAAGCCTTGGCTCCCAGCAAAGAAGGTAAGTGCTAACTGTGCGCTAAGAGGCACAGGCCTGGAGCTAACTGGGCAGGTGCCTCTGAACTCCTACACACACAACAGACTGGCCTCCCAAAGCCCCACTCCATGTCCCTGGGCTCCCACTCACCTCTCCCCACCGCGTAGACATATGGCGGGGCTGCTCCACGGATCTGGAAGCACAGCGCCTCTGGACGGTCGGGGACTTTGACAATCCTGCACCGAACAGAAGCTGCCATAAGGTACAGCAGTGTCACTCCCGAAAGAGAGCCCAGGGGGCCACCAGGGGAGCCCCTGCCTCCCGGGCTTTTGGGAAATCCAGCCCCAGACAGCAGCAGCACCAGACTTTCCAAATGCATAGAGAAACCTCGCTCAACCAGAGCGCACAGAGCAGGGCCTTTGATTCCTCAGAACCAGCCAGCCCACCTTTGGAAAGTCCGTCTGTGCACCCTCCTAACCCTTCACTATCATCCTCTGGGTGAAAAGAGGCCTTGTGGCCACCAGACCTTGGTGAGTGCATATTTTATTTAATAACCACTTACTTGGAGGGTGACAAGTGACCCCCAGCACATCTGGGTGCTGACTCCAGAAAAATGTCCACGTGTCCCCCAGAGCTCACGATTTGAAAGCCCAGAAGACTCAGCCACTCTGTGGGTGAATCACCAGGGCAGAATGGGCAGCCCCTGCTCAAGATCATTATTAATCCAGGGGCTTCAATGTAGCCATTGGCTTCCCTGTCTAAGGCATGTCCCCCACATTAGGCCTTGGATCGTCCCTACCTGCCATAAAAAGCCATCTTGGGAGCCTGTTCTCAAACCCCAGGTATTTCTGGAACTTGAAGCGGGCATGTTCCACCATGGTGATTTCTCCCACTTCTATATACCAGCCAAACCATCAATCATGTCCCCGAAACTGACAAGCCTCTGAACTGAAAGAATGCTATTTAAAACTTTCAATCACTCCCATCAACAGAAAACCAGGAGCATCTGCCTTAAATAGAAGGGAGAAGCCAAAAGCAAACACGTAGGATTTAAAATAGAAAACGCTCCTCCCGGTGCCTCTATCTGGTACGCGACCACTTCTCACCGCGGCTGGGAGGGGCTGGCTGGCAGCCTCCTCTCGATGCTTCCTGCTTCCGCCCCCGCCCTGACAATCTAGCCTCCACCTGCAGCCAGAGAGATGCTGCGCTGCCCAGGACCTGGGTCAGATCATGCCACCCCTCCGCTCAGAACCTTCCAGTAGCTCCATGCTCCTTACTGTGGGCGCAGGTCCCACAGGGCCTGGCCTCTACTGTCTGACCGACCTCAGTGCCCACCCTGTTCCAGCCCTATCAGCTTCCTCACTGTTGCTCAAACATACTAGCCCCAGTGCCCCCCCAGGGGGGCCTCTGCACTTGCTGTTTCCGCTGCCAGCAAGCCCCCTCCTCCAGATGTCCCCCTGACCCCCTCCCTCACCCCCCTTCAGGTCTTCACCTCCGTCCTCAGGGGCATCTCCCTGACACACATCTCCTCCACACAGCCCATCTCCTGTCCCAGCTTTATAATGGGTTGGGTAAATGTTCGTCTGGATTCTTCTATAAGATGTAATGCAAAAACCCAAACGATTTATGGCCGACCCGATATATTGGTCCACACTCACTACCTCCTGGTACGTCCCTCCCTTTCCTGCTTTGACTTTGTTCGTCTCCTGCTCTAGCCTCCAAACAGACTGAGATCTGCGAGGAAACGGATCTATGCAGACGGGACTGGGTCCCCCGAGCCCGAAACACCAGCGGGCACACAGCAGACACCCAGTAAGCACTGTCAGCAGTAAGCACTGTCAGCTGAACAGAGCCAGCAGCACCTTGGCACGTGCCTGCGGGAGGACCCGCCAGCCACGGGGTCCTGGGTCAGCCGGGCACCCCCCACCACCACCACCGCCCCTGGGACCCGGGCAACTCATCCCGAGAGGAAGGCCCCCAGACACCCCGCCCCTGGAGACACTCACTCTTTGGCCTTGGTGGCTACCAGGAGGCGCAGCGGGCGGCGGGAGCAGAAAGACTGGTTGAGGATGGCCTCCACCTCAGCCAGGGGCCGCAGGAACACCAGATCCTCGTTGATGGAGAAGATCTTCCTCCCCACCTGCAGGCCGGCCATCTGGGCGGGGGCGGGGTGGCGAGGGAGACGAGCACACCAGGTCACTGACCCCCTCTCCTCCTCACTAAGGAGCCGCTCGATTCAGGGGCGCAGAGTCACCAGCCCCAGGGACCAAGCAGGACCCGAGTGAGACTCCCCCCGGGGCATCCTCACTGCCCTCTGTGGTAAACAGTGAGGCGGGCTGGTGAGACCCATGCCAGCCAACGAGCTGTGAAGGGAGGCCTGTGGGGGCCGCTAACGGCAAAGACATCTTCCCTGAGAAGAAGCTTCCAGCCCGCCCCTGCTTCCTGCCCGGCTCTGCAAGGACACGAGGCATCGACCTGGGGTGGCCACCTGGTGACCACGAGGCCTTGGCCAGCAAAGGTGAAGAGATGTCAACCCTGAACCAAGACTTATAACCACCTCCTTCTAAACTGCTTACATCACAAGAAAACAGAAGCCCTGGGGCTCCAGCCACTGTCAAGCCCAGCCTGCGGCTACTACATGCAGCCAAACGCCTTCCTGATCGCTATAAGGAAGCAAACAGAGCCCCCTGGAAAAAGTGGCCAGCGCCTCTCTCCCAGCCATCTGCACACCCCTGACAACAGCTGAGAGGCCCTGGGGCTGAAGCCTTGGCCTCCCTCCTCCAGACTTCGTATCCATCTCGGAGCAGCAAAACAAACCTGCCTTATTCCGGCGGCTGGTTTTTCTATAATCAGCTGAGGCCCCGTGCGGTTTTGTTTTTTTTTTTTTTGCGTTTGGCCCCTGCAGGGCCAGCAGGGGGAGCTGGTGGTCCACACTGGGAGGGCAACCTGGATCCCAGGGGCTCCATCACTAGTTCCCAGAGACCTGGACTCAGTCTCCCCAGGAGGACAAGGAGGCAGGAGGAACCACTGTCATTCCCGGGCTTTCTGAGCTGGAGGAGGGTGCCCCACTCTCCTGTCCGCACGCAGCCCGGGAGCCGGGGTGGCCCCTCTGAGCCGCCTCACCTCCGCCAGCGAGCCCCTCTGGACCGACTTCACCACCACAGCCTTGTTCTTCTCCTCGATGTCGAAGCCGTAGTCTTCCTCCTGGGGCAGGATCTGAGGGTTCGAGGCAGGAGAGCTAGTGAGACAGGGAGGGGGGCCTGGAGCCTGCCCCAGCTTGGCCCCCACGGGGGCGGGTTGGAGGGGACCGTGACCCAGCGGCTCCTCATGTCCCAGACCTCCTTAGACTGGGGCTGGGAGTGGGGTGACCATGTATTCATTTAGCTTTCTTGGCCTGCCTCCCCTTTCCTCCTCCCAACCTGAGGACAGAGCCTCCTTATTTATTATGCTCCACTGTCTCCCCATCTGCTGCCACACTGCAGGTGCTCAAGAACAGCTTACTGCCTTAATGAAATAAGTCAGACCCCAAAGTGTCCTGCCACCCAGAACTCAGGGACAGGAAGGGGGTTTAGGGAGGAGCCGTCCCGCCCCATCGCAGGACGACAAGAAGGGTGGGAGGTTTGGGGGCGTCCGTGGTGGTGGGGATATAGGGAAATGCATTTATTTTCTCAGTACATATTTTGCTGAGCTGCTGTCTATTATATGGGCCAGGTACTTCACTGTTTTGGAAACGGCACCAAACAAGACACAGTTCCTGCCTCATATATAGCTGACTGTCTAGTAGGGGAGACAGACTGCAAAGAAAGAAAGAAATAGAGACTGTGGTGCCCAGGGGTGTATGTACTTTGAATTAAAATAAAGCACTTAAAGGGACAGAATGCAGTACAGAAGCAGGGCCGGGGAGGGGACATCTGCGCTGAGACCCGAATGGAATGAGGAACAGAAGTTTATAGAGAGTGGAGAAAAGTGCTCCCAGCAGAGGGCACAGCAGGTGCCAGGGCCCTGAGTCAGGCCCCAGAGTCCTGGAGGGTAAGACGGAAGATCTGAGCGGCTGCGCTAAGTGGGGCGAGGGGCAGAGAGCACAGGAGAGGGAGGAAAAGAGGCAGGAAGGTTTTGTCCCAAGTGTGGTGTGGAGCGCTTGAGGGCTCTGCGGCGGGAGAAACGGGAACTGGATCAGCAGCCCCCTGAAGTACGACAGGAAAGACGCGAACAGCGCCGCCTGCACGTCAGGCACGCTTCAGCCCCAACTCTGGCTTATGCCAAGAGACCCAGCCTCTCTGAGCCCCTCTCCCCGTTGCCTGCTGTAGGCCAGGTCTCAAGGCGGAGGCTGCGGCTCGCCAGGAGGCACAGAAACAGGATGGGCTAGGCTGGTAAAACACCTGTCCAGGCTGGTAAATGTCCTACCTTAACTGCAAGGCTAGTTGCAGCAACTGAACAAGGGTGCCGGCCCAGAAGACCCAAGGCTTTGGTGTCAGAGGGGTCATTTCAGGAGGCCATCCTCCCTGTGAAGGCTAGGCTGAGGGTGGGGTGGAAAAGAGGAGAGGGGAAGAAAAAGAAAGGGAGCCCAGCGAGCCCAGTCTCCTCTGTCAGGAGGGTGGTCTGGCCAGGAAAGTAGCCTGGCGTCTGGGCGGTGTTGCCAGGCACCACCTAAAATCTCCCCCTTACTTCTGGGCGCCCCAAGGTGAGCCCAACGTCTCCAGCCACAACCTGAAGGTGGCCCAGTTCCCAGGCCTGCAGGCAGGTCTGAGAAGGAAGATGCAGCAAGCTCAGTTCTGCTCCTACCAGCAGGCGCTTGGCCAGGACGTTCTCCACCAGCTTGAAGTCACTGCGAAGCTGCTTGTTCTTGCTGCTGGTTCCCTCCATCTCCTCGTCTGCGTGGAAGCGGAAGTACTGGGACTCATCCTTGAACTCGCTCTTCTCCAGCACTGCAAGCCCACAGACACGGGGTCAGGCTCACACGGGGAGCTTTCAGCGGTATCTGCTGACTAGCAGCCCCGGGCCAGGACCAGCCCCTGGACAAGCTTGGGTTGGCCAGCATGGTGTTCTAGTAAGTAAAGTCCTGTGCCAAAACTAACATATTAGGATAGTTCACATAAAAGCCTGGCTTTTTGACTCTCATGAAAATTCTGAACTCATCCCACCTGCTTATATAAAGGCATGTTACAAAGCCATGTAAGGTACAAAGCTGCGGAACCACAGCAGAAATAAACCAGCAGAAGAGAATAGCTATCACATAAGAGGACACTGTATTATGGGAACTTAGCATATGATGGGGAGAAGGCAATGGCACCCCACTCCAGCACTCTTGCCTGGAAAATCCCATGGACAGAGGAGCCTGGTAGGCTGCAGTCCATGGGGTCGCCAAGAGTTGGACACGACTGAGCGACTTCCCTTTCACGCACTGGAGAAGGAAATGGCAACCCACGCCAGTGTTCTTGCCTGGAGAATCCCAGGGACGGGGGAGCCTGGTGGGCTGCCGTCTATGGGGTCACACAAAGTGGCTTAGCAGCAGCAGCAGATGATGGATGATGAACAACCACGTGGAGTATTCCACAGATGGTACAGGGAAAACTGATTCACTTACGGGGAAAAAAAAATCAGATCCCTACCTCACACCATATATAACAATAAACTCCTGTTCAATCAAAGACCTAAATAAGAATAGGAAAACTAAAGCTCACCAAACAAAATGCAGGCAAGTATCTTGGTCTTAAAACAGAAAAGGAGTTCATATACAAGACCCCCCCAAAAAGAGCAGTATGATAAAATTAAGGACTTCCATTCAATAGCAAGGCCATAGGCAGCTCACAGATTCAAAATTAACCGTCTGGTCTAAAATCAACAAAGGAGAAATCTTGAATATACAGGAAACTCCAACAAATCAACCAGAGAAAGCTGGGAAACTCATAGATAAATGGATAAAGGATATAAATAGGTAATTAACAAATGGGAAAACCTAAGAGAGTGGTGAGTGCCAAGTACATGGAAAGGAACTCACCCTCACTAATAATCAGAAACAGACCACGGTGAGACCCTGTAGACCAGGGGATGGTACACTTAGCCTCTGTGGGCCAAATGTGGCTCACTCCCGCTTTTCATAAATAAAGTTTTATTGGAACACAGTCACACCCATTTGTTTATATATTGCCTGGGGCTGCTCTGGGGTCACAAGGAAAAAGTTAAATAACTGCAAAAGACTGTACGTTCCACAAAACCTGAGACATGTACTATCCGGGTCCTTACAGAAAAAGTCTTCAGACCTCTTAAGACTAGGCAGGAAAGTGAGTAAAAAGAACTAGTAACAGGGGTTTCCCTGGCGGTCCAGTGGTTCAGACTCTACGCTTCCACTGAAGGGGATGTGAGTCTGATCCCTGGTCAGGGAACTAAGATCCCATATGCTGAGTGACTGAAAAATATTAAAACAAAAACAGAAAAAAAAAAAAACTGGTAACAATCAGCATGTGATATGGGCTCCGTAGATTACAATTTAACTAAATACCTTCTAGTGCAGAGCACACCAGGAATATAGGCTTAAGATCACTTACTCTGCAGACAAAGGAGGACTTGCTGTACCCCTTTTAAAGACAGGAAGACTAAGGCCCAGAGGAGCTAAATAAACTGCCCAAGGTCACAGAGCCCAGGCTCCTCCTCTTCATCATACTGCCCAGCCTGGCCTGACGGATGGGTACAGGGACAAATTCCATAAGGGGGAGAGGTCAAGGCAGTCGTCTGAGGTCAGTGGGCCCGGGAAAGAAGGACAAGCAGCTGCCTTAGCTTCAGGCCTCCCCGAAAGCCTCTAAAGACATGAAAAGCATCAAGAGGCCTTTCTTTCTGCCTTCTTCCCTTCCCGGGACAGCTAGCTGTTTGTGAGCATGGCTCTCAGGCCACCTCTATTACCTCCTTGGAGAGAACAGACGCTCAAATTGCTGCTTTCCCCAGAGCTGGGAGCCAGGCCCCAGGAGGCCGGCTGGCTTCCCCTCCACTGTAAACACGAGGCTACAAGTCTCCGGGAGAGGGAGGAGGAGGCGCTGTGCTGTGTCTTGTGTCTCAGCTGAAACATCTGGGGAAACAGCTGGAACCCCAGAGTCCAGGAGCTCGGCCAGGTGAGGGCCGACCACTCCCAACTTCCAGTCAAGGCCACTGGCCAGGGCTTCGTGAGATGCGGGCACAGACCATCGCTGAAAGCCTTGGTCAGTTCCCCCTGCCCACAACCTCAAGGCCATTTAGCCTCTCTGAGCCTCAGTTTCCTCATCTGTAGGGATAACATCCAATGTCCCCGAGCGGCCTCAAAGATTAAACCATGAGCCTCAGTTTCCTTGTCTGCACCTACAGCGAGGGGGTTGGACCACTGCCTCTCGGCCCCTCCCCGGGGACACCGCAGGGCCCCGCAAACCCAGGTCAGATACCCCGGGAGGCGCCAGGCAGGCCCCACCACGCCCTCCACCCGGCACCCTAACCTGCATTTTGCAGCAGCCGCCACCCTAGGATCGGCTCTTTCCTCTTTTAGCCTGGTCTGGAGTTCGTGGCAGGCAGAGGGGCCTGAGGGAGGCACCCTGCAATTTCTCTCCCTGAGCGTGCCCGACGGTGTCAGTGCTGCCCAGGGTCACCCCCAGCAGAAGGTCCTCAGACAGCCGCCTTCCCGAAATAGCCCTGGGGTGGACCCCTAATTACTCTCACCCACAAATGAGAGGTTCCATCCAGCTGACGGGAGGGAGGGATGGGGCTCGGAAAGATCCCTGCAGGGAACAGAGTGGGTTTCGGGAATGACCTGGGCTGCCCTGCCTGGGCCCGACCTGCCCCTCTCAGCTGTGGAGTGAGCCCCAGTGCCCCAGAGCTGTCAGAATGCTGAGCTCAGACGGGGAGGGAAAGATGGGGAAACTGAGGCTGAGATGAGAGGGCTTTGCTGTCAGCAAGCTGAGTCGGGCCCAGAACCAGGCCTGCTGGCTTCACAGCAGGGGCCAAACCTGATGGCCTTTGACCTCACAGGGCAAAGGGACAGCAAATCCGGCTCCTGGACCAAGTGTAGAAAGCTGTGGCCCCCAGTTTGTTTTTCTAAATAAAGTTTTATTGGCTAAACGTCACACCCACTTGTTTATGCATCCCCTGTAGCGGCTCTCAGACTACAGGAGCAGAGCTGGGCTGTGGCAGAGACCGTGCGGCCTGCAAGAACTAAGACATTTACTGTCTGGCCCTCTACAGGCAGAGTTCGCCAACCTCGGAGCTGGTGCACAGAGCAGACGCTGGGAGGATTTCTGGCCACTCCTTCCCCCAGCACGGCTTCAGCTTATTTCACGGTTGTGTGACTCTCTCACACACACGCACACACACGAGGGCAGGACTTGTATTTCTTGTTCACGTCTGGTCCCCAGAGCCTAGCACGGTGCCCACAGGCAAAAGACACGCTACGGATGAACAAAGATAGAGCGGAGGTGTGGACTCAGCCTCACGGGGACAGGGCAGTCCCGAGAAGAAAAGGGAATTGAGCTGGTCCAGAGGGGGAGGCAGGAGAGGACCTCTCCAAGCTGGTCGGGGGGCCTCGCTGGAGAGACCAGAGCTGAGCAGAAATGCTGGTAAGTCAGGGGATGAGGCAGGGAGGGAGGGGCCCCTGGACGAGGGAAACACTGCGTGTGACAAGGCCCTGAGGTTGTTCTGGAAACCAGAGAAAGGCTCTTTGTTGGCTGTGGGGGTGGGGGAGAGGCCAAAAGTCCACTCACCCTAAAAAAGTGGGAACTTGGGGGCCCCCCGGGACCAGAAGGAACTTCAGGGCTCCCCTGGCAACAGAGCTCACGGGTGACCTGGAACACCAACCTGCCTGGGTCCAAATCCCAGCCCCTCCATGCACAAGTGTCTTAACTGCCTGGGCTTCTGGGCCTCGTTTATACACGGGCCCAGAATGATGTTATACCAACATCAAAGGATCAGCCACAAGGATTAAACTAATCACTACATGCAGAGTTCTTAGGGGAGGCCGGGCCCAGGATATAATCTCTCTGTTATCTTAAAGCGGTGTCAGTGGAACCATTTCTCCGTCCCCAGGACCATCTCACACCGTCCACCCGCCTCCCCTCCAACACGCTTCTCCCTGCGAGAGAAGGAGGGACATGTCTGAGGGGCGAGGCCCTGCCTGGCTTCCTCCCTCTCACACTCACAGCCCGGTCCTCTGTCCCCACGGACCCCTCTCCTCCCCTCCCACGAGGCCCATGGACCAGGCCCACCTTGCCCAGCCTCGCTGCCCACCCTGGGAGGCCATCTCCCATCCAGGACTAAAGGCTTGGGAAACCCATGGATTTGATAGCCACCTCGGTCCCCACGGGACACCTGAAGTGGTCCCTCCATTGGTGCAGAACTGGGGGTGGCGGAGGAGGGGAATGCATGAGCGGGCCCAAAGCCACAGCAGTCCACAGGCCCACACCCACTGCCTTGCTGGGCAGCCGCCAGCCTGCCACTTGCTGTCTCTGGGCCCGTTTCCCCTCGCTGAAACATGCACCAGGGACCAGGGTCCCTGCCAGCAATTCTGTCTCAGGACAGACCCCACCCCACCCCACCCCACCCTAACCCCTGGGGAGGCTAGGCTGAGCGGAGGGCTGGATTACCGTGATGCATGAAACCATTGTTACACAGGCCCACTCCAAGTGCCACTGCCTCCTCACGTGTCTGGCAGTCACCCTGGAACAGAACAAGAAGGGGAAGGTGTTAGGTGGACCTAGCCCAAGGGGCTGAGCCAGGTGGACAAAGAGCCCACTGCCACCCCAGGAAGGGAGACTCCACGACGGCAGGGATGTGCCTCTGTCTTATTTACTGTGGAACCGCCAACCACGTCTGCGATCGTTATTTACAACTCCCAAACCAGAAAAATATATGATTGTATGTTATTTAAATGTGACAGAGGCATGGAGTAGCACGCGATAAACACTGCAAAAAGAGAAATGGAGATCTTATGTGGCAGACACTGTTGACTGCCCAGCAACAACCCTCCCTGCCCCATCCAGCCCTGGTACTGAAACCCGTACTGTTATAGATGGCAGTGCGTCTATCTAGATAACCTCAGATCCCAGTCTCCACTATAGCCAGTGGTGGCCGATGAAACACAAGCAGAAATCACTGATAGGGAGCTCTGGAAAAACACTTTATTCCTGGCCTTTTGTATCTCTTCCTCCTGCCTGCGTGGAACACAGATGTGATGGCTGGAGCTCCTGCAGCCATCTTATATCACAATGTGATCTGGAAAATAGAAACATACTAAGCAGAGCAGAGCAAAAAGAAAGGGAGAGGGTGGTCCTCAAAGATATCATGAGACTGTCTCCCAGCAGCTCTGTCTCACCAAACTCCAGCCTTTCCTTGTACTACAGAAAATAAACCCCTAATTGGTTTCAGCCTCTGTAGTTGGCTCTCTGATATTAAGAAATCAAGTTCAACTCCTAACTGACCTGGCTCTAGCCAATGAGACATCTGGGGAAGCCTACCAGGCAATCCTGGAAAATATCTTCTTCCCTAATAAAAGGGAAAAGCAACAGCACCCCTCCCTGCCTGGGATAAAATTACATGAGGAAGTGATGCAGGGACTGCAGGGCCATGTCATGATCAAGGTGGCAGACTGCTGAGGATGGCGGAGAGAAGGACAGAAGGTTCTTGATATGTGGTGCTACTGACGTGCAGCATGTTATTTGCTTAGGCCAAACGTGTTCAGTTGCGTTTTCTGTTCTCGCAGCTGAAAATACTCCTAAATCGGGGTTCTGGCTCATCTCAGACTTCCTGGAGGAAGTGGCAACCAACCCGAAACCGAAGAACGAACAAGTGTGGCCAGTGTGCTGGGCCCCTGCTGGGCCCGCCTTCAGGGCCAGCTCTCCCATGTAGAATGCTGCTGTGAGGGGAAGGTCCCTCCAGGCTTGCTACCGCCAACCCCTGGCCAGGTTGAGGCCACGGGGTCCAGACAAGCCCAGTGCAATGCCTCCCGCCCCAGAACATGACCCCTGAGCAGAGAAACCCAAGGTCAGGGAGCAGCTGGAGCCAATCCTGCCTTAGAGCGTGCCCTGGAGACTGCCCCACCGCGCCTGCTCCTGAGGAGCTGGGAGTTTCCTGGTGCCAGTTCCTTTTAAGGCCGGGCTCCCGGCTCTCTCCTGACTCTGTGGGCGCTCCAAGGCCTTCCCAGTAAGTCACCATCTCTTTTTTATACTCCTTAAGTTAGCCAGATTCTGTTTCTGCTTCTGGCAACCCAAACAATCTCAGTATATCCAGGCAAAATATGTGAATTGTGCATGCATGCGGGGAGGGACAAGCCAAGGAAACAGCAGGGACAGAAGTCCAGAGGTGGACGGAGTCTGCGGCACAGAAGACAGCGTGGCCAGCAAGGACGGGGTGCGCGTGAAGGCCGGCTCCACAGGGAGAGGGCCTTTGCTCTATTGTGTTCCCTGCTGAATTTGAAGGGCTTAGAACAGAGCCTGGCACACCATAGGTGCTTGGTAAATACCTGCTGATTGGATAAAGACATGGTGAGCAAGGACTAACTCATGCAGGAGCTTGTAGCCAGGTCAATGAACTTCGACTCCATTCAGAGGGTCACAGGGCCTACAGCCCCTCATCTAAACAACTGCCCGAGTGAGAACTGATTCCAAGAGGCCCTTGACACCCCCAGGCCAGAGGCCTGCACTCTGGGTCTATCCCACCCACCCCCTAGAGCCCACGACCAGCAGTGGAGTGGCTGGGCAGGGAATTCCTCAGCTAAAGGAGAAATGAATTCAGAGCTGCAGGCCCCAGAGCAGAGCCCGGGGCAGCCGCTGACCTCGGTGTTTCGCTGCCCCAGGCTGACTCATGGATGACAAACCTGTGCTGTGGGATCCCGGGCTGGTGGTTAGAGGGCTGGCAGGCTCTGAGCCCTGCCAGGGGCGGGGGGCTGCCATCCATCCCGGGAGGCTGCATCCACAGCCACAGCCTCCCGCTGTGAGGGGCCCAGGAGGTGGGCAGGCCCGGGGGGGCCCAGGCTGACGTCTGGAGCCCACTTGGCTCTCTGAAGCTCTCACAGCCTGGGCTCCCAGCCTATCCCCTCCCCTCTTCTCCCCAGAGGGCCCTGGGGTAACCCACGGGGAAGCTCCCAAAGTGAGAACAGCAGCAGGATGGATCCTCTGCTCAGGAGTGAATCGCACCAACCCTGGGTGCACCCCCCACCTGAAGAGGAAGCCCCCACCCACATCCCACCAGCCATGAGGAAATGGAAAGTCACAAGCCCCCATTTTCTCCCCACAGTGTAATCAGCCTCACCACCTGCATCTCCCTGCCCCCTGAATGGCCCACCAGCCCCCTGGCTGGGGGCTCCAGCCACGCTAACGGCCTTGAGGCTCAACCTAGGGGCAGCTGCTCTTATTAACCTCATCTCACAGATGAAGACATTGAGGGACAGAGAGACCTTGGGCACTGGCCCAAGGTCACAGCTTGAGCATGGAATCCTCTTACAGCCAGGCCTTCCCTCCAAGTTACAAACAGGGAAACTGAGGCTCCAACAGGGGAGAACAGCTGCCCTGGATTGTGGCCGGAGCTCCTGCCCCGTCCTTGTTTATCCTGTTTCCTCTAGGCTGGTGCCTTGAGCTGCCAGATCGCCCTTTGCCTGCTCCCATCCAAGCCCCGCCGCCCCAACCCCTGGGCACTGGAACCCCCACCTCCATCAGCATCACTATCAGCCTGGGGTAACCCACAGGGCAGCTATCACTGGCATGGGGTCAGCATGGCAGGCACTCGGGCACATTTCTGCAGAGCCGGCACAGGAGCCAGCAGATGCCAGCCTCCCCGCAGCACCTGGATCCTGGCCTGACCTGCTCTCGCCTGTCCCAGCCCACTGCCCCCCCACCCTCCCTTTGATGGTCGCAGCCTAGGGCGTCCTGGAGCCCAGGCAACACAGACCAAAAACCGCAAGCAGAGAGGGGAAGAGAGCAAACCCGAAGCTGGGGTCCCCGCGTTCAAACCCCTGCTTGGCCAAGCCATGACCATGGGCAACTCCTTAACCTCACCGAGCTTCACGTCCTCATTTGTATTTTTTTAATCCCTGGATTTGCTCTTGACTTTCCAAGGCCTCTGCCACCCCTCAGTGGTATTCCCTGCTCAGATTCCACAGTACAGATTATAATCAACAGAGAGGGTTATTACTACTATCTCTATTATTATTATTGACTACCAGGGCATCATGAAAGCCCCCGTCACACACACAATCTTATAGGAGTACCCCATTGCTGTGTGTCCTGAGGCAAGTTATAAAACCTGAGCCTCAGTTCCTTCATCAGTAAAATGGGGATAACAACTGTTTTTCTGAAGATTAAATGAGATGATACACAGAGATCATAACTGATGCAATATGTAGCTCGTAAAGGACTAGGACCTCCCTCATTCTCAGAGCTAAAAGAACTCTGATTCATCCAAGGACTTGGCAGGGAGCCTCCAGGAATGAATTCTGAGGAATTCTAAGCCACCCTCAGCAATCCTTGTTGTCTTCCCCAGGGAGTGGTTTAGGGGTATATGTGGGACCCACCTGGCCATGAGACCAAGAGGAAGACCACTTGGGAAGGGAGAGGACTGAAGGAAGTTCCCTCCCCCAATAAACAGTGAGAAAGCTCTCTTCACCTGTCCCTGCTGCCTGCCTTTGGCCATAGGTCTATATGGATGCAATATCTGGGGCTGTGGCAGCCGTCTTATGACAATGAGGCAGCGGGCAAGATGGTGGAACAAAAAGATGGAAAGAGCCTGGGTGTAAATGGAATTGTTGAGCTCTAGGATCATGAGCTCTGGATGTCTAGTTACGTGAACAACAACAACAAAAAATGCCTTTACTGTGCAAGTCAAGTTTCTTCTTATGTGCAGCCACAAGCATTTCTAGCTGATCAAGGAGGTTTCAACCAACATTTCATTTCAAGGAACAGAATGACCTAGAAGTTAGAAATGAAGAGGTGTTCAAAGCAAAACAACCCTCCTGAACTACACAATTATATGTTTTCTTTTTGACCCTCCTGCCAAGGTACAAGGTGGGGATGATGTTTATCAAGACTTGCCATAACCAGTCTTCAAGGTCACATCCTCATCACCAACCTCTCTCACGCAGAGAGACCCATATGCATACCGCCCTCCCCTTTCACTGACTGGAGCCAGATGCCAGCTTCTTTTGGTCAATCTCGTGGAAGCCATCCTATGTCAACTCCAATTAGCTTCCCTGTGTCCCCAATCCAGGCCAAGCAATGGGAGGCCTGCTGAAGTGGACAGAGGGTCAGCCATCCACTTGGACTCCACCATCCTCCCCTTGCCTCCACTGCAACAGGATGCGGGGGGATGGGGGTGGGGCATTCTCAGGACCCACTGACAATGACTCGGGCTATTCCAGGGGGCCTTCGGCCAGGATCACGGCTAATCTGACATCACTGGCCCAGAGCAGGTCCCCCCCGTGCCGGACATCAATCACAAAGAGAAACCAGCAGAGGAAGTTGCTCTGGCTAGTTCTCCTCCTTGCTGGAGGGCTCCAGGTCACAGCCCTGAGCCTCCCTGGCTTGGTCAAGGACCCTGGAGTTCTTCAAGACTCCTCTCTCAACCACCGCCCACAATCCATCCATCCAACAGCAGATTTGTTAGGTCTACCTTCAAAAACTCCAAAACCTGACCACGCTTCCCACCTCCCCCGAGGCCACACCATTCTCAGGGGAGCACCTGTGCTCCCCTGCCTGTGGTTCTGAATCTGGCTCCTCGTCGGTCTGTCTGTTGCCAGCCTCATCCTCCAACAGCCCAAAGATCTTATCCCACCAAAATCAGCTGCTGTCTCATCTGTGCTGGGAGCCCTGCAGTGGCCCAAGCCCTCCCAAGAGGCCATGCTAGTAAAGCACACACTCTGGGCTGGCTTCAGGGGATCCTATGGAGGGGGTGGTGTAGTACAATGGTTAGCAGCTCTGTGCTTCCAAGCCATGCAACTCTATAAATTCAAATCCAAGGTCATTTTAAGACCTCCCACATTCTAGGGCCCCACATCCCAGCAAACATATTTTAAAATGCATTCACATCCTACATTAAATACATTTTAGGGGTTTGAAAAAGTTTTTTCAAGGCATTTTCTAAGCTTGCTTTTGAAGTTATTTGACGCCAAGAAGGCTTTACTTTACATAGATTGGCTCTGACTTCTAGGCAATCATCAGGAATTTGTTCGGCAAGAGAAAATGCAGGCAGTAAATTGTTTTCGAATGGAATGAAGTTTCTATGAATGGGAAACTTAACAATTAATGAGGTTGCCATAGAGCTGCACTCTATAAAAGTTTAAACAGGTATCCATTTCAGCTTCACAGTCCTCTCCTTGTCTGTAGAGCCAGTGCATTCTTCTTATGAACTGTGAATCAAAGTTCTTGCAGGCTCCCTGTAAAGTCTGCAGAACCGAGGCACAAGGGGATAAGATGGGCCCACCCGAGTTCTAGCTATGCGGCTGCCAGGCTGTGTACCCTTGGACTAGGCACTTGGCCTCTCTACACCCCAGGTCCCCACCTGCAAATGGGGTGGAAGACTCAGTGAGACAATGCACAAACGCCCAGACAGGCCCTGGCCCAGAATAAGCATGCTGTGAACAGGAGCTACCGACTGCAAGAGGAGGCAGGCAGGAGGGTTCACAGCACCTCAGCAGAACAATCGCCGTGGCGAAGTTGCAGCAAAAGCAGCTCGTAGACTCTTCCAAGACTCTGCCCAGCCCCTGCTCCCTGGGGACCTGTGTGACGTGAACAACCTGGCAAGCCTCCACCTGAAGGCTCCGGTTTGGTGGCAGGACGGAACCAACTTGTCCCAGGTGGCCCGGGATCATCTCACGTTTAAAACAGAAAGCCTCAAGGTGGCAGTCACCCCACTGTCCCTTGACTGACTGCTAAAATGTGCTCTATCCACCCAACAGAATATTACTCAGCCTTTAAAAGGAAGGAAATTCTGACACAGGCCACAACAAACCCTGAAGGCCTTATGCGGAGTGAGACAAGCCTGACACAGAAGCACAGACACGGCCTGGCCCCTCACACGGGTCTCCCCGAGCAGGCCAGCTCAGAGAGGGCGGAAGGGTGGCTGCCAGGAGCCGGGCAGCAGGAGGAACAGGGTGCTACTGTTTAACGGGGACAGGGTTTCAGCTTTGCAAGATGGAAAAAGCCCTGGAAGTGGACGGTGGTGATGGTTGTGTAATAATGGACTTAAGGCTCCTGGACTGTACACTTCAAAATGGTTAAGATGGTAGATGTAATCTTATGTGTTTGCCGATGTGCTCAGTCACGTCTGACTCTTTGTGACCCCATGGGCTGTAGCCCACCAGGCTCCTCTCTCCATGAGATTTCCCAGGCAAGAATACTAGAGCGGGTTGCCATTTACTCCTCGAGGGAATCTTCCCAACCCAGGAATCAAACCCAAGTCTCCTGTACTGGCAGGCGGGTTCTTTACCACAGCACCACGTGGGAAGCCCATATTATGTGTATTTTACCACAATTTAAAAAACAATTTTATGGAAGGGGGGTTCAGGATGAGGGGACACATGTACACCCATGGCTGATTCATGTCAATGTATGCCCCAAACCGCCACAATATTGTAAAGTAATTAGCCTCCAATTAAAATAAATAGATTAATGTTTTAAAAAATAAAAAGATAGTTGGACAGAAAAATAATAATAATAATTTTAAAACAAATTTTTAGGGACTTCCTATGTGGTCCCATAGCCAACACTCCACACTCCCAACGCAAGGGGCCCAGGTTCAATCCCTGGTCCGGGAATTAGATCCCACAGGCTGCAACTAAAGACCCTGCATGCCTTAACTAAGACCCGGTGCAGCCAAATCAATCAATAAAATTTAAAATTAAAGCTTTTTAAACCTCAAAGGCCCACATCCTGGTCAGCCCCTCAGCTCCGGGTCACACCTGCTCAGAGGAGCTCTCACCTGGGCCAGCAGCCAGTCCACCAGCTTGCTCCCAGGCAGCACGGACTTGTACGTCTTCAGGTGGTAATCGCGGTCCCTGTGGAGAGGAAGCTGGCCGTGAGCCGATCGGACAGGAGGGAGGGGAAACAGTCCCGAAGTCCCTGCTCAAAGCGCTCGGGGTCCAAGGACTTCCAGATTCTCCAGCCATGGGTCAGAGGCCAGGGGACCGGGGTGACCACCAGGCAGGGAGTCCAGCTGGACCCGCTCCTCACTCACAGAGTCCTAGGGCAGGTCTGGTCCCAACCCAGGACCCCATCCTCAGGCGGCTCTAATGCTCTGGGAACTCTCCCCAGCCTGGGGTTCTCCAGCAGGGACGACTGTGCCCCCCGAGGAATGCTTGGCTGTGTCTGGTGACATTTTTGGCTGTCGTGATCTGACCGGGGTCGGGGGGGTTACCAGAGGTACCATCAGCATCTAGCAGGTAGAGACCAGATGCTGCTAAGCACTCAAAACTGCCCAGAACAGCTCCCAAACAAAGAACAATCCAGCCCAAGACGTCAAAAATGCTGAGCCTGCGGAGACCTGATTTACTCTTGAGTGGCGAGAGAAACTTTCAGTTCTTCCCTTTTCTCTTTCGTTTCATCGTTGACATGCTTGCATCTAAAGGTGAGACTATGTCGACGCGGAAACGTCTCTCCAGGGGCTGGAGTGGGCAGTCAGGAGCAAGCAGGGGGCAGGGGTCTGTGACGGTCCTGGTTCTTCACTCTGACCTGTCGTAGCATCTAATTCCTGCCAAGTTGTGGTACGAAGCGTTGTGCGGATCTTGGAGCCAAACCACAACTGCTCAGCTTCTGAAGCCGACGCAAATGGGTTTCTGCAGCCAGCCCTCTCGGGGCTGAGAAAGGCAGGTTGGGGGAGCTCTTCTCGGGAGCTGGGGAGCCCAGCAGGGCACGTGTGCGGTAACCAGGACCTGCTGCCGGCCCGGCCACATCCTCCTCCAGGGGCAGATGGAGGGGGCCCTCCTGTGAGGTCTGAGCTGGACCGGGCTGGCCCCACCTGCCTTCTGGGCCTGCACAAAGGGGCGCCCTGCACCTCACCTCCAAGGGGAGAAGACCCTGCCCCTCCGCTCCTGAGAGGTGGTAAGAGCTGTCAGGACAGCGGGCAGAGGCCTCTGCAGCGGGTAAGGATCACATCACCCTCCCTGGCCCTTCATCTACAACCATAAGCTTCACAGTAAAGACATTCACAAATCATAGGCACTGATACAGCCCTCACCGTGAGCTGGGCGCCACTCAGATTCACTCCTGATGACAACCCCAGGGGGGTGAGCTATGCTTATGCCCATTCCACAGATGCAGACACACAGGCAAAAGAAGCTAGTTACCTTTCAACCACCACTCAACAAACATTTACTGAGGGCTCCTCTGCCCCAGACCGGCACTCTCCAGTATGTGGCTGTTTCCCAATCAATTAATGTTACATCAGAGTTCGGATTACACTCTTCAGTCTC
Organism: Capricornis sumatraensis; assembly: GCF_032405125.1. Lineage (NCBI taxonomy): Eukaryota > Metazoa > Chordata > Mammalia > Artiodactyla > Bovidae > Capricornis > Capricornis sumatraensis. The sequence goes on from NC_091083.1 coordinate 80,151,592, forward strand.
AAGAGTGTGAAAGTATGTGTGACTAGTGGCCAGTGTCTTGGGCAGCACAGGTAGAGAGCGCTTCTACCAATGCGGGAAGTTCTACTGGCCAGAGCCTCTTTGGGTGCTGCTGAGGGTTTGGGGACACAGTGGTGAGCAAATGCCCTGCCTTTGGTGAGTGTACAATTCAGTGGGGCAAGACAAGACAGTATACAGACCAAGAGATAAATATAGAGTATGTCAGCCACTGACAAGCTTCAAGAAGAAAACCAAAGTATGTTCCAGATATGATACTTTGGAAAGGTGGTCGGGAAGGCCCCTCTGACTTGGGGACATTTGAAGGAAAGAAGGGAGCAGATATGTAAGGAAAGAACATCCTAGGCAGAGAGGACAGCAAGTGCAAAGGTCCTGGGGTGGATCCTATTATTATCCCCATTCCACAAGGGGAAATAGCTGCTAACCAACTTGCAGGCTGAGATCCAAACTCAGCCTGTCTGACCCCAGAACTAACACCCTTCGCCACCATGCTGCACTGTTTCTCAACAGATTAACTCGCTTGACCCTCATGACAAACCTACAGGGTAGGTGCAGTTATGAGTCCCATTGGCTGGAGAAGGAGACCGAGAGTCAGAGAGGTTAAGTTACTGGCCCAAGGCCACACAGCTGAGAAGAGGCAGAGGTGAAGCTTGCAGAGAGTAACTTACTTGATCACTGGGGTATAAAGGCTGTGGAGACGGCAGTAAAGCCTCACACCCTGAAAGAGAAAAAGGGGGAGTCTGGGATCGGGCCACATTCTCCGGGGGACTGCAAATCCCGGCCGATAGGAGGGCGTGGGGAGCAGAGGGGGGCCGGTGGGGGCAGTGAGGTCCAGCCTGTGGGTCAGGGCGGAGGGTCCGCACCTTGGACATGATGTCCTCCAGCTCGCTCCGGGCCTTGTAGGTGCCATCGTCATAGCGGAAGCGGTACATCACCTGCTCATTCTTGAACTGGTGCTTGTCAGAGACTGGAAGGACCCAGGGCTGGTGAGGCCGAGTGCAGCCCCCTGGCCCCTCCCAACCCGCACCACCATCCTCACCCTCCACCCAGCCAGGCTCCATGCCAAGTGCAATTTCACCAAACCCCCTGCCGACGCTCCAACTGGAAACTAAAGTTTCAACAGTTCTTGCTATTTTTTGCAGGGACAAAGAGAAAATTCTCCTCCCCGCCCGTAACTTTACGAGGCCACCTTGCTTTTTGGGTGCCCTGGGTGAGTGCTGGATCTTCCAGCCCTGTGAGCAGTTTTGTAAGGGCAGCCATGTCCCCGGGGTCACTCTGCACCCAGGGAACAGGCGGCAGCACAGAAGAATAGAAATGGCCTCTGGGTTAGTGCCACACACAGTTGCTGAGGTCTGACCTGCCTACCCCTCAACCCCCCACAGACCCAGGCCCCACTCACCATGGTGGATAATACCATTCTCCAACAAGGCTTGGCCCAGGTTCACACCTTCTTCTGTCTTGCTGATTTCACCAATTTCTAGGAGCCAGGCAACAAACTCACTGCCAGAAATATAAGACACAGTTGAGAGGCCCACCCCTATCCTGGGACCATAACTGCCAGCACTGAACTGGCCTAATCCCACCCACTCTCTGGAAGAACAGCCAGAACTGCCTATGGGGAAGCAGAGCTCAGGACCCCACAGGCCCGGGGTTCCCGCTGAAAAGTAAAAGTGAACGTGAAAGTCACTCCGGCGGTTCCGACTTTTTGTGGCCCCATGGAATTCTCCAGGCCAGAATACGGAAGTAGGTAGCCTTCCCTTCTCCAGGGGATCTTCCCAACCCAGGGATCGAAACCAGGTCTCCCGCGTTGCAGACGTATTCTTTACCAGCTGAGCCACAAGAAGCAGGGGTTCCTGCTGAGGCCGGATGCTTTTCCTCAAGACCAATGGCAGAGAGGTGGGTGTGAGCAGACCCCAGGCCCTGCCTCAGGCTAACTGGATGGATGGATGAATGGAAGGATGGATGGATGGATGGATGGATGGATGGATGGATGGTTGGTTGGATGGAAGGATGGAAGGATGGACGGAAGGAAGGATGGATGGATGGATGGAAGGATGGATGGATGGATGGATGGATGGATGGAAGGATGGATGGATGGATGGATGGATGGATGGATGGAAGGATGGAAGGATGGACGGAAGGAAGGATGGATGGATGGATGGATGGATGGATGGATGGAAGGATGGAAGGATGGACGGAAGGAAGGATGGATGGATGGGTGGGTGGATGGTTGGATGGAAGGATGGAAGGATGGACGGAAGGAAGGATGGATGGATGGATGGGTGGATGGATGGGTGGAAGGATGGACGGAAGGAAGGATGGATGGATGGAGGAATGAGAGCATGGACACGTGAGTGGACAAATGAATGAAAAGTGAGTAGGTAACTGGATGATTCGACTGATAAATGACTACGTGGCTGGGGAGATTAGTGGGTAGGTGGGTGGAGGGAAGCATGAATGGATGGCTGAATGTAAGTGGAGAGACTTATGGTAGATGGGGGGTGGGTGGGAGATGGATGATGGCTGGATGGGTGAACAGACAGAAGGAATGAAGAAACCAATAAGCAGGAAGAAATAAGGACCCAGAAAGATGATTGCAGAGAGTCAGGAGAGACAACCAGCTCATGCTGTCCTCCCTCTGAAAACCCTCCAAAGAGCCGCCTAGTTACTCCCAAAAAGCATCTAAATTCTGCGCACACGATGCCAAGGCCCCGCATGAACTGTCCCCTCATCTCTGTTCTTTCACTTACTCTGCTTTACCGCACTCACCACCTTCCCCCGCTTACAAAACACGCCAGACTCACGTCTGCCTCGGGGCCTTTGCACTTGCTGTTCCTGCAGCCAAGACACACCCTTCCCCAGCTCTTCACATTGCCCTTCTCTTTCATCTTTAGGTCTCAGCTCATATCACCTCCTTGAAGAAGTCTTCCCCGACCACCTCATCAAAACACCCCACCCCCACACAAACCACCCCATCTTTCAGTTTTACTTCCTTTTAGCACTCATCACTGGAGCCGTACTCTTTACAGATTTATGGATGCGTTTATCAGCCATCTCCCAGAACCAGAATGTCGTCTCCATGCTGATGGAGACCTGTTGTCTAACTCACAGATCTACGCCCCCAGCACCTGGAAGAGGAACCCAAGCACAGCAGGGCACAGTAACCTCATGAACAACTGAAGGAATGAGCCAGGCAACAAGAAGGAACATTCTGGGGGAAGCAGGAAGGCCTCAGCAAGAAAGATGTGCTCACAAGCCCAGAGGAAATGAGACAAATCCAACGTGACTACCCAGCAGGGCAGGGGCTCAGCCAGACCCCAGGTCCCAGGTCTCAGAGGAGTGTTTAGGGCTCCATGCAGAGCTCAGCCCAGTGGAAGTCAGCAGGAAAGGGGAGAGCTGGGGACGCGAGGCAATCTGTACTCAATGAAAGCGGGTGGCAGTTGGCCAGAGCATGGAGCTTATCGAAACCAGCTGTTCCGCCTCCAATTACAGGGCCAGAGGGGAGCAGGGCTATTTTTAGCTTTCCAGCATTTGGCAGAGCAAAGACCTGCCTTGTGTGTAGGTAGTGGGGTGTGCCGAGGCACTCAGGGAGCCCCAGCGCAGGCCAAGGAGGGCGCAGACGAAACAGATCTATCCTGCAGAGCCCCGGGTGGGGAAGAGATTGTTCTGAGTCCTGCCCTCCCTCAGCCCTATTCCCCAAGTCCCTAAAATCAGAGGCAGAAAGAAAGCTGCCAGCAGCTGGGGGAGGCGAACAGATGTAGGGTGCCCACTCTTGGAAGCTGAGACTCGGCCTCCAGCTGCCCACCAGCTGTCCCCTCGGGGGGCCACCTCTGGCCCGAACTGGCGGCCCTGCGGCCAGGGTCGGGGAGAGACAGGAAGCTCCCTGCAGCAGCTGCTAGCGCAGAAAAAGGCAGCCCAGACGACAGAGGAGCCGAGACCCAGCTTTCTGCCCTGAGTTGAGTCTCGACCTTTTTTGAGAATCAATTTGCTGGGCAGATTTGGGCAAATCGCTGTCCCTCTCTGGGCCTCCAAAGGGTCCATCTGGCAAGTGGTTCATCCAGGGACCCTCTGGATTTTGTCAGTAATTTTCGAATCACACTGAATCTTGAGCTGGGATCCAGGGTTCAAAACCAGACATCATTCACCTCTAATGCAGGGACCCTGACCTCTCGTAAATGAGTAAAAAGGGCCAGGTGGAAACTCTGCTGAGCCAGCCAGCACTTCTGGAGATGGCAGCCACTCAGGGCGGCCAACCGTGTCCAAATGGGGAGACTAAAGCATCTTACGACTTTTCAAGAGAAGCCAGAAATCCAGCATTTCCTGTGAAATCTCCCAACTGTTAAATGTGGATATTGAATACCAAGTTTTATGGAAAACACGTCTGCAAAGCGCACTGGGTCAGCAGGGCATCGTCTGCCTCCACGGGGGTGCAGGGAAGAGAGTGCAGGCAGGAGGATCAGCCTCTGAGTGAGAAGTAAGGAAGCCAGCGGTCCACCAGTTGGTGGGAGCCAGGGCACAAGGAGCAGCGAGATGCAGTCTTCCAGAAAGACGTAACTGGATGCAGGGTGGGGGCCGCTGGGGATGCAGGGAGCAGATCGGCCTACGTGGGCAGGAGCCGGAGATTCACGGAACAGGGGCCTAGCTGAGAGTTAGCATGCATCAGCCTTCATCGCTCTTCCTTCCTGCCCCGTTATATCATGCACCCAGTAAACATGGATTTCACCTACTGTATGTCAAATCCAAGGCTGGGCATAGGGGATACACAGGTACCCCTTGGCAATCTTCCCAGGAAAGCCCCTGAGCTGAGACCCAGTGTCCACTCACTGTCAGTGCAAGAATCCCATTTCTCTTGCTCGTCTGCTCCACAACCTTGAGCTCCGTGAGGGCAGGAACTGGGGGTCGGGGGCGGGGGGTTATGTTCACCCCTGTGACTCCACGGTCTGAAATGCTTCCGGGGGGTGTCTGCAGCAATGCCTGGCGAGTCATTATTTATCACCTACTATGTACTGACGGGGCCTCCCTGGTGGCTCAGGGGTAAAGAATTCGCCTGCCAACACAGGAGATGCGGGTATCTTGGATCCCTGCGCTGAGAAGATCCCCTGGAGAAGGAAATGGCAACCCACTCCAGTATTCCTGCCTGGGAAATCCCATGGACAGAGGAGCCTGGCAGGCCACAGTCCATGAGATCACAGAAGGGCTGGACGTGACTTAGCAACTTACTGCAATCGTGCACTGATAATGTCAGTGAACCCTCAGTGTCACGTGAAGATTAAAGGGCACGGCCACGTGGCCACACCTGGAGCGGAGAAAGGCTGCCTGGCCGTGTCCCTAGGGCTCCTGGTTCCTTCCACCTGAGGGGACCTGGGTCCCGGCCGCGAAGAAAGAGGACCACGGCCCCGGGCTGGAGGCAGAGCAAAGCCGTGCAAGGAGGTGGGTTCCATTAGCACGATGATAAACAGTCATCAGCCCTGGCCCTGTTTCAAATGGGCAATGAAAGAAATCTCCCTAATCCTTCCTAAGGAGACAGAACACTGCTGAAGCTCTAATCACAGACCGGTTATCCCGTCCGGCTGGGCTAAGCTCTCCGAAGGGTTCGGCAAGGGGCAGGGAGGGCCTCTGACCCTGGGGGGCCGGAAGCACACCTCTCCTAAGAGAAAAACCTCCTTCCTTGCCCAGGGATTAGGGGATTAGCTGATGCAGACCAGCCAGGCTGCCCCTTACAGGCTTCCCGCAGGTCTCAGGCCCACACTCACCCCTCCAGAGAGCCTCCCAGGGAACACGGAGCAGGGTCCCTCACCTGAGGGCAAGTCCCGACTCAAAGGCATCACTGCCACCTCTCAGGGTCCCGACAACCCCTAAGACCCCCTGGCTGCTGCCAGGCCAATCGTAAGCCTCAGGCCGTGACCCCTACCCCACCCCCCACCCCAGCTTCATACTGTCTCCAACCGCCCATCCAACAACCTTTCAATATCTGTCAATACGCAGATGTCTACGGGGCATCTCAGCCTTATTAAAACGTCCAAACCTCGGTTCCAAGTCTCCGCACCTTTCCCCACCTGGCTTCCGTCACCGCACTCACCCGCCTGCCTCCCACCTCTCTGCCAGCTTCGTCCATCTCCTTTGATAGCTGCTCCTCCGCCCCAGGGCCCAGTCAGTCCCTACCTCATTTCTTTCCTGCCCTCTTTCTACTCATCCCCTTGCGGATTTCATTCAGTTTCATGACTTTGAAAACCATCTAAATGCCCACATGCCCTGCACTTAGGTCTCTAATCCAGACTTTTCTCTCTGAGTCAAGATTTCATATCCACCTAACAAGTAGACATCTCCATCTGGGGGCCAGTCTCTATATGAGCATCCAAACATCCCCTGGGCTGTACCCCCACCCCCTGAAACCTCCCTGCATCTCCCCCACAACTTCTCAGCAAGCAGCCATCCATCCTTCCAGGTACTCATAATCCTTAATTCCCTTCTTCCCTCCCCCTGTCAGCAAATGCCATTACCTTCAAGATGACCCAGAATGTGACACTTGCCCCCATCTTCCCGGTGACCACCCTAGACCAAGTCACCTCTCCCCTGGTCTATGACAACAGAATAATTCCAGCAGCTTTTATCCCAGGCCTCCCCAAAAGCTTTGCAGAAGCAAGTAGGGTGAAAGTTAATGAATTATAAACAGAACCCCAGCCTCACAGGCAAGCTTCTCTCCCCATAGGCTTTGTGAGGCCCCAGGCATTCTCCTACCCTCTCCAGAGCGTGACCACCAGGTCTAACACACAGCGGGGCCTGGAAACAACGGGATGGTTTTACAGGGACTCCAATTCTTCCTCTGTGTCTCCCAGGCCCCAGCCCGCTCCCCCAGGTGAATGAGATTTAAACCTGGGTTTAGGATCCGATCCCAAATCACCTGCATTCTGGCCCTTTGATCCTCAGTTATAAAACAGGAGCAGGGGCAATAAGATTTTATTATTAGGAAATAATGTAGTTCCCAAACAGAGAAACTGGAGGCCCTAACTACTGAAAGCCATAGGGGACCTCCCTCCCCTTATGGATCTCCGGAAGGGAGGTCTTACCAGACACCCACCCAGCGAGCACCTCGATCTGACTTCCAGCCTCTAAAACTGTGAGAAAATACATCTCTGTTGTTTCAGCTGCCCAGACTCCGGGACTTCATTAGGGCATCTGAACAGACGAATTCAAAGGCCTGCATCTGCTCTTCCAGCCCTCCCGAAATCTTTGAAATCAACTCTCTGCATTAAATACCCCTCTGCTTGACATAGCTACAGGGGCCTTTCTTTGCTTAAATGCTGCTGCTGCTGCTGCAGCTAAGTCACTTCAGTCGTGTCCAACTCTGTGCGATCCCATAGACGGCAGCCCACCAGGCTCCCCCATCCCTGGGATTCTCCAGGCAAGAACACTGGAGTGGGTTGCCATTTCCTTCTCCAGTGCATGAAAGTAAAGTTGCTCAGTCGCGTCGACTCCTTGCAACCCCATGGACTGCAGCCTACCAGGCTCCTCCGTCCATGGGATTTTCCAGGCAAGAGTACTGGAGTGGGGTGCCATCGCCTTCTCCAGCTTAAATGCTAGAGCAGTGTTTTTCAATCCAGGGTGGGCAACCCACTCGTAGTGTGTGAAAGCAATTTTATGGGTCTCAGCAGTATTTTTGAAATGAAGAATGAGTAGAACAGAATAGACACAAATTCTTGTAGAGTGTACCAAGCACAGTAAATTCTGTGAAACTTTGGCTTCGAGCATACAATTAATGGATTGTATGTGTGTACCTGGTCTCAATATCAACCTTACATTTTGCAGTGAGCTGTGGTCAAAAACATTCGAAAGACCTCATATGCGGACCTCACTACGCTTGACCTCCAAGGGCTGTTCCATAAGGATTTAGGGTGCTTGGGTGGCTCTGCCCAGGTGGGCTCCTGAGGGAAGGGGCAGAGCTGGGAAGAGCCAGGTGTGTGCAGCCGAGGCCCAGGGCCCCAGGGGAGGGCAGGGCGGAGGCACTCACTTGCCCAGGAAGCACTTGGGAACGGTGCTCAGCTTTCTGCGACGGTCCTTGATCAGGTTCACCTTCTTGTTCATCATCATGTGGTACAGCTTCTCCCCTTTCTCCGCGATCATGACGTAGGCGTCGCGCTCCATGCCCAGCTTCAGGCCTGCGGAGGAAACACGTCAGCACCAAGCGCTGGGGAGCCGAGGGGACAAGCCTGTGGATCCCGAAAGCCTATCTCCAGCTGACCCCCCACTATTGCCAAGAATCCCAGGATGACCAACCACATTGGCATGACCTTGGGCAAGTCTCCTCTATTAGCCCTCAGTCTTCCCATCTGTCTAGTGGGCTAAACCAGATAAGCTGAGCTCACACCAAGTTATCACAGTCCCAGAGCTCCTACCCCTTCAAAGACCTGCTTTTTGGCAGATGGCCCCTATCTCTCTGGAAAGGACCCTACGCCCTGTCCCCAGCACAGCTCTCACTCGACAGGAGGGATCAGACTGAGGGAAGCCATATATGCTCCCGGATCCAGGAAAGCCCCCAATCACGCACTCTCGCGCTGCTCTCGCTCGCGGATGATGGCGTCCAGCCACTTCTGCTTCTCCTCCGCTGTCTTGGCCATGCAGACAAACCACTTGTTCTTGGCCGTGTTGTGGATCTTCCAGCCGTTGGTGACGGTGTAGCCATTGCTGTGATAATCCGCTAGTGGGGGCAGGAGGCAAAGGGAGGGGGTCAGCAAGGACTCAGCCATACAACTCAACATTCATCATTATACGTTTATGAGTGAGGTCATGGGAACAGCCCTGCCTGCTCCAAAAAGACAGGGCAGTGGAGACCTCAATGGGATCGGGTTTGGGGGTTGAACTTACCATCCTTCAAATGCTCCCTCTCCTATCTCTTCTCTGGTGGGCAAGGAAGACCTGCCCGTAAAGAAGTCTCCCCTGGTGCTTCCCTGCCTCCTTGCCCATCTCCTTGGTGCACTTTAGGCTGCTTAAAACCCTAATGCAGGGGCTTCCCTGATGGTCCAATGGTTAAGAACCCGGCCGTCCATGTAGGGGACCTGGTTTGTGAAATCTGGGAAGATTTCACATGCCATGGGCCACCTAAGCTGGTGTGTGCCATAACTACTGAGCCTGTGCTTGAGTCCAGGAGCCGCAACTACTGAGCCCAGCAGCTGCAACTACCGAAGCCCGTGTTCCACAACAAGAGGAGCCACCACAGTGAGAAACCCACGCAGCACAACAAGGGGGTGCTGGGCTCAGGCAGGGCACGGGTGGGGCCTACCTGTCCCGTCCTCCACGTTCTCCACCTCCATGACCTCAGTGTTGATTCGACCCCGGAAGATGTACAAGGAGCCATTGATGGATTTGGTCCTCTTGGTGGATTTCTTGCCCCCAGTGACCCTGAAAGACAGCGGGAAGTCGGCGTCCCCTACCCGTCCCCTCCCTGGGCCTCAGTCATCTTCAACAGAGTGATCGGGTAGGATCACCAGAAGGATACCCAGGTAGGATCACCAGAAGGATACCCAGGGACAGGAGCAGGGCAGGAACTGGCTCAGAAGCGTGGCGTTTTGGCTGGTGCCAGGGTGACTTGAGCAAGTCTCTTTTCCACTCTCAGCCACAGCTTCCTCATCTGAAAAATGGGCTAATAACCTTGCTGACTTCCCAGAGCTACTTTTGAGCCAATAGGAGATGTGGATGTGAAACCAATAAGGAGCAATAGAAACCCCACTCTTCTAAGGCTAGAAAATGGGTAGAGGCTGTCAGGGTGTCTAACAAACAGGAACTTCCTGAAATAAAACCAGAATGGAAAGGAACTCCATTTCTACATGGAGAAATCAATATCTACCTACCCATCACTGATTCACTCACTCAGGTGAACTCTCACACACCCACTTAGTCACTTGACAAACCATCTGACCAGCACTTCCTCCAGGAAGGCTACCAAGGCGGGACTGGGGGCGTCACTCACCCATGCATTCAACAGGTGATCGAGAGAATACCTACTGGGCACTACTCTAGGTGCAGCAGGGAAGACGCAGTCTCCGAGCAGGGAACAAGACGCAGTCTCTGAGACTACATCTTCCAATATGGGAGGGCAGGAGGCACCCCCAAAGCTCTCCATCATTCCCCCTTCCGGTTCCTACCCCCTGCAAGATTAACCACTATCCTGATGTCTAACCTCTTGGATTCACTTTCCTGTTTTGGAGCTTCACGTTCATGGAATCACACGGGGTGACGGTGACAGACATTTGGGCTGGCTTCAGTCTGGCGCTGCGCCTTATGTTCTGGCACGTGTCTTATGAAGAACATACGTGCGCCTTTCTTTGGGTTCATCTACCTAGGAGTTGAATTGCTCAGTTATAAGGAATGCACGCAACTGGCTTTGGTAGACGCTGCCAAGCCACATCCCCAGTGGCGTACAGACATTCCAGGTGCTCCACAGTCTCCATAACTGGTATTGAATTTCTCATTCTGGCCATTCTGGTGGCAGAGAAGAGTGTCTCTAATAAAGATTTCATCTGTATTTCCCTGGTGAGTAAAGAGGCTGAGCACTTTTTCATGTTTATTGCCCATCTGGTGTCTTCCATTTGTAAAATGACTGTCCCTTGACCATTTTTCTGTTGGGCTGTCTTTTTCTCAATGCTTTATAACAGGGCTCAGCAGATTTTCTTCTGAAAAGGAACCAGCGTGTAAACATTTTCAACTGGGTGGGCCAGATGGTCTCTGTTACAACTACTGAACTCAGCCCTTGAGGCATGAGTGCATTCACAAACAACACAAAAATGAATGGGCATGGCTATCTGCCAATAAAACTTTATTTATAAAAATAGGCAAAAGGCCAAAATTGGCCTATATATTATGGATAGGAGTCCTTTGCAAAGTGATAGCAAAGATCTTCTCCTCCTCTGTGGCCTGGCTTTTTACTCTCTTCTTGAAGTCTTTCGAGGAACAAAGTTCTTAATTTTAATGTAGTCTGATAAATATATTTTCCCTTTATAATTATACTGTCCGTACAATTTAAAAAATCTTTGCTTACCCCCTAGATCATGAAGACAGACTCCTATGCCTTCTTCTAGAAACTTTATTGTTTTGTTGTTCACATTTAAATCAATGATCCATCTGAAGTTGACTTTTGTATATTGTATGAAGGGTCAAGACTCATCTTCGTCCTGCTGGATATCAAACTGATCCAGCACCATATACTGAACCACTTTGGTACTTTTGTTGAAATTTAAATGACTGCTTTTACATAGGTCTATTTCTGGACTCACTACTGCACTCCATTAATCTTGTCTGATTTTACACCATTTTAACTACACTGTCTTAATTACAGCAGCTTTACAGCAAGCCTTGGTGTCCGTAATCAAAGTCTTCCATCTTTGTTCTCCTTCAAAACTGTCGTAGCTGTCTTTGTCTGTGTTTCCATGTGAACTTTAAAAATCATTTACGTACACAGACACACAACCTCCCTCCTGCAATTTTTATCAGAATCACACTGCGGTTCTAGCCAACGTCTGATAAGAGAATGGAAAGCATTTGCTGGTGATGAGGGGTAAGGCAGCTCAGAATGAAGGGCAGCTAAGACTCTGGCCTCAGAGCCTGAGTAACTGGCGGTGCCCTTTATTAGGAATGAAGAAGACTCAAGGAGAAAAAGGTCTGGAGCAGACGTTGCAATGAAAGGAGGAATCCTGGAACTTCCCTGGCAGTCCAGTGGTTAAGATTCCACGCTCCCAACGCAGAGGGCACACGTTTGATCCCTGGTCAGGGAACTAAGATCCCACATGCCATGGTGCGGCCTACATAAAATGAAGAATCTTGCTTTAGACCCAAGTGAAGTGTGAGCTGTGTGTGACAAAACCAAGGGGAGACACGATTTTAGATTTCTCCCACTTTACACACCCTGTACCAGGCACCATTCTAACCACCTTACGTGTTTTATCTTAATCTGTAAAAACAACCTCAGATGGAGATGGAGAGTGCTTTCACCCCCACTGAACAGATAGAAAAACAGAGGCAGGCGGCAGCGTCTCTGCATCTGTAACCACTACACAATGCTGACGCCTCCATGATCTGAAACCAGCAGTTGAGACAATGAGACTTAGCTCTCCTGTGCCGTTTCCTCTTCTGAAGAACGGGGAGGCGGGTTTTTAAAACTCTCCCTTCCACTTCTGACACCCGAAAAGCCTCTATTTTTTTTTTTTTTTTTTTGGCCACCTGGGTCCTAGTTGCAGCAGGCAGGATCTTCGCTGTATCTTGGGGAATCTTTCATTGCAATTTGCAGACTCAGTAGCTGAGGCACACAAGGTTAGTTTCCCCTCCGCATGGGGGATCTTAGTTCCCCAACCAGGGATGGAACCCGCGTCGCCCTGCATTGAAAGGCGGATTCCGAAGCACTGGACCACCAGGGAAGTCCTGAACAGCCTCCAGTTTTGAATCAGACCAGAAGCACTCTTGAGTCAGAGACCTCTCCTGACCCATGACCCGGACTGGTGGTGCCTGGCAAAGACATAACCAGAGGCAGACAGCTACCAGCGTCGGGTGTTTCTTGGGACCACATCAGAGTCAGGCCGGGAGCTCCATCTGCCACTGACGGCCCCAAGACCTCTCAGAGCCCAGCCCTCGGGCTCCTGACCCGGTGCAGGAAAGGCGGCAGCCTGCCAGCTTCTCCCGGGTGATGTGTGCCCTCTGCCTCCAGCCTGCCCCATTCACTCGAAAGCCTGAGGCCGGAAATGGCATTACAAGAGCTTCTGTGGCCACAGGGCCGGCCCCAGAAGGCCCCCTGGGGGTCCAGCCCCACCAGCATCAGCTGCTATAGCTCCAGCGGAGGAAGGGCCCACACAGGGGTGGCTGAAGCCTGAGCAAACTCGGCCCGGGCTGGGGGCCCACGGGGGCCTGGAGGGACGTGCTGTTTTCTAAATCCCCGGGTTCTGGGAAAAGGGCCTGCCTCAGACGGCCCAGGGAGGTGCTGCAGGCGGGGCTACGGGTGGATGCTGGCAGTGGCCTTGGCATCGCCGAAGGAGGACTCTCAGGACGGCCCCAGTGAGGACAGGCAGGGCGCAAGGCAGGAGGAGAGGGCAGCGTTGATGGAGGGACAGGAGGACACGTGAGTCACAGACAGACCAAGGGAGTGAGCGGGAAGAAAACGTCAATGAGAAAGAGACACGTGGCCCAGCCACGCAGAGACGGTGAGGAAGGACACGGAGGCCTCTGACCAGAAGGAGCAAGCCCCAGAACACGGAGGGAAGGGGGCACAGGGAGGGGCCTGTGGCTGAAGTGCCTACTCTGTGCTAAAGCTGCACTGACGGGATCACACTGAACAGGAACTCGTCACTTGTGGGGGTTAACAGTAACAGCAGCTACGCGCTCTGGGCACTTACTATGCACCAAGCAAATTTAACAGGCTTGTCCTTCAAAATGGCTCTGCGGGGTACAGGATAATTCAACCTATTCCACAGATGAGGAAACTGAAGCACAGAGGCCAAGTCACGGAGCTAGAGAAATAATAAGGAACTCGGCTCTTAACCGGACACTATTGTAACTTTTTCTTAAATCAACCCCATTTTACAGAGGAGAAAACTAAGGCTCAGAGAGGTCAGACTGCTGAAGGAGGATGATGAGAAGCTTCCTCACGCCCACACTGAACACCCCTCACTCATCCTGTGGAACGGTTCCTCACCACAGGAGGAACCTTAGGAGGCCAGCAGAATCAGACAAGGAAAATGAGGCTCAGGGAGACAGTAAGTGAGAAGCCCAGAACCACAAAGGAAAGTGGAGGTGATGCTGAGAGCAGGGCGCAGATGTGGACCTCCCCTCAGCCCTAGCCTTTGCTAGATAAAAGAATAAAGCAGCCTCTGGCAAGTCACTATTTCGCCCCTGAAGAAACGTCGTAGCAGGAAGAAGTTTCACTCAAGAAGGGCTGCACTGGTCAGTTGTGACGGTCCTCTACCTCCTCAGCGAGAAAACCCAAAGGCAGGGATTCTCCTGGCCCACCAACCTACCCACCCACTCGTCCACCCAACCGCCCGCTCATGCCCCACCCCTCCGTCTCCTAACTTTCCCTCTGTCCACTCACTCATTCACCTCCCAGCAACTCAACCATCCAATCACCCAACCTCCCACACCAGGGACTAGCCACTCTGGCAGCTACCAACCAAACATTCTTCAACACACCCATCCAACAGACCATCTATCCACCAATCTCGAAACCTCCACCATCCACCCAGCCTCCCAGTTTTATGACCATCCAGCCATCCATCCATCTACCCATTTACTTATAAAGGCCCCAACTCACCTTTCATCTAAACACACCTCAGCCAGCGCATCATGTCTTCATATCCATTCTCCAACGACCCAAACATAGATTCCCCCAACCAACTATCTATCCCTCCATCCAGCCAGCTCCTAAACTCCAACCACTCACTCACTCATCTACTCACTCATCACGCATCCACAAGCCCTGCCTCCCGGCCTCCCTTCACCTACACCCATTAATCCCCCAAACTTCCAGCTACGCATCCATCCCTCCTCCCGTTTGCCCACACATCCTACCAAACATCCATCCCCATCGGTCTACCGCTTATCCAGCCATCCATTCACTCTACAAAGTTTAAGAAGCTCCAATGTAAGAAACAAGGATGACAAAGACACTATGTTTCCCTCAAAAAACTGTAACAGAAGGACCCCTCCCCTCAAACCATCTATCTTTGGATCTTAGAATCACAGGATGCGAGTGCCCAAAAAAAATCTCCAAACTCCCATGACCGCCTCAATCTACACTGTCCACTACAGCAGCCACAAGCCATGCATGACTACCGAGCACTTAAAAGGTCCCTAGCACAAACTGAGAGGTGCTGCAAGCGTAACAGACACACTAGATTTTGAAGCTTTAGCGTACATTTTTCTAAAAGAATGCAAAATATCTATTCACTCAATTTTTTAAACTGATTAGGTAGAATAATAATATTGGGGGATATACTGGGGTAAATAAAATATATTATTTAAATTCATTCCACCAACCTCTTTTTGCTCTTCTAAATGCGACTAGTAGAAAATTTTAAATAACCTATGTTCCTGGAGAATACTGATTGAGAACAAATCCCTCAACTCAGAGGAGAAAAGGGAGGCCCAGCGGCCCTAGGGGGAAACTGTCAAGAGTGCAACCGGATCCCAGCCTGGCCCCGCCTCCAGCCACTCACCTGGATTTCCGCTTGCAATAGACCAGCAGGTTGTCGAAGAGGAAGAAAGCTCTCTCCTGGATGTTGCCCGCAGAGATTTTTAACAACGTCCCTTGCAGGAGGAGCTGGGTGCAGATGTCGGTGAGGTTGGAGCCCTAGGAGAGCAATGGGGCAGGGAAGCAGGGCATGAGCTGGTGAATCCAGGAGAGCCCTTGGGAATACCCCCTCTTTCCCCTGCCTCCCTCACACCCCCAAAATCTCAATGCACCACTGGAGGTGAGCAGACAGAAACCCAGTACCACCCGATCGACGGCTTCCCTCTGGGGCATGTGCCAGAATAATGCTGGTGGGAGCACACAGAGACGACCGCTGCTCAGAGAGGGGCCCTGGGACCTGGAGAGGTGGAAGGACTCACTCAGCCCACACGGCCCAGGCTGTGTTTTGTTTATAGGTTTTTTTGTGTTTTGTTTGGTTGGTTTTTTTGCCAATCCCCTCCCCACTTATTTATTTGCATCTTGTTACTTTATTTCCTCCACGAGGATGCCACCTCTGGGACTTCTCCGGTGTTCCAGCAGCTAAGACACCAAGCTCCCCACGCAAGGGGTCCAGGTTCGTGCCCTGGTCGGGGAACTAGATCCCACGTGCCACAACTAAGAGTTCGCATACCGCACCTAAAGCTCCTGCGTGCCACAAGACCGAGAACAGCCAAGTAAATACATAAACGTTTTTTAAATACTGGTAGAATTCATTATGTACATATAAAGAATGCCACTTTCCTAAGGACGGAAGCATTATCAAGCATCCGTACTTCTAGCCCCTCCCACACACTCTGGCACACAGTAGGTGCTCAGCAAATGCTTGAAGAACAAGTGACCAACCCCACGTGAACACCACCAGGAGAAGGATTCTGAGAGCACTGGGGATGCGAGAAGAGATGGGAACCGTTCCTGAATTCTACCTGGTCATCTGTGCTAAATAACCAAGATGCTGGGTGTGCGTGGGGTGCACTGAACCTTCGTGGGGCTCAAGCAGTGTGGTCAGGAAAGGCACTGGGGACGCCTGGGAGGATGGCGAAGATAAAGAGGCTGAGGATACGGATGGGGCGAGGTCCCTGCTGGAAGGAGTCCTCGGAGCCAAGGACCACACAGGTCCATCTGGAGCTCTGAGGGGACCAGGGCCCGGGGGAGAGAGATCTTATAGTGATGAGAGAGAGCAAGCGGGAAAGAGACCTTGGAGGGCATGGGCCCCTGGGGAGGGGGGAGTCTCAGACCCATGCTCCTCTTCCATCCGAGAAAGGCGGTTTCAGCTGGCAGGTGGCTGCCCAACCACAGACTCCACGTCTCAGCATCCCTCGTGCCAGGTGTGGTCTTGCGACGATATTCTGGCCAGCGTGCCCCGCTTCTACATCCTTTTCTTGAGAGAAAACCGCCTCCCTCCCGTTCCTCCGCTGTCGCCTCTTGCCTAGGCTGGAAGGCAGCCACAGTGGCAGGACCCGCTATAGCAGACGGCAGAGGACAACACCGGAAGGGGCCAGGGTGCGAACGGAGCAGGGCCGCCCCACCCTCAGCCTGCATCGCTACTGAGAAATAAACCACTGGGCGGGTTGCTCTGTTGCTGTTCTCGTTTTGGCTGCAGTGCACGGCACGCCGGATTGCAGTTCCCTGACCAGGGATTGAACCTGTGCCCCCTGCAGTGGAAGTCCTGCGCCCGAACCACTGGACTGCCAGGGAAACCCCAAGATTTTTATCTCACTTAAATCATTAACGTCTCTCTTTTGCAGAGCCTCCAACTTTAAGTGCTTGATGTACTTTAAATACATCAAGGTAAGGATGGAGGCTCCATCCACAGGTGGGGCCTCCGACACTGAGGCCCAGGGGATATGACAGGGAAGTGTTTATTTTAGGGGAAATTCATTACAGACCTGCAGATCACAAAGTAGCGAGAAACCAAGAGACAAGATGCTGTCTCTGCCTGGAAATGAACTGAGGGAGGAAAGAGCGGGGATTCTGCACAGAATCTCCTTCCCCAGACACTCAACACCCGGGAGCGACAAGTTCCTACCCCAGAGAGGCCTGCTATCTCAGTTACTTCTGAGACCCAGCAAGAGGAACTGCTTTTGGCAACTCAGAAATGAGACTGTCTGCTAACTGCCCGCTGCAATTCCCTCCGTTGCTATCAGAGCGGGTTTGCTTGGTGCCCATGGGGCAGCTGGAAACAACAAATCCATTCCCCCAGTGCTGCCAGAGAGCCCCCTCTGAGTCTTGGGAAACCAACTTCTTTGCAGTCAAGGGCTGCGCAGCCCAGGACACAAGCACATACCCGTTAACAGAAATCACCGCCTGGACGCTTGTGTGCCACCAGCAGATACGTGACGCCCACAGCACAGAGACCCAGCAAGGTAGTGTGCCTGCTGCTCCAAGGGTATAGGGGCAAAAGCGGCCCCTGGAGCCTCAGCATCCGTGCAAACTGGGAGAGCACGACTCCCCGGTGATGAGAGTCCATCCGTGGCCCACAGGGCAGCTCAGAGCAGACAGCGGCGCGACACTTCCTTCGAGACCCCGTGCTTCTGTCTCCTCTGCCCACCTCTCTCGTGCCCGCCTACCAGTCCCTCCAGGCTCCAACGGGGATTTGGGCTGCTTGCACGTGCTGTGCTTACTCGCTCAGTCGTGTCCGACTCTTTGCGACCCCATGGACTGTAGCCCGCCAGGCTCCTCTGTCCATGGGGATTCTCCAGGCAAGAATACTGGAGCGGGTGCCCATGCCCTCCTCCAGGGGACCTTCCTGACCCAGGGATTGAACCCAGGCCTCCCACACTGGAGGCGCATCTTAACCGTCTGAGCCACCAGGGAAGCATTCAAATGTATAGTATTTTAGAATAACTATACTCAGAGTAAAGGGAATACCCAGATTGGTAAGATACAGAGCACCAGCTGACACCAAAGTGAAGGGAACCAAAATGCTGTCATGCCCATCGCCCTTTTGGGTGGAAGGCTGCTTCTATAGGAACCTACCACTGGGCCCGGCTGTAAGGACCAAGAGCACAGAGGCCACGCAGACCCAGACCAAGGCTAGGGGGCCGCACAGAAGAAGCACGCCCAGCCTGGGAAGTTGCCTCCCTGGCCTCGGCCAAGGGCCACCCAGGAAACGGCATCTGAGGTGCCCAGGACACTGCAGAGAGAGGCCCCTTCCACCCCAGCCCTGCTAAGAAAGAAGCCCAGCTGACAATCTCCCTGGAATCCTTGAACCCAGGTCAGGGCTGGGGCTAAGGGCCAGATACACACAAAGAGGCTGAGCACCACGGTGTCCGCCAGTCAGGGCTGCAGGCCTCCTTCAGACAGAGCAGAAGCGAAGTGCCATGCAGAGAAGAGGGCGAAAGCTAACACAGGCACACAGCTTATCACCCTCCAACTCCAGTTCTAAGCATCTCACAGAACTCCATTAATCCTTACAACTCTCACTTTACAGAAACGGAGTTTCACTTTAGGAAACAAAGGCACAGAACAGTGAAGTGACTTGTTCAAGGCCACACAGCTAGTCCAGGCTTGCCTGGTAGCTCAGCTGGTAAAGAATCCGCCCGCAAAGCAGGAGATCCCGGTTCGATTCCTGGGTCTGGAAGATCCCCTGGAGAAGGGATAGGCTACCCACTCCAGTATTCTTGGGCTTCCCTGGTGGCTCAGCTGGTAAAGAATCTGCCCCCACTGTGGGAGACCTGGGTTCGATCCCTAAGCTGGTAAAGAATCCACCTGCGTTGTGGGAGACCTGGGTTCGATCCCTGGGTTGGGAAGATCCCCTGGAGAAGGGAAAGGCTATCCACTTCAGTATTGTGGCCTGGAGAATTCCATGGACTGTATAGCCCGTGGGTTCGCAAAGAGTCAGACACGACAGAGCGGCTTTCACAATGATACAGCTAGTGAGTGGGTGAGCTGAGACCTGAACCCAGACAGGTGGCCCTACTGCCCCGCCCACTCCCCTCTGTCTCCTGTGCTCCTCCTAAACGGGGACCTGAAGCGTTTTGGTGCACCTGTTGGCCTACAGCAGGAGTCTTCAGAGGGGCAAGAGCACAAGGCATCCCAGAGAGGGTGGGAAGAACATACAAGAATTTCTATTTATGGTCTCTCTTTTTAACTGTATGTTTTCCTCACGCTTCTTTCCCACTGTCCCTCTTTGGGGGAGTGAGCAGTGGACAGTCTCTTAAACCGGGGCTTCCAGAACCAGCAAGAATGGTGTGTTCTCTCTTTTTCTTATTAAGACCATGCATGTCTTTTTACAACTGTGAGCTTCTCACGGAAGTCTGTGGAGCATCCCTCTGCAGGAGGGTCAGCCCACACTGGTATGAGCCCTGCCAAAGCTGCATGATGCTTTCTCATCTAAAAAAATCAAACAAGAAATCCTGCTTTGCAGCCACGGCTCTTCCTGACGTTTATGGAGTATTTACTTTGAACCAATAAAAAAAAAAAAAAACACTGTTCTGAGTGCTTTGCATTCATCTAATCCCCAAATCCTCAAGTGACCTGTGTGGCCTCCTGCCACTATCCAAACTTGTCAGATAAGGAAACTGAGGCAAGGGCACCCCTCTAAGCAGAGGGGGTGGGCCCATATGCTTACTTCCACACTCTTGTGACATACTCCCATTTCCTGGTGCTCAATAAAATGGATTTATGGATTACCTTATCTGGTTTTAACTAAACCAGTCCCACAACTAAAATGGACAATTGGCTTATAGAGGATCAGGCC
This sequence comes from Capricornis sumatraensis, assembly GCF_032405125.1. Classification (NCBI taxonomy): domain Eukaryota; kingdom Metazoa; phylum Chordata; class Mammalia; order Artiodactyla; family Bovidae; genus Capricornis; species Capricornis sumatraensis. The sequence goes on from NC_091083.1 coordinate 80,171,511, forward strand.
AAAAAAACCCACAGATCAGAGATCAAACTAATGATGCAAGCCTGAGCACACAGCAAGAGAGTAGCCAAGACAAGATCAGCCTCCTCCGGAAACAAGTCCCTTGCCAGCCATATTGCGAGAGAGAGGACAGCTATCTAATCAGATTGGCAAGAGGTCAAACAGGCTAGAAAGTATCAAGAAGAGAATCAAAAATCAGGACCTGCAACCACCTTTGTTCACTGTGAATGCTGCCCTAAGTCATCCAGTCCCCTGAGGTGCTAACTGCTAATGGCATGAAGCTATTGCAAGCAGCTCCACAGTTAAACACTATTTGTTTTAGCTGGAACATATTATTTTCCCAAGTACACTCTAAGGATCAAACTTGAAAACCTTCCTACTATACAGAACACTATGTCACATTTTTCTAAAATCATCTGTATTCTGTGCTTCACTTTATTGACAAAATGACACCAGGAGACAACTTTAAAGATACTATTTCTGAAATTAGACAAGTAAAAGTGAAAGTGTGGTTGCTCAGTCGTGTCTGACTCTTTGTGACCTCATGGACTACAGTCCACCAGGCTCCTCTGTCCATGAAATTCTCTAGGCAAGAATACTGGAGTGGATTCCCATTTCTTTCTCCAAGGAATCTTTCTGACCCAGGGATCGAACCTGGGTCTCCTGCATTGAGGGCAGATTCTTTACCAACTGAACCACAAGGGAAGCCCAAAATTAGACAAGTAGGGGGAAATGAGGCCAGGAGAATAAGACAGACGTGCTTAATGCAGGATCATCTGTAAGTTAAAAGGCTGGATCCAAAGTCAAGAGCCTGCACCTCAGTTTTCTACTCTGTGAAATGGGGATAGCAACAGCCCTCTCTTCTAGTGCTGGAATAATGTATAACATGTGCTCAATAATTGCCAGCAACTCTTACTCTGGGTCACTTTACTTCCTACTGCACCCAGCAACACTGATCAAAATAAGGGCCATTCTCAAACTGCAGATTTTTCAGGGTCAAAAGAGCCTCAGAGACCCTTAGTTTCTATTTCCCTAGGCATTTACCAGAAGGCATCTGGAAATCACTTCTGGTCTGACTGCCAAACTGCTTGCTTAATGCTCTCCTCACAGGGGCCCACATGAGAAATGTTCTTTCTAGCTGGATGTCGAGAATTGCCCAGCTTCTTCCTTTTTTGACAAACGAACGCTAAGTAACTGATGTGTCCTGCTCTTTTTACCTTGGCTGCCAGGAAACTCGAAGCCCAAACAACAGATATTTAAACATGTCCACTGTATATACACTTCAGGTTAGCATATTTGGTGAAAGTAGCCAAGTGACTGATTTCTGGCCAATGAGATGGAAAAGGAAGTCCTTCTGGGGCTTCTGGGAAAGGTTTTCCTCCACTAGGAAGAAGAACTGGGTCCCATCTCCTCCTGATTTGTATCAGATGATACCTGGAGCTGCACCATCATGGAACCACAGAGGGTCACAAGAAACCAAATCAGAGCTCTGGCATCATGAAGGTGAAACAAGATTCCTTAGAGGGAACACCCTAACTGACACAATTTTCAGTTGCAGGAACAGAAACCAAGCAGAAAAAAATGAGGGCCTTACTCAATTCTTGGAGGGGCTAGAGCAGCCTAGAATTACAGCTGCCAGAAAACCAAGAACCCTGCAGAACTGGCCCTGCAGGGGAGCCACTGCCCCTGCCCTAACTGGGGAAAGGGACAGTCAGACCCCCGCCCGCCCAAGCTGGCGTGAGCGTGCTCAGTCGCTTCAGTCATGTCTGACTCTTCACGGCCCCATAAACTGTACAGCCCACCAGGCTTCTCTGTCCATGGGAGTCTCCAGTTAAGAGCACTGGAGTGGGGTGCCATGCCCTCCTCCAGGGGATCGTTCCAACCCAGGGATCAAACCCGCGTCTGCTACACTGCAGGTGGATTCTTTACTGTCGAGCCAATGGGAAAGCCCGCCCAAGCTGGTACTCTCAGGAAATGCTGCCCAAGCTGCTGCTGCCAGGCCTCAGGTGATGTAGCCTTAACTATCAGCTACAAAGCCACCCTGTCCTGCCAGATACACACCACCAACAGCACAACAGAGCCCTTCCCCTTGACACCCAGAAGCTGGAAGCTGGGCCCTCTGCAAATGCGATCACAGAGAGCCAACACAATCACGACTGTGCTTAGCTGCAAGAGCAGAAGGGTGACCTCTGTCCCAGCCCTGCCTTCCAAATCTCACGCAGCTGGATCTGATCTTGGCCAACCCCATCCCATCTCAGGGAGTCTGAGAAATGCAATTATTTGTTCTCCAGCCTCAGCTGGGCAGGAAGGCGAGTGGGCACATGATAAACACTAATGCACAACCACCCACCTCCTTCCTGAACACAGGCCTCTCCCCTCTGCAGCCACACCCTCGGCCTCCCAGCCATATAGTCTCATTTAGGACTCCCCAACGTAGGGAAAGCGTTCCAGGAGGCGCAAGTGGTAACGAATCTGCCTGCTAATGCAGGAAACACAAGAGGTGTGGGTTCAGTCCCTGGGTTGGGAAGGTTCCCTGGAGGAGGCGATGACAACCCACTCCAATATACTTGACTGAAAAATTCCATGAACAGAGGAACCTGGCAGGCTGCAGTCCATGGAGTCACAAAGAGTCGAATACGACTGAGCGACAGAACGCGCACACGCACACACCACAAGGAGATGCAGCGGAAATCCCGACCGAGGCAAGTGCCAGAAAAGCCAAATGGTCTGAGGCCGGTGATTCAGAGAAAAATCTATGTCCAGGAGTCTTTCCCCTTTAGTCTCAATCTCTCGTAGTCCAGCTGTACTTACTCAGATATTAACTTTCTTATTTATCCAGATTTTCCCATTTCCTTCCACAGACTTTCAGGAAGGCTCTAATAACTCAAGGAAGCCACAACAGAAGAGATCAAGAATCCCATCCCCTAATAATCATGACCCCAGTAACATCCATGTGCTTGTGCTAAGTCGCTTTCCATCACGTCTGACTCTTGGCGACCCCCTGGACCACAGCCCACCGGGCTCCTCTGCCCACGAGACTCTCTAGGCAAGAATACTGGAATGGGTTGCCATGCCCTCCTCCAGGGCATCATCCGCACCCAGAGATCGAACCCGTGTCTCCTGCACCTTCTGCATTGCAGGCAGATTCTTTACCACTGAGCCCCCTGGGACGCCCAGTAACAGCCATACCTACCATTCATTGAGTACCTACTACATACAGCTATAGATAAACAAAGCGTGGCTCAGAGAAGTGAAGACATTTGCCTAAAGCCACCGTAAAGGAGTGTTAAAGCCAGAATTCTGTCCTGGAGTGAACTCTTAAACACTACCCTTGACCTTGGCATCAAAAGCTCAAAGGACACCAGGCAGGTCAGGAAACATGAAGGAGTGATTGGGGGTGGGGTAGGGAGAAAAACTAGAGGCTCCGATGGCTGATGCCACGCAAGATGGGGGGCCAGGGTTACCAAGCTTTTTTAAGAAAAATCTATACTTTTATGTGGACCTCCCTGAAAAATAATTAAACTTTTTTTTGCAAGAAACATGCAGGCCAAACAAAATATGCCACAGGCTAAAGCTGGTGCCCAGACGGCAGTGTGAACCCACAGCTGTGCACTCCCCCAGCCTGGGTCTGTCTCCAGCCCAGAAGGTTCCTTCTGCCCCAGACACACCTCCCAGCCTTCAATGTGTGACTGCAGCTGCTCCAGAGCCTCGAGCTTCTCCATCTGCCGCTTGGTCTCATTGATGTTGGAGCAGACGGTCTTCATGGCCTGCAGGGCGCTCTGGACTGCCGGGTGGTCTGGGTGCTTGCCGGGGGTCCTCTTGGCCAGCTCCTAGGTTAGAGGAGAGGGCAGCAATGAGCGACATCAACCCAGAGGGCACCAAATGGCCTCCAGATCACCCAGGTCTGAGCCAAGTCCCAGGTCTGCTCTGGACAAACTGGGACCTGGAGCTGGGGAACCTCAGTCATTCATTCACGCATTCAATAAACGTCCCCTGAGCAGCTCTTCCAAAACAGGCAGCATTCTGGGGGATACATTTGTTAATAAACTAGAAAAATTCTTCATCTAGTGGATATTGCATGCGTGCATACTCAGTCGCTTCAGTTGTGTCGGGCTCTCTGTGACCCTATGGACTGTAGCCCACCAGGCTCCTCTGTCCATGGGATTCTCCGGGCAAGAATACTGGAATGGGTTGTCATGCCCTCCTCTGGGGATCTTCCCTACCCAGGGATCAAACCCGTGTCTCCTATGTCTGCTGCAGTGCAGGAGGATTCTTTACCCACTGAGTCACCTGGGAAGCCCCTGGTGGATATTACATTCTAATAAAGAAGATGGGCTTAAAAAAAAAAACAAGTATATAACACAAGATTAGACAAATATTATGAAGATACATCAGAACAAGGGGCTACAAGGTCTTGGGCAAGGTAGTGTTCTTTCAAAAAGGGAGGGCAGGGAAGGTCCCTCCGAGGGGGGTTGACATCTGAACAGAATGTGGACAAAGCCAAGGAGGGACTCCTGCAAAAATCTGGGGGGAAAGCATGCCTGGCAGCAGGAACAACCAATGCAAAGGGGCAGAGTGGCAGCGTGTGGGCTGTGAAAGGGAAGCATCCCGGAGGCAGTGTGGCTGGAGGAGAGAAAACCAGAGAGAGCGGAGGAGAGCGAGTCAGAGGCAGAGTCTGGCAGATCACAGAGGAGGTCACAGACACTGCCTCTCCCAGGCCCCCAGCTTTCTCATCTGTAAAATGGGTATAAAACAGGAACATCCCGGAGGCAGTGTGGCTGGAGGAGAGAAAATCAGAGAGAGAAGGAGAAAGAGAGCAAGTCAGAGGCAGAGTCTGGTAGATCACAGAGGAGGTCACAGACACTGCCCCTCCCGAGCCCCCAGCTTTCTCATCTGTAAAATGGGTATAAAACAGAAACATCCCGGAGGCAGTGTGGCTGGAGGAGAGAAAACCAGAGAGAGCGGAGGAGAGCGAGTCAGAGGCAGAGTCTGGCAGATCACAGAGGAGGTCACAGACACTGCCTCTCCCAGGCCCCCAGCTTTCTCATCTGTAAAATGGGTATAAAACAGGAACATCCCGGAGGCAGTGTGGCTGGAGGAGAGAAAATCAGAGAGAGAAGGAGAAAGAGAGCAAGTCAGAGGCAGAGTCTGGTAGATCACAGAGGAGGTCACAGACACTGCCCCTCCCGAGCCCCCAGCTTTCTCATCTGTAAAATGGGTATAAAACAGAAACATCCCAGAGGCAGTGTGGCTGGAGGAGAGAAAACCAGAGAGAGCGGAGGAGAGCGAGTCAGAGGCAGAGTCTGGTAGATCACAGAGGAGGTCACAGACACTGCCCCTCCCGGGGACCCAGCTTTCTCATCTGTAAAATGGGTATAAGGAACACCTTGGGGACTTCCCTGGAGGTCCAGCAGTTGAGCCCTCCAGGATATCAAATCCTCCAGGTATGGGTTCAATCCCTGGGTCAGGGAGCTAAGATTCCACATGCCTCCTGGCCAAACCAGAACATAAACAACAGAAGTAATACTGTAACAAATTCAATAGTTTAAAAATGGTGCACATCAAAAAAAAGAAAGAAAGAAATCTTAAAAAAAAAAAAGAATAGAACTGCTGGCCTTCACGGGGACATGGAGAAAAGATGTGAAGAGGCCAGTCAGGAGCCTGAATCTGCAGCCCCTCCCCACCATTTCTCACTCTCCTCTCCCATCTTTCCACAGCACAGGCTGGGACATTCCAGAGGACAGGCAGGCCTTAATCCAAGGGTTTCAGCCCCATAGGAAGCGTGATAAGAACTGAGACGCAGAGACCAGCCAGGCCTCGAGATATCAGAGGAGATTTTCAGGCCACACTGCCTAACCAACAGGACCGGGCTGGCACAGATAATTTTCTCTAATCAGCTGGCCTCAGCGTGCCCGAATGTTTCACTATCTCTCCATCTCTCTACTCTCTCAAAAATCACAGATATGACGCTCCAGCCAGATGGTTCCCAACACAGCCACACATGGGCTCCAGGGCTGTTTCCACTCCTGCGCAGCTGGGTGACCTTGGCCCAGATGCCCTCCACCCTGAGCTGCAGGTTTATCCTCTGAAAACCAGTGATGGCACTCCCCTGTGGTCCAGGAGTTAAGACTCCATGCTCCCAATGCTGGGGGCCCAGGTTTGGGCCCTGGTCAGGGAACTAGATCCCACATGCCTCAACTAAAAGTTCGCAAGCTGCAACTAAAGATCGCATCTGCCGCAACAAATATCAAAGATACCACGTGCTGCAACTAAGGCCTGACACAGCTAAATAAATAAATTTTTTAAAAAGAGAAAAGAAAACCAGTGATGAGAAGGAAGGTGGTGACAAGGACTGCGGGCAGCAGCCAATGCCTATGGAGCCTCGACCCTGTGCCTGGGAGGTAGGTTCTGTTATCATCCCGTCTAACAGACGAGGAGACGGAGGCTCAGCAGGATGCACCAAGGCCTCTGAGAAGTAAGAGGAGGAACCTGGATCTGAACCTGACCGTCTGGTTCTGCTCACAGTCATTTGTTGTTGTGTTCAGTCGCTCAGTAGTACCCGACTCTGCAACCCCATGGACTGCAGCATGCCAGGCTCCGTGTCCTTCACTCTCCTGGAGTTTGCTCAAACTCACGTCCATTGAGTCTATCATGAGTGAGTGAGTGAGTGAAGTTGCTCAGTTGTGTCCGACTCTTTGCGAACCCATGGACTATACAGTCCATGGAATTCTCCAGGCCAGAATACTGCAGTGGGTAGCCTTTCCCTTCTCCAGGGGATCTTCCAAACCCAGGGACTGAACCTAGGTCTCCACATTGCAGGTGGATTCTTTACCAGCTGAGACACCGGGGAAGCCCAAGAATACTGGAGTGGGTACCCTACCCCTTCTCCAGGGGATGTTCCAAACCCAGGGACTGAACCTAGGTCTCCACACTGCAGGTGGACTCTTTACCAGCTGAGCCACCAGGGAAGCCCATGGTGAGGGGTAAATCAGACACTGCGGGAAAAGCCGCCCAGCTGGGAAAGGACAGCCTCGGTGAGCACTGAGTCTCCGCTGGCCGGGATCAGGCCTGCCGCCGCGGGCCAGGACATGTGAGCTGAGCCCGCGAGCAACAGTGGGCCGGCCAGGTGTCGGGTGTGTACCCTGCGGAGCACCAGCTCCAAACACGACCCTCCTCTCACCACGTTTATCTCTTCTCTGTAAGAACAGGAGCAGATCCTAACGGTGCCAAGGTCCAGACGTTCTGTAACCTCAGACCCTGGGGGTTTTCTGAGAGCCTGCCTTGGGCCAGGGACGGGCTAGTGGGGAAGCAAAAGGGAGAGATGGAGCCCTCTCTCTGGAGGCAAGTGAGCTGGGAAAGGTGCTCCAGGGAAGACGGAGAGGGGAGGGGGAGGGGAGGGGAGGGGCCCAGACAACAGCCCCAAGTGGTGAAAGGGCTTGTGATAAATCAGAGAAGGGGAAGGACAGTGTGGGCCGGAAAGGCTTCAAGGAGGAAGTGAGGCAGAGGCAGGCCAGTCACTGAGTATCGAGCACTTTGCATTGGGTTGGCCAAAATGTTTGTTCGGGTTTTAATAGCATGCAGGAAAACCCAAACAAACTTTTTGGCCAACCCTACACAGGGGATGTATTTCCATTGGTTCCCAAACTCAACAGAGACAGACTGAGCCCAGGACAGCCCTCTGGGAGCTCACGGTCAAAGGGAGAACAGTCCACAAGTTGAGCGTTAACCACTGACAGTAATATCAAGAGCTAACGCTCGGGGAGGCTGTCCGTTCTTGTCAGACTCCCGGAACCCCCACATCAGCCCCGTGAAATGGTTCCTGTTTTCACCCTCATTTGATACATGTGAGGACTGAAGCCCAGAGAGGTCAAGTCATCTGCCTGAGGTCACAGAGCAGATTGAGGCCTAACCAGTCTGGCTCTGGGGTCAGTGCTCTGATCCGCTATACTGTTTTATAACCTTTCTGAGAGTTAAATAGGAATACTTTCCTCCCTAATAAATATATAAGTTCTATGATGGATAAGTGACAGGTGAGAAATGAGGACAGAGAGTGAGGGAGGTGCAATGGCCTGTCTGGAGGAGCTGGGCCTCCAGATGGAGACCTGAACGAAGTGAGGGCATGGGCCACGCAAGAATGTGTGGGAACGACACTCCAGGCGAGATAGGAACACAGACAAAGCCCTGAGGCAGCAAGAAACAGCAAGGAGGCCAGGGAGGCCACAGCAGAGTGAGACAGAGGACGACGTGTGATGAGGTTGGAGGCATGAGCTAAACACACATCAGGGAAGGCCGGGGTGTGCTCTGCAGGTTCTTCTCAAGAGCCTCGGAGAAGCAATGGGCGGAGGGGGACGGGTGCTAGCTGAGGCCTAACAACATCCCATTTATTTAGCCTTTACAGAATCCCTCTGACTGCCAAGTGGAAGATGCACTGGCGAGAACATAAAACGAACATAAAAGCCGGAAGACTGGCTAATGGCTACTGGTCCAGGCGAGAGATGCTCAAGACATGAACCGGGAAACCCAGGGGTCCTCCTCTGATGGGTTCCCTGAGGGGCTGGCAACACCCAGTAGCTAGTGAAAACGAGAGAAAGGTTAGTTCCCTTTTCTATCTGTCTGTCCTGCCTGAGATCAGTGCTGGGCAGAGAACTGAAACTCAGCAGGGCCTCTTCCGACCAGGCTCCTCGCTGGACCAAAATTGCAGGAAAAGTGCTAGTTTTGTTTTCTTTGCTCACAAGGGAGTGTGGGCTCCTCTGCCCAGCTACACACTCACGGCCTGTTCCTGCCCCTGGGCCTTTGCACATGCCTTACCCTTTACTTGCACTCTACCTCCAAACTGTAAGAAGTGGTGCTGTACCGGCTACAGACAGGTGATAGATCAATGGAAAAGAACTGGGAGTCCAGAAACAAATCCTTACACTTATGGTCAGTAAATGTTTAACAAAGTGCTAAGACAATTAAATGGGGAAAGAACAGTCTTTTCAACAAATGCTGCTGGGAAAACTGTATCCACATACAAAAAAAAAAAAAAAAAACTTGGACTCCTTCTCACACTGTACACAAAAATTAACTCAAAGCAGAACAGAGACCTAAAATTAAGAGCTGAAACTATAAAACTGTTAGAAGAAAACATCAGTGTAAATCTTTGTGACCTTGGGGTAGGCAAAGCATTATTAGCTATGACACCAGATGTATAGGCAACTAAAAGAAATCAGATTAGCTGGACTTGAGCAAAGTTAAAAACATTGTGCTTCAAAGACTATAAAGAAACAGAAGAGACAATCTACAGAATGTGTAAATTATTAATATATATCTAACAAGGGACTTGTTTTCAGTATATACAAAAAACTCTTACAACTTAATAAAAAGACAAATAACTCCATTAAAAAAAAAAAGCAAAAGGTTTAAATAGACATTTCTCAAAGACAATACACCAATGGCCAATAAACGCATGAAAAGATGCTCAGTATCATTAGTCATTACAGAAATCCAAAACAAAACCACAATGAGATAACACTTCACACCCTCTAGAATCGCTATAATCCAAAAGACAATACCTAGTGTTACTGAGGATAGAGAGAAATTAGAATCTTCATACATTGCAAGAAGAACTATAAAATGGTGCAGCAGCTTTGGGAAAGGGTTTGGCAATTCCCTAATGACAACTGGACCTAGCCATACCTCAAATCATGTATCCACATATGTTTCAGTTACATGAGCCCTTTTTTTTTTTTTTTGCCACATCATGCCTTTTGCAGGATCTCAGTTCCCAGACCAGAGATCAAACCCAGCCCTGGCAGTGAAAGTGTGGCGTCCATATTTTTTTTTTTTTAATTAAGCCTGCTTGAGCTAGTCTTTCCATCCCTTGTATTTGCAAGAGTCCCTACTGCTTCCTAATCCCAGAGAGACTGCAAGGATCTGGAATCCCAAAGATGTCCCAGTCAATCCCAGACAAGCATAAAGTATGGGTCTCTTCAAAATTAATGGAAGCTTGAGCTGCACTAACAAAGGTCTTACATGCAAAAGGAGGGAGGTAAGAAGGCTCCTGCCCTATTCAGAACTTAACACACTGTCTTAGTAAGCTACAACAGAGTCAAGTTCAAAATAGACTATGGTGTTGAAAACCCTGACATCCACATCCAAGGTGGAACAGCTTCATGAACATACAGGGCTTGCTTGGCCCAGAGAAGAGTTTTTCTGGAAGGAACCCAAAAGCTCCTTGTTAAGCATCTTTGTCAGGGGAGGGTGCACGGAGAGGGTCTCCCAGGAGGCATTAGTGGTAAAGAACCTGCCTGCCAATGCAGGAGATGTAAGAGACACAGGTTCAGTCCCTGGGTTGGGAAGATCCCCTGGAGGAGGGCATGGCAACCCACTCCAGTAGTCTTGCCTGGAGAATCCCATGGTCAGAGGAATCTGGCAAGCTACAGTCCATGGGGTCACACAGAGTCAGACATGACTGAAGGGACTTAGCACGCACGCACACACACACACAAGCATCTTGGGAGAACTACATGACCAAGAAGAAGCCCTCTGCATCTGTAAGACCTCAGAGGGTCCAAGTGGGCTGTGTGCCCATCCGTAAAATGGGATCACAATCAGATCCGAAGGTTGTGGCCAGGATCAAACGGAATGATGAATGGAAAAATGGTGGTCGGTAAGGACATATTTATCATGGTTATTTCCATACTAATAATAGCTCTTAAATTTATTATTATTCCTATGTAGTAATAATAACCGCAAAAGTTGTAGTCATAGTAGTAATCATAATAGCTAGCATTTGAGTATTTACTGAGTATGCCAAGCACTGTTCTAAACTTCAATTTCTTAAGTCATTTCATCCTGAAATCATCCCAATGAGGTGTGTTAGTCGCTCAATCGTGTCCGACTCTTTTGCGACCCCATGGACAGTAGCCTGCCAGTCTCCTCTGTCCGTGGAATTCTCCAGACAAGAATACCGGAGTGGGTTGCCATTCTCTTCCTCAGAGGATCTTCCCGACCCAGGGATGGAACCCAGGTCTCCTGCATCGAAGGCAGACTCTTTACTGTCTGAGCCAGGAGGCAAGCCCATGAGACAGCACCATGTTTATCAGGTCACAGGGAAAGAGACTGAGGCCTCTTGTGCAAGGTCACAGAGCCAGAAGGCAGGACCTGGTGGGCACCCAGCCCATCCACGGGCCCCTCCAGAAACAGGACCAGGCAGGAATGAACACTCCCAAAGCAGGCTCTTAGAACAAACATGCAACGTCTGAGCAGACAGGCCCTGGGGACTCCTTAGACTCTGAGGGCAGAGAAAGGAGGGGGTGTGCCACAGGCACCCAGGAAAGCAGTGGCGGAAGCCCCTCGAGGCCCAGGCTGGGTGACCTCTCCCCAGCATCCGTCCAGCCAGCCCCGTGTGGTTTCAGAAGCGGGGCCTGAGGTGAGGGCTTCCTGGAAGAGAGGATGTCAGAGCAGAGGAGTCGCCGCTTCCGCCAGGGGCCCCGTCACCCCCTCCCCTCCCGTCACATTTACCAAAAGGACGCCTGCCGGTGTCCACTCTGGGTGGCCACGTCGTGTCTCCAGAGGTGTGGGCACAGGGCCTCCAATGCCAGGCCAGACCAGAGCATCAAGGAAACATAACTGCAGCCAACGCCTCCTTTCTGGCTCAGCCTGGCTCAAGAGTCAGAACCCGGGCCCCAGTGGTGGAGGAAGAAAGGGGCAAGCAGGGGGCAGCAAGGAGACAGGCCCCCGTTTTCCTGTCCTCTCCCTTGTCATGGAGTCCAAGCGAGGCCGCTCCAGGCCCGCTCCCAGGGCGTGTTCGAGAACCTTCCATCTCCCAGCCGCAGCTCCCAGCTCTAGGAGAGCATGGGAAAGCAGGGGATTCCCCGGTGGTTAGGCCTCTGCACTTTCACTGCTGAAGCAGCGAGTTTGATCCCTGGGGGACCCAAGCCGACCCAACGAGCCCTGGATCTGGGACTTTACACGACACAGGAGGGAAAGATACACTCTTTCTCCCCCGTGGCCATGCTAATCAGATGTAGGTCTGAGGCTGTTGGAGGCCAGTGCGGCCACCACGAGAAGGGAACCTCCCGGGAACAAGGCGGACACAGAGGAAAACCGAGCCAGGAACCTTCCAGGAACAAGGCGGACACAAAGGGAAACCGAGCCAGGAGATGGGAAGAGCCTGACCATCACTGGAGCCCCTGGATACAGCCATGAGAAGACAGATCCATAAAATCACGGTGTGAAAACAGCTGGATCTGTCACTGGAAGAAGCGGCAATATCCACTACTCACTGTGACGTGGGCTTGATGGAGGCTCCAGAGGAGACATGAGAGGTGAAAGGCATGCTGTCTCCTCAACAAAGAGAAAACAGCAGCCTGGAGGTTGGGATGGCCACCAATGGGGGCTGGATCCCACGGAGCACCCCCACTTTCTGTGGACACTTCAGCGGCTCCAGGAAGGGCTGATCTTACAGCCGACTGTGGCTCTGTCCATAGTCCTCCACCCGAGGCACCCACATCGAAAGCTCAGCAAGCCAAGCTCTGATCTCTTCTATGAAGACTTTTCCTGTATTTCAGTTCTGGGTCCTCGCATGCCCTATCTAGGGCGACAGCAGGACTCAGATGAAGGGGCACTGACAAGACCCACCACTCCTTGCAAGAAAAAAAAAATAAAACAAGAAACAAAAAAACACGTGGAAGTCCAAGAAAACCCAGAACTGAAAAAGCTGTCTGGCATAAAACAACAAAAGCTCCATGTGCGGCAACTGGATGAAATATATTTCACGCCAATGTGTTTCCGATGTTAACAGTTCCAGCCCCTGCTGCATGTTTGTAAACTGTAGCCCCTTGGATGAGGAATTAATGGGAGAAAAATAATGCATGTGGGTCTTTTAAACTCCTTCCTTCTGCTTGGGGAGATAGCGGAGAAGGCAGCAGGAAAGGGCTCAGGTCTGGGAGTTCCCATTCTGGCTTTGACCAGGATAGGCTATGTGACCTTGGGCAAGTCGCCTCCCCTTTCTGAGCCTTGGTCTCCTGGCTGCGTAGGGCAGGACTGTATCAGAGCCTGGGTCACCATCCTGCCCCGGCAGGCCAAATGCTGTTGCCAGGCTCTCTCAGCAAAGCAGAAGTTCCGGTCACCATGGGTCTGCATTTCCACCGGACAACAAAAATTGGCTGACCTCAGTGGTGGCCACCCCCTTAGATGAGACCATGCCCATTTTACAGACCAGGTAATGGGGGCACAGAGAGGTCCAGCAACTTACCCTCAGTCACACAGCTAAGGAGAGGTGGAGCGAGATTTCCAAACACAAATTCTCTCTCTTTTTTAATATTTATCTATTTTTGGCTGCATTCAGTCTTAGTTGCACACGGGCTCCAGAGCATGTAGGCTCCGTAGTTTGCAGCATGCAGGCTCTCTAGTTGAGGCACTCAGGCTTAGTTGCCCCACGGTGTATGGAATCTTAGTTCCCGAACCAGGGATCGAACCTGTGACCCCTGCATCGGAAGGCAGCTTCTTAACCACCGAACTACCAGAGAAGTCCCCAAAGTCAGACCCTTAACCACTATGCACAGTGTGGCAGAAAGCAGGACTCGGGCAGCACTCCCAGGAAGGGTGATCTGGGAGGGTCCCTGGCAAGATCAAGAATCAGCTTGGCTTTGAAAGGAGCGGGTAAGAGCAGGTGTCCCACCCAAAGGGAGTCAAGCGGCCCCAGGCTATCATTGTTCAGCACACCGGAAAGAGCTGGTGCGGCCGGAGGTGCTGAAGCATCTGTGGGCAAGGTGTCGGTGCTCAGCCCACAAGGCGAGATGCAGGGTGGGCACTGCGGTTCAGGGAGCTGGGGCAACAGGGGCCACAGTAAAGAGACCTGTGACTTCCTGTGTCTCCTTGGCAAGTTGGTGACAACGCCAGAACCCCAGCAGATGAGGAACTCGTTTCATAACCTCAGGGTCAGAGAAGAATTCCACAGAGATGACCTGAGGTAGCCAGAATGGAGAGAGAACTCTGGCAAATCGATACAAAAGGGAACTATCCAATAGAAAATGGGCAAAAGGCGGCTGTCATTAAATGCACCCATCTCCCCCGCCACCGCCCTGGTCCAGGACCACTCACGTCAGTGCACCGCCCCCCACCTCCACCTTCATCACCCCATCGTCCATTCTCCGTATGCAGCCTGAGGGATCCCATGAGAACTAAGATCCTGTCTCTCCTCTGCTCAAAACCTTCCCATGCTGCCCACCTCACTCAGAGCAGACAAGACCCCACAAGGCCCCGCGTAACCCGGGCCCATCACCTCACTAACCTCACTCCCCCACTCTCCCCCTCAAGTCCTCCCCTCGGCTCACACAGGCCTCCTAGCTGTTCCTCAGATGCACCCCTGCCTCAGGGCCTTTGCACTGGCTCCTCTCTCTGAAAGACTCTTCCCCCAGATGCCTGTATAGCCCCCTCCCTCACTTCCTTGAGGTCTTTGCACAAATGTCACTTTCTCCCTTTATCACTCCTGGACCTTACTAATCCCCACTGCAACCATTCCATCTAAACACGCATATACATGCCCTGTTCACTCATTTGTTATCTGTCTCTTCCTCTCCCACTCCATCCCCTCACCCCACCCCGCAGAATGTCAGAACACAGAGCAAAGGACTTGGGCAGCTTTTGTTTATTCTGTCTCCAGCTCTTAGTATAATGCCTGACACATAACAGTTGCTCAATAAATGACTGGTAAATGAATGAACATCACATCGTGTATGGACGTGAGAGTTGGACTATAAAGAAAGCTGAGCACTGAAGAATGGATACTTTTTTGAACTGTGGTGTTGGAGAAGACTCTTGGGAGTCTCCGTGGACTGTAAGGAGATCCAACCAATCCATTCTAAAGGAAATCAGTCCTGAATGTTCATCAGAAGGACTGATGTTGAAGCTGAAACTCCAATACTTTGGCTACCTGATGAGAAGAACTGACTCACTGGAAAAGACCCTGATGCTGGGAAAGATTGGAAGGCAGGGGAAGGGGATGACAGAGGATGAGATGGTTGGATGGCATCACTGACTCAATGGACATGAGTTTGAGCAAACTCCTGGAGTTGGTGTTAGACAGGGAAGCCTGGCGTGCTGCAGTCCATGGGGTCGCAAAGAGTCGGACACGACTGAGCGACTAAACTGACTGAACCGAAATGAACAAACAGCTCCAAAAACCAGAGACACTGCGGCACCAACTGTGGCTTTCTGGAGGTAATCGGGAAGACAGGAGGGATTTGCTAAGAAAGTTCCGTCTTCACCGTGTGATTCACCGTGTTTGGAGTTGTCTTCTCCCCTCCCCCAGCACCCACCCCGACAGAAAGTTTTCTCCTGTGCCACCTAAAACACTTTGGCGAGCTGCAAGTGGTACACGGCCCACGCTCTGAGAAACACACCCCTCCCCGGTCATCCCCCGGCACCGAGAACTGATGCCGACACTGCCTTAGAGATGGACCACGGACCATCCCCAGGGGACCCCACTCCTGACGGCCAGGCAAACAGAGGTGACAACCGAATGGCGAGGTCCTCGGGCTGTATGTGGGTGACAGCTCCGTCACCCGCCGGCAGGCGTGGGAGGTGTGGAAGACACCAGAGTCAGCGCAGGGCCCCAAGGCTCTACCTTGAGCAGAGACTCTGAGCCGCATCCCTGACACCAGAGCCCTGCAGCAACGGTCCCCGAAGGTGGCTCCCTGCTTGCGCCCAAGAGGTCTGATCAGACCACTTACAGAGGTGAAGAGAAGGGGGCAGGTAGGACGGGAGGCAGGTCTGGAGGGAGGGGAGAGTCCAGCCTTCGGTTCTCGCTGCGGTAGGCAGAAGATGCCCGCGAGACATTCAGGTGGAGAAGCCAGCGGCAAGACGAACAAGCACACAGTTTAGGCGAGAGGTGCAGGCTGGAAGTCACTGGACAGAGACAGGGGTCCAGAGCCATGGGGATGTCCACCTCGAAACTTCTACGTGGATGTGCACAGCAGCCAGAAAGTGGAGACAATGCAAGCGCCCATCAACTGATGAACGGATATACAGAACGCGGTAAGGGAATATCATTCCGTCATAAAAAGGAATAAAGATGTGATGGACACGACGACGTGGATGAGCCTTGGAAACACTCTGCTAACTGAAAGGAGCCAGACAGGAGAGAAACTACACATTATATGACTGCACTCACGTGAAATGTCCAGAGTAGGCAAAATCGCAGGAGCAGAAAAGTAAATGAGCGCTTGCTGGGGGCCGGGGGGGGGCCGGAAGGGAAAGGGAAGTGGCTGCTCGTGAATCCAGAGTTTCTCGGGGGTGATGAAAGTGTTCTAAAATTACTGTGATGGTGATGGCTGCACAACTGTTGAGTCAACTTTAAGAAGGAGGGGCACAGAACGGTCGAGGCTACTACAGGCACCAGTGTAGATGGAGAAAGGCCCGTGGACAGAGGCTGGGGGCCCATCTACGCTTGGAGGCCTAGAAGACGAGGAAGCGGCAAAGGAGACTGAGAGGGAGGGGTCAGAGAGGCAGGAGGCAAAGCAAAGAGGGGACTGGAGGGGCAGCTGTCCCCTGGGCACAGATGGGCATCCTCACTTTGCCCCCTGCTGGGCTCAACCTCGCTTCCACTACGGACGTGGGTCCAGTCCCAGACGGAGAGCTCCGAGGGGCAGGCCCTGGGTCTGTCTTGCTCGTGACTGCAGTCCTGAGCTGTGGCAGGAGCTGGTATGCAGCGAGCAATGTAAGACATGCACGTCATCCGGTGACACCCACAAGGGTCGGTGTCAGTGGGTCTCCCCTCGGGCACCTGCCATCTGAGCCCCGGGGGCATCAACCCAAGCCTGAATCATTTTCCTGGAGACGCTGATGGAAAACTCAACAAAGCCTGAAAATGCCAACTGTCTATCCCGGGCCTGGGCTGCAGGCTGAAATAGAATGTTCCGGCTATTCTTAGGCAACATTCAAGTTCAGCTTTTTGGGGCAGTTCCCAAAAGAGGCTTTCATTCTTGCTTCTTCCCCCTTCCCACCCAGGCTCCTCAACCCTGTTCCCCTCCTCAATTCAAAGTCCAGCTCAAACAAGGGGGCTCAGACAGAAGGCCACAGGGACAGCTGCGAGGGCGTCAGAGTTGGAGGGGGCAGGGGCAGGACAGAGGACTGGGGCTCAGCTGCTCCACGCTCGTGGGATCATCTTTGGAAATCTGCTGGAAAATGTGACAGGACGGAGGAACTCAGGAGGGATATGAAGAGTTCCCCTCCACCCCAGCTGTTTTCTGATGCAAACATTCCAGCTGCGGGTGCCAAAGGCCAGGACACTCTGAGCAATTGTGCCGGGCGGGGAGCATGGCATGGCCCCACAGGAATCTCGGGCCCTGCTGGCTGGCCCCCAGTGCTCTCTGAGCCCCAGATAAACACAGCTGGAGACGGAGGAAACAGGGAGTGTAAACAGCCATTTGGTCTGGAGGGAAACCCACAGCCCTGCTTCCTCACTGTTTCCTGTGGGCAGTTAATCCTGCATCAGTTGCCAGTGGGTTATGTCTCTCTCTCTGCTCAGGGAAACCAGAGCCCAGCAGCTCCACCAGACTGCAGCCCCTGGGGCTGAGCAGGTCCCAGACACACCTGGACTTCACAGCGCGAACTTAGAGGCCACAGGGAGACACAGGTCCAGCCCCCCAGCTTGTTAAAAGACGGAAACTGCCTCTCCAAGTGGCCACTGGGATCCTAGACTTTCCCAAGATCCAGAAACCAAAACATTAATACCTAGGGAACCTTGGCTGGAGTCTGGGGCGATAGCTGGTGATGCTTCAAATGGGTCATATATTCAAGGATTTAAAATCCAGGAAAGAAGGGGCAGACCAGCCACTGAGCCACAAAACACAAGGCTACCAACCTTCCCCAGACCCCGCCTAAGGAACTGAGAAGGTCAGCACCCCCGACACACCAGCACTTTGGCAGTTTAGACTCTCCAAAGTGCTTCTCAATAGGCCGTGTAGCCTGACGGTTAGGGGGCAGAACTCTAGATTCAGACTGCCCGGGGTTCCAACCATGGCCCCTGCTGCTTACCTAATGTATGGCCTTAAACAGACCACTTCCTTTCTCTGCCTCGGGGCCTCATCTCAAAAATGAGGCTGATCCCAGTGCCTACCTCATTGAGTTAAGAATTAAGTAAATAAATGTTTGATCAAGGTATCAACCCTACCCGTACACTAGTAATACAAACACTGTGTTACAGATGGGAAACTGAGGCACAGGGAAGCCCCAAGGTTACACGGCCAGTAAATGGCAGAGCCAGGATTCAAACCCAGACAGCCTATGACCCCAGTTCCTGGCTCTCATCCAGGGGTCAGCAAATTCTCTCTATAAAGGGCCAGATTGTAAATATTTCAGGCTTTGCTGGCCATATCCGGTCTCTGTCACATATTCTTGTTTGTCTGTCTTGGGGGCTTTTTTAACAACCTTTAAAAAAAAGTACAAACACCATTCTTAGCCCGCGGATTGTACAAAAACAGCCCATGAGCTGGATTGGGCCTCACAGGCCACAGTTTTGCCAGCCCCTGCCCTAAACCACTGCAGAACGCTAACTCTTGGACACCAGCAACTGATTCAAGCTTGGCAAACACACCAAAGACATCAAACGAAGTCTATCTGCCAGTCCACTGGAGTCTACAGGTTACCAGTTTACAAGTTCCACCTGGAGCTTCTTCAGCACCAAGGTGAAGAGGTGAGCCTTGTATGGCATGTCCAACATCTGTTTGGGGATCAAAGCAGCTGCAACAACTGTAGACGGTTCTTTCAGATCCCTGGGACAGGCAAACAGCAGCAGGCAAGAGGAAGCACAGGGAGAGATGGGCCCCACCACCCACAGCTATACACGTTAAAGGTCTGTGTTCACAGGCAGAGGGGACAGCCCTCGAAAGGGTCTGGTCCAACTCAGAGGCTCAAGGGTCACCCATCGCCTCCAGCAGAAAGGCATGTTCAAGAATACCCTAGTATCGGGCTGGCCAAAAATTCATTTGGATTTTTCCATTACATATCATGGAAAAATGTGAACAAACTTTTTGGCCACCTCAGTACTTTCCCCGCTCCCCTCTTCCTTTCAACTCATGGAGCAAAGATGCGTGTGGCCCCAGTGAGCAGGTGTGTGAATGAGGCACCACCAGCCAACTTAATCCACCAGCAGGGACCCCAGAGAACAGCTGTCAGATGCAATGCCTTCGGGATGGAGCCAGGGCAGGCCCAGGCCAACAGCCACCATGTCTAAGGGCTGAAATCCCTGGGCTGAAAGCAGTGGATGGTGGCAGAGCCATCCACCCAGTTGGGGATCTGCCCAGAAGCCAACTCCGAAGCTGATTATCAAGACTTTTCAGGCCCTCACGCAAGCAGCACACCTTCCCCTGGCCTGCCTGACCGAGACTCAGTCAAATCTGAGTGGGCAGGGAAGGAGATAGCCAATGCGTGGATGGCTCTGGTTCACCCACCCAGCATCTCCCCACCCCAACCCCTCATCCACAAAGAACCCAGACTTTGTGAGGGGCTCCCTCCTTCTCCATCACTGGACTTGGCCTGTGCTATCCAGGGATTGGCTGGAGCACATGACACACATTTGTGCCAATCAGAGCTCACTTGCTCCGGGTGAATGGTTCAGGGGTGGAGCTCCTGACTGTGGTCTCAGCCAATCAGAACATGACACTGCCCTGCTCACTGTCATTGGACCATATCTCAGCCAATCAGAGCTCATCATGATTGGGTCAGGGGTCCCAAGCCCAGGTGTGCAAGTCCAGGCAAATGAGAGGCGGATAAATAGCACAAGCAAAGACATATTGTAATTGGTTCAAATTCAAGCACCGTGACTCTGGCCCAAGGCATTCCTAATGCTGCTTTCTCCTGGCCACAGATGGCTAAAACCTGAACGACTCTCAGGACTTTTGTCAGAACTGCTGGAAATGAGGCTCTCTCTTCCCCATTGTCTTTGAACTTGATAGGGTGCAAGGTTGCAGCAAACACAGCCACTTGCTACCACGCTGAAAAGAAAGCTGAAAGGTGGGAAGCAAAACTGAACCAGAAAGAAAGTGGCAGGGCCCTGGCTTGGATGCAGCCTGGCCCAAAACCAACACTGCCCCGAGGCTTCTCAGCTACCTAAACCAGCAAGCTTTATTTTTTGCTTAAGCCAGACAGAGCTGAATTTTCTGTTGGTTCAAAATCAGGGAAAGACACTACATTGTAAAGCAACTATACTCCAGTAAAATTTTTTTAATCAGCCAAAGAAATAGGGGGAACAACTCACCTTGAGGAGGAGGGGGTATTTGCAGATCCTCTGAATAGGAGACAACAGGTAGCCCTCCAGAGGGATGTCCGTGGTCTTCCGGCCTCCAAGAAGCATGCAGCTCTGCAAAGGGACAAGAGATCGTCAGAACTAGCCAAGGACAGCCAAGGAGTCTGGTCAGCCTCAAATAATTGTGGGACACACTTGCAAAATGAAGCTGTATGTAAACACTTTGGAAGCAACTTAAGAACACCGAGGACAGGAAGAAATTTTAAGGTCTACAATCCAGCACAAACCCTAGATCAGAAGTTGACAAACGACAGCCCAGAGGCCAAATCCTGCTTTGGCAATTAAATTTTTTATTGGAACACAGCCATACTCATTTGTTTACATACTGTCCATGACTGTATCCAAGCTATAATGGCAGAGCTGAGTAACTGTAATAGAGACCTTATAATTGCAAAACCCAAAATATTTACTCTCTGGCCTTTTACAGAAAAGTCCGCCAACCCCTGATCTACAGAAACTAACACACACGCACCAGGACACAGGAACATGGACACTCAAAACTGCCTTGTTCGTAACAGCAAGCAATGGAAAGCAACCTGAAAAATGTCTGTAGCTTTCTACAATGGTACACTACGCACTCGTGAAAACGGGAGAACTACAGCTCGCTATAGCAATATGGGTGAACCTCAAAAACATGCTCTGCAGCAAAAAAAAGGAAACAGAAGAGTATGTATGGTGTGAACTCATTTATATAAAGCTTTGAATGACACACAAAACAAAACCAGACGTTCTTTACAGAGAATCTATGGGCACTAAAGCAGAAAGTCACGCATGGGAAAGAAATGTGCCAAGTCACATGTCTACTGCGGTCTCTCACACACACCTCACCGTCCCTAATGAGGGGCTGTCCCTAGCCAAGCCACAGTTCCTAGTCCAGTCACTAGGGCTCACCATGGCCCAGTGAATGAATGAACGAATGAGTGAATGAGCAAACTGCAACCAAGGGGCCTCAGCCTTCCTCCTCAACAGCATGCTAGCAGCCTGGAAATGGAACTCGACTCCTGGGAAAAGGGACTCCCCTCCTATCAGTCATTCACTCATTCCACAAATACACAATGCATGCTTACTATGCTCTGGACACGGTTCAAGCACTGGGGAACTGCTCAAGAAAGCAGACAAATCCCCTGCTTACAGTCAAGGGCAAATAAGACTAAAGAACGTTTACCATGCGCTTACCATGGTTAAGGTTCTGCACCTCAGCTTCACCCACAAGTAAAGTCTATGCTCACAGCCCAAGAATGAACCAGATCCCCATTCCAGATGCGCAAACTGGCACTCAAGAGCCGGAAGCACTGGCCCAAGTCTCAGACCTGCGTCCACTGCCTCTCAGGGACCTTTGCGGACACTCTCCTTGGAGAAGCAGAGTCCCAGGGACCCTGGGGCCCTGCTCTGGCAGGAGCTGCATGGCTCCCAGCCCCACATCTACGCCTGGCACAGACGGGGGATTGGGGCTGCAGCAGCTGGGATATGCCAGGCCCCACACCGTTCACACTCGGGCCTTTGTCCTCCGAGCCAGCGCTCCCCACAGGCTGCCCTGGTGATGTCAGCTCTGGGCAGAGAGAGGGAGACTGGGAGTGGGGGCTGCTTTCCAGACGCCCCCAGGGCTTGGCGGGAGAAAGGCCTGGCTCTTTGTTCAGGATCAAGAAGTTTTCACAGGACTGTCACAGCCACCACCTCCTCTTCCCCCCAAACATCCTAGATTATTGCTTACTTTATTTTCATTTAAAAAAAAAAAAAAGCAAGCACACACAGAGCTATTCACTATTCTAATAAGATTATGCCCCAGGCAGTATGGGAAGAACTTTTAAGAATCCTCTCTTTAAACCATCCTAATCCACAGAACTGATCCAGGTGATCATCCTCACCGGCTTCCCAGCCTTCTAATGGCAGCCATGCCCGGCGTGATCCCGGGTCCTCCCTTCCACCCACGCTTATCCCCACCTTACCTTATCCAGACCCATCACTCTCACCTCTTCAACCATCCTTTATGAAGAAACACTCAGCTTTCTATCTCCAGCCTGGCCCCTCGGTTCCCTACACCCCAGACTCAAATCTCTGATTCCCACCTGGAAATCTAACAGGCATCGTAAACCTCATATACATCCAAAAGGAAATTCTTTTCTATTTACCTCTCATCCTGGCTCCTACCCAGCCTTCATCATTTCAGGAAATCATATCTCCACTCTTCCAGCTGTTTGGGCTCCAAACCCTGGAGTCATCTGTGATTCCTTTTGCTCATTAATACACCAATGCCAAGCACACAGCAAACGCTGTCAGCTGGACAATCAGACTCTACATGAATCCAACTACCTCTCAAACTCATAGTTTTTTTCTTTTTAAAGAGCGGTAAAACTTTCTGATAGCCAATATTACTTATATATCTTGGTGATATATAGTGTATTAATGTATAATATGGGCTTCCCAGGTGGCTTAGTAGTAAAGAATCTGCCTGCCAATGCTGGAGACGCAGGAGAGGCAGGTTCGATCCCTGGCTGGGAAAGATTCCCTGGAGAAGGAAATGGCGACCCACTCCAGTATTCTTGCCTGGAATATTCTACAGACAGAGAAGCCTGGCGGGCTACAGTCCATGGGGTCACAAAGTCGGATATGACTGGGTGACGGAACCCTCAAACCACTACCACCCCATCTTCACCGCTGTCATCTCTTGCCTGGATGGTTGCAGCAGCCCTCGAAGGGGGCTGAATCATGTCCCCCCAAGTGCCCCGCCCACCTGGAATCTCCAAATGGTCTTCACAGATATAATTAATTAAATTAAGATGAGATCATTCTCATTCTGGATTAGGGTGGGCCTGAAATCAACGAGCTCCGTGCCCTTAAAAGAAGAGCACAGGACACAGGGACGGCAGCCAAGTGAAGAGGGAGCCAGAGACTGAGGGTCTGGTTCACAAGGCAGAAACACGCGAAGCCACCAGAAGCTAGAAGAGCAAAGGCGAGGTCCTTCCCGGGGGCCTTCGAAGGGGGCAGAGCCCTGCCGACACCGTGATCTGAGACTTCGGGCGGCAGAAGTGTGAGAGAATCATTTTGTTTTAAGCCGCCCAGCTTGTGATCATTGTAACAGCAGCCCTGGGAAACCCACGCAAGCCCCCAGCCTGGTCTCCTCCTAGCTTCCACCGTCACAGGGCCAAGGAGAGCCGTTCAAAATGCAGATGAGTGCACGGCATTCCTCTGCTCAAAGCCATCCCATGGTTTGCATCCCACTCAGACTGAAATTGAATATTCTACTGAAAGCACTGCCACATGCTCCAACCTGGACGAATCTCATAGACGTTCTGCAGAGCGAACGAAGGCAGACGCAAAAGCCTCCTTGTGACTCCATTCGTGGAACATTCTAGAACAGGCAAAAAAACTAACCTTTCATGAGAGAACCTGGCCACAGAGGTTACCTCTGGCTGCACAAAGGGGCACGACTGGGAAAGCGGATGGAGGATGGCACTGTCTGGAGTGACGGAAGGGTTCTAAATCTTGATCTCGGCGGTGGCTCCACGGGAACACACATATGGGAGAATTCGTTATGCTGTGAGTACATTCACCGCACGTATGCTCCACAGCAATAAAAGAGCTCTCTAAAAATCTCAGATTCGTTCCATTGTCGAGATGTTCCTTCATTATCTGGTCTCTTTCAATCTTCCTCCTACCCCCGCTTCCTTCTGGTTTTCCTCTCAAACTCTCCACTGCAGACACCGTGCCCTTCTCGCTATTCCTCAAACACACGCGGGCCTCAGGACCTTGGCACTTGCAACCCTCTACCTAGAATACTTTCCCTCCAGATACCACTGGTCTTTCACTCTTAACTTTACCCAGGTCTCTGCTTAAATGTCACCTAAGATGCTGTTTATCCAAAGAACCAACTAAAATAGCAGCCGCCACCCAAAAACATCCTGTCGTCCTTAACTTACGTTATTCCCTGCAGAGGACTTAATGCCACGTGACATAACCATGGAAATCTCCCCTATGAGGATGGCCATTCCATGAGAGCAGGAACTCTTCTTGCCTTGGTTCACTGTTGTATCCCCAGGACTTAGAATGATCCCGACCACATGTCAGGCAACTCAGAATGAAACTGGTGAATGAATAAGGGAATCCATTATCCCCATTTTGCAGACAAGAAACTGAGGCACAGAAAGAGGAAGTCCCCGCCCCGTCCCTCCGCTAGTGCACAGCACATCACGAATGGAAAGCAGATGGTGTCTGCTCCCAGCGCCTTTCCATCCCATAATAGGCTCGAGACGGCTCTTCTGCAGGTGGCCAGAAGCAGGGAGATGCCAGCAAGGAGGGAGACAGATGGCGTGTGTGCTGGCGCTCCACAACTCCTCCCCTACCCAACCCGGCCCAGCCGGCTGTGCTGGGAAAAGGGCAGCCCGGCCACCAGGAAGACTGCAGGGGAGAGAGCAAGGGGAAAAGAAGGGAGGCCCTTTTGTCCCAACCCCCTGCAAACAACTTCCTGGCATCTTCCTGCCTCTCAAGACAGAGCTGAGCCCAAGAGGTGGGACTCGGGGAGTCCAGAGCCCGGGCAACTGGACCACTACTAGGTTTCAGGCCAATCACAGAAACATAGCCATGTGTGTGATCTTACACGGCCTGACTTGACTTTGCTTTGTGCCCAGTCACTTCTGAATAGGAGTGGAGAAGTGGAAACAGAAAGATGCAGATACCAGCAACAAAAAGCATCATCGGTCCTGAACGCTTAAGATGCTTGGGACAAAAGCGGAAATCAGTTGACCAATCTGTCCTGCCTCAGATGCTCGCTGGAACTGGGCCAAGCAACACCAGCTCACCAGTGAAGGAAACATACGTCGTGACTCAAATCCTTGTGACTCAAATCCTGGACATACATTGTTGGAGACTGTGGACTAGGGCAAAGTGCAATTAAGAATTGTATTACATACTTTAGCTCTCTGGGCACGTGGTTAAGACGCTTTATGCCAGGTCAGTTGACTGTTCTGCTTCTGTGTGCTGAATCCTGTGTGTGCTTTCAGGCAATAAAATAGTATGGGGGCTTAAATAGGGCTTCTATAGGCAATAAAATAGGTGGGGACTGGGGTGGTCTGTGACTGAATGAGCAGGGAATTCAGAGTCAAAAAATAAAGAGCTGAATCCGTGAGAAGCACAATCACTTTTCAAGTACGTACTCTCAGAAAGTCACTTAATATTTTGGAGTCATCAAAAAGACTGGCGGCAAAGTCTAGGTACTGTCCCTGAATGTATTCTTCTTCCATAACAAAGGAACTTTCGGCTAGGCACAGGGCTGCCCAGAACAAAGCTTAGATTTCTCAGCCTCCCTTGCAGCTAAGTGTGGCCATGTGACTAAGTTCTGGTCAATGGGACGTGAGAAGAGCTGTGTGCAGCTTTCTATGGTGCCCATAGAAGGGGAGGGGCCAGCCCTTCTTCCCATCCGTCCTGCATCTTACTACCTGGAGTGTGTAAGTGGTGGGATATCATCTTAGACCATATCAATGATGAGGGCAAACACTGGGACACTGACCCCTGACACTGGGGCCCCTGTAGTAGCCCTAGATTGCCTATTACCACGCTGTTAACACAGGAAGGAAATACCATGTCTACCTTGGTTAAAGGGGCTTCCCTTGTAGCTCAGTTGGTAAAGAATCTGCCTGCAATGCAGGAGACCCGGGTTCAATTCCTGGGTTGGGAAGATGCCCTGGAGAACGAAACAGCAACCCACTCTAGTATTCTCGCCTGGAGAATCCCACCTACAGAGGACCCTGGTGGGCTACAGTCCATGGGGTCACAAGAGTAGGACATGACTTAGCGACTAAACCACCACCACCACCTCGTTTAAAGCATGATTTGGGATGTCTGCAAGGCAAACAAATGTATTTCTCAACTCATACACAACAGATAGTGGCTGGTAAAGTTCCAAGGGGGCTTCCCTGGTGGCTCAGATGATAAAGAATCCGCCTGCAATACAGGAAACCTGGGTTCAATCCCCGGAAGAAGGGAATGGCTACCCACTCCAGTAGTCTTGCCTGGAGAATTCCATGGACAAAGAGTCTGACAGGCTACAGTCCATGGGGTCACAAAGAGTCCGACACAACTAATCGACTAACACTTTCACTTTTCACAAAGCTCCAAGGAGATACATGAGAACTTGTTTTATGTACAAGTGAATTGTCCAATTATCAGGAAGACCATCATTGGTGTCTATAGTTTTGCCTGACCAATATCTATTCCGAACTTACTTCCACAAGTGGAAACCAACTGTCCTTTAGAGATGCACCCCATCCTTAGGGCCTGCAGTGTGAGTGGAGTTGTTCCCACCCTCCGGGTCCAGATGCAACCAACCTGAGCACTAGCCCATCCTCGTCTACAGCAGTCGGTTCAGGGATTGGTCTGGAGCCAAGCTGAGCCAATGAGCAACAGACCCAGGATTTTTGCAGTTACTATTAGAAGAGAGGAGCCCTCTTTTGGGTTTCCCTGGTAGCTCAGTTGGTAAAGAATCCACCTGCGATGCAGGAGAACCCCAGTTCAATTCCTGGGTTGGGAAGATCCCCTGAAGAAGGGCTAGGCTACCCGCTCCAGTATTCCTGGGCTTCCCTGGTGGCAACCCACTCCAGTATTCTTGCTTGGAGAATCCCCATGGACAGAGGAGGCTGGCGGGCTACAGTCCATGGGGTCGCAAAGAGTTGGACACAACTGGGCCCTCTTCATCCTGGAGTTGCTCGGCTATGAGAGGTACAGGCATGGAGCTTCTGGAGGCTGCATTGCCACTTCATGAGGAGAGCCTGCCTGGCCACGGGGCCAAGGTAAGAAAAGCAGAACCAAGAGGCACTGCTGGGGGTGTCGCTGGAACACCCAGCCTCTGCTGCACCTGAGGCCCTCTTAGGTCTTAAACTTCCCAGAGGAGTGAACTAGTAATTTTGTTTTCCTTAAGCCAATTTTAACGAGATTTTCTTCCACTTACAATTAATAATCCTAATAATACAATTGGGGCTTTCCTGATAGCTCAGATGGTAAAGAATCTGCCTGCAATGCAGAGACCTGGGTTCAATCCCTGGGTCGGGAAGATCCCCTGAAGGAGGAAATGGCAGCCCACTGCAGGATTCTCACCTGGGGAATCCCCTGGACAGAGGAGACAGGCAGGCTACAGTCCATAGGGTCGCGAAGAGTCGGACACGACTTAGCAACTAACACACACACACAATAATATAATTACAACTTGTTATCAGTTTTATCAGGATCATTACTTTAGACCAGGAACTGGTCCATTTGGCTCTACGGCCAATCCAGCCCCCTATATCTCTCTTTATAAATAAAGTTTGGCTGGAACACAGCTCATTTCTTCATATTACTTATGGCTGCTTTCACGCTATAGTAGCAGGGTAGAGCTGTTGCGACAGAGGCTGTAAGACCAACAGAGGCGAAAGTGAGCCACCATTAGGCTTTCACAGAGAACGCCCCTGCTGCACCCAGACCGCCCTGGCCGAGGAGGGGTCAGGCGGCGCGGGTCTGCGTGGATCTGCAGGGTTGAGGCAGAGAGGACGGGGGCGCTGGGGCTGCGGCTGACTTACCAGAAGGAAAGCGCGCACGGCGGGGATCTTGTTCAGCTCCATAAGCAGCCGCAGGGCCTTCTCGTGGTTGCTACAGTACTCCTCGTACACGCAGAACTTGTCCTTCTGCAAGACAAGGACAGAGCCTGTGGGGGACAGCTCACAGCAGGAAGGCAGATGCTGGGAGACGTGCGGGGCCCGGGACAACAGGACGACCCCAGACCCTGAGAGATACCCAGCAGGCGGGGTTTCAGCTGCAGGAGCTCCCACTGACCTCCCACCTCCACTCTCGCCCCAGTTCTGCACCCAGTGACCTCCCAGGCAGCAGCATGGCCCAGGGTCAAGGATACGGGCTCAAGCCAGGCAGACTGGACTTGCACCCTGGCTCTGTATTTCCAGCTGTGAACTAGGGCAAGCTAGCTGACCTCTCTGTACCTTGGTTTCCTCATCTGTTAAGGGGGAATTAATTACAGTCCCTAGCTCATGGAGTTCTTAGTTAAATGATTTAATAGGTACGGTTTCACCATACAGTAAATGCTCAATAAATGTCTTTATAATCAAAACGCAAATCAGATTGTGTCACACCACGGCTTAAAACCCTGCAATGGTGTCCTGCTACACTAGGAATGAAATCCAACACTTCACTGTAGCCTTCGAGGGTCAGCCAATGTGACCCTGCCTTTCTCACTGGCCTGCTGTCTGCTCCTTAGATTTGCCAAGCCTGTGTCTACCTCTCAGCCTTTGCTCTCATCTTTTTGCCTAGAACACTCTTGCCCAAAGCCTGGCGACTCTGCACCATTGGGGTCTCAACTCAAATGCCACCTCCTCAAATGACACCTGGACCATCCTGGCTAAAGTGGCCACCCAAGTGTTCTCTGTCACTCCTCCACTGCCATCTTCCTTTTCTTTATAGCATTCCCACCAACTGGAATTATCTAGATTATCTGTTCATCATCTGTCGTTTCCCACTTGGCCATCGGCTCCTTGAAGGCAGTGACCACATCCTCTAGTTCACTGAGGGGTCCCCAGGTCCCAGCACAATGTCTGGCACACAGTAGGTCCACAGTGAACACTTAATGAGTGAACTCACACACCTGCGATGCACAATGCCCTATGTATATGAAACACAAGAGTCTACATAAGACGCAGGAACTTGGGAGAACACGTATTTCTCTGGTCGCTGCCAGGCAGCAGTGGCATTGCTGAGACGGGGGATAGCTCTCTTGAGCTCCAGAAGTCCCTGAGCCCAAAGCTAGGTTCTTTACAGGCTAGAGGTCACCTGTGGGTCACCAGATCTGTAACCATCAGTCAGGGTTTCTGGGACTGGAGCAGCCAGGAGCCGTCTTCGCAGGAAGCTCTCAACAGAGCAGTCTCAGTTCCCAAAGGCTTAAAGGATACCTCCTCCCATCCCGCCAAACCCCAAACAAGGATGTCCTGGGGAAGGCCACAGGACAGGAAGGGCTGATGGGTCTTGACCTTGGGCTTGGGGGTGGCTGGGAGACCCCAAGAAGCTTAGGAAGGAAGAGGTGGGTCTGCAAGGTAAGCAACTCGTCTTGTTTCTAAATAAGCCCTAGTCACCCTGCCTGTGGGTGGAGGTTTCAGAATCAGTAAGCTCCCTCTGGGGCTCTGTGTGCACCATCTGAGCTGCAAAAAGCCTACAGATGGAGCCCATGGCCAACACGGAACGTCCACTGAGGGGTCAGGACCGGCCACCCTACGCTCTCCTGGAATGCGGGCGGACTCACTCACATCTCACAATTCCCTGACACGCGGACGACTGTATTCGACCCCTCAGCCACGTGGGAAACCAAGGAAAGGCTGGTTTCCAGGGCGGCACCCCTAGCGAAGCAGCAGAACAGGATTCGACCTCTCTAAACCCCCATACTGATGTCCGGCTCTACAAGAGCCTACAGGCTCTGCTACCAGTACAGCTCCAAGGTAAGACAGCAAAGCCCCGGAGACCACCACCAGCATCAGCCTCCAAGGGCAAGCCCAGGTTCTACAACCAGACCACCCAGGTTCACAGCCCAGCTTCCCAGCTCTGTGACCTCATAAAATTTCAGAGCCTCTGCATTCGTGCCTATAAATTCCCGATGGTGATGACCTCCCGGTGATAAGGCTGTTGTGAGGGTCATCAGGTGAATTGATAGTAAATGTGTAAGAGCGCCCAGTAAGGGCTCCTTGACTATCAACCACCACTATCATTGCTGCTGTTGACGTTGCTACGATGACTATTGCCATTATTTCCGCAAGTTCACTATCCCATTGGTGAACTCATCTATACTATGACAGGCGGGGCAGTGGATGGCTAGGTTTTGATGGCAAAAAAGAGACAGGCAGAGTCAGGAGGAAGAGACTGAAGTGGACTCGTAGGCCTGGGGCAGGGCGCCAAGGAAGGCACCAGGAGGATTTTGTGAAATATGGTGACTCTTGCCTGTCAGCAGATTTGCTGTCTCATTTTTGCACTGTCCATCTTCCCACAACCACCCCCTGGACTAGGATCTCCCTGGAGGCAGGGTTTGCCCCTGCTGAGGTCACGGCTGCGATGCCAGGGAGGACGGAAGTCTCAGACCGAGAGGAGACGACTACTTGATGAATGAAGCGAGGCCGCAGCCGGGGCAGCTGTGTGGTGCCCGAGACCCTCACCCCAGCCTCACTCTGCTTCTGATCCACCACAACGCAGCCTCAGCTCATGGTCAGCCTGCATGTTGCTTCACCCACCCAGCACCCACGGCCCCTGGCTCTGGTCTCAGCCCCCAGTGTTTCCCCCGGGCACCTGCCTCCTACACTCTGACCCCACTGACTCGACTGCACCCCCAGGCACCAGGGGTGAGCATGTGGCCCAGGCCAAATCAGTCAAAGAGCTCCCTGTCCTGGCAGCAGTGGTCATGTGACCCAAGTCTCAGAGAGCGCTCAAGGACTCACGTTGAAATTATTGCGAAGAGAAGCTCTCTTTGAACTTTTGTTTCTAAGTGAGCAGACTGTCACCCTGAAACTGCTCAGGACCATCTCTGCCACCACTCCAAGAAATAAAAATAAAAGTCTGTCTTTTTTAGGGTACCAACTTCAGGGCCAAGAACAGTGGCTGGCACACAGTAGGTGCTTAATGATACTACTAAGAGACTTTTTCATGTAGAACAGTGAAAACACAAGACTCAGAATCAGATGACTTTGGCTCAAATCCCAGCTCCAACACTTACTGGCTGGGTAAGCTTGCACACTGACTTAAGCCTCTCTGGGCCTCAGTTTCTGCACCTGTAAAGTGGGTATAATAATAGCACCCACGGTTAAAGGTTGTTGTGATGTTGTAATGAATTAATACACATAAAGCACTCAGAACAACACCTGGAACAGAGAAAGTTGATTGAATGCTAGTTTGTGATCATCTCAGTAGCCGGGGGTTGGGCCTTGGAGTGAGGCGGTGATGGAGTTTCCTGCCGTCCACTGACTGGGCAGCAGGGGTGGGCTGGTCTGTAAGCCAGGGCCCCTCATGAGGTCTGAGATGCCCCTTCCTTGACCACAGAGCTCTGTTCCCAATAGCCACCCCACTACCCTGGTGCGGTACTGCTGGCCTGGGCACTCCCTCCATTTGGGGCCCTCAGGGATGCGGTGGTGGGCGTGCCCCATCCATGCATCCCTCCCTGAGGACCATCCTCAGTCTGAGACAGCCACCTGGCCTGCCTGAGGCTGTCCACCCACTCCCCAGGACGGCCCCCATCCAACAGGGGTGCAGAAGCCCCATTCCCTCATGGCAATTTGGGGTGACCTGAAGGAAGAGGCACCCTCAGCTCCAGCATTCCCCCAACCCTGGGTGGGGTCAGGCCGAGTGGAGAATGTAACCTTCTTCTTGAACTGCTTCCAACAAGGCCACCTGCACACAGGCCTCGGGCTTCCAGAAACCCAACCTACAGCAGTGGCCCCTTTTGAAAAGAATTCAGCGTCATCCTCCATGAGCATGGGGGACTCAGGGTGACGACTGCAATATTTTAATGAAAAAGGTGAGTTTAAGTTAAAAACTCCGAGTCACCCACTGAATGAGAAAGGAGACTCTGCTTTCAGCTATTTCAGTAACCTCAAGGGAGGGTCTCAGCAAGCTGTGGTGGGCACCAAAGCCAGTCTGATGCTGTTCACCTGCTGCTGCTGCTGCTGCTAAGTTGCTTCAGTCATGTCCGACTCTATGCAACCCATAGACGGCAGCCCACCAGGCTCCTCTGTCCCTGGGATTCTCCAGGCAAGAACACTGGAGTGGGTTGCCATCTCCTTCTCCAACTGTTCACCTGAGCAGGCATCAGCTCAGAGACGCAGGTGAGCAGAAGTTTCTGGAATGAATGCTGTAACACAGCTTGGCTTCTACTGCATTTATTTTTAATAGTGAGAGACACTCACTTTCCAAATCCAGTAATGATGCAAATTTCCCTCTTAAATAGGTTTGTTTGGCTCCCCACAAAGGCCTGAACGTCCACTGCCAACACGTCAAGGTTCTGAGGATAAACACTGCCACCGCGATTGTCCAGTTCGCTGAGGCCACGTGAGGAGGGCTGCAGGCTGTGTATGGGAGGGCACGGAAAAGAGGGCTGCGTCCTGGGCTCCAAACTCCCCACCTTCCTTCCTCCAGCCATCCCCACATCTCTGAGCAAATGAGCCCCGGTGGGGACTCACGATCCAGAGACCTCGCTGGCTGGTCCGTTAAACCTGCTTACCACGCCTCTGCAGCTCAGGCAGAGAAGTCGGAGGACCCGGGGAGCCTGGGTTTAGTGGCAAGCTGGATAATGCTCCTTGAGGACCCCTTCCCTGCCCTCAGCTCGAGTGTGGACTGTTCCACTTCCAGCGCAGATGCCATCCCTTCACAGGCCGTCCCAACAATGTCACCGCCTCCCGGAAGCCTTCCCTGGCTCCTCAGCTGGAATAACGCCCACAGCTGACACTCACACCAGGCCAGATTTCAATGATGCACTCGAATTACCTCATTTCACCCTCATGACGGTACCCCACGGCAGGTCCTATCATCAATCCTGTTTTACAGAGTCAGAGACTGAGGCCCAGAGAGGCGAAGTGACTTGCCCAAAGCCACTCAGCTTTTCAGTGGTAGAACAGGGAATCAAACCGAAGCAGCCTGGCTCTGGAGCAATGGGGGTTCACTCCTTCCTCTGAACCTAAATGGAAGACTCCCCCCATCCTTTTCATTTTCCTGTTCAAGATACGTGTCCTGGCGAGTTTCCCAGCAGTCCAGTGTTTAGGATTCTGTGCACTCACTGCTGAGACCGGGGTTCCATCCCTGGTCAAGGAACTAAGATTCGCAAGCCACAAGGAGCAGCCAAAAACAAAAAAAAAAAGATAAAAAATAAATAAACAAGTAAAAGACATGTGTCCTGAACCAGTACTGCCGCTTGCCCCTCTCGCCACCCGTATGGACGCCACCCTGCCCAAGGGCACCAGCGTCTCACACATGCAGTGACCTCCTCCTGGTCTCCCCGCCTCCCCCGCCCCTCCAGGCCTCTCCCTTGCAGCAGCGCCAAGAGCAGATCACGTTCCTGCCCTGCTCCTCGCCATCCCTGAGTGCCCAGCTCACCTGTGCCCCGTCTCTCTCTCATGTTCATCCTATTTCAAACACTGAGGAAAGGTGGCCACGTGGACAGCTAATATCCAACATTGTGAGCACTTCCTGGTGTGCTGTTCTGAGCCCTCTCCTCCCTTATGTTAACAAACCTGATCCTCAACATCATCATGGGTCAGGTCTAGTTTTATACCCATTCTACAGGTGAGGACACTGAGGCACAGACAAGTTAAAACAACCTGCAGAGGCTAACATCGCCCATGAGCAGCCCGGCTCTGCCCTCCTGGTCTCAGACCATCCGGATGTGACACCCTGGAGGAGGGAGTTAGTGACGATGTCAGTGACAACGGAAGTGAGCACCTACATGGACTAAGTCCCTGCTCCAGGCCAAAGTCTCTCATCTCATTTCTGCTGACACTTGAGGCGGGATAAGACTCTGTTGTGGGGGCCGTCCTGTGGGTTATGGGCTAATTGGTGGCATGGCTGGCCTCCCCCAACTAGAAGCCAGTAGCGTGGGCCCCCTCCTTGAGCTGGGACCACCAGGAGTGTCCCCAGATGTGGCCAAACGTCCCCCTGGGGGCAAAATCATCCCCTGGTTGAGAACCGCTGCCCTAGGCTACACATTTGATCAGTTTACCTCTTTGAGTCTTTCCATCGACCCAAGGAGGCATCATTATCCCTACTTGTCAATCAGAGGAGGAAACTGAGGCTAGGGGAGCAGAAGAGTTTGGCCCAGGCCTCTGCCCATGAGTCCAGGGCAGGTTTCCTCCCGGTGAGGAGGGTCCCAGGCAGCACAGGACGAGCAGGTGTGGAAAAGCAGGTGCTTTCTGCAGGCTAAGCCCCACCATCTTCCTCCAGCTGACCACCCCCACCCCCGACAATTCTAAGTGACTTGGGAAGACAGCAGCCACGACAACCAGACGCAGCCTCCCTGTCTGGCGGTCCCAGTGGGCGCCCAGGGGTCAGACACCCTCATCGGCTAGCGGGTGGCCCAGGACTCAAACGCTGGGGTGTCTGACCCAAGTCCACCCTGAGGCCCCACCAAGCCAGGAGGCCACAGGAACACCAGAATGCAGTCATTCAGCCAAGAGCTCTGAGGGAAGGAGGACCCACACTCAGGTGACACCGAAGGGAGGGGAGCCAGCTACTAAGCCCCTTGGTCCACTGGGTTCAGCACTCCGCCTGCTGTTGCGGGGACAGAGATTGGGCCCATCTGCCCTCCAGCCTCTCCATCACCCAAACAGGCCTGCAAGTGAAACTGGTCAAGGGAACCCAGGGAGAAACCTATTCCCTAAAAGCTACAGGCTCCGACAGGGGCTGGCGCACTGTACTCACGAATTTTAAGAACACATTCCCAAGTTCATGCTGAGACTGAGGCTCCGGATGTAAGCAAAACTCCAAGGCCTCCAGGAAATCCTTATGAACCTCCAGGATGTCTTCGATGTTCGAGAACAGGATCTGCGAGGGGAACATGAGGCCCAGAGACAGCATCAATCCAGGCTCAGAGGGACAGCAAAATGAAGCCTTAAAAAATACATAACCCCCTAGTGCAGGCGAGGAGGGCATAGGGAAACGGGCTCACAGAAATCACGATAATAACAAAAGTACTGCCAACATTCACCAAGCAGGACTAACGCCTAATCCTGCGCTAAGAACTTCATGTGCGTTTATGGCATCTAATCCTCAGTATAACCCCATGAGGCAGGAATGGTTCTCATCCCCAGTTCACAGATGAAGAACGGAGGCTCAGAGAAAATTATTAACTTTCCTGAGGTCATGCAGTCCAGGGAAGCAGCAGACAGACGTGAACTTCATGCTCGGCACGTGGAAGATCATGTACTGTGACATTCATCAGAGTCTAAGACACGCACCTGGTATGTCCAACCAGGGGACTGATTGTTTTAAATGGTGAAGGTAGTTCCAGACACCAATTCAAATGATGTGATAAAAGAAAATACTATAGGGAAGGAAGATCAAAGTGCCGTTCAAACCCTCACAAACCATACAAGAGTGTGTTTCCCCCAGAAGAACCTATAAAGTTTGACATGCACAGTCTGGCCCGGCAAGTCTATATGTTAGAATTGAATCTTTTGATCAGTCATTTCCAACCAGGGACAGTTTTGCCTCCCAGGGGACATTTGCCAATGTATGGGGGCATTTTCGATTGTGACAAACTCAGCTGTAATGAATGAGGACACTCCTGGCGTCTGAAAGGTAGAGGTCAGAGATGCGGCTGAACATTCTACAAGACAGACACAGAACAGCCCCCTCAATGGCAAAGAACGGTCCAGCCCAACATGTTCATTGTACCAAGGTTGAGAACTGGGTGGATGGCCAAGACCATATACGGCAGCTTTATCTGCAGTAGCAGAAGACCAGAGGAAAGTTAAGCATGCACTGAATGGGACTTGTGAAATAGTTAAACAAGCTGGACTGGTTATATTTAAATACATCTCATATTCCGAAATACTCTGAGCCTGTGAAAAGAACCTGCAGGTTTGTATATACGGACCTGGAGCCCTGGAATGATCCCTGATTGCATACTGTCAAGTGGGGGCTGGGGCTGGGGGGAATCATGGCACCACTTGGAATTCCAATATGGATCCATCTGTGTAAGGTAACACACACGCAAAGGCCATTCTGCTCTGCGCTGGCAGAAGCAGAGACCCCTGGACAATAACACCAACTGGGAACCATCAAGGCCTCTAAGAACAACTAAGGGAGAATTTCCACTGACTCTAGGCCCTCTGAACTGTGAAATTCCTTCTTCTGCTTTTTTTAAAAAAAAAAAACAGGTGCAGTTTTTCATTTAATTTTGAAGAAGGCATTCACAGGGCTCAAAAATCAAAATATTATAGGAACAAAAAGTTCCTTTTGAGCACCCCAATAAATACAACGCAGAGTCCCTCTTCCCCCACTCCCACCTGCAGCAGCCAGCAACCCGGGTCACCAGTCACTGCGGCTTACAGCTCCTTCTAGGCTTTCTTACACAGTCATTCCTTCAGCGAGGACTAACTGAGCCCCTGCTGTGTGCCAGGCCCTGGGCACACAGAAGAGAACAGCCCCCTACCTGCCTCCATGCAGCTGACATTCAACTGGAAGGGAACAGAAAGCCAACAAATAATTGTAGTTTTCCAGGTGACAAGACGCACTCAGGACGAACGTAAATCAGGAAGGGAATCCCAGGGTGCAGCAGGAGGAAGAGT
Organism: Capricornis sumatraensis; assembly: GCF_032405125.1. Lineage (NCBI taxonomy): Eukaryota > Metazoa > Chordata > Mammalia > Artiodactyla > Bovidae > Capricornis > Capricornis sumatraensis. The sequence continues at coordinate 80,208,087 of NC_091083.1, forward strand.
CTGCACGTTTCAACAAAGAGGGCCAAGGACAGCCGCTCTGAAAAGGTGACACTGGAGTCAAGGTCCTGAGGAATCAGGACCAACCCCACAGACCCTGCAAAGGCAGCAGACAGTCTGTAGAGGCCTGAGGGTGGGCAGCGAGGGCCAAGGGGCAGGAGGCCATGCGTCAAAGCCGAAGTCCCAGAGGGCCAGAGACCCTCTTCCACCTCGCCCTTATCCTGGGGGACACTGCTCACATGAAGTGGCTGGAAGAATCACTCGCACTGTTGGGTTATTTTTCTCTTTCTTGTTCTGTCCAGCTCACATGTTGAATGTGCTTAAAGACCCATAGGATACATCCTATTCTTAACTCACGTCAAAAAATGGCTGCAGAATTTCAAAATAAGTTTATCTGTCTCCTGCGCATACACCCCAAAGAAATGAGAGCCTGTGTCCCCCCAAAGACAGATGAGAACAGTCATCACAGCCAAAAACTGGAAACTGCACACATAGCCACCGAAAGGAGAATGAATGAGTCAATACTGGTGTATTCGCACTATGGATTACTACACAGCAATGAACAGCAGTGACTCCCAGCTACACCAAACAGCAAGGGCAAGTCTCACAGACATAACAGTGAACAAAAGATGCCAGGCACCACAAAGGGGTCATTTTTATACACGGTTCAAGAAAAGGCAGAGGCAACCAACGCCACCAGAAGTCGGTGCTTGTCTTTGGGGAGGAGGCATGTACTGAGGAGCTGCACCCTTTGCTTTATATGAATTATACCTCATAAAAAAGGTAATTTTTTCAAATGGCAATAAATTACAATTCTTAATTATAATGCATACTGTTAAGATGTAATAAATAAATGTGCTCAGTCATTTCAGTCGTGTCCTACTCTGCGATGCTGTGGACTGTAGCCCGCCAGGTTCCTCAGTCCACAGGACTCTCCAGGCAAGAATACAGGAGTGCGTAGCCATGCCCTCCTCCAGGGACCCACGGATTGAACCTGAGTTTCCTGCGCCTCCTGCATTGCAGGTGGATTCTTCTCCCACTGAGCCACCAGGGAAGCCAATAAATAAATAGACTGTAATAAATAGACTAATGAACAGTAGGGACTCAGTAAATATTTGCTTTCTGAATGAATGCATAAAAGGTTCAATGCCAGCCCTACGAGGAACCAGCCATGCACTGACCCTGCGTAGGTCTCTTTACATCTCTGAGTCTCAGTTTTCTTATCCAAAACACTCGACTCAGAATTATCAATGTACAATGTACAAGGCAGCTATCAACCTTGGACGTATGCAGCGGGATGTCTGGCGTGACCAAGCTCTTTATGAGCTGTACATGCTGGGCACAGCTGACTCCCACCCTGCCCCAGCTCCCCCTCTCTCCAGGCACCAGGACCCCAGAGCCCCAAAGGGCTGGAGGCAGCTTCTCAGAGAGTGAGATCACACTGGAAAGCCAGGCCTGGGGACCTCTGGGGCCCGTACTGAGCACACAGAAGGCCTATTGACTTCCTCCCGAAACTCCCCAGAGCCACAGCCAAGATGAAGCCTGGACCCAGTTACTCATCCCCTCTGCCTCGCACTCAATGCCCAGTGCAGGGCAGGGGCCCGGGCTGCCAGGAAGGCAGCTGGAGGTGCCAGGCTCCCAGGGGCGCTTGGGAAGGGATTTTCCACCAGCACCAAGCCAGGGGCCCCCGTGCGAGGAGGCTGGGAGACAGGATGGTTGTACTGAGCAAGGGGAGAAAAATCCTGAGCTGAGAGTGGGGGTCCGAGGCTGAGTCCTCCTCACAGACCCCCAGCACAGTCCGCTCACGGGACCCAGGGGCCTCTGGGGGCCACAGGGAGCAAGCGGGGCCGGGGGGCGGGTAGGGCAAAGCCAGCTGCCCGTGAGGTGGACGCACCCACCCCCACCCCTGCGCCCCCTCCGAACATCACCCAGGGGAGCAAACCCACCCCCACCCCCACGCTGCCTCCGAGCATCACCAAGGGGTAGCAAGGCAGCTCTGCTCAGCAGGGACAGCAGGGGCCCCGGGCCCCCACCTTGACGTTCTCCTCCGTCAGGCCCTTCTCCACTGAGTCCACCGCGTTCTGCCGGATGCGATGCAGGAATGCCTGGAAGAGAGAAGCAGGGAGAGGTGAGCTTCCACGCTGCCAGTCCCCTGGAGGCGGCACAAAAGGAAAGTCACGAGTTCAAGCGCCAGCGAGGCCCTGGACAAAGGCAGGAAAGAAGCAAAAACCTATTCAGCCAACACGTCTTTATGGAACACCTACCTGGCCAGGCTCTGCGGAGACCAACACAAGCCCTGCACCAAGGACCTGCGCTCACACCAGCATCATCGCCCAGGGGACCCTCATGGAGAGCAATTCGTTTTCCCATTATCTTTCTTGTTTAAAAACTTATCTTCTAAATAATAACCATTCGCAGGGCTCAAAAGTCAAAACTACAGGAACTTCCCCAGTAGCCCAGTGATTAGGACTCCACGTCCCCACTGCAGGGGATATGGGTTTGATCCCTGGTTGGAGAACGAAGATTCCAAATCCCAAAATTTAAAAAATATATATATATATAAATATATATATATATACACACACACATAGTCAAAATTGGAAAAGTGGGTTTCCAACACCCCAGCCCCCATCCATGTAGTCCCTCCCTCCCCCACAGGAACCACAGCTCCTTGTGTCTTGTGAAAACGTCCAAATAAACATACATGTGTTGGTCAAAAAGTACCAAGTTTCCGTCATTAGAAAAATAAATTCTGGGTTTCTAGTGTAAGAAGAGCAATTACAGGCAGTACTGTATTATATACTTAAAGCTGCACTCTGATGGCAATCGTTTTGCAACATATAAATGTACTGAAGCAGGCGGTACACCTTAAATTTACACAGTTACATGTCAATTATACCCCAATAAAGCTAAGAAGGAATAAACACACATATAAATGTATCCCGATAAAGCTAGGAAAGAATAAACACACATATAAATTTATGCACACACACACACGTATATTCCTGTTTTCCCCTTTATTCACACCAAAAGATAGCAGCATACACAGCACGCCCTGGACCTCCTTTTTCCACTGAGCGTAGCTTAAAGATCCCTCCATATCATAACCCAGGCAACATCCTTATTCTCCTTTGATGGCTGCCCAGGATGCTACTGCGTGGATGAACCTCAGTCATTCTGCCACTTTTTTCAAGGGCTTGGAACAGAGAAATCATTTCCCCCTTCTGTGATGTGAGACAATAAAGGTGGGGCCTGGCAGGGGTGGTCGTGGGGAACAGGTGAACACACGACCACTGCAGGGGGGCGGCCGTTCACCCCCTCGAAGTGCGGCCACGTGGGAGGGCAGCAGGCCCAGGATCGCCAGATGTTCTGGAGGAGTTTTTTTTTTTTTTCCCCCAAGAGAAGGCAAAAATTAGGATTTTTTTTTAAAGCAAAGTCTCCCAGCTTTTATTATTATTATTATTATTTTTATTTTTAAAGCATTTGGGATTTTTGTTGTTTTGCTTTCTGGCCATGCTGTACCGCATATGGGATATCAGTTCCCCTACCAGGGATCAAACTCATGGCCCTGCAGTGGAAGCACGGGGTCCTAATTGCTAGACCACCAAAGAAGTCCCTCCCAGCTTTTAAATGGTGGCAGAAGAGCCATCTGTTTTTGCAAGGAACTAGGTTTCAGGGGTTGAGCACGAAAGCTGGGGACCAGAGTCGAGGGGTGCAGCCACGCTGATGAGCAATGACAGTGGCCTGACCCTGGCTGGGTGGGACAGACGTGCCGCTGAGAAGTCAGGGGAATGAACTTGGGGGTGGGGGATGAAAGCCAGCCCCTGAGGGAGACTGAGGTTTGCCCCAACCCCAGGACTTGCCCCAGGCTGACCTGGCAACAGCCACAAGGAGCCCCCTGTGAAAACAACTTCACGGTCCACAGATCAGGAGGCGGCACAGAGGCCTGCCGGTCACCCTCGCCACCGCACGTGGGTGGAAGACAGGGGAAACCTCACCCAAAAGGACATCCACGGATGCCACGGCAGCCTGGGGGCCTGCGGACTCTGCTCCCCCAGGAAGACGCTCACCGGTGCTCCACAGGGCAGGTCTCAGAGAGGAAAGTTGGAGACAGCAAGGTGGCCTTGCCTCTCTGTCCACACTCACTGAGATGCATTCGCGACCAGTCCCTGCAGCCCAAAGTGTACATCCCCCGCCTGGACTCAGCTAAATTCCTGACAACTGGAAAACTCCACCTAGACGTCTGGGTCAGCGTCAGTCACTCAGCCGTGTCCAATTCTGTGTGACCCCCATGGACTGTAGCCCATCAGGCTCCTCTGTCCCTCGGGATTCTCCAGGCAAGAACACTGGAGTGGTTTGCCACATCCTCCTCCAGGAGATCTTCCCAACCCAGGGATAGAACTCAGGTTTCCTACATTGGCAAATGGATTCTTTACCATCTGAGCCACCAGGGAAGGCCAGATGTCCAAGAGCCATCTCAAACTTAATGCATCCCAAACCGAATTCCTGAACTTCCCTCCAAACCCACACAGCACCAAGCCCTTCCCAGCCTGACAAATGGCACCTCTGCTATTCAGGATCTCCAATGGAAGCCCCCCAGTCATCCTCGACCCCCTCTTTCTCTGACACTTCATTCCATCCATCAGCAAATGCTATCACAGCTTCACCTTCAACATTTTTCAATCAGACCACTTCTCCCTACATCCTCAGTCACCTGCCTGGCCCAAGTCACCATCACCTTCTGCCTGGATTGCAATCCCCTCCTCCCAGTTCCTGTTACCATACACACAGCCTGAGGGATCCTTTTAAGTATGTGAATCAGATCTTATCAATCCATGGCTTAAAACTTTCCATGGCTACTCAATACACTTAAAAAAAAAAAAATCACATCTTCCCACAGCCCATAAGGTCCCCATGCACCAGTTAATCTCTCTGAACTCACCTTCCAGCCCTCCATTCCCACCTCACACCTCAGTAGTCTTCAGCCACATCTTTAATCTCTCTATTCCTTCCACCTGCCAGGCACGCCCCTGCCTCAGGACCTTTGCACATGCTGCTCCTACAGGCAGGACATGTTCTCCCATCTGTTCTGGACCAGCTCCTTCTCCTTCATCACTCCTTAGCTCAAATGTCACCTCCTCCAGGATCCCCACCTTGTCTTCATGCACTTATCACCTTCTCATCTTGCATTAGTGAAGTCGCTCAGTCCTAACCGACTCTTTGTGACATTATAGACTGTAGCCTACCGTGCTCCTCCATCCATGGGATTTTCCAGGCAAGAGTACTGGAGTGGGTTGCCATTTCCTTCTCTGGAGGATCTTCCCAACCCAGGGATTGAACCTGGGTCTCCCGCATTGTAGGCAGACGCTTTAACATCTGAGCCACCAGGGAAGTCCAAAGTGAAAGTGAAGTCACTCAGTCGTGTCCGATTCTTTGCGACCCCATGGACTGTAGCCTACCAGGCTCCTGCGTCCATGGGATTCTCCAGGCAAGAGTACCGGAGTGGGTTGCCATTTCCTTCTCCAGGGGATCGTCCCAACCCAGGGATCGAACCCAGGTCTCCTGCACTGTAGAGAGACACTTTATTGAGAGCCCATTTGTCAGACAAAAAGACTGAGATCAAGCAATCTACACCAGCTCCTAGAGGAAAGGCAAAAATAAGGGAGCATGGCTGGGATGAAACCGTTACCCCAGTCCAAGAGTAAAGGTCAGGCTTGGAAACCGATGATTTGGCTTCAAACGGCACTCCTCCTCCCTCCTGCTGTGTGACCTCAGGAAAGTGCACTGGTCTTTCTGAGTCTCAGTTTGCATGTGTGCGTGTGTGCATGTGTGCGTGTTAAGTTGCTTCAGTTGTGTCCAACTCTTTGCAAACTTATGGACCATAACCCACCAGGCTCCTCTGTCAATGGGATTCTCCAGGTATGAATACTGGAGTGAGTGGCCACTCCCTCCTCCAGGGACCTTCCTGATCTGGGAATAGAACGTGCGTCTCTTACGTCTCCTGCGTTGGCAGGGGGGTTCGTTACCACTAGCGCCACCTGGGAAGCCCCGTGTATCAGTTTACTCTTCCCAGATACGTAGATCATAGTCATACATCCCGGCTTTCAGAACATATTAGGATAAAGTGCATGCGAGCTCCATGAGGGCACGGTCCTTGCCAGTCTTCTGGCAATAAGCCCTCAGGAATCAAAGGAAGGGCTAAAATCTGCCTGGCATGGTGCCTGACACACGGCAGGAACCTCAGCTTGGGCCACGTGGAAGACTGGTGACCCTTCTTTTTAAAAGACAATGGTTCGGGGGCTGGTCAGCAGACAGGAGTTCCCTGAGGATGTTTTCCCAGGGCCTGTGATGCTGCCAGGAAGTCCAGCCTCCAGCCTCCCTAGATGGGGCAGGAGGACAAGGCAGCCTCAGCCAGCACATCGGGCAGAGCAGGAAGCTGGGAGCGCGCTGCGGCTGGCCTAGATCGGGGCTTCCTGCCCCACTTTCCCCACAAGAGCACGGCCACCGCGATCGTGCTGGGACAACGTGAGGCTCAGGCCACCCACAGAGGAGCCGCAAACAGGCTGGTGTGCTGGGCACAATCGCGGCTCATGGTCCAGAAAGAATGGGCAGGCAGGGGCTCTGAGTCCAGCCCGCACGCTGCCCAAGGCATGACTGACTTTTCCAAGCAGGCGCCGATGCCCTTTGTGCAGGCGGGGTGGTGAAAGGCACCCTTCAGGGCGACTTCGTGTCCAAACATCGACAGTTTTGGAACACTTGGCCAAAAACATCTCTCATCTTGGAAACCTCCCTTGGAGACGAGCCCACTCTCGGGAGTCCCAGGGCTACCTGCAACCCCCCCCGGCCTGGGCGTCTTTGTCCATGCCATGTCCATGCAGCACCCCTGCCCAGGTCGCGTCCCTGCCTCTCAGCAAGTCCTCCTCTTCTCTTTAATGACGACGATGATGATGATGATGGAATACGTCAAGGATCCCTGAACGGTTGGAGAAAAATTTAACACCCACAAACACATCACTACCCAGTTTTGGAAAATCTTCTCAGCATTGTGTCAAACCATGTCAATGCTGGGAAAGATCGAAGGCAGGAGGAGAAGGGGACGACAGAGGATGAGATGGTTGGATGGCATCACCGACTCAATGGACATGTGTTTGAGAACTCCAGGACTTGGTGATGGACAGGGAAGCCTGGCGTGCTGCAGTCCATGGGGTAGCAAAGAGCTGGACATGACTGAGCGACCGAACAACAACAAATTTGCTTTAAACCATTTTCTAAACGAAATTCATCAAGTCCAGAGGAGGTGTAGATTGGGAAGGGACACAAGGGAGAGCCATGGGTGGGATTGGGAGGGGAGGAGCTGGAAATAGTCTACTTCTTGATCTGAGCGGCAGTTACACAGGCGAATGCATATTCAAAGCCTTATCCACAGGCACCTGGGATCAGGGCACTTTATCCACGTGCCTTGTGAATACCAAGCCCTCAATGCAGATGCAGAAAGAAAGGAGTCGTTACAGCGTGAGGCGAGCTACCTGGGTGCCTGCCCGTCCTGCAAGGCGCCAACTGCCTGGATGCACGCTCCTCGCCCCCACACAGGCCTGTGCCCACTCACTGGGCACGCGCAAATTGAGAAGCAATAAAGAACACTGTTTTGCGAGTTTACAACACTTCTATAAATGATGTGCTTTCAGCAACTTGCTTTTCTCACCCCACGTCGCACCTTCCACCTTTGGCCCACATCGACCCGTGCACTTGGCAACACCCACTGTCCACTCTCCACCCACACCCCTTGGTTCGTATCCCTGGGGTGCACCCCCGCACCACCTCGGCCACCAGCACCCACATCGCTGGGTCTGAGGCCCCTCTCTCACATGCAGAGCAGGCCGCAAAGACAAACAAGGAAACTGAGGCACGTGGGTGCCACAGCAGTCACCTGCTTGATGACACACTGTTCTTGGGAAGGGGCCCAGAGCAGGTTCAGCATTGAAAAGTAGAATAACAATGATAGATCTACTATTCCTTTGCGATTGTTACCCTACCTTACACCTTTGGGCCTTATTGTATGACAGCTGTTAGGTCCAAGTGTTTCTCATCCTCAAACAATGCTAGTTCGGTCCTCCTATGACTGCGTCCGTTTTACAGAGGAGGGAACTGAGGCCCGGTGTAGTAAAGAGCTGACCCAAAGCCACACAGCTAGGAGGTGGCAGAGCTGGGCCTCGAACCCAGGCAGTCTGGCCCGGTGACGAGTCTCCAACCCACTTCCAACACACGGCAGCACGGACAAACCACACAAGCAGCACACAGGGGGCAGCTGCCGTCTGGGGCACTGCTGGGGAGCCGTCATCTGTCCGGAACCCGTGGCCACAGCCTTGGGAAGAAAATTCTCTCCCTGGAGATGAAAAAGGAGAGAAGGAGGCCTCAAAGATGCTCTCTGAGACGGCCACCGGCAACCCGATCACTAAGGGGAGGCAGCCCGCCTGCCCCCAAGGACATCCCTGCCTTGACTGGGGTGACCTCACCAGACATATGGTGAAACCTGAGAGGCCCAGGGGAATGGCAGCCCCCAGACCATAACAAAGACAGGAAAGGGGGTGCCCTGAGGACCCCAAATCCCTAGGTGATCTGGGTGGTCCAGGGTCCAGGGAAGCACAGTGTCACAGAACAGCCATGAATACAAGTAACAGTAATTAAGTAATACTAACAACAGCATTTTACTTTATTAAATGACGCTTGCTCCTTGGAAGAAAAGCTGTGACAAAACTAGACAGCATATTAAAAAGCAGAGAAATCACTTTGCCGACAAACGTCCATCTAGTCAAGGCTATGGTTTTTCCAGTGGTCATGTACGGATGTGAGACCTGGACCCTAAAGAAGGCTGAGCACCGAAGAATTGATGCTTTTCAACTGTGGTGTTGGAGAAGACTCTTGAGAGTCCCTTGGACTGCAAGGAGAGCCAAACAGTCCATCCTAAAGGAAATCAGTCCCGAATATTCATTAGAAGGACTGATGCTGAAGCTGAAGCTCCAAAACTTGGGCCACCTGATGCGAAGAACTGATTCATTGGAAAAGGCCCTGATGCTGGGAAAGATTGAGGGCAGGAGGAGAAGGGGACGACAGAGGATGAGATGACTGGATGGCGTCACTGACTTGATGGGCATGAGTTTGAACAAGCTCTGGGAGTTGGTGAGGGACAAGGAGGCCTGGTGTGCTGCAGTCCATGGGGTGGCATAGAGTCGGACACGACTGAGTAAATAACAACATACTTAGGGCTGATTCACGTTGGTGTATGGCAGAAACCAACACAACCCTGTAAAGCAATTATCCTCCAAATAAAAATAAATTTAAAAAAATAATAATAACAACAACAGAAAGGGCCTCTATACAGGCTGTACTAAGCAGCCCCACAAAGGCCAGAGTTTGGGAAGACCCCCAAAAGCACAGTGACTCCAGCCAATCCTTTCCTCCGTCCACTCCAGCATTTATCCCATAGGAATAGCTAAATCTCACATGTGGCATCAAGATTTAACTTTAGTATCTGATTTTGAATTCTCACACTTGGGGTTTAGTTAAATAAACTGTCCGTCTTGGCAAAAGGATCATCACACTAAAAATGGTTTGCAGAAGACCATAGAGTGATACAGAAAAAAAAGAGTGTGAATGTATTTTAGGAAAAAAACCCCAAGTTACAGAAGAGTGCATAAAATATAATCTCGTTTTTGGTTAAATAATTTCTACATAGGCACAGAAAAGAAAAAGTGTGGAGCGAAATACCCTAAACTGTGTGAGAACACAGCCAAGATTACTAACTGTTCCCTAATGTCTGGTCTCTCCTTTTCCAGATCTTCGAATAAAGACTATTTTTTGCAGTTTCCTTTGCAACTAGATGTGGTCCCACGACTAAGTCAGGGCTAGTGAGGCAGGAGTGGGTTACATACACTGGAAGCGGAAGTATCCTTGGGGATGAGGGGAGGAATGGGCCGGGATTCTGTTGCTATTCCTCCTTCCTGCTGACTGGATAGCAAATGTGATGCCTGGAGGTCAAGCAACTATCTTATACCATGAGGTAAAACCCAGGGATTGAAGATAGAGCAGCAATACAGAAGGAGCTTATGTCCCTAATTACAGTGGCGCCAACACATCTATCCTGGGAAGCCTGTAATTCAGTAGGAAGGAAAATTCCACATCATTTAAGGCACTAATGTGTGGGTTTTAGCACTAGCCATGGAAGCTAACTCTGAGAGTGGAATGATAAGTAATTTCAATTTTCTCCTTCATTTCTGTTTTTTCCCAAATTTCTACTTTGAAATCAAAAGTCATTTTGTAACATAAATACATGCTTTAAAAAAAAAAACTGGATAGGAGAGGTTATTCCACATGCCAGGCTCGCCCTGCTCAGCCCGATTATCACTTCTGCAGCATCAAGGAGGCTAGTCTGCTTTCTCCTCCTGGAGGGCAGATGTCCCCATGCAGAACAAGTAGCGCCCACTGGCAGAGACAAAGCCAGGCTGTCCTTCTGCAACGGGGCCTCTGAGCTGCCCACCCCTCCTTCTCTGTGTTGACCCTGGAAACCGCCAGGGCCCCCAGGAAGGTGCTCCCCCTGGCCCGGCGCCCCAGGAGCCAGCCTGGCACTTCCACAGCCTGGGGCAGAACATGAGAGCATCCTCCACCCACAGTCACCACCATCACTCTGGCTGAGATCGAAAACCGCTGCACCCTCTCCTCTGCAAGCACCCTCTTTCATCAGGCCTCTTCCAGGAGCACAGAGCCACTGACAAACTATGTGACCTCAAGCAACTGACTTCACCTCTCTCTGCCTCAGTTTCGTCCTCTGTAAAATGGGTACACAGGAATCCAGCGAGGATTACAGATGCTAACACACACATCCGGCACTCTGAGTGGTGCCTGGTACACAGTGAGGCCTCAGTCGAGCATCCGCTGGTATAACCTCCCCAGCCCCACCTTGAGCTGATAGGGAGACAGTCATGAACCCACTGTGTTTCCTAAGGAAACTTCTGGAATTGGACCAACCCCACGTACAGATCTCCTTGTGTTTATCCTATGTTTTGTTGACTTGTTGTCTTTTTCATCCTAAAAACAGTCTTTCTATCGATTGCTTCACCATCTCCAGGGTGCAGTGAAACGGTGGCGGGGGGAGCTTCACAGACTGTACGATGTCACCACATCCTTCTCGCTGCCATGCAAAGCCAGCCACTGCCCTCCCCCGCGCTCGCCACCCTGCTGCATCCGCCTGCCAACCGCGTGACCTCAGAGTCACTGAACTTCTTCCTCGGAGTCTATTTCTTCATCCGAAAAAGAAGAAAAAGAGGCAGTTGCTGAGGCGTAAGCAAGATGATGCAGGTAAACACCAACTATGAAGACTTCCTGGAAGAAGTGGCACAGAGGCTGGCAGACAGAAGTGGGCTGGCCTGTGAGGAAACAGGAACTTGCTTATGATTACATTCTCAGGGGAAGGCTGTCAAGCCACCCACGCCAACAAGTGTGACCCCAGACCTACTGTGCACCCAACATGGAACTGGGTGCTGGAGACACAGACACGACCTCTCCATGGGGGGATCGAGTTACTCCTGCACTCGCCTATTTACTCAACGCTCACTGCCCACCTACCAAGTGCCAGGCACTGCGCTAGGAGCCAATGGTACATCAGTAAATGAACAAATCAGACCGAATCTGCCCTCATGGAGCAGTGGCAAGACTATTAGTACGGTAGATCAGTCGTGTCTGACTCTTTGTGACCCCATGGACTGCAGCACAGCAGGCTTCCCTGTCCATCACCAACTCCCGGAGCTTGCTCAAACTCATGTCCATCAAGTCAGTGATACCAACCAACCATCTCATCCTCTGTCGTCCCCTTCTCCTCCTGCCTTCAATCTTTCCCATCATCTGGGTCTTTTCCAATAAGTCAGCTCTTCGCATCAGGTGGCCAAAGTATTGGAGTTTCAGCTTCAGCATCATTCCTTCCAAAGAACATCCAGGACTGATCTCCTTTAGAATGGACTGGTTGGATCTCCTTGCAGTCCAAGGGACTCTCAACAGTCTTCTCCAACACCATAGTTCAAAAGCATCAATTCTTCAGCGCTCAGACTGATTTTACAATAACATGGCAGGTGAGGACGAACATTATGAAGAAAAATAAAGCAAGATGAGGGACCAGAGAGAGATGGAATGAGGGAGTGTTTGGGAGATGCTCAGGGAAAGCCTCTTTGAGGAGATGGCATCTGAGCAGATACCTGGAGACAGGTGAAGAAGCAGCTCTGCAGGTATCCGAGGGAAGGGCATTCTGAGTAGTGGGAACAGTCAGTGCAAAGGGTTAGGGTTAGGCATCCAATCTCTCTGAGGCCATCCTAAAAACAATACCTGACCCTCCTCCTGGCCTGTTTTCTTCACAGCACCTGTCACTGCACATCATGTCCAATGGAATATGAGTTCCAGACAGGATCTGATGATCCGTCTAGGTCACTGTTGTACCCTCAGAGAGACTGGGACTTGACCCAGCACAGAAGATCCTTGACATATTAGAGTTTAATTGACTAATCAATTAGTCATCTGGAAAAGACTCCCAATACTCACCACCCAGGAGCTTCCCTGGTGGTTCAGTGGTAAAGAATCCACTTGCCAATACAGGAGGCTTGGGTTTGATCCCTGGGTCAGGAAGAGCCCCTGGAGAAGGAAATGGCAACCCACTCCAGCACTCTTAGCTGGGAAATCCCAAGGACAGAGGAGCCTGGTGGGCTATAGTGCGTGGGGTCACAGAAGAGTCAAACATGACTTACCAACCAAACGACAACAACCCACTACCCAGCTTCCAGGCCCCAAGAAAAGGTGCCCAGTTTTCACCCAGCCCCATCACATTCCCCACCATGGAGGAAGTTCAAGCAAAACCTGAGTTGCTACAACCTGTTGAGAACAGGGCTGATGCAATAGTGGGGGAAGGCGGGGCAGCCACAAAGGGGAAACCAACACTCTTCCCCACACAGACTCCAGACGCCACCCCAGGGGCTGCAGCCTAGCCTGCAATCTCCCTGAACTCACCCTCAATATGCCATTCCTTCAACCATGATTGACGCAGTGCCTGCAACACGCTACCAAGATACAATTCCCTCTCAAGGGTCTCAAAGTGGTGGCCCACAGGCATGTCTAGCTTGACCAGCAATGGGCTTTGAGGAAATCCGGGCTTGGGTTTGAATATCAGACTTCCCATTAAAATCATAGGTGTGAGCTTCTCTTGAGAAAGCTGACCACAGGTCTCCAAAGTCCTGAGGGCCACAGCCAGCTGTAAGAACGCGGCAGCCACCAAATTCACTCCAGCGGACGCTGCTCTGTCTGCTGCCACCCAGCCCGCTGCTTCCTCCTACCTGGCCTTACGGGCATCTAAGTGTGAGCCCAGAGTCCTAGACCTGGCAAAGGTGAAGCCTACGCACACTCCCCGTACCAGCGACCGGGGCAGACATCGCTAATGGAGCACAGACTTCTTTCCCGCTGAGTCCTCTCCGCACCGCGGAGCACGTCTCTCCCCGTGCTGTTATCAGCCCCACCCACATGATCTGAGATTCCTCCTATTCCAACGCCAACTTCTTCCCCACTTCTATGAGCCCCCAGTCTTTTCATCTAAAGAATGGACTCATCAGAATGGGATTAAGAGCAGGGCATCTCAACCTCTGAACCACTGACACTGGAGCCGATAATCCTTCGGTGTGGGGGGCTGTCCTCTGTATTACAGGACGTTTAGCGGCATCCCTGGCCTCTGTCCTCCAGACACCAGTAGCAAACCCCACCCTCGATTGTGACAATCAGAAATGTTTCCAAACATTGCCCAACACCTCCTGCAGGGGGGAGGGGGCAAAGTCTATCCCACCCCCCACCCCACCCCCATGCAGCCCCATCAAGAACCACCAATTACGTCATCGTTAAGAACATGTCTCCAGAGCCAAGTATTCTGAGCACAAATCCTGGCTCTGACATTTACTGGCCACGTAACACTGGGCAGCCTCTCTTAGTTTCTTTCTCTGCAAAATGCAGATTCAAAAATGGTACCTGACTGCTAAGGGGTATGGAGTTTCCTGGGGTGGGGGGGGGGGGCGGCGGGGGTGATGAAAATGTCCTTAGGTAGCTGGTGATGGCACAATTCTGTGAATATACTAAAAACCACCGAAGCACACACTTTACGTGGCTAAACTGTATGGTACGTGAATTATATTTCAACCAGCTGTTGCACATATACGCACACGGTGCCTGGCTCACAGGGGCACGGTGAGACCTTGACAAGTTAGGATAAAGTTCCTTTGGAAAGGAGAAAATGAGCCCTCACCCGTATTATCAGCATCAGCCCACACTCATCTGGAGACGCAGATGGGCGGGCGGCTTCGAGGAAAAGCCCGCAGTGACTGAGACAGCGGTGGCTGGGAACCGGCTCCGCTCTGGGTGGTATTTCCCGCCGGAATGTCCCAGACAAAGCAAACCAAGTCACTCAGGGGCCCCAGGATGCAGGGCGGGGCGGCTGGACGTCCTGGGGACCCCGTGCCTGTCTGTGGAAGGACAATGGGTGGAATGCGCTCTCCTCTCCGCGGGGCTGACACTTGACATCTGAGGACAATGACTTTCAAGAGGTTTTGTTTTTTCCTCCACCCAGCTTTTTTTTCCATCTCCCCAAACAATTGTGACTTGGGCTGGTGGGGGGAGCGGTTTCCCCCCACCACTTCTTGGCTTGTGAAGAATTGTCTTTGGAAAGTCAGGAAATAATACACAAAAGTGAGAGAATGTAAAAATAGCGGCACTTGGGGACGGCCAGGGCGGGGGTCTCAGCGTGGAGGTTTCCTCCGGTTTGTTTTTCCCAGAGCCTGCTCAGGCCCCCGGGAAGGGATTCAGGGGCTCAAAGAGGCTGCTGACTGCAGTGCAAGCTCCAAAGCACAGACGTGTACTGCTCAGACGGGAGTCTGGGGTCTTCATTTTAGGGCATGTCAGCGAGGTTCCCACTGCTTCCCACACACTGCCCTATCCCAGACAACCTCAGCCCCGTCTTTTGGAAAAGGAGACGGATGGGACTTGCCTAGCAGTCCAGTGGTTAAGACCCCTCACTCCCATTACAGGGTGTGTGGATTCAACCTCTGACCGGGGAACTAGGATCCTGCAAGCTACATGGTATGGCAAAAGAAAAAGAAGGAAACAGGAACTTCCCTGGCAGTCCAGTGGTTAAGACTCCTCACTGCCAGTGCAGAGGGTATGGGTTCAATCCCTGGTTGGGGAGCTAAGACCCCACATGCTTCTTAGCCAAAAAAGCCAAAACATAGAGTAGAAGCAACACTGTCACAACTCCAAAAAAGACTTTAATAACAGACCACTCCAGAAAAAAGAAAAAAGTTTAAAAAACAATTAAATTAAACATATCCGATTGTTTGAAAAAGAAAAAATTTTTTAAGAAAAGGAGACTGAGGTTCTCAGTGGATGAAGGGCCAGTTCCAGAGCACATAGCTAAGCAGACAGAGCTGGGATCTGACCACTGGGCCTCCAGTCTGGACACTGGCCTTCTGCTCTGTTTCCTGGCCTAGTATTATGCTCTCAGCTTCACTGACCAGTGACCCACCCACATCCGACTCGCAATGGGGCCACTTCATTAAAGTCCTCTCCCCTTCAGTTTCGCCTAGGTCCCCGTGGTCCAGCACTGCCTCTGGCCTTCCAGGTCCAGGAGATGAAGGGAGGGAGGTGTTGCCAGGGGAGCCTGTGGATATCGGGGGGTAGGACAGGGCCCTGCTGCCTCTGACCACCGAGGTCAGCTGAATCAGGACTCCCCAGAGATGTCCACATCCTAACCCCCAAACCTGCGGATATGTGATCTTACATGGCAAAAAAGGACTCTGCAGGTGTGATCTGGTTAAGGATCTTGAGATGGGGAACTTATCCCAGATCATCCAGCTGGAGAGAGAAGGATGCAGGAGAATGAGAGTCAGGATGACGCAGCGTGAGAAAGACCAGTCGCCCCTGGCTGTGAAGATGGATGGGGCCAGGAGCCAAGGAGAGCAGGCAACCCCTAGAAACTGGAAAAGCAAGTCGGGGCATGAGCCCCTAGAACTGCCAAAGGGAAAACA
The DNA here is from genome assembly GCF_032405125.1 of Capricornis sumatraensis. Classification (NCBI taxonomy): domain Eukaryota; kingdom Metazoa; phylum Chordata; class Mammalia; order Artiodactyla; family Bovidae; genus Capricornis; species Capricornis sumatraensis. Next base: position 80,224,178 of record NC_091083.1, read on the forward strand.
GCATTGGCAACATCTTGATTTTAGCCCTGGAAGTCCCGTTTCAGACATCTGACATCCAGAAACCTAAGATAATTAATCTGTGTTGTTTTACATCACCAAGTTTGTAGCAATTTGTTATAGCAGCAAAGGGAAATTGATACAACCACCTACCTGGAGACACAGGTATCTCCATCAACAGCCTAGCACAACCCTGGTACTCCACCGTTAATTATTAGGAATCCATACTGTGCGTGTGTGCTCAGCTGCATTAGGTCTTGTCCAACCTCTTTTGCAACCCCATGGACTGAAGCCCACCAGACTCCTCTGTTCATGGAATTTTCCAAGCGAGAATACTGGATTAGGTTGCCATTTTCTCCTCCAGGGGCTCTTTCCCACCTAAGGATCGAACCCGAGTCTCCTGCACTGGCACGCAGTTCTTTACCACTGAGCCACAAGGGAAGCCCTGTGAATGTGTACATGCGTGATAAGTGACTGCAGCTGTGTCTGACTCTCTGCGACCCTATGGATTGTAGCCCACCAGCCTCCTCTGTCCATGGAATTATCCAGGCAAGAATACTAGAGTGGGTTGCCACACCCTCCTCCAGGGGATTGTCCCGATCCAGGAATCAAACCCGAGTGTCTTACATCTCCTGCCCTGGCGGGGAGGTTCTTTACCACTAGCGCCACCTGGGAAGCCCAGCCCTATAAATATATAATATTAATAGTTACTATTACATAGCATAGCTACACATTTCACACATTTCTATTTAGTCTTCTAATTAGTAAGCTGTGATATGTCCTCTTTCCCCACAACTGATGGTCTCTATTAACAAATTCACTAAGGACAGGTGGTCTGATAACAAAAATTATCAAAATAATTATAATAATATCAACTCTCCTTAACTGCCAGGCTCTATTCAGTTCCTGAGTTTAGAAAGCAAGAAGCCATTTAGTGAGAGCAGATGCTGGAAACCTCAGACACCGAGTTATCTGAACTATACCATGTCTGTGCTTCCAATGGAGTAAGAACATCAGAACCAGCTGCAACATGAATTAAGTGCTTGCTGTATGCCAACGCCGAGTCTATGAGGAGGTGACCGCTGTAGCCCTGTTCACAGACAAGGAAGTGGAACCTGGGAGAAGTCAGGGCATTTGTCAAGGGCATGCAGGGAGAGAAGGAGGGAGCCAGGACTGAGCCCAGGCCCCTGGAGCTCCAGAGTCCAGACTCCTTCCCACGGGACTAGATCGCCACTTGGGTTCAAAAGGTGGGAGAATTTAGTTGGGGGTCAAGGAGTGGTGTGGCCCGGTGGGATGACCAGGAGTCGGGAGGCCAAGGTCAGTGAGGCACTCTGGCTGGAGTGACCACAGGCAAGTCACAAAGGAGATCTTTACAAAATGCAAATGTGGTCACCCAAGGTCCTGCCAGGCCTACCAATGGCTACCCACCGTTCTGAGGATAACAACCAAAACAGCCATGCAGGACCCCTCCTCACCACTGCCACCAAGCCTTCAGGCTCCTCAGGCTGTTCCAAAAAGACGTCGAGATTGCTCCTGCCCCTGGGCCTTTGCACACGCTATTCCCTCCAACCACAATGCTCATGGCCCTCACTAAACCCAGTTAATATCGATTCACGTTGCCTGCCTTCTCAACCAGCTCAAAGCCCACGTTCAGGCCCCAGCAGCTCCATAAACCCTTCTTAGAACCACCACAGCTACGATGTAACCTATGAGATTATTCAGTTAACGCCTGTCTCCCTCACCAGAGCTCCAAGAGGTCTTGCTGAGTCACAGCTTTATCCCTGTTGCACCCACTCTGTTTCATTCATGGTTACCCGCCCCCAGCACTTAGCACCTGGCATTTAATGTATTTCTGATGAATGAATAAGTGAAAATAAGTAAATGAATGGGAGAGAGAGAGATGGTCCTTTCTCTGGGGCTGTTCCCTCATCTAGAAAGCAGGAGCAGCATGGGAACTCCCTGGCGGTGCAGTGGTTAGGACTCGACCCTTCCACTGCAAGGGGCACAGGTTTGATCCCTGTTCAGGGAACTAAGATCCTGCATACCGCCCACCACAGCCAAAAAAAAAAAAAAAACAATAAGAGTGCCTCAAGGATCGCCATGAGGATTATAAGAAATGATGCCCACTAAGCTAGGTGATCTGGGGAGAATGACTGGTCCTCCCTGGGCCCACAGACTGACAGGTCACCCAGATTTCCCCAAGGGAGTCTTCTGACCGGTCCTTCTCTGGGGGACTCAGCCACCGCCCAGGAACCCCGTGAGGGAGGAGGAAGGAGGGCAAGGGGAGGCTCTGGTTCAAAATCCCACCTACCAGTGGAGAAGGTACCTACGTGTTAACCTTGGCTTCCTCTTCTGTAACCGGAGATTCAGACACCTACCTCAAGAAGATGACACAGATAATGAACCTCAGCTTCAGCCTCGCACAAGAGTGAGGCCTCATGAAATGCCAGCACATACATTCCCATCACTGATATTATTTTTATCTGTCAATCTTCGATGAGAGAAGAAAGTCCCCACCCCCAACACGCAGACTACAATCTATTTTCCTCATACGTCCCCCAAAACTGGGTGTCTCACTCTACTTCAACCATACCAGCTAATCTGCCTTTTCCTGTGACTCTCCGGGCTTGTTCCCACCTCGGAGCCTTTGCACATGCTGTTTCCTCAGCCTGAAAGGCTCTTCCCCCAGGTTATTACGGAACAAGACACTCTCCGGCTCCACACCTTGCTTTCATTCTTTATAAAGCAGTTATCACCGTCTCCGTGCTATTTTATACACTGATAAGTGGCCCTTTCTCAGCAGTGGAATGGATTTCTGTGTGTCTGCATCACTGCTGTCTCCACAGAACTTAGACTGGTGCAAGGCAGATACACGATGCTCAAAAAAAATTATTAAGAGAAGAAAGGAAGGGAAGTTACATAAGCCTCTGAGCCTGTTTCTACATCTGTAATACAGGGTAAATCAGAGCTCCCATCTCTTAGGGCTCTTTGGAAGACTAACGGAAACACCATAGGAAGCGCTTAGCACCCGGAAAGGAGCACAATAAACACTCATATTTTAAAGAAGCACAGGTGTCCGCCAACAGGCGAGCGGATGCACAGATTGTAGCGTATTCACAAAATGGAACACAACTCCGCAATCAAAAGAAGAACCACGGACACACAGGACGACACGGGCATGTCCTAGAAGCAGTGGCTGAGCCAAAGAAGGCAGAGACACAGAAAGGAGGGCCCCAGGGGACCGCACTGCTACAAAAGCCAGCACACTGGCCAAGAGCATCTCTGACGACACAGATGACCAAACTGGCTGCCTTTCTCAGCAGAACACCAAACCGGTTACTTTTTCTCTCCAGGTGCTGACCGGCAAGGGGCATGAAGTGACCTCTGGGGTCAGCACGGTCTAGATCTTGGCCTGGTGGTGACGAACAAGTCAACAGTCATGGAGATGTGCGCCTAAGACCTGTGCACTTAAATGGGTGCAGTTACACTGCTCTCAAAATTACTCGAAACTTTTTATTTTTCCAGCAAAGTGATGGAAAGGAGATGGTTCCCTTCCACCCTTGTTCTCCACCTGCCCACACACGGGTCTCCCAGGTTCTGGCAGCCAACACATCCATCGCACTTCAGGCAGACCGAGTCCCCCCTCCCACGCGGCCCTGGCTTCGGTGAGACCTGTTACCAAAGAGACAAGCCGCCACACACACACGCACACACACACACACATGCGCGCGCACACCCTCACTGCCCCCACGGCCCTGCTTCCAAGAAGATGCGAGAACAGGAAGACTGCTTGGGGGTTCTAAAGCGAAAAGGTCAGAGTGCTAGTGCTGCGGAGGGGAGGCAGGGGGCTCCCCACTGAATGGGGAAGCACCTCCAATACTAGAGGGGGATCTTCTCCTGGTGTTTGACAGGTGCCCCCACCCAGCACGGGCACCGAGACATCCTCAAACACTTGCTCAATCGTTGCTGAGGGGCACCTCCAGGAGCCCCAATGCTGGGCGCACCCCACGTATTCACAGGCAGCTGCCTGGTGCTTTCCCCTATTTAAAACCTTCCCACGGCGTCTACCGCTCTCAGAATAAAACCAGACTCCTCGAGGGCCTGACACAACTCCGCTCCCCAACCCCTCTGCCTCCCTTTTCCCCCTCTCCTCCTGTGCACAGGGCCGCCCTGATGTTCCAGGAACGTATCAGTCGCTCAGTCGTGTTCGACTCTTAGCGACCCCATGGGCTGCAGCACACCAGGCCTCCCTGTAGTTTAAGCAAAATCATTCCTGGAAAATGCCGCTGCTAAGGTACCCCACCGCTTACCTTGCTTCACTCTTCTTTTTTTGCATAGCATTTATCACCTACTACAAGAAATTGATGCTTTTGAACTGTGGTGTTGGAGAAGACTCTTGACAGTCCCTTGGACTGCACGGAGATCCAACCAGTCAATCCTTAAGGAGATCAGTCCTGGGTGTTCATTGGAAGGACTGATGTTGAAGCTGAAACTCCAATACTTTGGCCACCTGACGTGAAGAGCTGACTCATTGGAAAAGACCCTGATGCTGGGAAAGATTGAGGGCAGGAGGAGAAGGGGATGACAGAGGATGAGATGGTTGGATGGCATCACCGACTCAATGGACATGAGTTTGGGTAAATTCCAGGAGTTGGTGATGGACAGGGAGGCCTGGCGTGCTACAGTTCATGGGGTCGCAAAGAGTCGGACACGACTGAGTGACTGAACTTCCTTATGTAATGTCTTTGCTGACTGGCTCCATCACGAACCCAGTGAGGATGCGGGTCTTGTCTGTCTCGTGCCCTGCTACATCCCCAGCCCCTGGTACACAGTAGGTGCTCAATAAACTACCTGTAGATACAAACCACACACTGATCATAGGACAATGACTTCCTTATAATTTTCTGCATCGTTTCAGTCCTTTTCAATGTTATGAGCACGTGTGGTCTTTACAATTTAAAATTAAGGCACATGGGACTTGCCTGGTGGGGTCCGAGTGGTTAAGAATCCACCTTCCAATGCAGCGGTCATGAGTTCGATCCCTGCTCAGGGAACTAAGATCCCACACGCTGAGGGGCAACTAAGCCCACATGCCACAGCTGGAGAAGCCCGCACACAGCGCAGCTAGAAAAGAGTCTGCACACTGCAACGAAGACCCAAGGCAGCTGAAAGGAGATATATATATACACATATGAAAAGAAAAAATAAAATAATATCTAAGTCCAACCAGAAGTCTGATTTTAAAAGCCAAGTGGAGGTAATCCCTAGGTTAGGGGGTCTGGTGTCCAAAGGGTGGCATAAAAATGACCCAGGGAGCTTTTCAAAAGACACATTTGCCCAAGAGGTATACCAGGAAGTGCTAATCTGATTCAAGAGGTATGGGAAAGTCAGGGAATTTCTGCCTTTGTAGAAGCTCCCAGATACTCTCCAGGGCTCGAGGGAGCATGGGGAATTCAGGAGCATGTAGGCAATCAAGGAGGGCTGCTGGGAAGAGGAAGACAGAGAGAATCCTGACAAACAGCCAAGATCAGACAGCCGATTCCTGGGCCTTGCTACTCAGAGGGCCCAGTGTAGTGGGATGGGTGGAGCCTGGGCATCTACTTTGTCATACACTTTCCCAGGTGCCTGAGGCAGGCTCTGAGCTTTAGAAAGCACAAGTGAAGTGGAATTTGTTCAGTCGTGTCCGACTGTTTGCAACCCCATGGACTGTAGCCTGCCAGGCTCCTCCATGCATGGAATCCTCCAGGGGATCTTCCAACCCAGGGATGGAACCCAGGTCTCCCACATTGCAGGAGGATTCTTTACCGTCTGAGCCACCAGGGAAGCCTTAGAAAGTGCTAGATGAGTCTAATCTTAAGGTTTGAATGTGTACAGTGACCTTTCAAGGCAAAACTTGATAAAAGCATGATAAGAAAATTGGAAATCACACATTCCAACTGCACAGTCCATTAATACTTTGGTATGTCGCCTTCAACAGTTTATCTCTGCGTCCTTTTGAAGGCACAGATGCCATCATAAGCTGTACATAATCAGCCATGTCACCTTCTTTGTCTGCGGCAGTTGGAGAAGGGGGCGTGCCTGGTCACCTTGCCATTTCCCCATTTGGGGACATTTAGGTTGTTTCCAGTGTTGAGTTCTCACCCACAGTGCTTTGATGAACATCATGGTACTTAAGTGTCTGGGGCTTTCCCCCCCACGCTTAGGATTTTTTCTCAGTCTCCAATATCAGTGTGAGATCCAGGGGTCCCAGGATATCACGTTTGGGAGCCTCATGAACACTCTGCTAAATGTTTCAGCGAAGGGTCTGCACCAACCCATTGCCTCCAAATGATGTCAACAGCCAAGAGGTAGAGTCTTATCAGAGGTGAAGTCCCATCGCATTACAGAGATGTGGAGGCCGGGACAGCAAAGCCTCTGTGGCAGACGCTCGCTGGAAACTGACTTCGTTGCTAGACGCTGCCCTGAGTGATTCACCAGCGTGAACTCCTGTGATACGCACCACGACCCTGCGTGCGGGGGATGACCATTCGGCGCATGCATGTTTCATCATCATCACCATCACCCGTGCTCAATTCTCCTACAAAAATGATTTGTGGACACAGCTGGGGAAGGAGAGGGTGGGACGAATTGAGAGAGCACCACTGACATACATACTCCAACCACCATGTGTGAAACAGAGTGCGGGAACCTGCTGTATACCGTCGGGAGCTCTGCTCAGAGCTCTGTGACGACCCGCAGGACTAGGATGCAGTTGGGGGAGGAGGCTCAAGAGGGAGGGGATATATGTATACTCAGAGCTGGTTCATATTTGACAAGAGAATCCAGCACAACATCGTAAAGCCATTATCCTCCAATTAAACTTGAAAATTTTTTAAAATGACTTGTCCAACCACATCACTGAGCAAAGTTAGAGTTCCAGAAGGCCTGGGTTTCTCGGATGGCACAAGGGATGGCCCAGCAGGGCACCCATACCCCCAGGAAGGGACAAGAGGTTATCAGTCTACACTCTGTGGCAGAACCATTCCTGCTGATGAGCCAGGCCTGGTCGCTTCCAGGCATCCATGGGCAGGGCTGGACTCTGCCTGCTGAAGCGATGCCCCAGGGCCTGGGGCCAAGTCCTCGGGAATACAGATGTCAGAGAATGAATGACTGAAGGAAGGCAGGAGTCTGCTGAGACACCAGCGGGCAAGGCAGTGCCCCGCTGCCCCAGGTCTCGCCCCAGGCCACCAGCCACAAGACACGCGATGCAGACCTAGAATCCTGTACTCAGCTCCGCACAAATGCCCCAGTTCCCCTTTTTCTCTTTGCAGAACTTCCCACCACATCAGGCTAAAAAGGAAGTCAGCGTCCCAGCGGGAGGAATGGTGACAGCCACACAAATCATTTCATGTCTGCTGAGGAAAGAGGAAGAGGCTGCTCGGACAGGCCCAGGGCTCATCTACCCGCTGCCAACCAGCCAGGGCTGGCCACCTGGCCGCGTGCCAGGGTAGATGGAGAAGCTGTCTGGAGAAATCAAACAAGTCTACTCAGAAACTGTGTCCATAGGCAAATCACCCACTACCTACAGTGGCCTCAGTTTTACTCATCTGTTAAATGGGTCAAATGGTGCCTAACAAAGAGCTACTGCTACTGCTACTGCTGCTGCTAAGTCACTTCAGTCGTGTCCAACTCTGTGCAACCCCATAGACGGCAGCCCACCAGGCTCCGCCATCCCTGGGATTCTCCAGGCAAGACCACTGGAGTGGGTTGCCATTTCCTCCAATGCAGGAAAGTGAAAAGTGAAAGTGAAGTCACTCAGTCGTGTCCGACTCTTCGAGACCCCATGGACTGCAGCCTACCAGGCTCCTCCACCCATGGGATTTTCCAGGCAAGAGTATTGGAGTGGGGTGCCACTGCCTTCTCTGAAGAGCTACTAGGATGATTTAAATAAGAGAATACCTGTAAAGGCCTCACTGGCCCAGGGCCCAGCAGACAGTATGTGCTCCATAAATGTTCCTAACGAGGATTAAGTTCAAACTTTCCATCTGGGCAGACTGGAGTTGTTCCGTCTAGTCAGGCTATGGTTTTTCCAGTAGTCACGTATGGATATGAGAGTTGGACTATAAAGAAAGCTGAGCGCCAAAGAATTGATGCTTTTGAACTGTGATGCTGGAGAAGACTCTTGAGAGTCCCTTGGACTGCAAGGAAATCCAACCAGTCAATCCTAAAGGTGATCAGTCCTGAGTGTTCATTGGAAAGACTGATGTTGAAGCTGAAACTCCAATACTTGGACCACCTGATGTGAAGAGCTGACTCATTGGAAAAGCCCCTGATGTTGGGAAAGGTTGAAGGCGGAAGGAGAAGGGGACGACAGAGGTTGGATGGCATCACCAACTCAATGGACATGAGTTTGGGTAAACTCTGGGAGTTGGTGATGGACAGGGAGGCCTCGGCATGCTGCAGTCCATGGGGTTGCAAAGAGTCGGACACGACTGAGTGACTGAACTGGGGAGGGATGAAGGGAGCTCAGGGAGGGGTTGCCTGAATGAGTCCAGGCGGGAGATGATGGTGGACTCAATCAGGGTGGTGACATGGGGGTGGGAGAAATGGTTAGATTCTAAATGGACTTGGAAGGCACAGCCCACAGGATTTGCGGGTGGATGGGATGTTGGGGGTGAAAGAAGGGAGTGGAGGTCAACTCCTTGGTGTTTGGCCCAAGACACTGGCAGGATGGAGGTCACTTTTACTGAGACAGGAAATACTGTGGTTTGGGGGTAGGGGGAGCATGTAGAGAGAGAGTTCAACTGGGGACATTTTAGGTCTCTGTCATGCAAGCCTGCGTGGCAAGAGAGACAGATCTTCGGCCAATCACTGCACAATGCGGACTCAACAGCAGCCATGCTGAGTGCCAGGAAGCTGGACTGAGCAAGGGGACACAGGCAGGGGCATTCAGGGACGGCTGCCTGGAGGAGGCACAAGGGAGCAGACGGACAAGAAGGTTGAGGAGCCAGGGATTCAAGGGAGGCGGTGAAAGCTGCTAACTCTGCTACCACTTTCCCCATCACTTCACCTCCCACTTCACAGCCAGTGCCGACAGGGCCCAAGAATGAAGGCAGCAGGGCTCCTGCGGTCAAGCTGCGGGGTCAGACAGAGTGGGTTTCGATCCCAGACTGACCTCTATCTTGCTGTGTGGCCTTGGGCTGGCAACTCCACCCCTCGACGGTTCAGTTTCCTCATCTCTAAAAAGGAATGACAGTGCCAACTTCGGGGGCGCGGTGTGACGCTCCGGAGACCCAGAGAGGAGTGCCAGCCCCCGCCACTGACGCGCCGTACACCCCGCCACCAGACCTCAGTGAAGGCTGCTTTGTCAGGGAGGCTGGACCAAGACCCACTGGGAGGACGGGGAGTGGCAGGACCCGCAGGACTAAAACCACCGCCCGGAGCAGCACGCTCCAGGGGAGCCTCCCGCTTCCCCCAGCCCTGGCCGGTCCCGCTGGGATTTTCCACCTCTTCAAAACGGGACTCTCTGATAAATGCTAGGGCTTCCTTGGGGGCATGGGTGTCTTTCCACTGAAGCTGAATTTAGTCTTCAAGCGCCATGCAGGGCGGCAGGGGTCACCCGCCTCTCGGAGGGAGAGGACCCTGGTCCGCCGGCAACAAGAGCCCGACGTCGCCTCAGCTCTGGGGACACGGGCGGCCCCTGGGGCAGCTCCTCTTGTGTGTCAGTCGCCACGTGCTCGCTCACACCCACCGCCCGACCCGGAACACAGAGCTTCTGCCTCCTCGACGGCTCCACCGAGTCACTGACTCAGCAAAGAACACAGCAAGTGCTTGCTAAGGGGCAGGCCCCGGGCATAGAACAAGAAACCAAGGAGGGGCCGCAGCCGCCCTCGCCCTCGGAGAGCTGATGCAGGAGGCACCGGCTGGGCCAAACCGAGCGAACTTCCTGGCCAACCCACCACTACGTGTTCTGAAGAAAACTCCGCCCGAACAGGAAATATGAAGCTGGGGGTCGGGGGTACAGGGGGCTGGGATTTTAAATGCCATGACCAGAGGACATTCAGCTGAGACCCTGAGGAGATGAGGGAAGGAGCCGGGGGAAAGCAGGGGAGAGCACAGCCCCTCACAACAAGTGCAAAGGCCCTGGGGCCAGGGGCCTGCTTGCTGCGTCTGAGGAATAGCCAGGTCGACCGCTGCGGCCGGGGCAGAGCCAACAGCTAAGGAGAAGGACCAGGCAAGGTGACCCAGGCAGGGATGGGTCACCAACTCAGGCAGAAAGGTACACGGGCGCCTGACCACACAGGCTGAGGAGACAGACCGTGTTCTAAGCATGAAGGGCAAGACCCTGAGGAAGAAGGTCACTCAGCACCGTGGACAAGCACGGGAAGGACCCTAGTCCTCAGTGCTGCAGGACAGGGTAGAGGAAGCCAGGGTCCCCTTGGGGCCTTCCCCTCCCCTCCACAAGCTTCATTTGTCCCCATCTGTGAAACAGATATGAGCCTTGCCCAGCTGCCTACGGGAGTCCAATGAGGAACACACTAACACACTGCAGCTGGGACCCCAGCCTCACGTTTCTTCAGACCCCTTTGCCCTCGAGAACAAACCTCCCAGGTTCCAGCGAAACACAAACGCTGGACTCCCAGGGACCCGACCCCCCTCAGACAGCCTGAAACAGGCTCTCTGAGAGCTAAGGTGTCCAAGGAGGTGGTGCCTGGCAACCAGACGCCTGCCTAGCAACGGTGAGCTGGGATGGTAGCCGGATTCCATGGCAACCAGCAGCTGGGGCCCAAGGCTGGGCACTGCTTCGGACGGAGAGTCAATGGGGAAGGGAGGGTTCCCAGGCTTCCCTCTAAAGCAGCGTGACTCACGGGCCCTCAGAAAAGCCAGCAGGCACCGCTTGCAGGACTGGAGGCCCAGGCTTCACTCCCTTGCCTAGCACTGGGTCTCTTGGGTGGTTCACTCTGCTTCTCTCCAGGAGGAAGACCAATGTGAGAATTCAGCATTAATAAATGCAAATAAGAACAGCAAAAACAGCACAAAGAAGAACAAGCATTTATATGGAGCATCGCCTATGTGCCAGGCTCCAGCCTATGGGTTTTTTTTTTAATTGTTTATTTATTTATTTGGCTGCACCGGGTCTTAGTTGCATGGGACCTTCAATCTTCATTGTAGTATGTAGGCTCTTTAGTTGTGGCATCTGGAATCTAGTTTCCTGACAAGAGATGGAACCCCTGCATTGGGAGTGTGGAACTTTAGCTGCTGGACTAGCAGGGAAGTCCCCAGGCTATGTATTTTATATGCCACTATCTCATGTAATTCTCCTGGGGCAAGTGGTATTCCAATTAATCCCATTTCACAGGTGAGAAAACTGAGGTGCTGAGAGAGCGAACACCACACTCAGACAGCAAGGGGCAGAATCAGAGAGGCTGACCTCCACGCCAGGCCTCTCACCCACGCCACCATCCCATCTCTGGTGTGTAAGGGCCCAGGGTTCTTCTTTCACCCGCTGGTCTGGTCAGCAACTTCTACAGCATTAATAATGACATAATAATAGTTGCTAATGCTTATTGAGTGTACTGTACGAGACACACACTCTTCCAAACACTCAACTGCACTGGCTTCATCCTCACAACCTTGCAACGGAGCCGTCTAGGAAGAGCCCTTTTTACAGAGAGGGGCCGAGGGAGGCAAAGAACATGCCTAAGAAGGTTCACTAGAAGGCAGTGAAACTGCAGCAAAAATGAAGGTTTTCTGGCACCAAAACCCACCGCACAACACGAGGCACTTCACAGGTGTTTGCTGATCATGACCTGGGTCTGACTCCGGAAAAGCCTCCAAGTGCCGAGTTCTCTGACTCTCCAAACTCCAGCCTGAGGCCCTGGGGCCCCAGCCACACCCCACCATTATACTTTCAGTGGACTTCAACCTCAGGCACACACACAGAAGGCTGCTAACCCCAGGGTCCCACGGGGCTGGCCACCAGGCTGGATATTCATCCCCCTCCTGCCACCCAGAATTATCTACAGATAGATCCTAGGAGGAAATGAACGGCCTCATAAGGTCACATTACAAACATCTGAGTGCAAACCCTGACACCAGAGGCAGAGCCGGAGAGGAGCTGAGAACCTGAGACGCTCGCGAGGTCTCAGCCCTCAGCCTCCAGGCAGCCAGTAGCACCTACAGTGACTCTGACATAACATAGGCTTGAGGTCACAGCAAAGCCAAGCTGTGACAGCCTGGGGCCTGTAGCCTCACCTACCTCTCTGAGATTCAGTTTCCACATCTGTAAAATGGGCATTATGAGAGCAGTGCCCTATAGCAGCAAAGAAATGAAAAAAGACCACAGATAAAGGCCTCAGTTCAGTTCAGTTCAGTCGCTCAGTCGTGTCCGACTCTTTGCGACCCCATGAATCGCAGCACGCCAGGCCTCCCTGTCCATCACCAACTCCCAGAGTTCACTCAGACTCACGTCCATCGAGTCAGTGATGCCATCTAGCCATCTCATCCTCTGTCGTCCCCTTCTCCTTCTGCCCTCAATCCCTCCCAGCATCAGAGTCTTTTCCAATGAGTCAACTCTTTGCATGAGGTGGCCAAAGTACTGGAGCTTCCGCTTTAGCATCATTCCTTCCAAAGAAATCCCAGGGTTGATCTCCTTCAGAATGGACTGGTTGGATCTCCTTGCAGTCCAAGGGACTCTCAAGAGTCTTCTCCAACACCACAGTTCAAAAGCATCGATTCTTCGGCGCTCAGCCTTCTTCACAGTCCAACTCTCACATCCATACATGACCACAGCAAAAACCATAGCCTTGACTAGACGGACCTTAGTTGGCAAAGTACCTCAGGACAGCACCAAAGACAAAGCTCCGAGTGGAACTTCTGCTGCTCCATCATCTTGATCATCAGGATGATCAGCAGGTCAGATCCCACAGCCAGAGGCGCCCAAGAAGTCTACCCCAGACACTACAAGTACCAGTGCCTACAGAGGCCAGGCCGGGAGCACGCACAGTGAAGCTGGCGAGGTGCGGGACGAAAGGGAGGCAGGGTGGACTGCGGCAAACTGGACAGCAGACGTTCATCTGAAACGGTGGCCGCTACTCTGCTCCAATCCGCTGTCACCAGGCAGAAACAGAGCCAGAGCTCTCTGTTTTCCAAGAGAAATTGGAAATCTAGACATTTATAACAATTTCTCCAACTTTTAAAACTCTGCGCTAGCTAAATCTAAAATCGACATGGAAAGGCAAAGAAATTAGCATAGCCAAAACAATTTTAGAAAAGAACAATATTGGAGGGTTCACACGTTCTAATTTTTTTTTCATCTTTTTGCTGCACCAAGGCGCATGTGGAACCCCAGTTCCTCAACCAGGGATTGAACCCAGGCCCCCTGCATTGGCAACACGAAGTCTTAACCACTAGACCTCCAGGGAAGTCCCCGCACTATCTAATTTTGAGAATTATGATAAAGTTACAGTCGTCAAGACCATACGGTACTGGTGAAAGTTCAGACACATAGATCAAAGGAACAGAATAGAGTCCAAAAACAGACCCACACAAATAAAGCCATTTGATTTTTGACAAATGTGCAAAGGCAATTCAATGCAGAAGGGATGGTCTTTTTAACAGATGGTGCTGGGATAACTGACATCATAGGCAAATTAATGAATCTCAACCTAAACTACACACTGTATGGAAGTTATCTCCAAATGGATCATAAACTACACGACTCAGAAGACATGGGAGAGAATCTTCGTGCCCCAAGGTCAAGCAAAAAGTTCTCAGACATGACATTAAAGGCAAGATCCACAAAAGGAAATAAGGGATACATTAAAATTTAAAACGTTTGCTATGCCAAAGTTACTGTTCGGAGAGTGAAAAAACAAGCTACAGACTGGCAGAAAATATTTGCAAATGACACGTCTGACAAAAGATCTGTATCCAGAATATAACTCTAAATTCCACGGTAAGAAAACAATCAGAAAAAGCAGATAGAAGACCTGAACATTCACGTCCCCCAAAGAGGATATGAGGATGGTAAATACGCCCATGAAAAGACGCTCCACATCATTAGCCGTTAAGGACACGCAGACGAAAACTGCAGTGAGATCCTACTACCTTCTATCGGAACGGCTTTTTAAAAAACCTGACAATACCAAGTGCTGACAAGGATGTAAAACCACAGGGTCTCTCAGACACTGCCGGCGGGAATGTCAGGCAGCACAGCAGCTTTGGGAAACAGCTCAGCAGCTTCTCATCAAGCTAAACACCCACTTACCATATGGCCCCACTCCTGGGCACTCATCCTAGAGAAATGAAGCCTTACGTTCACACCAAAACCTGTACACAAATGTTTATAACAGCTCTATTTATAAACGCCAAAAACTGGAAACAATATGCCCTTCAACAGGTGAATGGATAAGCAAACTGTGGAACACCCAAACAACGGAAGAAGACGCAGCAGGGATGCAGCCATGAAAAGGGACGAACTGGATGCACGCAGCGGCACGGGCGGAGCGCAAAGGCCTCATGTTAAATGAAAGAAGCCGGTCTCGAAACGCTGCATGCTGTGTGATTCCTGGAATCTATACATTCTGAAAATGGCAAAACTATAGGGACAGGAACCAAAACGACAACAGGCTGTTTTTCAAGGGCTACAGGTTGGGAAGGGCATGACCCAGGGAGGGTAGGACCTCTGAGGGGGGCGGGGGATGAATGATGATATTTTAAGAATTAAGCCTTTAAAACTCTTGCATTGGGTATCAATACGAACTTGGAGTTATTTTCTTTAATGTACAGTTGCCCCTCCATATCCACAGGTTCCGTATCTGGAGATTCAACCAACTATGGATCAAAAATATTCCCTCAAAATCCCAGAAAATTCTAAAAAGCAAAACTTGAATTTGCCAAGTATCGATAACTATTTACATAGCATCACATTGTAATAGGTATTATAAGTAACCTGAGTGAGTGAGTGAGTGAGTGAAAGTCGCTCAGTCGTGTCTGACTCTTTGCGACCCCATGGACCACTATACAGTCCATGGAATTCTCCAGGCCAGAATACTGGAGTGGGGTAGACTTTCCCTTCTCCAGGGGATCTTCCCAACCCAGGGATTGAACCCAGGTCTCCCGCATTGCAGGTGGATTCTTTACCAGCTGAGCCACAAGGGAAGCCCATAAGTAACCTAGAAATGATTTAAAGTATATAGGAGGATTTGCATAGGTTACACACAAATACTATGACGTTTCATATAAGGGACTCGAGCACCCTCAGATTTTGGTATCTGTGGGCATCCTGGAGTCACTGCCCCATGGATGCAAGGAATGACCATATACAGGTAGAATGCTGTGGAAATATAGATGTGTGTGCAGGTATGAATAGTACATACACATGTATTTCCCAGCTCTATCCACCAAGAGGGCCCAGAAGCAGTGACAAGCAGTCACAGCAGCAACAAGTACACCTCACCCCCAGACCTAGGTTTCTAAATACTACCTTCCAATAAAAAGAACCAGAGCTCCTTGGATAGTAGTTAATTCCAGGGCTAAGACAGAGGAAAGACAAGATGAGGCTGGAAAATCACACAGTCCCCTGGACCACTCTGCCACTTCTCCAGAACAGAGACACTCCCCCAGGGTCCATTCACAATCCAAGTCCTCCCAGGGAGAAAGGCCATCCTGTCTGCAAAATACTCCAAACAAGCTGACCACTTCTAAAATTATCCCCCAAACACCCTACCTAACCTCCTTTCTGTATCTTTCCAGCTCCTGCTCTCCTGGATATACCACAGTCAAAATACGGGGCAAAGCGAAAGCAAATCAGTTGCAAAGTGAAACTGCAAGCCTTGCAAAAGATGCTAGATTTCATGACATCGATGAAAGTGATGCTGGCAAACAGCAAGCAGCTAACGCGGGACAAAGCTATAAACACATAAGGACCTGGCAGGTAGACCACTTCACACAGAAAGGAGGGAGACAAGACAACAGAGTTCCAGGAGATGACGGGACCATCAAAGGGAGGTAGGCGTGAGCGCTGAAAACCAGCTCTAAGGTTTTTGCAAAATGACTCAATCATCGTACCCTTTATCATCACGCTGTAAAGGGCAACTTTATGTGAAATGACATCACATCATGCAATCACTTAATTTTATCAGAAAATTTATGCATCCCCCAGTGGAAAAAAAAAATCAACACTAGATTCACTCTTTACTGATCGAAGAATGCATGCCAAGTTGCTCCTGCGACCTAAATCCTATATGCTACTTAATGAAAAGATACAATTCAACTTATTTTTAGGTTATCTGGTTTCCTGTTCCACAAGGTAAAGTCCTCATCCAGACCCTCCCTCCACTCCCAATATTGTCCTGTTAGGGTCCATTTCCAATGGATTCACGGTCCGCTTTCTGGTACCAATCCGAGGCAGTGAGGTCATTCTAGATCTCCAGAGTGCTTGAGCCCCCTGGGACCTAAAAGTCTCCCCGCCTTCCTGGAGAAACCTCATCACCGGGGACAAGAAGCTGATTGGCCCACAGGAACCGAAAACCCACCAGAAGAGAAAGTCCAGTGGACCTCTGAGTGTGTGGCCTCGGGTGACAAGTATCCAGCACCTCTCCTGAACCCACCTGACCCCACAGCAGCCCCTTCCTGCCCTGGGCAGAAAGAGGCTGTCAGCTCCCCTACCTTTAGCCAAGTGGGCCCAGCCTAGTGAAATTTGATAAGGCATGCCTTTAAATGGGTACCTCTCATTTTATGTAAATTTCATCTCAGTAAGGTTTAGGTATTTAGTAAGAGTTGGTTTGCCTGTGCAGGGTACCACGTCTGGGGTCTCCTGTAACAGGCGAGCTGGAGGGCAGCAGGCAGCAGGCTGCCCAGCCCCCACCAGGTACAGGTGAGGGCCAGCAGTGCCAGGGAGCACGCTTCAGGCTCAGCCATCAACCTATTTGCAGGGCAGCAATGGAGGTGCAGACAAAGAGAACAGACTCACAGACACAGGGGCTAGGGGAGGAAGGAGAGGGCGGGACGAATGGAGAGAGTCGACCATGCGTAAAACTGAGAGCTAATGGGAACTTGCTGTATGACTCAGGGAACTCAAACCCGGGCTCTGTAACAACCTAGGGGGTGGGACGGGGTGGGAGGGAGGTTCAAGAGGGAGGAGACAAATGTATACCTATGGCTGATTTATGCCGATGGATGGCAGAAACCAAACATACTGTAAAACAATTATCCTTCAATTAAAAGGAAACAAAATCTTTTAAAAGGACTCATTGATCAAAAATGCAAAGGATGCTAACAGCCACTGGTGCCCTATCGCTGTCCACTCTGTCCCAAGAAGCTGGCTTTGGGGCACCACCCCTGGCGGTGCTCAGGCTTAGCTGCAGCCACTGGGCCCCCCAGGGCTCCCAAAACCCCTTCCAGGAGGCCTGGCACAAGAGCACCACCCAGCCAGTAAGAAGCTCGGGTATCACTGCTGAGATGCAAACTCTGGGGCCCCTCCTCTCACCCCGTGGAAGTGCCCCCCAGCCCCTGGGCAGCGGCAAGGACTCATCGCCACTGGCTAGCCTCTCTGGGCTTTTAAGGTCAGCTTTCAAGACTTCACCTCCCCCGATAATCAGGCCCCAGGCAGTGGCCCCTCTTCTTTCCCCCTTTAAGCCTTTTCACCTCTGAGGTTTTAGATCCCCCAAGGCCCCAGCAGGAGAAAGAAAACTGAGCTCACTTCCCCAAATTCGGTCCACAAATATTTATCAGCCCCCTACCACGGGGCCAGGCAATGGAGGTGCAGGATAGGGAGAAACCCAGAGCCTGACTTCTAGTAAAAGGAGACAACGTGATCAGCCAGCAGACAAACATTCCCAGGGACCCAGAGGAGCGGTGTTAAGAGGAAGGAGAAAGCTGGGGAAGGCGGGTCTTCTCAGACAGGTGGGCGGGGAGGGTCTCTGGGGAGGGTATTAGAGGGGAGAGAGGCCTACTGGGGTTGTGGGGGAGCAGGTTCAGTGGATCCTGGGCGAGGGTGTCCTGCAGCAGGAAGAGAGGGCTGCGCCAGAGAGATCTGGAGCACAGCTATGGGGTGGGGGGGCACGGAGCGCCAGACCAAGGACCGGGGAAGGTTGTTGGGGCAGGGGAACACCACTCAGCACACCCCGGAATCGAGGTTTGTACCAAGTTTCCTGGGAAAGGGACCCAGTGCCTCGTTGGAAGAGGGGAGGGTGGGTGGGGAGACCCCCTTGCAGGACAAATGAGCAGCAACTACCAAAATCAAAAATGCACATGTGTCCTCAGAAAAAGCAAACCAAGCCCCTTCTGGAATCAATCCTGCAGAGACAGCAGCACCTGTGACCTATGACATTCCGTGCAAAGGGGGCAGAGAGCCAAGTGGTGAAGAGCACGGATTCTGAAGGCAGAGTGCGGGGGAGATGGGGGTGGGGAGGGAAAGCAGAGAAGAAAGAGAGAAAGGGGTGGGGGAGGGGTGGGAAGGGCCTGAGGTCACTGGGATGGGTCAGAGCATCTCTGGCCGATGACCTATGACCCTCCCAGCCCCCCTTCCCACCCCACACTCCGAGAACCTCTCAGAAGCCCCCATGAGCACCGCAAGCTGATGACCCTCTGGGGACTCACTCCTTGGTGACCAGCAAGTCTAGCAAAGCTGGGTGGAAAGCCATTCGGGACCCCTCCCTTCCCCACCCTAGTGGGTGGGCAGTGCCTCAAGAAGGACAGAGAGAATTCCTTTAGCCCTGGAGACTGACACCTGCATCGAAGTGACTTGAGTCACCTCTGGATACACCATTCTCACGGTCAGGGGGAAATTGATCCCAACTCTCCAGTGAGTTCTATCAAAAGGCATCAGAAAGGTCCTTTATGTTAAAAAAAAAAAAGGCTGATTCCAAAACATCACATGTATTAATAACAAGTGTTTGAAGGAGCAACAGAGGCCTGAATGCCCATTGGCAGTAGAGCCTCTGGTCAACCAGGGTCCACAAGAGACTCTTTCAAAGACCAGAGCACTTTTCTAGCTCATTTCGTCTTTATGCTACTCACAACATTATAGATTTATATAAAGGGTTTTTAAAAACCCTCTTGCAAAAAAGAAAAACGCATTTTTACAAGGAATTCTATAAGCAGATCTGGAGGGTAGGAGACAGACTAAGAAAAACCCTATAGAAGGCTGGTTGCAAAATGTTTTTAAAAAGAAAAAAAAACTTTTAACATAGAAATACCCAATGAAACATTTTCAAAGTCTAATTCTGAAAAATGATCAAAACACTTTTTTCCCCCCAAACAACCCAAATTACAAGTGGCTACCAGATGCTGGGGTCTGGAAATATGACTGTGGTTTGTTTTATTTTGTTTTTAAGAAACCTAAAAATTAGTGAAGTCACAAATACCCAGGAAAAGGAAAAACTCGGAAAACTGCCGATGTGGTGACTAAACCTAACGTGCGGACTGCCAGAGGCTTCACAGTGAACGCACCCAGACCCAAACCTCTAACGCTGAGAGGGGACCACAGAGAGGTCATGCGCAAACCCAAATGTAACATGCAATTCACTCGCCGTGTTTAAAGGGCCCATGGGAAGTGTTTCGTAAGTGGAGAGAATTTTACTGGTAAGTCCACATCCACCATAGAACCCTGCCCTCCACCACCCGAGGGCCAGGCAGGCAGTGTCCTAGAGCCTTTTGCAGGATGCACGGCAGATGTTTGAGGATATGATGTAACCTGGGTGAAGTGAATTCATCCAAGAATGAGTCACGAAAGCAGCCCTCAAATGTCCTTCAGAAATCTCAGTTGCGGAACACTGGGCTCAGACCCAAAGACCCACCCACTGCCACCTCACACAGGACTCTCCCCTCTTTCAAATAAGTTCTGCAGGCACCTCACCTTTTGCCATCAGCTTTTGTTTCCCCTTTTTGTAGCAAAGCACCCTAATGCAGCTTGAGGGGTATCATACATAACCTCCACCTGAGCCACACAGGACACAAGAATGAAGGTGATGGAAAGGGCAGTGGAACAGAGACATACATTGAGCACCTAGATCAAACCATACCTGAAGCTGATCTCCCAGCTGCACGAGCTATTACATTTAATCTCTTGTTTAAATCAGTTTGGTTTGGGTTTTCAGTCACTTACACAGAAAGTCCACCACCAAAGATTAAATAAAACCCTGACCCTAGCTAGGAACTCAGAAGTCCAGCTATGGGCACTCCTTCCAAATAAGCACCAATTCAGAATGAAATAAGTCCTTCAGGTGTCACCTCAGTGAAGTCTGGCAACCACTTCCTCGTCTTCGTCCACCTTCGTTGCCAGGACAACATGCTGGGCCTCAGGCCCTGACCCTGGTCCTCACCACAATGCTTCTCTGGAAGAGGAGGGGGAAGGGGAAGGAAGCCGGGGGAGAAGGCAGAGGGAAGGTGAAGGAGGGGAGGAGGGGAGTGGGTGAAGAGGAGGGTATCAGCAGGAAGCTCTTCCTGAGAGTTCAGGATGAGCTGGGCAGGCAGGGCAGAAGGCATAACCACTTTGATGCCGGATCTCATTTAATCCTCACCAAACCCTCAGAGGTCCGCACTGGTATCACCCTCGTGCTCCAGATAAGGAAACCAAGCTGCAGAGGGCTAAGTCCCTTGCCAGGGCCACACAGCCTGTCCGTGGCAGGCCCAGGCTCTGGCCAGTCCCCCCCCAGCCACCCACAACGCTGACCTGTCCACTGCCAGGAACGGACCGCCTCTCCCCTTTCCCAGACTCCAGCCCTCAACAACTCAGGGCTCCTCTGCGCTTGCACTCTGTCCTTACCAGTTTCTTCTCTGCTGTCCAGTCAAGCAGCCTCAGCCTCTCTGAGCCTTGAATCAGATCACGTCCCTACTCCATTCTCAGGGTAGCTTCCACCCTGCTGAGAATCAAGCCCAGCATTCTCACCAAGCCAACCCAGACCTCACTCCTTGCAAGCTGCTCCAGCCATCCCAACCTTCACCATACCAGCATGACTGCCCCCTGTCCCATGGCCTTTGGCACTTACTGTTCCCCCCGGATGCTACCATGGCTAACACTTAGAGCCCTCTGTTCAAACATCAGCACCTCTTTGAAGCCATTCCCACTCAGCCTTCTTCACTGCCACCCCTGCACCCCATCTCCATCTCTCTTATTTTTCTCACTAGCATTTATCACCAGCTGATATTCTGTGTATTCATTTGTTTATTTGTTCACTGTCTATACTTCCACCCAAACGCAAGCTCCGTGAGGGTGAGGACTCTCAGCCTTGTTCACTATCATAGCACCTAGAGACCACAGTACCTAGGGTGAGGAGCAAGCCTGTGAGTGAAAGAATGAAAGCACGCATGCCGTGGGTGTAGGATGCCAACGACACATCATAACAGATCTTCAGTGCTTGACATGTGTCTGCTGGGCTTCCTAGGTGGCTCAGTGGCAAAGAATCCACCTGCAGGAGACGCAAGACGCAGGGTTCAATCCCTGAGTCAAGAAGATCCCCTGAAAGAGGGCATAGCAACCCACTCCAGTATTCTTGCCTGGAGAATCCCATGGACAGAGGAGCCTGGCGGGCTACAATCCATGGAGCCGCAGAGAGTCGGACACGACTTAGCAACTAAACACAAGCAACAACAGTAAGAAAGGGAATCTTACTAATTTTAGGATAGATAGTGAATCCACTCTAGAATCAGGACAGGAAAAGAAACCAAAATCTCACCACGTCACCCTTCCAGACACGGCCTGACGTCCCACTGGGCTCCCCAGAAATTTTTCCGGGAACCAAAGAGAAAAGATGGGAACAAAGGGCTTCACACCCCACAGGCTTGAAGGGAAAAGGAGGGCAGTGGGCAGCAAGGTAATTCGAGATGTTGAAGAGGGAAAAAGTAAAAAACATGAGCTAGGTGGGGAGAAGGGAAGGCTAAATTCAGTAGCCCAGGCTGCCTCTCCTGATAGTTAAAATTCTGTTGTGTTAATTCTGCGTGCTTCAGCTTTCCTTAGCCTCCAAGGAGCTCTTGCCTAAATCAGTGCCTGCAATATGCCACGGAGAAGAAAGGGAAGGTGAGGAGAGGCAGAAAAAGGCACAGGGACGGCTGGACGTGCCACACCTGTGCTGAACATCAGGAGAATGAAAGTCAGACCCCAGAGCCTTTTCTCCAGGCCACAGCCAGCAGGCTCAGACCCATGGCACACAGCTTGGCATTCAGCACCCCCACCCCCCTCCCTCCCACACCCTGACCTCGGGAGCAGGGAACCTTCCTCCGTCCACCCAACCCTGCCCCACCCGCCCCATCAGCTCCCACCATCCCCATCAGTTCAAACACCACTGGCTGCTCAGGGGGCTGCGTTCACTGAGAACCCAAGCGTGAGTTTATTTCTGGGAACGTGCTGGGGAGAGTGCGAACACACACACACATAAGGTACACGCTCCATTAATGCATGGGGGTGCGTGTGCAGAAAATAGCATCCCCGCTGGCTGGCTCAGACCCGTGCGCGCACACACACAAATGCTAACGTCAGTCCTGCAGCAAACATACAGAGACACGCATGAGCAAATAGTCCCCCCTCGTGCCGCTTCTGCCAGATGGCGGAGCCCTGGTGGTCACCACGTCTGTCTGCACGTCTGTCTGTGTTTGTTTGTGTGTGACAGTAACAATAGCTGATGCTATGGGTTCCCACCATGAGTCAGGTGCTGCCCTACTTGCTACATCCACCCCAGGGTGGAGGTACTATTATAATGTTACCTCTGCTTGACAGATGAGGAAAATGAAATACGAATGTCGGGTCTCTTGCCTCAGGGTCACACTGTAGTGTGAGCTGGGATTCGAACCCAGGGAGTCCAACCCCAAGCCTGCGCTCACGTCACACTTTATGCTGCTGCGACCAGCCAGGCTCCAGGTGCATGCTGACCACCATTCACATATTCGGTCCAGAAATAACGGATGAGCTCCACTGTGCAGATGTACAGATTAGAAAGTGGAAGCACCAAGAGATTCAACAACTTGCCCAAGGTCACAGCTGGGAAGGGGCAGGGCTGGAGTTTGAACCATGGATGGCCTCTAGATCTTGGCCCCTGATGCGCCAAGCAGCTTCCAGCTGTAGGAAGATGGTTAATGCCTGAAGTCAAAGACAGGAGCTGTAGATTCTGAATATAAGGGAGTCGTAGATATTTGGGAGAAGGCAATGGCAACCCACTCCAGTACTCCTGCCTGGAAAATCCCATGGACGGAGGGACCTGGTAGGCTGCAGTTCATGGGGTCACGAAGAGTCAGACTCAACTGAGCAACTTCACTTTCACTGTTCACGTTCATGCATTGGAGAAGGCAATGGCACCCCACTCCAGTGTTCTTGCCTGGAGAATCCCATGGGTGGAGGAGCCTGGTGGGCTGCAGTCCATGGGGTTGCTAAGAGTCGGACACGACTGAGCGACTTCACTTTCACTTTTCACTTTCCTGCATTGGAGAAGGAACTGGCAACCCACTCCAGTGTTCTTGCCTGGAGAATCCCAGGGACGGCAGAGCCTGGTGGGCTGCCGTCTATGGGGTCACACAGAATCGGACACGACTGAAGCAACTTAGCAGCAGCAACAGCAGCAGCAGCATACAATATTTCCCCTTCTCTGTCTGATTTACTTCACTCAGTATGACAATCTCTAATTCCATCCGTGTTGCTGCAAATGGCACTATTTCATTCTTTTTAATGACTGAGTAATATTCCACTGTGTATGTACGTATGTATATACATGTACCATAGCTTCTTTATCCATTCCTCTGTGGAAGGATCAGCTTCCCTGGTGGCTCAGCAGTCAAGAATCCTCCTAATCCTCCTGCCAACACAGGAGACCCAGGTTCAATCCCTGGGTCGGGAAAATCCCCTGGAGAAGGAAATGCCAACCCACTCCAGTATTCTTGTCTGGGAAATCCCATGGACAGAGGAGCATGGCAGGCTACAGTCCACGAGGTCGCAAAGGGTGGGACACAACTTGCGACTAAACACCACCACCATCGTTGATGGACATTTGCAAATGAACTTACTTATAAAACAGAGACAGACTAACAGACTTAGAGAACGAACTTACGGTTCCTGGGGGGAAGGGACAGTTGGGGAATTTGGGATCGACCTGTAAACACTGCTATATTGTAAACGGATAACCAACAAGAACCCACTGCAAAGCACAGGGAACGCTGCTCAATGTTACATGGCCCCCTGGATGGGAGAGGAGTTTGGGGGAGAATGGATACATGTATATGTATGGCTGAGTCCCTCGGCCGTCCACTTGAAACTATCACGTCATTGTTCACCGGTTATACTCCAAAACAAAATTACAAGTTTTTTTAAAAGAGCAGGCGCTGTTCAGTGAGCAACCCATCATGAGCAGGCCACAGTTTCATGACCCTGGCGGTGAGAGGCAAGGATTCCAAACAATCAAACGCCACCGGGGCCCTCACCAAGCCCACCATGCCAGTGAGGGGCCAGATTTATCCACAACTGGCATAGACATGAGCCCGAAAACCCCAGGGGAGGCGGGAGCCCGAAGTCCGGAAGCGCCCGCAGTCAAGGTCGGTGCCCAGCAACGCTCCTCTTCCACCAACAAGTCGCCCCAGGGCAGAGCATGCAAACTGGCAACCCACAGGCTTGGCCCGCAGACGTGTTTTGTTTGGCCAATGAAATGTTTGTTAAAAATATGATCGAGTTGCCAACTTTTAAAAATCGAGTGATTTCATACCCCAAACTCCACCATTTCCGGCTGTTGGAAAACATCTTTAAAAAGGCAGGAGATTTGGCAACGCTGGGCTCGTGTTCCCGCACAGGGACTGCTGCACGGGGTTGGGGAGCAGCTGCCCCCATTACACGGGACACAGGACACGTGACCTCCGGCTCTCCAGGAGGCGTGGGGTCACAGCGTAAGTTCCGGAGCCGGCCCGCCAGGCTCGCTGCTATCTGAGCTCTGCCACATCCTCACAGTGTGCTCTTGGGCCAATTACGGCTCCCAGTTTCCTCATCTGTAAAAAAGCAGCCGCCCCATAGGATGGGGCGCCTGGTACCCAGGAAACAGTGCGTGTTAAATAGCATTGCTGTCTCTCCAACATCAAGGCCAAAGGCTTGCGGTATTGCTTTGTAATAGTAAGAGCTAGCACACATATGGTGTCTGCTATTGCCTGGCCCTGTCCTAAGACTTGTACTCTTAAGGACTCATTTCATCTTCCCAAGAAACCTAGAGGCCGCTCCAGGATATATACCCAAGAGAAATACAAAACCTCTGTCTGCACAAATACTTGTACGTGAATGTTCACAGCAGCATTATTCATAAGAGCCAGACAGTGGAAACAACCCTAATGTCCATCGACAGATGAGCGAATGAACAAAGGTGATACATCCAGATAATGGAGAATTTCTCAGCCATAAAAAAGAGAATTCTGACATACCTACAACAAGGATGAAACTTTACAAAGTCACGCTATGTGAAAGATACAAAAGGCCACAGACCAAGAAGTTCGTTCGGTTTCTTTTCCCCATGCGGGGTTATGAAGCTCCAGCGTCATGAAGGGATGCAAAGAGCCAACTCACTGGAAAAGACCCTGATGCTGGGAAACGCTGAGGGCAAAAGGAGAAGCAGGTGGCAGAGGATGAAATGGTTAGACAGCATCACCAGCTCAGTGGAGCCTGGCAAGCTGCAGTCCATGGGGTCACAAAGAGTCGAATATGACTTAGCGACTCACCAGCAACAGAGCCAGAAAGTAGACTGGTGGTTGCCAGGGCTGGGGGAGGGAAAGAACGGAGAGGGACTGCTAATGGGTTTGGGGTTTCTTTTCAGAGTGATGGAATGTTCTAGAATTACAAAGCAATGACAGTGCATAACCTTGCAACTATATAAAAGGCAGTGGTGCAGACGCTGGTAACAGGGTCAATTTTGCGGTGTGTGAATATATCTCAATTTTTTTCTTTTAAAGAAACATCTATGAGACAAGTAGTCTTATCTCTGTTTTATACATGAAAAAACCAAGGCACAAAGAGATTAAAGATACCCAGGCTGATGTTTAAAGTGGAAAAACAAAAAGATAGACGGTGAAGGTGATGCAACATTTCTTACACCTGGCTCCTTCACCTGTCAGCCGATGGGCGTCTGCGTTTGCAACCCCACACCGGCAAATCACCTCCTCTCTCTGAGCTCCAGTCAAAGGCCAGACTGAGATGACCCTTAGCTAGATTCCTCTAAGGTGCTCAAGGATCCTACAAGACTAGGGGACCATAGTGGAACATTATTTATTCATATCTATAGGGACAGCTGTGGCCATTAATAAATGATGACTTTAACGACCCACGGTGGGATATGGCCTTCTCCCAGGTGCACGGGAAGAAAACATTCTGGGTTTTCCAAGTCCAAGCCCTTCACGTGGCTGGCTCGAAGGTCACAGAAAGGAGGCTCACCTCCTCCCAAGAGGGTCTGACCAGGAGGACCGTCCTAGGAGAGGACGATGCCTTACTCACCAGGAAGGAAGACCACCTCACGGGGCTGGAGGACCCCCTCCCTCAGCAGGAGGAAACCCCACAGCAGGAGATAAGGGGAGCCTCTGGCTCACAGGGTGGGAGGACCATCCCCCCCTCACTGGGAAGACTCCCCCATGGGACAACAGAAACTCTTCCCTCGAGAGATGGGAGGACCATCCTTACCCCATCTGGGACAGCAGGATCTCACAGGGCTGGTGGGAGCTGGGGTCACAGCTTTTCTGCAAACAAGCCCCTGTCAAGCACGGTTCCTTCTCTGAGCACAGAAGGGTCCCCAAGGGTGTCCTGCATTGGGCGATTCTGAGACCATTATCAGATGCAGGGACCAACCTGCAAACAATGATGCGTTAGAAGCCAGAAAGAGAGAGGAAGAGACACCGGGAAAGAAACACAGAATATGACCAAGATAGAAGAGCAGGGGGGAGGGAAGGGACAGGCCCAGGTTGGCAGAGAAGCCAGGAGGAAGTCAGAGGTAGGGCTGGAGACAAACCAAATGGGGAGAATGAACACAAGTATGATCAAAGCCAGCAGCAAAGAGGCCTGGATGCAGAGGAAAGACCCCTCTGAGGCCTGCATTTGGGGGTCCTTCCCACGCGGAGGGACAGCATCAATCCTGTGCAGGAGCCCCCATCAGCGAGAGACGTGAATGGAGGCAGTGGGGGCGGGTGGTTTCCCCAGTCAAGGAGCCTGCCAGGGCGGCCTCAGCCAAGGAGGAAGCCGGCGGGTCAGGCTGGGGGCTGGGCTTGGATGTGCCAAGCATCCAGTCAGGTTGCCATGGCCACGGAGACAAAGAGAGGGGCTAAGGAGAGGCCTGGGATGATTCCCCAAGAGGGGCCCCAGGCGCCTCCAGTCCCAAGGGAAGCCCAGTCTCTCCTGGGACCTGCTTAACCAGGGCGCTAGGAGGCTGACCAACCACACTTCCGAGGGGAGGCCTGCAGGTCGGGGCCTACCCAGCTGCCTGAGCTGGTGTGCTGTAGCTGCGCTCGGTCACTCAGTCATGTCCACCTCTTTGTGAACACAGACTGTAGCCAGGCTCTTCCGTCCATGGGATTCTCCAGGAAAGAGTACTGGCGTGGGTTGCTGTCTCCTCCTCTAGGGCATCTTCCCGACCCCAGGGTCAAACCCAAGTGTCCTGCATCTCCCGCACTGGCAGGCAGATTCTTTACCAGCGAGCCACCTGGGAAGTTGGAGGAGGTGTGAAAAATCATAGCCTAGGCAAGGTCAGCAGAGAAAAGGTCCCCAAGCATCTAGACCCTGCCAGCCAATCCTAAACACCTAACCTGCCTGGGTCTCTATTTCCTCATGCATTAAAGAGAAGGAAGACCTCTCAGCTTCTTCTAGTTCCCAGCAGGAAAGAGGTTATGTGCGGAGAACCAAATGTCAGAATAACAGATTAATGATAAACCTCATGTTTACCGAGGTCACACGATAAGCCAGGGCCTGCTCTCAGCCCTTTCCCCATCCTAACACAGCATTCCTCCAACTATCTGTTGGGAAGAACTATTTTTCAATATTTTTATTATTATTTAGTTTATTTGGCTGCACCAGGTCTTAGCTGCAACACATGAAATCGTTGATCTTCACTGCGCATATAAGGCCTTTGGTTGCAGCATGCGAATTCTTGGCGATGGCACGTGGCATCTAGCTCCCCTGGGTCCACTGCACTGGGAATGCAGATTCTTAGCCACTGGACCACCAGGCAATCCCAAGGAAGAACTATTTTTGTCTTTAATTTCTCATTTGTCTGAGACTAATACTTTTGTAAACTTCAATGAAAGTGAATTATTAGAAAAACAAAGTAAAAAGGCAGATTACAAGCACAATTTTTCTAGTACTGGACTATACTGGCATAAAATCACTCTGCCAAATTGCTGTAAAACTTTAAACATTCACTCTCAGTTTCTGTCCTATCTCCATACAAACCACACTCTCAGGTGACCCTCAGGACCACCCAGGAACTAGGTCCCAGTGTAGGCATGAGGTGGGGTCGGGGGCTGCACGCTGGTTAAGAGTTCCAGCAGCCCAGGTTCTCGGACCAATCCTGCCACCTCCTGGCAAAGGACTTCAACACCCCCGTGCCTCAGTTTCCCCATCTGCAATATGGGAATAAGACTAACGTATCTCATAGGGGGTTTTGGTGGGGATTCAATGAGTTCATCTTGTGAAACTCCTTAGAACAGTAACTGACTTATTGAACCTGTCACTACACATCAGGTATTACTGTCATCAAACGTCAGGTGACATTATTATTATGACTCTATCTCCTTACCCTCACCCACCTACCACCACCGGAGGAGTTGGGTGTCTATTAGATGCCTGGCTTACTGTTTGCCATTCCCACAAGAATGGTAGCTCTATGATGGCAAGGGCTTGGGTCAGTCCTCTTACCCATGAGACATCCAGCTCAGCGTAGACCCGTGCCTGGCACTTGGCGGAGGCCCCAAAATGGGAAGGAGTGTAAACGCAAATCCTGGTTCTGCCATGTATTCACCGTGTGACCTTAGGCAAATGACTCGACATCTCTGGGCCTCCATTTCCTTATCTACGAAAGGTTGTCGTTTTCAGTCCCCTGGACTGTAGTCCGCCAGGTTCCTCTATCCATGGGATTTCCCAGGCAAGAATACTGGAGCGGGTTGCCATTTCCTCCTCCAAGGGATCTTCCTGACCCAGGGATCGAACCTGAGTCTCCTGCATTGACAGGTAGACCACTGAGCCACCAGGCAAGCCGTATCCACGGAATAGGAACACAATAAAGATGCCCTTGCCCGTGCCTAGGGGAGGCTGGGAGAAGGACGCTCCCTAGAGCACTTCTCAGCACCACGTTCAGCGATGTCTGGCGACATTTTTGGTTGTCACAACTGAGGGTGCGGGAGCTACTGGCATTCAGAGGCGGGAGGTGATGCTCAACACCCTCCAACGCACAGAACAGGCCCCCACACCAAACAGTTAGGCAGCCCACCCTGGCAGCTGTGCACAGGTTGAGAACTCCTGATGCAGAAGAAAAAGAACCACCTAGACACCTGTTGAGAGGGGAGAGGATATATAAGCTCCAGCACAGCTGCCCTGGGAAAGAGCAGGCAGCAGTTAGAAGGAATGAGCCGGGAATGTGTACCACAACAACGGCAACAAAAAGAGATCGCCCAGACAAACACAGTCTGTGAACAACGCTGTGGGATGCGGGGCGGTCACAACCCTGGGGAGCAGGTAAAGGGACGGACCTAGAATTTAAACCAGGAGCCTGGGTCCAGAGCCCACAGCTTTACACACTTGCTCCAAGGCCTCAGTCTGCGGGTCTTCTCCCCCAAGAATGTAATTCTTCACTTGTTTATTTGGCTGTGCCAGGTCTTGATTGAGGCACACGGGATCTTCCATCCTCACTGAGGCTTACAGGATCTTTTCAGCTGTGGCATTCGGGATCTTAATTGCAGTATGTGGGATCTAGTTCCTGACCAGAGACTGAACTCGGGCCCCCTTCGCCAAGACTACCAGGGAAGTCCCACGGGAGGCTGGCTTTTTAATATGCATTATTTATGCCTTTTTAATACGAACCATGGGAATGATGACATACAATACATATAAAAAATAATATATATTCAACAGATACATACACACAATTTATTAGGTACCCACATATATATACATACAGTTATATACAGGTGTATGTTACAATATCTTAAAAATTAAAAGGCACAAAGGAACATAAACTGCATGATTCCCTTTTATATAAAAGTTCAACAGCAGGCAAGAGTAATCTGTGATGAGAGAAATCAGAACAATAGTTACTTTAGGGGACACTGACATGAGAGGGAACCCCTCTCTGGGGTGCTGGCAATATTTACTAGCTGACGTGGGTGAAGATTATAGATAAGTTACATGTAAATTTTCATCAAGCCATGCACTTACTATTATACATTTTGCACAGAAGATATGACTTTAAAATTAAAATGCAAAAGCTTTCAGGATAAAACAAAGCTCTAGCATGGTGAGGGGTTTTCTAGACAGCCCCCGAGACCAACGGGAGTTCTTTGCTTAGGGCCCTGGGAGGGGGCCAAGATGGGGTTGAGCCCCCCACCTATCCCTACCCCTCGTCGCTTCACCCTCCAAAAGAAGCCGAACGGGAATCAAACTGGCCTTTGTGGCTGGGTCCAGCAGAGTGGGATAAACGGCCAAATGACAGCGCCCTGCAAGCCCCCAACCCCCCCCCCCACCAGGGACACTGAAGCCCATTCATGTTGGAGGCTGGCCATCTCCCCAGGGCTCCAGCCGTCCTCCTCTCCAGCGCGGGAACAATGTCCCCTTTTTCCATCCCCTTGTCTGCCACTTCCGTATTTAATTGCAAGTTCATGGGTATTAAGTGGCCCATACAGCTGACCTAGCTCCCCCTCCCCTCCCCACCCCCCAAAAGAGAGGCCCACAGCGCTGTCTCTGTTCCCTGCCCCTCTGTGTGCCCGCGCCTCCTCGGTGATCTGCCCAGAGATACAAAAGAGACAGCCCCCCCTTCCACCCCCTCCACCCCTTCCTCAAACAACTCTGTTCTCACCCAGAAAGTGCCGCCTTGCAAACCAAGCTGCTCTGGGTCCCGGCGTGGGGGTGGCGGGCCCTGGATCAACACCCTCTGTTCCAGCCTGCCAGGCCGCCGGCACGCTGGCTTTGCACCTCCCTGGAACCCCACCTGACACTTGAGGAAACCGAAGCCCAGGGTGGGTGGTCCACGGCCAGGGCTAAGAGCCTTGAAACTCCCCCGCCTGTGTGTCCGGACTTTCCATTAGCTGTCTTCTTGCCCCCACTCAAGGGGGTGACCCAAACCTTTGACCCTTAATCCCTTCTCTAGCTTCGAAACCCCAGGGACAGCTCTGAGCTCATTGATGACCTTTAAGCGTTGGAAGGAGGTCACATAAGCCAATCCATTGCCCTTCACATGAACCCACTTTGGCCCATGCTCACGGGATTCCCACTGCGGGAGTGCCCCCCAGCCTGTCATGCCCATCCTGACTGCTTATACCTCCTCCAGGAAGCCGTCCAGGTTACACCAACCAAGGTCTCACTTTGTGCAGAGCCTCACCTCCCACATTCCTGTGCCATCACTTCCCATCTGAGCCAGCTCCAGCACCATCCTAAATCTGCCGCCCTCTCTCCGTGCCACCTCCTGGTCAAAGCCGCCACCATCGTTTGCCAGTTATTGCCACCCAACTAGTCTTTTTTTTTTTTTGGCTGTTCTGTCTTCATTGCTGCATGCAGGCTCTTAGCTGTGGTGTGTGGGATCTAGTTCCCCAACCAGGGTTTGAACCCAGGACCCCTGCATTGTGAATGTCGAATGTCGATGGAGTCTTAACCACTGGACCACCAGGGAAGTCCCACCCAACCAGTCCTGCTGCGCCTACAGCCCAGCCTCCACACTCTGACACAAGCAGCCCCTCGGAAAACATAAATCAGACCATACTCCTGCCCAGCTTCCAGCCCTCCAGGTCTGCCTGCTGCGCGAGGAAGAAGCCCCAGGCTCACCTTTACTTGCCTGGCTCTGCATAGGTGCCCGCTACCTCCCTCCTCTCCTCGCCCCGCCTCCCTGCACTCCAGCACCTGCTGCACTCCAGACTCACCACATCCCTTCCCAGCTCCGAGCCCCTGCACTTGCCATTTCCTCCCAGGATTCTCTTCCCTCCAAAGGGTCACATACCTGGCTCCCGGGTTACCCTCTGTGGCTTCGCTCTTAGGTCAGGCCTTTCCCAAGCACCTCCTCCGGGTCACTCTTCATCACTCCCGCCACCCTCCCTGCCTCGTTCCCATCCCAGTGTGAGGACGTTCAAACCCGGAATGGTCCTGCTCCTTGCACTTGCTATTTCTCTGTCACCCCCCTTAGAACGTCAGCTTCCCCAGGGCAGGGACTCTGTTATGGTCATTCCTGTGTCCCCTAGTACAGCACCTGGCACACAGGAGGTGCTCAGTAAAGGTAGGGGATTTGATTCATTAATGAAAGATGGTTCCTATTTTTTCTTTAATTGCATCTAATTCAAGAGCTAGTGCGTACCCTGTTACAATAAGCAGGAGCTACTAACCAATTGCTATTGACCAGCTCTTGGGCTATTTAACTGGACCAGCTGGGACCTCCCTGCAGTAAGAGGAGGGTTGGCATTTCGGGGTTCCCGAACAGCTCCTGAAGCTGGTGCACAGAAAAGAGACGCGGGCCCTCACACCAGGTGATGGGCAGGGATGGTCAGTGAAGGCTCCCTCTGGGGACCAACCAAGTCCCCTCCTCTGCTGGCCGAAGCCTCCTCCCTGCAAGTCCGATTCCATCAGGGTGCCCCAGAGGCCAATCCTGCCCCCGAGACAACCCTCACTCCCTTCCAACGCCCTGAGCTGGTGCACCGCCGAGTGGCACCGCATGATGGTCAGAAGCAGGGTTCCGAGGTGTGGCAGCCTGACCGTGCGAATCCTGCATCTGCCTCTTGTTGCGGACTCTTAGCGACTCTGCTGGCGTGAGCTGGGCAGGTTACTGAGCCTCTCTGTGCCTCAGTTTCCCCTTTTTAAGGAGCTCTACCACACAGGGTAGTTGTAGGGACTGAATGAGGGAATAACAGCCACAGGGACTCCTCTCAAATGGCAGCTCGGGAATCATCGGGTGGGGCTTGTCAGGAGCAGACCGTGACACTGTGGAGCTGGGCCAGGGCCAAGCTCCCTTGTCGATGCTGTCAGTCCCTGGAGCAAAGCTGGAGGAGGGCAAGGACTTTGGGGCTTTCTCACGCAGTAGGGACTCAGTAAAATATACCTCCCATAGTCACTGTCATCTGCCTAAATGAGTCTGCAGAGGGCTGTGTACCTGGTCCTCCCACTGGGATCACACTGGAATCTGTTCAGATCTCTGCAAGGCCCTGACTTAAATCTGTAAAAGTAAATAAATACAAGCTAGACTTTAAAAAATCAACAACTACCATTTCTGGAGAAGCCAGAAATGGCTTCTTCCATTTAATTCTCAAGACTCCTCTGCACGCTGAGCTGGGGTGGCTGGGGGGTCACGGCATGGAGACCCCTAGCAATCACCCAGTGAGATGCCCCCCAGCACCCTGTCTGGAGCATCCTAAGAATAAAGAGCAACTTCTATAAACCCTGGGCATGCGTGCATGCTGTCTCTTCAGTCATATCCAACTCTTTGCCACCCTATGGGCTGTAGCCCACCAGGCTCCTCTGTCCATGGGTTTCTCCAGGCAAGAATACTGGAGTGGGTTGCCATTTCTTCCTCCAGAGGATCTTCCTGACCCAGGGATCAAACTCATATCTCTTGCGGCTCCTGCACTGTGGGCAGATTCTTTACCACTGAGCCCCTGGGAAAGTCCATAAACCCGGCAACCCTTCTGTGAGCAGTACAGTCATATCATCACCCTGGAGCTGGTGTGTGTTCAAAGCAGCATCAGTTGGTTCACAGTGAAATATTTCAAATACCACCCCTGGGGACCCAGCTTAGTCCAGCATGCATTTTGTGAACAAAGGCCCAAGACTGGAGGGGCACTCCCGTGCACCCCACGGGGAGACACTTGCAGCCTCACTTAGAGAAGAGAAGGAGGCACAGAGAGCTGACCAGCTTGTGTGGGGTCCCACGGGCCTGCAGGCGTCTGTCCAGCCCAGGAGGACCAGCTGTGTGGGAGGGGCAGGGACTGCCAGCGCAGGGTCTCCCCTCTGCGGGGCACCTCTGACCATGCAGATAGGATCTCGCTCTAATCAGCCTCTGGACCAGAGGCCCGGCAGCCCCTGCCATAAAGGGGCCCCAGGAAAACTTTGATGTGGTGGAGGACGGAGCCAGCCTGACTCAGGAGCCGGGGCCAGCCACAGGGAAGGGAAGACCCACGGAGCCCCACGGTCTCAGCCCCTCTCCAGTCCACTTGGGCCCCCCTCCCTAGCCAATTTTTTTTTTTTTACCAAGTATTTTATTTATGTCTGTGTTTAATTTTGGCGGCACTGGGTCTTCGCTGCTGCGTGGGCGTTCCTCTAGCTAGGGCGAGCAGGGGCTATTCTTCATTGCGGGACGTGGGCTTCTCATCGCAGCGCCTTCCCTCCTTTCGAAGCACAGGCTCTAGGGCACACGGGCTTTAGGAGCTGCAGAGCGTGGGCTCCATAGATGCCGTTCCCCGGCTCTAGAGCACAGGCTTCCTGGACCAGGGATGGAACCCGCGTCTGCGGCCCTGGCAGGCAGATTCTTTACCACTGAGCCCCCAGGGAAGCCCTCCCCCAGACAATCTGAATGCAACTATCTCACCAAAGCCCCTGTACTCCTAATCCCCAACTAAACCTCACAAAAATCCTTTGAAGTAGGTACGACAATTGCCTCCCATCGTGGAGGTGGAGAAACAGGCACAGAGAGGCTAAGTGACCTGCTTCAGCATCCGAGCTGGAGTCACATCTAAGCTCAGCTGACACCAGGGCCCAAACTGATTGATAAGCACTTTAAGCAGAGGATGAGCGGTCATCCTGGTTTATCTAGGACTGAGGGGCTTTCCCAGGATGCGGGATTTTAGTTTTAAAACCAGGACAGTCTCAAGCAAACCAAGGCAGCTGGTCACTCTACCACTGTGTGTATGTATGGGTGTGTACGTGTTTTTAGTCACTAAGTTGTGTCTGACTCCTTGCGATCCCAAGGACTGCAGCCTGCCAGGCTCCTCTATCTATGGGCAAGAACACTGGAGTGGGTTGCCATTTCGTCCTCCAAGGGATCTTCCTGACCCAGGGATCAAATGCGCATCTCCTGCATCTTTACCACTGAGCCACCAGGGAAGCCCCATTTACCACTCTGCTGCTGCTGCTGCTAAGTCGCTTCAGTCGTGTCCGACTCTGTGCAACCCCATAGACGGCAGCCCACCAGGCTCCCTCCATCCCTGGGATTCTCCAGGCAAGAACTCTGGAGTGGGTTGCCATTTCCTTCTCCAATGCATGAAAGTGAAAAGTGAAAGGGAAGTCGCTCAGTCGTGTCCAACTCTTAGCGACCCCATGGACTGCAGCCTACCAGGCTCCTCCGCCCATGGGATTTTCCAGGCAACAGTACTGGAGTGGGGTGCCATTGCCATCTCCATTTACCACTCTAGTTATCAAAAAAAAGGAAAGATAACAACAACATCAAAACCAATAGCAGCTGACAACCACTGAGGACTTACATGTGTCAGGCACTGTCCAAACCCCTAGGGCAGGTTTTCCCTTGACTGCTCAACACACAGGCCTGGAGATGGGGCTTTTGTTCGCCTCCCCTCTTCCCCCACTTCATAGATGAGGAAACTGAGGACCAGGGAGCTGCAGAACTTGTCCATGGTCAGCACCAAGTAGAGGGCAAATGGCCTCCCAGAGGGCAGGAGCGTCCCTCATGCCATGTCCTGAGGTTCTCAGAAGCCAAACGTCACCGTCTGCTTTCAAAGTCAACCTTTATGAGACGGATACCTTTAACATATGTGTGTGTGTGCACACCTTTCAAAGTCAACCTTTATGAGATGGATGCCTTTAACATACGTGTGTGCGTGCACGCCTTTCAAAGTCAACCTTTATGAGATGGATGCCTTTAACATACGTGTGTGCGTGCACGCCTTTCAAAGTCAACCTTTATGAGATGGATGCCTTTAACATACGTGTGTGTGTGCACGCACGTGCATGTGTGTGCTCGGTGGTATCTGACTCTTCGCAACCCTGTGGACTGTAGCCTACCAGGCTCCTCTGTCCATGGAGTTTTCCAGGCAAGAATACTGGAGCAGGTTGCCATTCCCTACTCCAGAGGATCTTCCCAACCCAGGGGCCAAAGCTTCATCTCTTGCATCTCTTGCATTGGCAGGCAGATTCCTTACCACTGCACCAACTCAGAAACAGTTTAACATACAAGACATGCAACCCAACTGTTGGGGCTGCAAACAGTCATGGGATTTCTAAAATTACTAACATTTGCCACTTATGAACGGGGTGACCTTTGGATGAGTTCCTGCTCTTCTCTGGGCCTCAGTTTTCTCATCTGTAAAATGGGGACAGTCAGAGTCCTTCTCTCATAAATCACAGTGAGCATCCCATGAGCTCACACTTAGAACATGATCTACAAAGGAAACACTCTAAATATCATCTATTACTATTAATGGCTGTAGTAGTATTGGTATCAATGTCTATTGCTATCACGCAAGCAGCCTAGTTTCATGAAAGCCATATAAGCAAGATAAGGCACGTCCCCTCTTTCAGCAACTCTACATATCTAGGTGGATAAAAGACGTCCCACTGTGAGAGACCAGGACCTACTGGGCCCTCCCCCTTGCAGACAAGCATTGAGATGAGACCCTCCCCAGGCGCCCACCCAGCTCTAGCCATCTCTGCAAAAAGCAACTCCAGACCAACCAACCGCACAGCAGCACCCAGAAGCCTCCTAGAACCTTCCTTTAATAGGCTCTGTTTTGGCCAAAGCATGATCCTTCAGTAGGTAACAGTCAAGGCAATAGCTTCCACCACATGGAAGCTGACTTATTTTTGCTCAGAAATCAGCCTAAATCCTGAACCCAGCCACTCCTCTCCCCTTCTCCCCATCCATCTACTTTCTTCACAGCAGCCAGAGAGATTCTTCTAAGATAAGTCATTCACTGAGATTCTCTGGCTGAAAACCTCCACTGCTCGTAGAATAAAGGCCCAGCACCTCACCTGGGCCCCACAGCAGTACTCAGACCTCCTCTCCCCACCTGCTGTCCCCTCACTCACTCCACCCCAGCCACACGGCCTCCCTGCTGATCCAGAAACTGGCCAAGCTCATCCCTGCCTCAGGGCCTTTGCACAGGCTGTTCCCTCTGCCTGAAACAACTCCTCCTGCCCTCCTTCTCATGGATGGCTTTCTTGGCATACAGGTCCCGGTTCTAAACGCATCTCATCAGACAGCCTTTCTCTGATCATCAGATCCAAAACAGCGCCAACACTTTCTAACTCATATCCCTGACTTACGGTATTCACAGCACTTGTCACTTGCAGGATTCTTTGTTTGTTTATTTCCCATGTCCTCCTATTCAAAATACCAGAGCTTAGAATAGGGTTTTTGTCTGTTTTGATCACTGCTGCTTCTCCAATGTCTGGAACCTAGCAGGACCTTAACCAGTATTTGCTGACAGTATAAAGACATCAGAGAACAAGATTCCGGGAGCTTAAAGCGTATCTGACACAGCAGATCACCCTAACCCTATGGGACGAGGGCTCCAAGAGAAAACAGACAGTGCAGAGACCAATGGGGGCAGCAACCCTGCCGGGGGAGACGGGGGGACGAGCCGAGGAAAAGAAAGTGTGTTAGACCCTCACCCCTCAGAGCGTGGTCCCCGGACCAGCAGCATGGGCATCTCCTCTCCTAGGAGCCTGTTACAAATGCAGGATGCTGTTCCTGCATTCTAATTAGATCCACCCCTATGTATAGTAAACCTTGACACATCCCGGTTTAGACCCCAGGATAAGTAGGCAGTAGTAAGCATGTCTGGCTCAGGGCAGCCCTGGAAACTGAAAGGCCCGGGGCAGGCCTGTGAAGCCACCCTCACACAGAACATAGCCTCCCGGTGCCACTGGCCAGGAAGAGCGGCGAGGCCCATCCAGGGTCCCAGAGCAGCCTTCCTCCCTCAGGCCTGAAACAGGATCCGAGACGCCCAGATCGGCATATGCAGGTGGGGAGGGAGAAGGGGGATACGAACCCAACAGATTTGTGTGGCAGACTCCCCGAGAGTCGCACCATCTGGAGCCCCTTTGTGATACAGGGAGGGGAGGACAGCAGAGAGGCAGAGAGCTGGGAGTATTTATAACGCACAGGCCAAGCGGGCGAAGGAGCTGAGTGCGGGGAGAGGCAGGCGACCCGCCACCGAAATGCCTACAGCAACCCCATCTCTGTCTCCCAGCCGCCTGCAACAAGCAAGGCCACACACTGCCAAAACCACTTAGAATCTACATGAAATCCACCCTTTCTGTAGCTCCCGGAGATGTGACCTCCTGCAAGTCAACCCTGAACCTCTGGGTACATGCACCTGTGGGAGAGCTGACCCGTCATCTCCATCGATAAGGATGAACATGTGACCCAAGCCAAACGATCAGAGTTCTGGGCTCCCAGATAGACAATACTTCGTTTACAGAGGGGAACATGTCCCGGGGTCAGGCTGGGGAACACCTGGATCCAGCTATGCCTGAAGCCATTAATCCTGAGCCAACTGAGCCCATAATAGCCTTTTTTATCCTTAAGACACTGACCTGAAATTTCTGTCATTCACAACCCAAAGAGTCCTAAGACATCTGCTAAAGCACTTAACACCCGGCAGAGTCATTACTTGTGTGCCCTTTCTCTCGCCTGGACTGGCACTCCCTGAGGACACAAACCATTGTTTGATGTACTTCTGTCCCTGATGCCTAGAAGAAAGCCCAACATACAATATAATCTCTAGAGATACAGGACAATGAACGGATGGCTCTTCCTTCACTCTACAAATATTCAATGAGCACCCAATGTGTGCCAGACTTTGTTCTGGGTCTGGAAGCAGCAGGAAATAGGAGACACAAAAAATCCCTGCCCTCCAGGAGTTTCAACTCTAGTGAGGGGAGGGCAGACAATTATTAAACAAGTGAGTAAGGGCTAACTGCAATGGAGAAGGGAGAGAGGGACCCTGAGGAGGAGGGATGCCCCCAGACGGGAAGGTCTGGGAGGGATGCACTGAGGAAGCACAGTACCGGAGCAGAGACCTGAAGAGGCACCAAACCACATGGATACCTGGGGAGTGTTCCAGAGCAGCAGACAGTAAGTGCAAAGGCCCTGAGGCAGGAATATGTCGGCTATGTTTGGAGACGAAGTCAGAGAGACGGACACGAGGAACAGGGAAACCAGACGCTGAAGGGCCTCCCGGGTCATCACCAGGGTCTTGACACTGACAACAAGGGAGGGGGCAGCCCTGGGAGGGTTTTAGGCAGAGGAGGAACGTGATCTGACCTAGAGGGGGTGTGTGGAGACCCACCTGTCAGGGGCGAGGGCAGGAGCAAGGGGCCAGGGAGGAGGCAACCACAACAGTCCCAGGAAGCAACGATGGCGGCTAACACAAGGGCAGCAGCTGCGGAGGGGTAAGGAGCGGCCAAAGTCTGGATGCTCATTAAAAGTGAAGCCTACGGGATTTTCTGGTCGTTTAGATGCAGGAGATAAGAGGAAGAGCAGCACCAAGATGGTCGCAGGGATGTGTCTGGGCAGATGGAAGGATGGAGACACCATTGCTTAAGACAGGAGGGGCCATGAGCAGAGTGAGCTGATACAGATCGGGAGTCGGCAATGCCCATTAGACACCCAAGGAGAGTTGCCATCGTCACTGGATACATACAGAGGCTGGGAGGTCAGGGCAGAGGGCAGACTAGGAAACATTTGGGAAATGTCAGCAAAGGGATGGCAGGAAGGTGACTGAAAAGACACAATCAATCACAGAATGATGAAGAAGTGACAGGCGGAGAGAGGGAAGGAGCCACCCCCACCCCCTTGCCCCTGGGCTCCCATCGCCCCCCGCCCCGAGTCTTCCCAACTTCGTGCTGGGGGAAAGCCATAATAGAGAAGAATAGTGATGTCAGCTCCTCCTTCTGGAAAGACCTGGAGTGGAAAAAGGAGCTGCACATACAGCTTCTCACCTGCATCCACCCCCACCCCGACTCCATCACCCAGGTGACAAACTGAGGCTCGGAGAGGGACAAGGCCAACGCCAGGGAATCCAAAGGCTGTCAGCTGGCGGAGCCGCCCGAATCGGGCCCCTGGCTGTTGACACCACGTGCTGCTGCCAAACACAGCTTTTCATGAGCAGAAATAAAGAGGACACCCCCCGCACCCTGCCTTCCGGGGCTGCCGGCACAGAGGACGCGACAAAGACTGGCACATGGGGAGGGGGCTGAGAACATATCTTGGCTAGAGGCACCGTGCTGACTGGCAGACGAAAGGGCTGGCACCGACCTGGGGAGCCAGGAGGGGTGGCCAGCACCAAATTCAGGCCAGGGTCTCCAGAGCCTCCCCATAGGCAGGGTCTCCCCACATCTCGGGTGTACAGGCCAGTCCTGAGCCCACAGCCTCCTCCCAGGGATGGGGCATCCTGCTCTCACCTCAACACCTCTCCAAGCCCCAACTTTCTTGTCTCTAGGATAGGTGGCAAGCAAAGACATGTTTACACCATCTTTTCATCACAGCAGCTAATATCCGTTAAGCTCTCACTGTATGTCACTGATCTAGCCACCGGTCCTCAGCCTCGGCACTACTGATATTTGGGGCCAGATCATTCATGTCATGGGGGCGGTCCTAAGGCATGGTAGGATATTTAGCAACATCCTTGGCTTCCACCCACCACACAGCAGCAGCACCCTTCCTCTGCACTGATGACAACTAAAAACGTCTGCACCTTTGCCCAATGTCCCGGGCAGGGGACGGGGGGGCGGGGAGAAGGGCCAAAAGGGCCCTCGTTTGGGAACCCCTGTTCTAGACAAGTTCTACGCTGCCCAGGATGTCAGCTCCTCAAGGACGAAGATCTTTATCCACTGGTCAAGTCTGGGGCCCAGATTTAACTTAATGGGCCTGGATTCGGAATCTTATTCACCCATCCCATTATTCTGATTCTCAAAGGACTATGAAAGGCTTTATATGAACCAATATTTTATCCAGGTCTACCACCCATGGGCGAGAAGGCAGCAACTGTCTTTTTTTTTAATCATTGGTTTATCTTAATCTGAAAAATAATGCATTAATTATAACTATTGAAACAATGCAAAAAATACAAAGATGAAACATCTTTCTCTGAAACCCTCCCCATTCTCAGTCCAAGGCCACCTGGGGTGCATCCTGCCCTTCTCAGCTTTCGTAAAGACCCATCCAGAGGGTCTTTTTTGGCTGTTGGGTTTTTTCCCTACAAAACTGGGATCACCCTCTACGCTTGACCTTAACCTTTCTTGCTTAACAGTACAGCATGTTCAGCCCTTCACGTCAAGTGAAGAGATCAATTTCATTCCTTTAAACAGCTGCCTGACACCACAACCATGGATAAGCGATAACCTTTGCCTTCTCTCTGTGAACAAATATCCAAGAGGTTTCCATTCTGCGAGGGAGGGCCATCATAAAACTGGAACAAACAACTTTCTAACTT
Source organism: Capricornis sumatraensis (assembly GCF_032405125.1). Taxonomy (NCBI): domain Eukaryota; kingdom Metazoa; phylum Chordata; class Mammalia; order Artiodactyla; family Bovidae; genus Capricornis; species Capricornis sumatraensis. Next base: position 80,265,731 of record NC_091083.1, read on the forward strand.
AAATCTTTACATACTGCTTCTTCTCAGCTCTATAGGAGAGATGCCCAAAGAAACTGAATCAAAGGTTATCATGGTTTTTGACTTCTAAAAACATTGCCAGACTTACAACATGGTAAATATCATTAAATTGCTGTATATTATATATGAAAATGGTTAAGAGATTAAATCCTAAGAGTTCACATCACAGGGAAAAAAATCTTTTTCTTTTATGTTGTAGCTATACGAGCTGATAGTCAACTAAACTTAGTGGGATCATCACTGCACGATGTACATCAAATCATTATGCCGTACGCCTTAAACTTACACAGTACTGTATGTGAATCACTTGTCATTGTTCAGTCGCTCAGTCGTGTCCGACCCTTTGCGAACCCATGGACTGCAGCATGCCGGGCTTCCCTGTCCTTCATCATCTCCCAGAGCCTACTCAAACTCATGTCCATTGAGTTGGTAATGCCATCTAACCATCTCATCCTCTAATTTATTTTCCCTCCAATTTCATTGAATTGTATTTCAATGAAGTTAGAAGGAAAATAAATGAACAAATAAGAAAACATGGCCAGACTATTCTTCCCAAAAGACAGCAGCATTAATACTCTTGATAGGAATCATGGAACTGTCCATTTCCAAACAACCACACCAGTACCGGGTATTATGACTTTTTCTGCGTGTGAGAGACAGATGATGGCAATGTTGATTGATGTGGTTACTGAGCAAGAATGTGGCTCCACATAGTTCTCATTCCACAAAACACTACTAATTCAAGAGAATTCTGACCCACACGAGGCTACATGATTGTGGGGGAGCAGGCTGTCCCTCCATGGGGCCCTGAGATGTCTTTCTCCCAAGTCCCTCCCCCCCATCCTTGTAAGCTGCCCCCTGAGCCTGCACCATTTCCAAGATGGATTTCACACCCAGGAATAACAAAGATGTCTTTGTCACTAGGAAAGAGGGAATGACTGTTGCCAGAACATTCTGGGTTCTGTTCATTCAAATCTCCATGTGTCAGGAGGAGGAGGCTAGAGTTGGGGGTGGCAGGGTGGGATGCTTTCCGCTCTGGGGCTAACCTCAGGGGTAGATGCTGCCTTGGGCAGAGCTGGAGCAGCCCCAAACTCCGTCATTCACTCACTGGTTTATTCCACAAATATTTGCTGAGTGTTTGTCAGGCATTCCGGAAAGCCCTTTACATTGCGTGCAATTCATACCCACAGCCTGATAAGAGAAGTAACACCATTAACCCCATTTTACAGATGAGAAAATTGAGGCTCAGTGAAATTAAAGCCAGGACCCAAGGTCACACAGCTAATGAACAACCCAGGAATACAAAGGAGCAGCAAATAACTAACTTCTAACCACCCGCAGAACACCCCAGACCCCAGCTGTCGCCTTGTTCCACCTGGGCTACTACCACGCAGCCTCCCGGCTCTGCCTCCATGCTGCCCCCTACAGTCCATTCTCCCCTGGTAACCAAATGGATCCTGGGACAACTACGCGAGATTTGGTCCCTCCTTTGTTCTAAAGTTCCAAGGGCTTCCCCCTCTCTCAAAGTCAAATGCAAAGTCCTTACAATAGCCCGCAATCTGCCCACCAGCCTCTCCACTCACTGTTACCTCCCTGACTTCACCTCCAATTCGTTGTTCACCTGGCTCCCTGCCTCCTTTCTGTTCCTGAAACACACCCCTGCCTCAGGGCTTTTGTACTTGCCATTCCCTGTGTCTAGAATGTTCTTCCCCAGATACAGAGATTAAGCCGTTTTCCTAAAGAGGCAGAAAAGTGTGAAAGTATAGTCACTCAGTCTTTGTGATCCCATGGACAGTAGCCCGCCAGCCTCCCCTGTCCATGGGATTCTCCAGGCAAGAATACTGAAGTGGGTTGTCATGTCCTCCTCCAGGGAATCTTCCCGACCCAGGGATCGAACCCGGGACTCCTGCATCGCAGGCGGATTCTTCACCACTGAGCCACCAGGGATTCAAATCCAAATTGTGTGGCCTCAGAGAAAACAAAACACACACGCGGGAGCCTCCAATGAGAGAGAAGGAAGCTGTGTGACCCTGAAGAGTTTCTGGACGCCGAACCTCTCTGAGCCTCTGTTTCCTCGTGGATAAAATAGGTAACACAGGATCGGCTTCCCCACGAGATTCCGGGGAGGCTATGTTGCTTGAGACTTGTCCACTGAGGACATCACACACATGTGGATGCTGGTGCTATTATTAGACCCATGGCAAGAGCCAGAACGGTCAGGAAGCAGGATATGACCAAGGCTTTGAAGGTAGGATGTGGAAACGCCACTGGGCAATGCGGGCAGCCCCAGTGACAACAGAGCTTCCCTGGGACCCAAGACTCAGGGGAAGGCAAAGGCTTCCAATCCGGGATGACGGTACCAGCACAGAGGAGAAGAGATGCTCTCAGCTGGCATCCCTCCCCTTCTCCCGGTCCCAGGGCCCTGGAGTCTGCCTTCCGGGACTCACGGCTCCTCCGTGGGCACGGGGTACAGGTGGGCCCCTCACCCATACCTGGCCGGTCAGCCTCAGTGACGGGGGTCTGGGCTGGGCACGCGACTCAAGACAGCCAATCAGAGCCCACTCACCCCACTGGAGCAGCCGGACCCTCCCCTAACACAAACCAAGCAAGTCCGGTCTATGTTGAAGGCATTAAACTGGTTTTCTGTCACTTGCAACCAAAGAAGCCTGAGGACCAGCACTTGCTGCTCTTTTATTGCTGCTGTTTCAAAACCTTCTAGATTTTGGAGAAACAAAGCCGGGGAGAGAAGGAGGACGCCAAGCCTTACTGGGAAGGCATCGGGGTCCTCGAGTCCAAGCGTAGGCCCCCGATGGCAACTGAGGGACCTCTGAACACCCACAGAGGAGCCCACTGCGTCCTCTCGGGGATCTGCGGCCCGGAATCTCCCAAAGGAGCCCAAGTACAGAACAAGATTCAGGAAGCAGGACAGATGAGTGTGGGAACCTCCAGTTCGACAGCTGAGATTGCAAAAAAGAAAAGAGAGTGACTGCCCACAGGCCACAGGAAGTGGAAGCTGGGGTAAGAGAATCACCCTCTCCAAGAGAGAACCACCTTCTCCCCCTCCGCTCACCTCAGATGATAGAGGGAGCACCCACAAACTGCAAAATGCATCTCAGACTCAGCTGCCTGAGTGGAAGGGGCTGGGGCGGGGGCGGGATGGGTGTCCTCCGTGATGATGATGAGGGTCACAACCTTTGGACAAAAAAGCACTTTTTTTGCTTACTAAAGGTGTTAGTAATCCTTCCAAAGGGAAAGCTGGCTGCTTTTGTTTTCTTAAAACATGTAACTCTCACACCTCCCCAGTGGCTCAGGGGTTAAGAATCCTCCTGCCAATGCAGGAGACATGGGTTCGATCCCTGGTCCAGGAAGATCCCCCGTGCTGTGAGGCAACTAAGCCTGTGCACCGTACCTACTGAAGCCTGTGCACTCTAGAGCCCAGCTCCACAGCAAGAGAAGCCACCAATGAGAAGCCTGCGCACTGTACCTAGAGAGCAGCCCCACTCACCACAACCAGAGAAAGCCAAACATCAAGAAGCCAGAAAAAATCAAGAAGCCAGAAAAATTTCCAAACAAACAGAAAAGAACATGAAACTCTCTTGGTCTGGCTTTCAGTTTTCCATCTGATGGAAACAAGGGTTAGAACTCTTCCAATGTCCTCGAGCCTTTTTTTTTTTTAAGTCCAGCAGAGCGAGCACAATGGCAAATGGCAACCAACGCTGGGTTTCAATGTCGGGGACGTTAGGGAAGGGCAGGGACTGTGGCAAACTGGAGACCGCAAGTCCTGTCTAAAGAAGGCGGCTGTTGTTCAGCTCCAGGCAAGTGTTCGCCTGTAGGCACGCAAGCTTAATGCGGACCGGTCTTCTGATTATTTAAGAACTCAGAAATAAAGACTTTTATATGAAATTTCTTAATTTTTCAAGAAATGCTGGCAACCAATAAAAAAAATTTTTAACGCTGCACTGGCCTGAGGACCCCCAGTTTGGAACTCATGGGGCTATGGACCCATGACCACTGAATGATAGAAAAACAGACAGACAGACACACATACACATATCATTTATGGCCACTGAAGTCAAAGGAGCTGAAAATAAAGTTTCCCAAAGACCCAGGAAACCTCTGTGTACACAGGACTCCTCCAGCTCATCTGGACACAACTTAAACCCTCCCTCTCCAAGCACCTGAGCTGTCGGACAAGAGCAGAACAATCCTGGGGTTCTGCTTTCAATTCAAGTTCCATCTCAGCCACACACTGTTCACTGTTCACTGTTCACACTGTACTGAACCAACAAACTCACTGGATGGTTTTGTGCCTCAGTTTCCCCATCTGGAAAATGACACAATTGGCTGAGATAATGTCATGCTCTCTCCTAGCTCTGACAACTCAATTCTAGGATTCTAGGTGTTGGTGATTTCTTTGGGTTGGTAAAGACCACAAGGCCCTCAACCAAAGTTTCTTCAGCTTCCAGTTACTGAACTGGCAGCTTGAACAAAGACACATATGGTCCGTAATTGTGAAAAGCTGAAATCTATGTAAATACTCAATATAAAAGGGATGGTTAGATTATAATAATAATTTTATTAGTATATTATTACACTATGTTATTATAGTATATTATTATATTGTGTTATTATAATATACCATATTATTACATTAGGTTATTGTAATAATTATTATAACTATAGCTAATATACACCAAGCATTTACCATGTGCCAGGCATTGCTTTGAGAGCATGACAGATCTTAATTCCTCTAATTCCCCATCAGTCTAAGGGCTGGGCAGTAGCTTCAGAATGAAGTGGGCCCAGGTAAAGCAATTTGTAAGTAACCAGGATTCTGGTGCAGGAAGGAGAAGCCCCTTCCAGGGCGCGAGAGTGGGCTCTTGTCTAGCACTCAGAAATGAACTGCCCGAGGAGACACCCGTGCTGATAAAGCAAGAGGCTTTATTGGAAGGGGGCACCTAGGTGGAGAGCAGCGGGGTAAGGGAGCCCAGGAGAACTGCTCTGCCACGTGACTCACAGTCTCAGGTTTTAGGGGAACGGGGTTCTTTTGTGGCTTGTCTCTGGCCAGTCATCTTGTTCAGCCCATAGTCTGATTCAGGGTCCTTCCTGGTGGCACGTGCATCGCTCAGCCAAGATGGAAGCCAACGCAAAGGATTCTAGGAGGTTGGTCATCTCCCTCCTCCCTCTTCTGATCCCTCCCGAATGTTCCCAGTCAGTTTTTAGCAGCAGCACCATGTTCCTTATCAGTGCCTCCTGTTGTGAGACAACTCAGGCAAGTGGGGCTGGCCAAGGTGGGCGGTTTCGGTCAACAGTTTCCTAACAAGTCAGCTTGGACAGTGCGCACCCAGAGACCCATGTTTCACTACAGAGCCATCAAAAGCTTAGCAATGAAGTGTGCTTAGCGGTGACACAGGAGCTGCACAGAAGAGGCAAGAGAGAACATCACATCGTGTGTGTGGTGTCATCACACCTCGGCTGAAACAACACGCAAAGAACAAGCAGGAAATGTACCGAAAGGTGAAACAGCTGTTTGGAAGGGTGAGACCTTTTTGCTTGTCTTTATTTTCCAAAAGTTCTACGACGAGCAAAGTGACAGCGAAAACGGCCCACGCGAAGAGTGTGTCCCTGGGAGTCAGCTCCACGCACAGCACCTACTATCCTAGCCTACTCCACCAAATCCTCTCCTCTCAGCCACCAGCCTGAGGACCCAGATGTCTGCCTACCCTGTGACTGCTGAATCCCCAGTGTCAACACACCCAGGAACACAGCAGACACTCAATAAAATGTGTGCGAGGGAGAAAAAGAGATCTCCCCCATTTCACAGCCAAAGAAACTGAGGCCCAAGAGCCATCTGCCCAAGGTCACAGAGCTGCTAAGTGGTGGCCTGGGGACAAAAGTGGAAGAACTACATCTCAGCAGAGAGTTTCTACCACCCACACAAGGGGTAAAAGTCACACCCAGTCAAAATCACCAGTGAAGTCAACTAAACACAATGCATGATCCAGGACTGGATTCTGGAGATGGGGAAAGAGGGGAAAGTGAAGTCGCTCAGTCGTGTCCGACTCTTTGCGACCCCATGGACTACAGCCTACCAGGCTCCTCCCTCCATGGGATTCTCCAGGCAAGAGTACTCCAGGAAAGGGGGAGGGGGGGGAGTATAAAGAACACTTTTGGAAAAACAGGTGAAATTTGAATACAGATTGTGGGCTGTATAATTCACTACCAATGTTACATTTCCTGATTTTGTTCAGTGTACTGTGGTTATAGCAGAGAATATCTGTGTTCTTAGGAGATTGTCTAGGGGCATCATGTCTGCAATTATTCTCAAATGGATCAAAGGAAACAAAACTCTGTGTGTGTGTACATGCATGTGTGTGTAGGAGGTGGGAGAGGTGGAGAGGGGAAAGAAGAGGGGAGAATTATAAAACAAACTGGTGAACCTAGGTTAAAGGTCTATGGGGTGCTCTCTATTCTTGAAATGTCAACATTGAAAGGTACCCAAAAATTAACTTTGAAAAAGTGAATTAAAATGTCCACAAATAGAGCACACTGGAGGTTTACGTCTAGACCTCTGAACATGTGCAGAAATGTGTAACATATACAGCCAGGTACATACATAAAGTATCATTTTTCCATACTTGGTTCCATCTGAGAGAGTCTGTAATAAAAGGACATAAGAGAATGTGTTTTTGACACATACACGCCCACTATATTTATGAGCTTTTTGATCAGGGGGAAATAAGTCTTAAAAAACCACCCAGTTGGACTTCCCTGGTGGTACAGCGGATGAGAGTCTGCCTGCCCATGCAGGGGACACGGGTTCAATCCCTCCTCCAGGAAGATTCCACATGCTGCAGGGCACCTAAGCCCTCGAACCGCAACTCCTGAGCCTGCATGCCACGAGCGCCTGTGTCCAGAGCCCGTACTCCACAGCAAGCAAAGCCACTGAAATGAGAAGAATGCATGCTACAACGAAGAGCAGCCCCTGCTCACAGCCCCTGGAGAAACCCCGCGTGCAGCAACGAGGACCCAGCACAGACAAAAAAAAAAATTTAATTTTTTTTAATTAATAAACTTTTAAAATTAAAAAAAACAACAACACCCAATCAACAGCCTGGCCTGCCATCAGCCAGTGGCTGGGACCACACAGAGCTCCCTCGGCCCTCCCAGTGTGGTAAGGGCAAGAGGCCAAGGACGCCAGTCTGGAGGCACTCCCCATGCTGAGGTCCAAGCTCCCCAAAGTCAAGGAACCAGAAGGCCTGGTGGCAGGACCCGGCAGAGCCTCCACCACAGAGTAAACCCCATCCAATCCCTTTCGCTCGCACACTCACTCCCGAGACCCACATTAACAGAGCGCCCATTATGTGCTGGGTGCGGCAGGGCTGTCAGTGAACAGCAGGCCGGGGCCCTGACCTCGTGTGACTTGTATCCTAGTGGGGGAGACAGACGCTAATCAAGTAAACAGACTACTTCAAGAGTGACAGGTACCAAGAAGAAAATGGGTGTGGTGATACAGAGACCAGGACGCGAAGGCTCCCTGAGGAAGTGACACCGGGGTTACACAGCTAAACGAGAGGGAAGGGCCCCATGCACAGCACGGTTAGAGGTGCTCCAGGCAAGCGGAACAGCAAAACGAAAGGGCTGAGAAGGTGGAACCAGCCTAGCAAGTTGAAGAACAGAAAGCCCGGGACACACTGAATGCAGAGGAAGATGAAGCTGGCGTGCTGAGCAGAGTCCAGACCTCAGGGGCCGTGTAAGCCACAGCAAGGGGTCTGCATTCAATCAGCCTGCGTTTCCTGCTCGCCTTTCCTCCAGCACAATGGGGACAGGAGAGGAAGGAGATCCGATGAAATGGCAGGATGTTAGACCTAAACCCAACCCTGTCAATAACTGCATTAATGTATATGAGCTAAACAGTCTAATTAAAAGGCAGAGACTGTCAGAACGGATTTTTTTAAAAAGCACATGACCAGGATCTGAGGAGGTGAGAGTCATCACAGCAAACAGCCAGAAAGAACATGGGGACCTCAGTCCGACAGCCACAAGGGACTAAATTCACCCAAGAAGCTAAACAGAGGTCCCCAAGATTCAGACGAGATGCGAGTCCAGCCAATACCATGACCGCAGCCGTGTGAGACCCAGAGAAGAAAACCCAGTTTCCCAGTGCCCAGAATTCTGACCACAGAAACTGCACGGTGGTCATCAATAGAGCTGCTTCAGAACACTAAATGCGGGGTAGTCTGTTACACAGCGATAGACAACGGATACACCCTCTCTTGTGATCTTGGGTAAGTGGCCTCACAGAAAGCAGAATGTATAACAGCCTTGCCCAGGAAGTGGAGAATGGTTTATTCTGTGTCCACTTAAGTCTGTGGAGAGATTTCAGAGTGGGAAAACAGGAGGGGCCTTCATGCATTTTTGAGAAGATGACCATTTTTTTTCTATCTTTGGGTGGGTTCCTCAGGGAAGGAGATGAATAATCTCTTCTCAAATGCCAGTCATCCTAAAGATGTCCTTTCTCCCAACTGCCTTCAGAGACAGGAGTACAGAGACCAGGAGTCCAGGGCAAGGGGCCACCTGGCCAAAATGAATTCAGTTGTTTATTTCAAGTCCCAAAAATGATCTGAGGCATGTTTTTCAAGACAAGACCCCATAACTGTTCTTGAACAAAAAGAAGGGAAATACTGAGACTCTAAAACATGATGACAATTTTAATAAAAGAACAACTACCATTGATTGGAGCCTGGCCATATGCCAACACTGAACAAAGTGTCCCAACCCATTTTACAGATGAGGAAACTGAGGCCCAGAGAGGGGAAACTCCTTGAGGGAAACACTTTGCCAAGGATCACAGAGCCACTGAGGGGCAGAGACACAATTCAGACCCAGACAGTCTGGGCCAGACCCCGGGGCCAAAAAATCCACACAAAAATACTGAGCATTTATATAAATAAGACCATCACATTATTTTTTAAATATGGGAATCCCCTGGTAGTCCAGTGATTAGGACTACACACTTTCACTGCCAAGGATGTGGGTTCAATCCCTGGTGGGGGAACTAAGATCCTGCAAGCTGCGTAGTGCAGTCAAAAAATAAACAAATAAATGTGTGTGTGTGTGTGTGTGTGTACAGAGGAGATGTTTTATTTTCTTCACTTGACAGATATTTAATGAGCACCTACTATGTGCCAGGCACTGTTTATGGTGCTGGAGAGAGAGAGAGAAGGTGACAGGAAGCAGTAAGTGGGGGCAGAGTACAATTTCAAACAGGAAGCGGTGGGGGGGGTAGTCAGAAAAGACCTTCTGAAGACCACGAGGTTTAAGCAGAGGCCTGAAGAGTGAGCCACGGGGATACTGGAGGAAGTGCACTCCAGACAGAACCAATGGGAAGACCCTGATGCAGGAGCACGCCTGGGGCCCTGAGAAAGGGCCCGTGTGGCTGGAGGGGAGCAAGGGAGGGCGACAGGACGCTCTGGAATTAGACGGCAGCGATGATTGCACAACTTTGTGAATATACCCCGAACCACTGAACTGTACTCTTGAGGGGGTAGAATGTATACTATGTGAATCATACCTCAATGTTAAAAAAACCGTATGAAAAATAAAAGATGCCTTGGAGACGGAGGGGAGAAGAGACAGGGCAAGTGGTGCAGGACCTCCTGGGCCACCCTGAGGACCTGGCTTTGACTGAGGGCACTGGCAGCCACAGCAGGGCTTTGAACGGGGCGGTGGCACGACCTAACAAGTCTAACGAGGCTCCTCGGGCTGTGCATGGAGAGCAGACCACGGGAGGCAAGGATGAGAGCTGCGGAGGCAGTGGCCAGTTCCCCAGGGTGGGTCCCCGGGCGAGTTACTCTCAGTGCCTCCATTTTTCTCATCTGTGAAGTGGGTATGAAAAAGACACGCGAGCTGACACCAGGTTAAGTGCTGTCGTGACAGCTGTGAGTGGAGGGTGGAGTCAGAGGTGCCACCGAACAGGTTTTAATCATGCAAATCAGTTTCCTGAACAGAAAACATGGGGTGCCCCTCCCTCACGGGAAGCAGGGACCCGTCTCTCACCTCAACAGCCCTCCCGGTGCAGCCTGTCCACACCCAGGCCACGAAGAGGGGCCCCATCTCCTCTCCCCGTGTGGTCGGCTCACAGCACCCACCCAGACAGAGGACAGAATCGCCCAGGTCACTAGACAGCCCAGGCACAGACAGGGGGGGAGCTGCCTGTGGGAAGGGAAGATGCAGTCCTCCTCCTGGCTGGGTGCCCAGGCAGGAAGCAGGAGGTGTTTGCTGGACCCTGGGAAGGGCGCCGTGCAGTCCTGAGTTTCAGGACATCAGTCAGACCATGCCACACCCCAGGGCCTCCTCATCCCACCAAGACTCAAGCCCAAACGGCTCACTGTGCATGTGAGGTTCACGCCACCAGAACCCCTGCTGCCCACGCCAACCTGACCTCCTCTTCAGCAAGCTGAACCAGGCCCTGCCTCAGGGCCTTTGCACACGCTGTGCTCACCACCTGGAGCACGCTTCTCTCAGTTCCTTCCTCGGCGGGCTCCTTCTCGGCCACCTCTTCAGAGGCCTCCCTTGACCGTCTCATCTCAACAGATGACACCACCTCCGTCACCAGGGTACCTCCACCTTCCTTTCTCCTCAGTGCACCCACTCCAAACTGTGTGCTGCTGCTAAGTCGCGTCAGTCGTGTCCAACTCTGTGCAACCCCATAGAGGGCAGCCCACCAGGCTCCTCTGTCCCTGGGATTCTCCAGGCAAGAATACTGGAGTGGGTTGCCACTGCCTTCTCCCCAAACTGTGTGGACTTGAGCAGTTTCCTCAGCCTCTCTGGGCCTTGGCTTCCCCAGGAGCAAAACAGATAAAATGACAGTCTCTATTCCAAAGGTTGCTGCAAGGGCTCAAAGAGATAATTCGTACAGTACCTGGCACCCAGCAGGACCTCAATGGCTTATCTTATCATGATTACACCTCTCGCCACTTTCTCAAGCGATCTCTTTTTGTACTGTATGAAGATTCCACGAGGGCAAGAACCTTGTCCATCTTGTACGGGCCATGTGCCAACATCTAGCCCATATGTCTGACACTTAGTAGGTGCTTAACCTCTGTTTGTTTAAAAAGTGAATTTGTGAATGAAAGCATTGACTGCCTATACCCCACGGTGACCCTGGCCTCACTCCTCCTAGGAGCAGCTTCTTGCAGAAGCTACCCACCCTCCCCGGCAACTGGCCACCTGCCTCTACCAACCTTCAGTGTCCCTAGGCCAGCCAGCCTGAAATAGCCTCACCTCTCCTGGCCCAGAACCAAGGGATCAGTTGCCAGCTCCACCCTGGGGAAGGAACTGGGCGGGTAAACACAGATTGTGTGTCTGACCACACGACAGAAGAAGGGTGGACGGGCAGAGTCCCTTCTGGCCCTCAAAGAGTCGAGAAAATAAAAATAAACCTAAAAATCCACACTCGTCTGGGAGTCTGAAGGGCTTCCCTCCTTCCTCAGGGCTTCCTTCTGTGGCATGTACTTCGGGGAGACTGATCTTGCCCCAGGACCCAGCTGCACCAGGTATGTAAGTGACTACACTCGATCCCAGCAGCCACCCTCGGGGGACTACAACCATCTTACAGATGAGGAAACCAGGGCTCACAAAAGCAAAGTGACTCATCCAAGGTCATACAGGGGCAGAGCTGCATTTCAAACACAGGCTGTTTTTGTCTCCAGTCTGTGCCTTTAATCATGAACCCAAGACACACTGCGGAGTGAAAAATACAAACCATATCACGCCATTTATGTAAACACATACACATTCACACACACACACATATCAATGCTACACATGTAATTGCCTTCAAGTGGGCCAAAAGCAGAGCTGGTGATCAAAGGAGGTTTCAGCCAGTGATTCCCAGCCAGGGGCTATTTTGCCCCCAGGGAACATGTGACAATGTCTGGAGACACTTCTGATCGCCCCAACAGGGGGAAGGGGATGCTACTGGAATCTAGTAAGTGGAGGCCAAGAATGCATCTGAAATCTTGCAACACACAGGACACCCCCACAAACAAAGAATAATCCTGCCCAATGTGTCAATAATGCCAAAGGTTGAAAGATGCAGAGATTCACCCCAAATCAGTTACTGGGGCTGGAAATGCCCCTTGTAGAACCTGTTTAAGGGGGACAGTGGATCCGGGCTAAAACACAAGTCCCAGAGAAGGCCCCCAAGCCTTCTCTCTCGAGAACTCTCAGGATGGAACCCCGACCAGCAGCAGTCACCACCCTTGACCAGGGCTCACCTCCCTCTGGGGGATGCAACTTCTACGGGGGGTCCCTCTGGGGGCCTCACCTGCAAAACAAGGAGATTCAGACCCTCCCTTCACCCCTGGCTTGCTCACAAGTTCTATGTCTCCTAAATTCTGGGGCAGGAACCAGCTCTGACCTCACCTGGTGCTTTCAAAACAAAGCCAGTGGGACAGCAAACTCTGGTTACCCACTTCCCACTAGGGTTCCAGCCAGAGAACCTATGTCTACTGGAGAAGAGAAAGCACAAAAATCTGGGAGGTAAAGTTCTGCAGCGAGGCATGGCCTACTTCAAAGACTCAGCTTTTAGAAACGCTTTAAGAGAGGGCCAGCTGTCAAGCAGAGAGGATGTGGGTTTCTTAATCTGAGGGTGTGGCCCTGAGTCCAACAGCTCTTCTGCTCACTGGCCTGATAAAAGGGACACTCTCGAAGAAAGTGGTGCCCTTGAAGCCTCCAAAAGCCAGGGACACCAACCCCATCCATCTCTTCTTAAAGTGACAGAGCAACAGTTACAAGAGCAAGCATTGGAATAATAGTGAGTGGGTGTCTGGGATGTTTGTTTGAAGAACACATTCATTCAAATGCATGAGTTCGAGCATCCCTGTTGACTCATCTTTCTCATAAGGACAAGGACCACGTCTGGCCCGTTGGCAGCTGCCTCCTCGTGGCCTGGAACACGGACTGGAATACACAGCAGATGCTCCCTCTACCTCTGAAAAAAGCAGTCTAATTTCTTTATGGCTCTACCTGTACATAGCTGTGTCTGCCATACACAAAAGAGGGGCCCCACCTAACTCCTGCTGATGCTAAGGTTTTTATCATCACAAAATTTTCACTGCCGTCCTGATGACGTTCAGCCCAATACAAAGTGGGCTGGTCCTGGGTCCCTCGCATCCTAAAGCTCAGATCATTTGGATCGCTGGACTTAATTCTTGCCCACTTGGGCAGCCCAGAGGTCTCACAAAGGCAGGAATGTGGATCGTGAGCACAGCACCCTGTTGGGGCAGTTCAGGGTAGTGTTAAAAAAATGTGGACTGTGCAGTCACACTACCTGGGTTTGAACCCCAGTTCCGTCAAACTGTGTGACCCTGGGAAACTGACTTGACCTCTCTGTGCTTTTGTTTCATTTGTAGAACAGGAAGCACAATAACACCTGGAAATTTGGAGCTGATACACAGAGAATGCTTTTCTGGGACTTACAAACATCCAGCACTATGTACGTCTTAGCAAAATTATTATTCCTATTGCTCTGCTTTCAACTAATAATCAGGCTGAAAGTACAATAATTCCTTCTGTTGGCAAGCTGTAAAAAATATATTCTCATAGTTAGTTAGTTAGTTCAGTCGCTCAGTCGTGTCCGACTCTTTGTGATCCCATGAATTGCAGCACGCCAGGCCTCCCTGTCCATCACCATCTCCTGGAGTTCACCCAGACTCACGTCCATTGAGTAGGTGATGCCATCCAGCCATCTCATCCTCTGTCGTCCCCTTCTCCTCCTGCCCCCAATCCCTCCCAACATCAGAGTCTTTTCCAGTGCGTCAACTCTTCACATGAGGTGGCCAAAGTACTGGAGTTTCAGCTTTAGCATCATTCCTTCCAAAGAACACCCAGGGCTGATCTCCTTTAGAATGGACTGGTTGGATCTCCTTGCAGTCCAAGGGACTCTCAAGAGTTTTCACCAACACCACAGTTCAAAAGCATCAATTCTTCAGCGCTCAGCTTTCTTCACAGTCCAACTCTCGCATCCATACATGACCACTGGAAATACCATAGCCTACATATGCTTAATTTTACATGGAAAGGGCATTTCAAATAGCATTTCTTAGAACCTTTTTTTCCTTTTTTTAAGAATCTTTCTGCTTGCCTTTCTTCACAAGATACACATCTATCCATCCTTTTCTCCCAATTCCTGTCATGTCATACATACAATGTATATCATATTATGGTTATTGCTTATATTCCCAAGGCGGAACTTCTGAGCGTCCTCCTTTGCACAACACAATCTTGTGAAACCCCCCTGCCACGTCATCGGGCAGGTCATTCTGTGACTGCAAAATTTAAAAGGCACCCCCCACCCCCACTCCCCAGCATCGCTCCCTAGTGTCAGACTAAGAGTACAAAAATCTTAAAAAAAAAAAAAAAGTGACAACACAAAACCACAGTTTCTTGTTTTGGCAACCAGAGCTCCAATGAGAAGAAAAGCTTTCGTCTCCTACCCCCAGAAAGCAGAAGCACAGAAAGCATTCTGGGAGCTCTCTGCCTCTTGTTCCTCAGGGACCCCAGCCCAGCCAGTTTAGGAAGACCCTCTGGGAGTCTGAGAGTGACCCGTCTTTGTCCTGTCCTGGTATTCAAATCCTGGCTTTACTACACACTGACTGTAGGTGGCCCCGGGCAGGTCACCAGCCTGCTCTGTGTCTCAGTTTCCCCCTCTGTTTAATTGGCACAGTATAGCAGCTGCTACCTCATGGAGGAATGGGGAGCCCTTTCTCTCATCAGAGAGCCAAGGGGAGCCCTTCAGGGGTCTGCTGACCACCCCCGACACAGGAGTCTCTCTGCCCATCCACCCAGGCTGGATGACACATCCTTTAGGGAAGCCATTGGCAGCTGTCCCCAAAGGCAGCCTCCTTGACTTGTAGGTGGAGACCCCAAACCAATATAAGCATGAGGCAAGTGGGTTCAAGGATCACCTGGCCTCTTTTTAAGGGGGAAG
This sequence comes from Capricornis sumatraensis, assembly GCF_032405125.1. Classification (NCBI taxonomy): domain Eukaryota; kingdom Metazoa; phylum Chordata; class Mammalia; order Artiodactyla; family Bovidae; genus Capricornis; species Capricornis sumatraensis. The sequence goes on from NC_091083.1 coordinate 80,280,744, forward strand.
ACTTTGAGCCCCAAAAAGACCAACTCTTCTGCCCCCCAATGCTGCACATCCCCTCAAAAAGCTACCAGAGCATTCTGGGCACCCACTGTGTGCCTGGCACAGTGCTAACAGCGATAACCTCAGGCTCACTGGAAATGCAAACTTTCCCCTATGAGGCAGCAGCTGCTATACTGTGCCCATTATGCAGATAGGGAAACTGAGACACGGAGCAGGCTGGTGACCTGCCCAGGGACACCTACAGGCAGTGTGGAGTAAAGCCAGGGTTTGAACACCAGCAGCCTGGCTCCAGAGCCCCAACCTCAACCCTCACGCCATAAAGAGACAGGGAGTACAGAGCAGGAACCCAGCAGCCTGATATTTCCATTCTTCTAAGCTGTGCCCGTTCTGCGGAAGAGACAGGCGTCACAGAGGGGAAGTAACCAGAGGAAGCCCAGGCAGAGGGTAAGGGTCACACAGACCTGGGTTCAAATCCCAGTTCTGCCACCTCCATAAGTTACGAGTCAAGCCCTTTATAAGCCAGAGGCAGTCTGTGAAGTGGCTGCAGACATGAGTTCCAGGGTAGGCAGCTATCTACATGAACAGCTCACTTAAACTATCTTTGCCTCAGCTTCTTCATCTGCCAATGGGGATAAGACAGCACTTCCTTCACAGGGGTGCTGGAAAGATCAAATGAATGGATAGAAGGGTAAGCAATGAATCAGTGTCAGCCCCTACACAGTAATGACAGGCAGTAATATCACTGTCATTATCATTATTAACAAGAGTATACCCGATGCACCTAAAACTGCCAGGGCTTCTAAAGGCTGAGACCCAAGGTTCTCAAAATCCGAGGCATCTTCTCCTGCCACCTCTAGAGGGTCCTCCAAGAGAGATCCAGCATCAATACGAGAGGGCTGTCCTTCCCTTCCCATGGCTCTTCAATAAACAGACAGAAAATATGGCACCAAAGTCATCAGGCCCCACTGGAGATAAGGGAGGAAGTGCAAACCAACTCCTGAAGGAGGTAAAGAAAGACGGGGAGATTCTGGAGGAGCCTGAGAGCCCCCAAACCCAGATCCAAACAAAACCACTAGTTCTGGAATGTAGATGGTCAAAAGGAAATTCACCCAGAGTTCCTGTCCTCCTTTCAGTAACAACTCAGATCTCATTTCCTCCAGGCAGCCCTCCCTGACTACTCCTGCTTGCTGGCTACTAGAATCCTATAATCCTAATCATCTGTAATCGTTAAGTATCATATAACAATTAATTATAATAAGTCATATTTAGAATTGCCTTGCAACCTGCTAGGCAATGTTCTAAGTGCTTTATATATATATTAATATAATTCACTTATCCTCTTCAAAACCCTATAAGATGTACTATCATTCTCCATTTACAGATGAGGAAAGTGAGGTTCAGACTTGCCTAAGGTCACAGAGCCCAAGGACCTGACCCCCAGCAGTCTGGCTCCAGAGCTCAACCTCATACTTGGATTTCTGGAAACACTCATATATTGCCACTCTTGGCTAGAACATGCCCTTCTCCAGCACAGAAACTTAAGACCTGGTTTTTCTGCATTTCCCATAATGCTCAGTTTACCACAGAGGCTTCACTTCTACTGGCAAGGGGACCTTAAAACGAGGGAATCAAGGAGGCCAGGGCAGCCCTTTGAGACCTGCCTCTGCCACATGGAATTAAAAGCAAGGAGGGATTACCCAACATTTCTTCCAAGCAGGAACAGTCCCTCAGTAAGTATAACATAAAGGCTGGGAGGAGGGAGGGGGAAGACAGGAGAGATTCACAGCCTGCAGCCTGCCAGCCTGGCTGCCATGGAAAGCCTTGGTAATTAGCAGTTCGTGAAGCTCCAAGCCCTGGGTTTTCAAAACTGAAAGACCTTGGGTTGTTTGGGGACCGTTTTTGATAAAGCAAAAGAAGAGAGGTCTCCTGCAGCTCACAACTGAGGTACGGCTGGTCAAGTAACACAATCAGTCCGTTTGCTGGCACAAGCTTGGGGACACCCAAAAAGACAAGGCAGAAGGAAAGCCTGGCTTCCCCTCCCTGCCTCTGACAAGTGGAGAAACTGAGGCCAGGACAGGTGCGAGAGTGATCCAAGATGTCAACGTCAGAACCAGCTCATCTCAAAACAGACGGGGCAGTCCAAAAGAAAGAAAAAGGATTAATTCAGCAGATTCAAAGTGTCAAGGTGACGATATGGAAGTGTAGAAGTCTTTTTATCTTTTTCCTGTTCTTTTTTAATAAGAAGAATGGTTGACTCTAATCAATTTCCGTTATTTCAGCTTCCTTGGACTCTACACATGGACAGTTTAAAACCACGGTGAACCAAACACCATCTCCTATCTCTTCCGAAAGGCACCACACCATCCAGGGCAAGGATGTGGGAGTACTGGGTATCTTTTCTTCCCCATTAATGTAAAAACTGGCTTGTCTTTGCTCTTTCTCTTCCAGACTAAGAAGCAGGGAGTGGCTCAGAAGGAGAAGTGAGGAGTTCCCTGGAAGCTGACATTGCTCAGAGACACCAGGACTGCCTACATCTTTAATTCAGAAACTGCCAGCTTCAAACTGAGCAGATTTTTTTTTCTCTCTTTTTTCTGTGAGAGAGGGAGGGATGGGAAAGAAATGCCAATCCTGCTTCATTCTCATAGGCTTTTCTAGAAGGGTCCTTCAGCCAAAAGGTTTTCAATGCCTCCGCACAACTCTCCACCCCCACCCCCTCAACACACACACACACACACACACACACACACACACACACCCCTCCTTTCACAGAGAGAAGGGCTCCATCCTCCTGGAGTTAAAACTCAGACCTCACACAGCCTCGGCTGCACCCCTAAGCCACAGGGGATCCCAGAGGATGCCAGAGCCTCCCTCTTTCCCCGGGGAGACTGGGAACTGCAGGGCCTGGCTCTGGGGTTTCTGAAGGAACCACCAACTGCCCCCTCTGCCCACTGCCCCCCCCCCCCCCAGCCCTTCCTGCACCAGGATTAAAAGACTTCCTAGAGCAGAGAAGGGAGTAAATGAGGTCCCAGCAGGAGGCTGGGAGATTAAAGCCCTGCCAGTCTCCTAACTTCCAGCCAGGCTGCCTCAGACCCACCCCCTTCACCCCCTAGCCACTTTTCTCACTTCCTAGGACGGTAGGGAAGTGGCCCCTTCCTCCCTCTCACAGACAAAAAAAAAAAGAAGAAGAAGAAAGAGAAGAAACGACAACAACAACAAAGAAATGCAGTACAGAACAGACTGCCCTGGTTCAAAATCCAGTATCCCCGATTAAGCAGCTGTTTGATTCTGGGCAAGTTACTCAGACCCTCTGGAGCTAAAAAAATTCTCCCATCTGAAAAATGAGGGAGGTATTAGTCCCTACTTCGTGGGCCACTTGGGAAGGTCCAACCTTCTCACGACACACGTAGGCGCCTGGCACATAATAAGCGCTCAGTTATTTTACAGAATCTGATGCCAGTGCTTTGGCAACTTGAGGTTGGGGGTGGAGGGGGATGGGATGGAACCGGCGAGTCGTGAGTTTGAAACCCACTGTCCCCCAGCCCCAGCAAATGCGTGTGGGTGGGAAAGAGGAGTCCTACCGGGGGGCTTTGGCGACCTCTGTTCCTGCTCCAGGCTTTGGGTTTTATTCTACTCTGCGGGGCGCGCAGGGATGCTGGGCTCGCGGATTTCCAGGGTCCGTCCTAGATGAGTAGTTCGCGGTGCACGAGGTGGCCAAGAAATCCCCGTAGGGGGTAAGGTGGCAAAAACGCAGGAGCCCGAGCTCTCGGCGCCTGGGTCCCAAAGACCCTGCCTCACGGATTTAACTAATTTTAAAACTATTTGAAACGGGGCGCCGGGGGTGGAGAAAAAGACAAAAGGGCAGAGTATGGGGCGGGGGGAACGGAGTGCAGGAGACCCCGGGTTGGGGCTGGACCGCTGGCCGGCAAGAGCGGCGACAGCCCAGCTCCGGAGCAGCCCTATCACCCCAACGGCTCTGCGCGCCCCGCGGGATGCCTCTGAGGCGATCCTCGCGAACCCCTCCCCGGGGACCGTGGCCACAGGTTGTGGGGACCCACGCCGGAGCCCACCCCCACCCCCGCCGATCTCCGCAGCAGGGCTGGCGGCCGGAGCGGAGACTGTCCCCGCGCTCCCCCGGGGGCGACACTCACCGACTGCAAGAAGCGCAAGGTGCCCACGTAGTCCCTCTCGGTGCCCAAGATCTCGTTGAGGACACAGAGGCGGAGGCGCAGCTGGCGCTCCGACTCCCGGGCGGCTGTACAGGGGCCGGAGTTGGGCGCAGCGGCGCCGTGAGCCAGGGGGTCCGGTGGGGCACTGTCCCCAGCCCCGTCGCCACCGGGATCGCGGCCGCCGGACACCTCCATCCTAGCGCGGCCGCGCGGCACCAGCTCCTTCCCCCGGCGCGGAGATCGCGCAGAGCGGCGACTCAGGCGTCCAGGCGCCCCATCCCGGACGGGGCGCGCCGGCGGGCCGGGCTCAGCGGCGGGCCCGGCGCATGGCGCGGCGGGCGGGCTGGCGGGCGGGCTGGCGGGCGGGCCTGGGGGCGGGCGGCCCGGGCGGGGGGCGGAGGCAGCGCGCGGAGGCCGGACGAGGGGCGGGAGGGGGCCGGCCCTCGGGGCTCCGGGACGGCGGGCCCCGGCGCCCAGGGAGCGTCGGCCAAGTGCCACGCCGCGCCGCGGCCGCACAGGCGCTCCGCGCGCGCCCCGCTCCCCCTGGAGACGCGGCGCGGCTACGTCGGAAGCTCGGCTCAACCCGAGCAGGACCACCGGGCTTCTCCGGTGAGAGTCTTCCGCTCGCGGCCCCGCGGAGCCTTGAGGCGCCGAAGCAGTGCGGCCGGCTCCCCAGCTCTGCGCCGGGACGCGTGGCGCCCGGCTCCCCGCCCGCCGCGGGCTACGCCACTCCCACCCCGACACACGCGACCCCCGCCGCGCGCAGCACGCGCGCGCAGGGCCGGCTGCCGCTCCGGCTGAGTCAACACCCGCCTGGGGAAGCTGGCGGCAGGGCCGCTCGGGAGCAAGCCCGCCTCGCCTCGCGTCGCCGCGCTCACCCCTAGCGGCCCCCGAAAAAGGCTGCCAACCTTGCCCGCTGCCCTCGGGCGCTCCCACGACCTTGGGAAGGAAGACGCGCGGCTCGGCTCTCTCCTTCTCTCTCTTACCCCCTCTTCTCTCTTTCCTCTTCCTTCCTGCCTTTTCTTTTTCTCTTTCTTTATAACTTCTGGGCCCCCCACCCCGACCCCCAGAGATGAGCCTGCCCCTTCCAGCCTTTCCCAGAGGAAATTATTATCTTCTCTAGTGACAGCTGCTCTGACCGAGCCCACCCCCCCCCCGCATTCCTCCGTGCCCCCCACCCACCAATAATGCCTTGGGAAACCCTGCTGCCAGTCTAGGCTGCTCTGTGTGACCTTGATCGTCAGCGAAGTGCTCGACAAGTGTCCTCACCTGCCTCACAGGAAGATGCGAAGGGAAGATCACCCTGGGGGCTGTTCAGGTTAAAACCCCAGCTCCCACCCTTGCTAGTTTCTTTGGGTGACCTTGCCCTGGTTTCCTTGCCTCAAGAGCCTCGATGTTCTCATCTGGACAATGGGAATGACCGTGGTACCTAGCTCATGATACAGGGTTATGTGTTAATCCATAGGGGCTACTTGGAACAATGCCCCGCAGATGAAAGTTCTCTGTTCGTGTTTCTTGATTAATATTGTAGGTATGAGCAGCCCTCTTAGCCCGGCCCCACTCTCCAAACTGTCCTCACAGTTCCTGACCTGCCCCTCTTCTGGACCCAGAGATTGTCTTGTCTGTGTGTAGATTGGCTGATTCAGGTATCAATAGTATCCCCCTGTAGGCTGTAATCATCCTTTGGGCTGTTCCAAACACCCAGGATTATTCTCCCAGTGGCCTCTGGGTAAATACTGCAGGTGCCTAAGGACACAGGGAGAAAGTAAGGTGGCTTATGCCCTCTCTGAGCTGCTTCTTTTTGATCTTGGACAAGGCAATGCTTGATCTGGGCCTTGAATGAGTTACATTCCCCTGGACACAGAGTCAAGGGTATGAGGTAGATGAGCCTGCCAGGTTTGGGGAGTGGAGTCAGTTGTGTCCAAAAGGTGACCATCTCCCTTGGAAAGAGGTCTCTGGAGTGACTGCTGTGTGATCTTCACCTGGTCACAGCACCTCTCTGATCCTCAATTGCCTTGTCTTTAATCCTTCTACCCTCAAAGAGAGACGATAGTCGGAATACCCTGGCTTTGGAATGAAACTGACTTGACTTCCCTGGTGGCGTAGACAGTAAAGCATCTGCCTACAATGCGGGAGACCCGGGTTCAATCCCTGGGTCGGCAAGATCCTCTGAAGAAGGAAATGGCAACCCACTCCAGTATTCTTGCCTGGGAAAATCCCATGGATGGAGATGGGGAAGGGAAAGGCAGTCCCATGGACGGAGATGGGGTAAGGGAAAGGGGAAGGCAATGTCTGGAGACATTTCTGGTTGTCACTGGGGAGGGAGTACTGCTGGCAAGCAGTGGGTACATCATGCCTCTGCATGCCCTACAACGTATGGGATGGTCCCTGGTAACTAAAAATTATCTGGCCCCAAATGTCACTTTTCTAAGGTTGAGAAAACATGGCTTTCCAGGTGTGTTTTTCTTCTTTTTCTTACAATGACTCCCATTTTACAGAACAGGCAACTGAGGCTCAGAGAGGTGAAATGTCTTGACCAAGGTCACCTGGTCAGTTAGATCTGGAGCTGGGAAACCAATCCAAGTGAAAGTGAA